>NC_136069.1:647323696-647923696 GCF_964261635.1 Lissotriton helveticus
CATTTATGAAACTACAGATCAATGGGAGTGAGCCCGGCATACATGAATTGTATTGTCTAAATGCAGGTTCCGAGAGGGGAGTAGAACATGGTCAAGCAGCTAATAAAGGCCTCATCTGAACGGTTGTATGTCAGAACAACAAGTTCCTCTACCCTGCATACCTTAACAGTCTCTATAACTACTGTGTCTTAATGACGAAGTGCTTTACCACACATGCCTTTACCCCGAATATTTGTGGTAAAGGAATGCACGGATAAACGGCAATGAGTAGCTAAGATAACCACCCTCCTCACCCCCAAATACAACCTCAACCAATCCCTAAAGATTAACTCCCCCCCCCACACACACACACAATCTCCCTCCCGGAGGGCTACAAACAACCCCTTTAATAAATACCCCAAACCCTCTTTAAAATTCTCACTAACCCCCACCCCCAAACTACCCCAACCCCCTGAAAACAACCCAGAAACCCCACCTAAAACTATCCTGAACCCCCACCCCTAAAATTTAACCTGAATCCCCCACCCCCTCTGAAAACTACCCTGAAACCCCACTTACCCGTTAGTGTCCGCTTTTTGCGCTCCTCTCCCCACCCATCCCAAACACCAGACCAACCTTGTCTTAACCACACATGTTCAGGGTATAGGCAAAGTCTTTTGGGCAAGTCATTGCTAGGCTTGCGGAACTCGTGGCTCTGGCCTCTTTGTTCTGTATATTTCCCCATCTCAACTTATTGAAAATGTACACTGGCTTGATAAACACTGCAATTTCACACCTTACCCATGTTAAAATGTCCCCTCTTTTTTCTTGCACCACAGTTGACCGCGTCACAACATCTGCAGATTCCACTTGGACCTTCTACTGGAAGCCAACTGAAGAGAAAAGTGCAGTGTAAGATCTACTGGAAATATAGCCATTCGGGTCCACAAAGCAAAAGACCTTCCCAAGAAGAGAACCCATCCCCACTCTCCAACTCCAGGTTTCTTCAGAAATAAAATTATGCAAAGAGCAGTAAGCACTCAGCCAATTTGGCATCATACAACTACTCACCCATTAATAGAGTCGCTGTAGGAGCAAGCCTTGGTTGTTGGACTTGGATCCTGAATGTCAGGCACCGCTTTCAGATTGCATGTGATGTAGATCTATTGGGAGCCAGATAAGAGCAATTACGATGGTTTAGGGAAAGATTAGTTTAATAGAAAGCAAAAAGGAAGCTTACCTGCGATCTTGTGTCTGCAATGAATCTAAAGGCATCAACCGTGAACTTGAGTTTGTCCAGCTTGTCCCTGGGTGATAGGAAGGCTGAAGAGGAATCTGGCAGCTTTCCATCTAGCAAGCATCTAGAAAAGGTTAAAAAGGTTACAGACTTCAGTAATACCCAAAAGGTTCCAACACAGATCCTGCAATCTATATTGCAATGGATTTTGAATACACATTTCAAGTTGATCAAACTGTGATGAGGAGCCACAACTGTAAACAGTGAGTCAAAGTGAAGGACTTTGATGCTGCTCCCAACCTAGCACAAACCAGTGGAATGCAAACATGAGCAACTGGTTTGAACAATTTGCAAAGTTTTCCATTTAGAATCATGAGTTTGATACAATTCAAGAAAATTAAGGCACCACTAACTAGGTTACATTCCACATGTGACCAATAAGCAGACAACAAGATGTACATAAAGGAGGCCTCTTAATGCACCCATTCAAGATATGCCAATGCTTCTACTAATTGATCCAGTAGGTTCATTAAACTATCAAGGTCCATGCAACCTTGGTCAGGAGGATTGTTGGTGCATGTAAACCACCAAAACACTGCTGAGTCGTCAGAGTTACAGTAGCTGTGTTCACAGCAAAAGGATCTCAGCAGTCAGAAGGATTCACATGTAATTCGAAAAGTATCTTTCACCCATATGAAGTCTGGCAAAATGTTGCTCGATCAGACTTTTTAAACGCTCAATTTCTTTTGATAATAGTTTCCTTTACCCATTGTTTCCGATTATGCTGTATCTTGGGCTAGAGCTCATATCCGGGGTCAGAGTGGCCACACAGCTGTCTACAAAGACCCTCAAAGCTACATGGCTTCCGGTCTGAACAGAGGCTTCGATGTTGAAGACATCTCCCAGCAGGAAAGTGGAGTTATTCCTGGCAGAGCTCCAATCCTCTGTAGAGATGGAAAAGAAAAAGTGTGATATCAGCAAATACAATGGGAGTGGGGGCAAGAAACCATTATTCATCCAACCTACCATTCATCAGAGTCAAAGAAAAATACAGACTCTCCTCTGCAAAGACAGTGGAACTGTAAGGGACCCAAGTGGGCTTGATGGCATTGCTGCTCACGTTGCCATTCCTGCAAGAGTGATCAAGCCAAGGATATTTCAGTAATCATGTATATTGCATAATTAGGTTTTTATCACAAGACAATGTTCTAACTTCATATTTGAGGTTTGTGATCAGCAGTTGCATGGTGTCGGATATTGCATGCTGGGCTGTGTAGCCACACATGCATGCTTGGTTGTGTAGGGAAACGGGTAGTTCCTTACCGTGGATAAATACAGCGAACAAGGGCTGAAGTTGGATTTGTTCTTGTAATCACTGTGCTGATGATGGAAGGAGTTGGGTTGTAGGTTAGTATTGAGCTGTAGACCAAAGAGTCTGGTGTTTCCTGCAAAAGAGCAGTAATATTTTAGATCAAGTTTATATTCGCCACCTGCAAATAAAGTGGTCCAAATGAAATCAGAGGTACATGAGTAGGGAATTAAACCACTTGGACTGTAACTTGGTTTCCAAGTGGGCTCATACATTCAGGTATTGGAAGCAACGCGTCAGAATACGTAATATCAGCAGGTCAAAACTGCCAATATTTATTGAGGAGACTATCCCCCAGATGCATCAAGCATACATTTAGCGATTCCTTATTTGCGAAAAATAAGGAATCGCAAAATGCAATGCATCAAGAAATTGCTAAAAAAAAGTGCGATTTCTTAAAATTCCTTAATTGCGACTCGCAAATTGCGAGTCGCAATTAAGGAATACCTCCCCATTCATTCCTATGGGCGTGTCCAAAGGACACCCTGTTGCACCCCTGAAATTGATCTGTGCATATATGTTGCGCACACACATGCCCTTAGGGCATGTGTGTGCGCAACATGAAGTTTTTGCAAATTACCATGAAGTTGTACTTCATGGTAATTTTCGTGCCCTATTAGCGAAATCGCTATTTTTTTTTTTTAACTTTAATGCATTGCATTTAAGGAATCTCAATTTGAGATTACTTAAATGCAAGTAATCGCAATTTAGCTAATTCTCAATTCGCGATTTATGCATTTGGGATGATGCATCCCAAATGCAAAAATACCGGTCACAAAGGGGCAGATTCTGAGAATCTGCCCCTTTGAGAATCTACCCCTTTGCGAGCGGATTTTTGTTTGATGCATCTGGGCCTATGTCCATGGAACAAGTCTATTTTGGAGTGGTAAGGGCCCCTTAATGTTATTACCCAAAACCACTTGCTGGGCATTGTAGCATCCAATAACGACAGTGGGGTCGACTTACCTGGTTCCATAATTATCACATCGGATAGTGGTCAACTAGAATTAATAGCCTGCATAGTATTTTAATTACTGTAGGCCAGTCTGGCAGCAATGGAGATCTGTGCGGCAGTAGAAATTGCTTAGTGGTAGAGTGATGGATGCCTACTAGAAAATCCATAATCATGTTCGCCTCAAGGCCGCATTTTCTCCAGTGCTACACTTGCTAAGAACTACTTTAAGATAAGGAATCAAGACTAGTGTCCTCACCCTTGTCGTGGGAATTAGAACTAATAACTGGAAGACGTACAATGCAGTTTGTTCATACGATTTTTAATTCTTAGTCTATAACATTATGATTGTTGGATAGTCTTCAAAGGAGCAATTGAAAAAACTATACCATGGAAATTAAAAACTAGCCAGAATGGTCTGTTGTGGTAATAGAAGAAGTTTTTATTTTGTTCTGTAATCTAATTTCGAGGCAAGCTGTCGGGCACATCCGCCATGAACATCTTGTTGAAAGAATTAACTATTTAATTGCATATAGTCAATTTTAGTTTACTTTAGTATTAACACTCACCTTAGATAGTGGCTGCATGCGAGTAGTTTATAGTCCAAGAAATAAAAGGGACCCGTGATCGCAACTTCATGAAGACCATTCAAAGTACTTCCAGCCTCAGTCCAGAGAAGAGGATACAGAGAACACCAAGGGCCTCAGTATGTACAGTGAGGAGAATAAAAACACACACGCGCACGCGGTTGGTAGTAAAACAATGCAATAACTGGAGCTCTTCGAGCCCCTTAGACCCGATGCTACTGCAGTTTGCTAGCTACACTCCTGACAAAGGGTTGTGCTCTCCTGTAATCCGCTGTACTATTGTCACTGAACGTGAACCGTGAAGTTTGGGGCACACCCTCACTACCTAGAAAGAGCTCAAGTTTATCTAAACTAGTCATGATTTTTCCCCTTTGCATTCTGGGACTTGAAGGTCAGATTTAACGAGATACACAGGAGACAAAAAAAAACGGCACCGATAAAGTATTAATCCACTGCACTACGAACCTGGGAGAATCGAGAGGTAATAAAACAAAAAACATGTACAATTCACTCAGTGCGGAGGCGGAATGAATCTTGTCAGTACTAGGCAAACTCCATCCCCCAACTAGAACGGAAAAGTCAAATATACACATACAATGGGCACATGACCTCAGCTCAAAGTACATTTACAGCCCATGCGCAACTGCGACGAGTGGCTTCAGGAATCTAGAGCCAAGAGAAATATGCTGCACAATAAAATAGTCAAACTCGATTTTTACTTTCCAGTCTGGTCAATGGCTCTAAACTTACAGAAACTTGCGTTTTAAGCACGCCAATAAAGTATTCGCTTAATATTGCGATTTCCCAGGAAAAAAAGGGGGGGGGTGAAGGAGCCACACACTCTAGAAAACATGGACTTATGCAGTCCGACCCAATCCATATATTTGGCATTATGGAGTGAGTGCCAAGTGGTCTCACTCACTCTAGACATTGGTCTGACCAACCCAATGCTCTAAGCCCACAAAAAGTGAAAATACGTAGAAAGTGCTATAATACAACTATTACTACAAATATAAATATAATCACTTGCGGTTTGTGAAACTGTAGGGTAGGATATGTGGATCACAAGGGACCAGGAAACAGCTGAGAAACTACAGCACGAACTGAAGAGATCCATAAATAAGCCATAAAGTAGAAAGACGGACAGAAGTTCATCACACACTCCATCTCTGGGGGTAATGTGAACTCACCTGCAACGTGTTGCCACAGTCCTGAAGAGCAATCTGAAAGGTGATCGTGTTGTTTGTATTGAGAGTTGTGTACTTGCAAAAAGCCGCCCCCAGCCTCAGGTCAGCAGCCTGGATTAGTTTACCAGTTCCAAAAAGGTTTCTCTGGACTGTGACCACCATGGCCGCCTCCTGACACTGCATGGTCACCGGGCTCCAGTTAGACACATCTCGGTTCCCCTCATTAGTCCAATGGTTACTCGGGACGATGCCTGGTGCAAGACGACTACCTGAAAAGCCCCACTGGAACCAATCGCTCCCCGAGGCAGGCCTCCCTGGACTAGAATTGACATCCTGAATCAAAATACAAAGCACAAACCATAAAATAACCAAGCACTCCATCTTATCTGATAAAACAAGACCCAAAATATGGGAGAAAAGACACCCTCCTCGTTTATATCCGGCCCAGTTGTCCAATTAACAGCGGCCCACGTGATGCCCAGCCGCTGCGGCAATGGCCTAGCCCGACTCCCGACAGCTGGGACAAAAAAATGAGTCCGGGTTACTCGCAGTACAACGCTCTCACCAGGCGGAGGCACACAGGTGTAAAAAGAGTTCTCTACCGCTCAAAAAAGAGTTACATTGCGTCCTTGTAAACAATAGGCGTTCAGTCAATTAACATAACCTTCAGGTAATCCCTCACAGAGCTGCAAATCTATAGCTGCAGGCATGTAAAATGAAAAATGTCCACATGCAATGTAAAATTCAGGACAGATAAACTCATCGAACCAGATATTGGAAGACTCGAAATCGTTGCTCTAACGATCAAGGTAAGGAACTTTGAAATACCTGAACATGACAAATAATGGCTTATTCAACAAATGCCATTGAGAACTTTTCGTCAGTCGGACTTTCAGCCATTAGACCTGAGCATAGGGGCATACAAATAAACTGAACAATTATACTACAAGGTCCAGCATGCTTGGCGCTGGTGGCTGAAAAGCCCATGACCGCTATGCCAATATGCAGAATGCATTTTACGGCGCAATAGAGGAATCATTAGTGGGGACAGGGCAGTTGAGCCCCAGTAGTTGGGCAATAGTCAGCGGTTTTATAAAGGAGAGAGTAGTAAACGCACATCAAATGAGACACTATGGTCAGGGATATTCTTATCACCAAACACGGTGAAACGGGCAATGCTGGTTATACTGATGAGGATGTCGTGATAGATTGCGACATTGTTTTTCAGACAAAGAGATCAGATCACAGTTTGCATGATAATGCCCGAGGAAGCCTATGTTTATACGACATGCATTGGCTGCACTTGCTGGAAAAGGAATGGAATGAAAAAGAAAAAAACACCAGCAGTGACTGACTCGTCTTGTTTCCTTTGGTCATGTGTTTACAATGTTGCCCTTTGGTCTTTCGTTGTCTCTCATTCAACGTCTTGTTTAAGACAAACACAATCTTATTATGTGGAGAAGTGTGGCTCACCTATTAGAGCGGCAGACCCTGAGGCAGAGGTCTTGCCCGGGACCAGGGTTCAATCCCCGTTGCGACAGGGTCTTGGGCTCAATGTCCCGATAATACTTGCCTCGGTGTCTACTCTAATCATGGGTGCAACTCTGGGCAAGTCTCCACACCGGCCTGGCTTCACCTTGGGGGTGCCCAGGAGTGGGCACCGAACAGGCCAGGAAGGGTTCCACAGTCGTATTCGTACAGCGCTTAGAAATAGGTGCTATACAAGTGCAAATTACATTTACATATTATGAGTGACATGCTGGAGTCCGCATTTATACCTCAATTCCTCACTTAGGCTCATTTGTTGGCGGCGGCCATATTGTTATGTTTAAAAAAAAATCTTTTTATTGAAAAAACATAGGCTTCGCACAACATATGATGAAATGAGGGTTGATCATCCACAGTGAGGGTATGTACCAAGTGAGCCTTGATATGTCATAAAACCAATCTATATTGCCCAATCTCGCAGGAGCAACACTTTTATGGCCCAAATCAAGTACAGCCTACACGTACCACCCTCACAATCCCTCCCATCCTGGGGTTCCTCCCTCAACGTCTAATTGCCCTTGTCCTCTATATTCATTCCATGCCTCCCAAACTTTTTTCCCATTTGTTGGGCATATTCTCGCCTTATATACCATTTGTTCCACCCTTTGGCACCAGTCCAGGTTTGCCTCCCATTTGACCTCTCCCGTTTGCGGCCGTGGCCCCCCAAACTCTTATTATTTTACGTTTAGCAACTCCAGCTCCCAATCTCAACCAGACCTCTGTGCACCTGGGCCAGTCCTGCTCCCCCTTTCTCCCCAGGAATAGCCATTTGGCATCAAGAGGGACCTCCATCACTGTGACCCTGGCCATCTTGACGGTCACTCCGGCACAGTAGCCCTGCACCAGTGGACGCTCCCAGAGAATATGGAAGAAGGTTCTTTCACTCCCACACCTTCTCTCATACAGCGGAGACACTGCCCTCCCTATCCTGTGTAGCAATGTCTGTGAGTAACACGCCCTAAGGAGCATTTTAAATTGGATCAATTTGAATTGTATCCTAATAGCAATCTTCGGTGGGCTGCAGAGGACCTCCACCCAATCGTCATCTTCAAGCTCTCCTAGGTCTCCCACCCATGCCAGCCTCAAGTGGCCAAAAACGTCTGTAGAATTATTTATTGATTTCCTATAAATAATTGATACTCCCATTTCTGTCAATGCCTTGATCAATATTCGGTCATCCATGGGGGAAGACACAGGTCTTTGCTGGACCTCCAATAGATGGCAGCGTAGTGGGTGCCCCAACTGAAAGTGTCGGAAGCGCTCAGTTTCCGCCACATTGAATTCCCCACTTAAGTCCTCGAATCTTATGCAGGCTTTATTCCTCCAGACATCTCTTAGGCGTTCTATGCCTAGTAGCTTCCATTTCAAGAATCCTTCCAGACCTCCCACCTCAAACAGCTGATCGCTACACCAAAGGGGCGTCCACCTGGTAAACCTTCCCTCTCCAGCCCAGAACCCATGTAGCTTCTTTCCATATGTTGATTAATGTCGGTGCATGTTGTGACCTGCACCTATTCTCCTTTGCGCCATAAAGAGGTTTTTCATACCCACCCCGCCCATGGATGCCCTGTCTACTTTATATGCTGGAACTTGGTGTCCAGCAAACACCCATTCATTAATGACCAGGAGTCGAGAGGCCCAGTAATACTTCAGTATTCCAACAGGGTCATGGCCAAATCTAGTGACCACCGATTTTCTTTGAAGTATTATTCCGCATATTCATGTACTTTGTCCAGTATCCCCTTATCTTTCAGATGCCAAGTGTCCATTCTCGGCGGCATCCGGAATCCCTCAGTTGGGCCCAAAAGCTAACCCTTCACTGGTGAATGGTCCGATATTCCTCTTGTAAGTTGTGCTGCGGCTCGAAACCTTGGTACCTGGATTTGGTGTGTCAGTAAGTAGTCTATCCTGGAGAAGCTGCCAGGCGGTGCTGAGTAATATGCATATGGGTGCCGCCGAGGGTTATGTTCGCCCCAGAGATCCACCAATCCATTGCTGTCCCGAACTGGTACAGGGGACCTTCCCACCCATCTCCAGCTGCACTACTCATTTTATCCGTGGCTGTCTCCATGACTGCATTTATGTCACTGCCCATCGGCAGTATTCCGGGGAGTAGCTTCAACAGTAAGTGCCCCAGATCAGGGAGAGTCGTCACAAGGAGTCATGGCGGGATATAAATTGAGCAAAGATT
Source organism: Lissotriton helveticus (assembly GCF_964261635.1). Classification (NCBI taxonomy): domain Eukaryota; kingdom Metazoa; phylum Chordata; class Amphibia; order Caudata; family Salamandridae; genus Lissotriton; species Lissotriton helveticus. The sequence continues at coordinate 647,332,747 of NC_136069.1, forward strand.
CAAAGCGACCCTTCCATTGTCCCATTGGGCCACATAGCAACTGCGCGTATTGTGCCACACCCCATGCAAAGTAAATGGTAGTGACTTCTTGATAAGGACACCCACTCCCCTAGAATCAGTCTTGTAACCAGCATGGGCCTTCAGAACATATCCCATTCTATCTAGAGCTTTGTAGTTGTGATCGTGGTGTTTCTCCTGCAATAGTACTATATCAGGGCTGTGACATCGCAGATATTGTAGGACTAACATGTGTTTAATGATTCTACCTATGCCATTAACATTCCAGGACCATATTGTCAACCCATTGAAAGTGTTGTGTATCCCGCTCATTGTAGTCTTCAAGGGTATCAACTCTTGTCTTTCATTGCTTTCCGCCTCCCTCCCATTCTTCCCATGGATCATCCAAGAATTACAAGGTCCCTCCTTCCCCCCACTGTGAAAATATAGATTGCTTATTGTTGAAGCCATTGTAAATAGTAAACCAAACACTGAACCCCCTGAACTCCCCCAAACTGCTACCCTGGTCTGTGAGTGTCAAACTACCCACATCCCCAACTTGCAGAGCGCCTGTTGCCCCAAATGGAACATCTAATAACTGGGGTAGGCTGTAGCTGCCTGGTCAATAATGTTATGGATAGCTAATACAAACATAGCTGAAATATCCCCTACACATACAGGACTAAATGTCTGCGCTTTGGTTCAGAGTACAGTTGGCGTTTATTCGCCAAAGTCTCGTAAGCAATCCCTTGCATTTGCCTCTCCCTGTTCTCACCTCGCCTCTCAGGTCCCACTTCCTCCAGAATCACACATGACAGTCCCCACCCATTACAGCAAAGCATCCACTTAACGTCCAAGTCTCAGCTTGCATGCTCATGTGCCCTGTTGTGGGGGTTGCAGTTCTCGCTGGCTAACTGGGGGGTGGTTCTTCTCTCCTTCGGGAACTAGATCGAATCTTCCTGTATTCTCTGTTAGCCCCCTTTCTGGCCACTCTCCAGCCCTCTACCCAGTCCCACGCTTCTTCAGGTGTGGTAAAATGCCATATTTTCCCATATGCAGTGACTTTTAGTTTGGAGGGGAGGCGCATCATGTATTTCACCTCCTTGGCCCTTAGAGTTATTTTGACTTAATCAAAGCTTTTGCTTTGGTGCTAAACCTGTAAGGTGAAGTCTGGGAAGAAGTAGACCACTGCATTGTTGAGGTGTAGAACTCCCTGTGTCCGGGCTGCCTGTAGTATTGCATCACGATCGATGTAATTCATAATGTGGGGGCTATTATTGCTTGTGGTGGGGCGCCTGGTCACAGAGGTGGACCCAATTCCCCATGTGATCTTTCTACAGATAAAATGTTTTATAGGCTTTTTGGTTTTAACTTGTTGAGGATAAGGTCCTCCAGGAATAGGTCAACACTAGTGCCTTCAGAACCTTTAGGAACACAACCACTCATATGTTGTTCCTCTTGCCCTTCCTCCCTCCCTGATCCTCCAGTCTGACAGCCATAGCAGTACTCTGTTTTGTTAAGGTCTGCACTTGGTCCTCAAGGTGTTTTGTTGTCGAGAGCAGCCCGCTTATGTGCATTTCTGAAACTGCTATTTTTTCGGATATTTTGTGAATGTCAGCCCGGAGTAGATTGACATCCACCATTACAGCATCTAGTTTGAGCTTCATAGGCACAATAGACCTTCGCAGCTCCTGTATGGTGGCTATTATTGATTATAGGGAGGGTCTCAGTGTGCCCCCTCTCCCAGATCCACGCTCTCCTCTCCCTGTGTCAGAATCCCTGCTGCTGACATCCTTACCACATATTTATCCAGTCTATTTTGCTGCAGGGGCCTCTAAGGGTGGGCCTTCATCATTTTAGGGGTCCTTGACCCACCCATTCACTGTGTCGGCCAGCCTTGCCCCACAAAGACCCTGGTGGGACCGACTTACATTTACACCATCTTACTCATTGCTCTGCTGATCTCGTTGTAGCCTACTGCGTCTCCTTCAGCTTCCTAGTTAGCGGCAGTAAGACCCAGCCCACAGTCTACCACTGCGGTGTTTGATAGGTCTCACCAGGGCCCAGGGTCACCCTCAATGAATTTGCCTCAGAAAATTGATGCTTCCAACAGCGACCATCTTGTTCCTCTCAGTCTCCACGATTATAGCCTATCCTTTGTTCATGGCTGGAAACCCTCTTCACATCAGGCCAGCTTGACACAGTCCACTTTGCCGGCAATTTTGGGACAATCAAGGCCTATTTCAGGCCTCCAGGTCTGGCATCCAGGGCACAACCTATCCCATCTCCACTCAGTGATGTCACATTGGAGGGGCATCTGGATCACCTCTGTGCCGCCTTGGGGCAGTTCCCCCTCCGCAATTGCCCCCGGCATTATCAGACCACCCCACGACCCACTTGGCCCTCTTCCTTCAGGCCCTTGTTGGGCCTCAAGCCTCAGTTCCCAGGCCATTCCAGGTCTTTGCCAGCTGGGGCCACATCAGTTACAGTTCCAGGACAGTCATCTTCAGGCCCCCCAGCGCTCATGTCAGCCACAGACTTTTTCAGTAGCCTCCAGGTTCCTGCAGCCCTCTGCCCCAACAATAAAATAGGAGCAGGGTCCAAGGCAACCTCACAGCCCCAGATCCCTACCCTCTCGCCTACCGCTTCCCAGTTGAGTCAGGCCTCACCCGGGACCTCCGCCTCACCAATGTCACTCTGGCAGGGGCAGGCATCTCCAGATCATCACCTTTTAGGTCTGCACTGCTATCAGATAGATGGCACATACTTCCGATCCTCTTCACAGGCCCCAAGGGCAGCGCTGCACCGTGTGTAGAGCTGGAGGGGAATCATAGAGCCTTAGAATCTTCGGCTTAGAGCAGACTCAGCTGCATTTTCTCAGGATCACTCGGTTGACTAAAAACATGCATCAAGCCTCAGCAACTCCACTCAGCTGCTCCACTGCATGACGGCTTGTCAGCTGAGGGTCACAGCACTGTTGTTCTTAAAGAACCAAGGACGTTAATGCATGATGTGAGATCAGATTTAAGGGAATTGGTCCTGGGCGATGCGCAGCCCCTTTAGCGAGCCGCCATCTTCCTCGACTGCTAGCCGCGCCCGTGGCCACATTGTTGATGGGTAGTGATTGATACATTTACTGCATATGGATATTTCGATTTGTGACGTGTTTATTTTTCTGGGGTTATATATCATCCATTAATTTACTATGAGATATTGTCCACTTGAGTATGAGTCAAAGTCAGATGAGTTTTCATATTTAAGTATGATTTGTTTATTATCTGCTTAACACTAACACTTGAAATTAGAAGAGCAGATTTGGTGCAATATAGAGCTAGTGTAAATGTGAAAGAGGGGATAAAGATGTTTGATACATTAGTTGTGAATTAATGGAGCTGAAATGCAGGGAGCAGTTCGATGATGATCTGTCTTATAGAAAAGATTCTGTCTGCTTCAGTTATGTGCTCTGCACTCTGATGTTGTCAAGCCTCTGTAGAAGTTTGGGATGGTGAACAGCATCAAAGGCAATGGAGAGCTCAAGTAAAGGCATGCAGGTACTCCAATTTTAATACACTTTTCTTATAAATTCATCCCTTGTGGAAATCCCTGCTGCTTCTGAGCCTCAGACATACTAGAATCTGTGTCCTTGTACTAACATCCAAGGGGATTGTGTGTGTTTGTGACTTCTGTAGTACATGCAGTATGTGCATGAGTGAGCCAGAGTAATGTTGGCCTGCAGGTTCCATGTAGGAAGCCCGTAGCCTGCTTCTGTGCACAAGATGTAGGCCAAATTGTTTTCACAGACAGTGGAAGAATATTGCTGTCATTCCTGAAAAATGGAGGGACGCAACACAGCTCCTTTAAAATTCACTTAAGCAGCTCCTGCTGAGTGGAGCTGCTGTTTAGCTAACACAAGGAGATGATGGATGGAGCACTGAAACCTTTCAGACACACACCCCCTGTCACAGTCCTGGATTAAACCCATCATTGTTCTTTAGCTGAATTTGCCACCCCAGTTCAAACCTAGCTATATGCAAATCAGTCTTGACCCCATGCCTCATGGGAACAGTCCAGACAGAACTGCCAAGCCAGGTCTTCCCTGGACTGGAAACAAGCATCCTGGGACCGGTTTCGGGGTAACGCCCCTCATCAGCCTGGCTAGGTTGAATTCAGTGGCAAAGTGAGCAAGGGACCTACGTCTGGGCATACCCTGCCAACTTAGGGTGAACAAAGCAAACACAAGGAGACTGCTGAGTAATTTACCTATGGTACTGTCATTTGGTAGGTGTTTGGGTAAGACTCTCATCTTTGTTGTTCTGGTTGAGAGAGATCTTTTAGGTTAAGCCAGCCTTTTGCCTTCAACCTGATCACTATTCAGTATGGCTGATAAAAAGCCAGTTGAAGAAACGTCATGCCTCTTTGGGCCTCTGCTGTGAGTACTCCAGTCTGGAGACTACCCTGCTGTGAAGAACTCACTCTCCACGACAGTTCATTCTGGAGAATAGCCTAGAGAGAACACTTGAGAGAAGAACCGCTGCAAACTTGTTTTGAGATTTCAGACAGAGAATCAACATTCATTTTCTGCTTTTACTGCATAAAAGTGGGAGCTTATTACATCTTTGTTGCTTCAGTTCTAAGTCCTTTCACTAAGGAAGGGAGTATTCCACAGCATAATTTGAGGACTGCTGTCTGTGTACCAGGCAGCTTCCCACAGGAAAGGGTACATCAACTGCACTCTTTACTTGCTGGAAGAACTATGTCTCTGAACTGAAGTACCTGGAAACCAGCCTGCCTGCAGAGAGTGTGAAAAAGCCTGTCAAGATGCTGTGACCATCCAGGTACTGGCAGAAACTGCAAGACTCTGTTGTCGAGAGTCTACAAGGAGAAAGAAGACTGCAGAAAGGCATCTGCAAGTCCTAAGAAGGTGGGTGCAGTCTCTCCAGAAGTGTGGGTCCAAGAGGGAATCATGGGCAGGCAGCCAACCTTGCAATAGGAGCAATCACAGATCACCTCACAAGTTAAATCAAGAGCAGTGCCCATGGTGAGTGTAGCAAAATGATATATTGATGAGCAGAATGTTGAACAATGTCAAACATTCAACCCAGTACAGAGATCTGGGCCTAAATCAATTGTTTTTGTACTCCCCATGCCATTCCAGTTTAAAATTAGCCCAATGTAAATCAGTCTTGACCCTGCTCCCCATGTGAACAGTCTAGCCTGAACTGCCAGGTAAGGTCTTCCTTGGACCAGAAACAAGCTTCCTGGAACCAGTTTCAGGGTTTTACACCTCATCTTTAAACAATGTCAAACATTCACCCCCCTAGAGAGATCTGGGCCTAAATCGATTGTCATATGCAAATTAGTCTTGACCCTGCTCCCTATGGGAACTGTCCTGCCCGATCTCCCTCGCACGGTCCTCCCTATACCAGAAACAAGCATCCTGTGACCGGTTGCGGGGAAACACCTCTCATCAGCCAGGCTAGCTTGAATAATTCCATCCATCATTTGTAGCCGTAGCAGTTTTCGCTGTAAGTGTGATAGGTATGCCCAGACGTGGGTCCCTTGCTCACTGTGCCACAGGAATCAAGCAAGCCAGGCTGATGAGGGTTGTTCCCCTAGATGGGTGCCAGGATCCTTGTTTCCTGTCCAGGGAGGAACCAACTTGGCACTTCAGCTGGACTGTTCCCATGAGTAGATAGGCCAAGACTGATTTGCATATGGCTCGGTCCAAACTGGGCTGGTGTAGTGAGCAAAAGATCCATGTCTTTTTACCCAGATCTTTTGACCCGGTGTGAATGTTTGATTCGTACAACATTCCGTCCATCATTTTTTGCCACAACTCTTTCCACCCTAAGTGGAATGGGTATGCCCAGACGTGGGTCCCTTGCTTACTTTGCCACTCAAATTAAGCTAACCAGTGCACAATGCTTGTTTCTTTCCAGGGAGGTCCCGGCTTGGCAGTTCAGGCTGGACTGTTCCAATGAGGAGCAAGGGCATGACTGATTTGCATATGGCTGTGTCCAAACTGTGGTGGCATAGAGAGCAATGGATTTAACCAAGATCTTTTGACTGGGGGTGAATTTTTGATTCATTGAGAATTCTATCCATCATTTGTTGCTGCAACACATGGTGTGTGTATCCAACAAAATCCAGAGCTGTTCCTTTGACTGACCTCACCACAGAAATAAAAAAAGATGCACATGGTGGACGTCACCGTCGTAGCCAAGACTTGTGCACATGATGGTCACCACTGTATTATTTACGAAGTGCACCCTGTGCCTGCCGGCGTGCTGTTGTAAGACATGTGTAAGTGGTGGCACATGTGCTGCCTAGTGACCCAAAAGCAGATCTGTTGCCTGCTATGAGTCCTCACTGACTCTCATTACCTGCATTCAACAAAGGACTCACAGCTGCATCTCTGGCTGTCCCATTCACCTGGAGACTACTCAGACTGAGGGACACTTCTGCAGCCATGCCATCTCATCAAAGAAATGGGTGAGATCAGAGACACGAGATGCTGAAAAACATAAAGGCCTGCATTAGGGTGAGACTGTATCTAGAAGAGTGTACTGAACTGAGCACAACCCTAATTGAACTGGGGTACCTGCACCTGAGCCTTTATTAATGTCTCACAAAACAAACCTAACATGAACCTCCCTAGACTCACAAGAGCAGGCACTCATGTGAATGAGAGAAGAGGAAGACAGTAAAGACAATATTCCAAGGTGCAGTAGCCTAAGAGGCAGTGCATATTATTTTACTAGCTTCAGAATACCATTTTAAGTGTGCCTATTAAAGCATGTTTCTTATCCAAATAATGCACTGGTTTGAATAAACAGCTATTGCTGTGCTGTGTGATCTGAGTTCTGAGTTTCTATACCCCTCCACTACCTCCTGTGAAGTGTGTGAATGCTCCAAAGTGGGTGTCCCACCGCAACACCCATTGATTTTGACGTTGCCCCATATATACAAGGGTGTGGTAAATAGGAGGCAGTGTCAATATTAAGACCAGGAAATCCTGATTTTAACATGGCAAAACAATGAGAAATGCTTTATTTATTCACGTTTTTGCTGTTTCTATGTGTGCTGCATGATGCAGCACGCACAGAAGTTACAAATCATCATTCTGAATTGTTTATGTGCAGGACGGGACACCATCCTGCACATAAACAATAGTTAACTTAATGCAGGCACTCTTGCACTATGGTGAAAGGGTGCCTGCATTGGCACTAGGCAGCTGAGTTCAGCGGCAGTGCTAGGGAAAAAGCAGGGATGCACTGTATTTTTGTAAATATGGTGCATCCCTGCATTTTCAGAATGGCGTAGCGCGGCAGTAGCTATTTTGGCTTAACATCACGCTCCGCCATTCTTTAGTACATATGCCCCCAAGTTTTCAATAGTAGTCAAGGGGACAACAGGCTGAAGTAGGAATGGCGCAAAGCAGTAAAGGCGTTAAAGAAATAAAATGAAAACAAAGATTTCTTGAATGAAACTAATACAAATTTTTGATAATCACCAGCACTCCACAACACATGGCATAATTCATTGTGCTAGTCTTGAAGCATTAAATGTACTTAACCACATCACTGCTCGAGTTATTCCTCTGCTGTGCTGGACAGCAATGAAAACGGGTGTGGTCATGATGAGCTCAGCTCGTCATGAGCACCCTAGAGGTATACCTCATGACGAGCTGAGCTCGTCATGAGCATGGAAGGGTATAAGGTAATGTATAGTGCTATGATGTGAGTTTTTGAGCACCATATTGAATGTGTTTCAACACTTTTGAGATGTTCTGTGTAGATGTGGCTAACACCATACCTTATGTGATCAACAGAAAAAAGCTTTAAGAAATTCAACCATCTGACAGATTTTGGCTCTTCCCACGTTTACCTTGATTATAGCCTTTGATTGGGCAGAACTTGTGTGGTGCTGCTAGAAAGAGTGCAGTGCGTATTCCACCTCTATTGACTCCTTAGTAGTCTACCCTCACCTAACATGGCTACCCTATTGAAGCACAATAACGTAGAAGTGTGCAAGAAGAAGACCCCTTCACAATGATTTGATAGTATTGGCTCGGAATATTACTCTGTGAGTCAACTGCAGTATAACTGGTAGAAGTATGGGTGAATTGAGTTCTCCAACAAATGATTTCCCCCATCCAAATGGTTGCTATGTCCAGCCTAATGACGCAGCAGCATCTGAGCCTGTTTGTTTTTTCTTTCCCATTTCCAAATATTGACATTCAAAATAAAAAACGTTGTTTTGCCCAACCTTTCGTTCACTCTAGAATTGCTGTTCATTGCAGCCTTAGCCTGCAGTCCTGCATCGCAACAGCCTCATGCCAGTCCCTCCACCTACACCAACCTACAACCTAACTTCACTCTCCTCATTTTCACTTGTTCCTCCACAGATTCTCCCATCTCACACTCCAGCTGTAGCCTCAGCACGCTCTACCCTCCAATACCAACCCCTGCAGAGCACAACTGCTATGCTGACCAACAGGGCTGAGATATTGGTCTACATCATGGCATAGTAAGCAGCAAAAACATAATGTTTGGCCACAGGTGACCCCCACCTTTCTTCACAGTGGCTGTTATGAAGGCCAATGGGCTCAGTACATGGCCAACAAGTACCTTTTGGGCTGTAAAGTCTTCCCCCACCTGCTCCACACCCTTAGCCTGCAGAACCAGTCAACTCTCACACCAGATCACAGCCACAGTTGCAGTGCTTCATCCTTAGCCTGTTGTGCTGATCCTCATCCTGCTGCCTTCACCTGCTTTCACCACTCCCTCTTGGCTGATCCCCACAGCCCAAGACTGATCCCAGTTCCCACACCAGACCCCACACCCCCAACTCAATCTCCTTTCTCGTAGCATCCCACAGTCCTAGTACACTCTTGCATTGCACCTGTAGATATAGATGGAACTGAATACGGATCTAGTACTGTGAGAAGGAAAGATATTCTGGGACTACATTTGTAGACATTTGCATGTTCTGTAGTTTAATTTGTGCTGTGCTAGTAGTGTGGTCTGGAAATGCTGAGTGATGGTTAACTTTTTAAGTGCATGGTGAGCAGTGTGAGTGCAGGGTGAAAGGAATGCCTGTGTAAGTGCAGGGTAAGAGGTGTGAGTGCAGAGTGAGAGGTGTGCCTGTGAGAGAACTCTGTGGCAAGAGTGCTCTTGTGAATGGATAGGGAGCAAGAAAGTTGAGCCAGTGTGAGTGGAGGATGACTCATGAACCTAACCTATGTGAGTGTAGTCTGAGCTGTGTGAATGCAGGATGATGTAGACACTCCAAGTAATTCACCTTATCCTTGGCAGTTGGCAAGTGAGGATTCAGGTGTAATTTGAACCTTGGTTATCAAAGCTGATTCTGCAAATAAATGTCAGCCTTTTGGACATGCCAAAAGTTACTTTTCTAGGGGTGGAAGAGCCACTTAAGGCCAGACCCAGATGCTGGGCTCTTGAAAAAGTTCTCTTGGAACTTCAGGCCACAACTTTTTGTGGATTCCGCTGCCCTCACTCTTATATCAGTCACAAAGCCACTTCCCCTTCATCTAGTGGGTAAATTGTGCACCGCTATGCCAGAAAACCTGGTTCCAAACACGGTTTACCTACTAGACAAAATCTGTTTTACTCTTTACAATGCGATTTAGTAAAAAAAGGGGACCCCTACAGTAAACAATGAACCTTGCTAGCTGTAGGGAAAAATTACAATGGGGTAAAGGTAACGGCTAGATACAAGTTAGATATGCATATAAAGCTTGTCAGGCCATACATTTCTGGATCTTATTGGTCTAAAACCATGATATAATGCATTTAAATAGGCATCAACACATAATAGAGAACAACTGTATATTTGTTATATAACAAAGATATTTTTTATTTAAGAAATTTCATTGATGGAAATATTCTTATTTTTTCAAGATTTTTTTTTAGATATATATTTTGTTGGTGTACAAATATTTATGTTATCGATCTCAATTCTATAAAATCATATGTACAATTACATGCATATGAGAATGCAGATATACACAAACATGTAAAGGACAAAAATTATACAACACAACAATGTACATAGAATTAAAATTTACTGAAGAGTAGTGTGCTATAAAGCACTTTAAGGGCTGGCGGTAGATGAAAACTACGAGCGTTTCGCCACGTGTGCCTTCTTCAGGACAACCAGGCTCAACTTTATTCTTCTTATAATGTAATCAAAAATAATCTTTGAGTGTAAAAATAAAGGTTCTTGCTCCTTCAATCCAGGTCCAAGAGCTGGCACTCGGAAGTCCGAGTGTCCGTATGGAAGCTCAGAAGCAGCAGTCCCTGTATTTATTTTGATACTGCTGCAACAAACGATTTCAATATTTATTCGGTTCCATGTAGGTATCGAGGTATGTATTTGCAAGCTTGTATCCAACTCGAATAGTAAAAGGTGTCTGATGTTAAAAGTTTATTTATAGTTGGAGAATGACTTGTTCATCAGGGATTGGTTCAGGGAGATCCTGGTTCATCGTTATGCAAAGAAATATGGGACTTCAACACAATTGTGTCTGATATTTTCGGTACAGCAGTGCCTCGATCCTGCAGTCGATTGACGGAGAAAACACTCTTGGCAATTACCTTATTTCACTGTGCTTCCATGTCTTCTATCGACCCTTACAAGAGTAGCCCTTCATTAATACCAATTTATCATCAAAATGCTGCATTCAGCAGCTAAAATATGACCTGTCAACTTTAGGAAGTGGCCTTCCAGCGAGAAGGAACACGTATCTCCATGTTTTTAGTACATTTTGATCCGTTTATACTTGAAACATTATTTTTTGTCGAAATCTACAGATTACACAGCAAACAAAGGATTATGTGGCAAATGCGGCAAATCCAATACCGTTCGAACAATGCTTCACTGTATGATTTCAGTGGCACTGCTAATAGCATCATCATTGTAGGATTGAATGTTTCAAAAATTATGTTTGGAAACTGTGAATTCTGATAAATGTCAGTCAATGCAGAAATTCATGTTAGTGTATTTAAGTGAAACACTTAGGGGTCGATTCCGATACGGTAAAATGCGCTCCGAATCGTCGTACGGAGCGTTTTTTCCCCTTACGAATCGTACCCGTAAACGTCCCGTACGTACGACGAAGTACGATCCGTACCAGGAGCCGAACTCCATACGAGTCGTACAGGACTCCGTACGACTCAAATCTCCGTACGAGTCTCACTCGGAACCCGCTGTACACGAAATCACTACTGTTCGCGGCTGGTTGTACGGTGGGTGTACGGCACGTACCCCATGTACGCTGGGTGTACGGCACGTACCCCGCATGATCACAGGGGTACGGCGCGTACCCCTGCGATCATGTGGGGTACCCGCCGTACGGTGTGTAGGTGATCGTGCGCTTTTCCGTACGAATCGACGTGTACCGTACGAATCGCGCCCGGGTCGGACGATCGGGATCGGAATCGTCCGGTCGTACGGCGTCCGTACGAGTCGTACGGAAACGGCTCCGGATACGAATCGTACGGACGGGGATTTTACCGGATCGGAATCGACCCCTTAAAAGGTAAATAAATATACCCCTTTGAAATTTGAGTCTTTGGCAGATTTTTAAATGATAAATTATACACCACGTAGAGGGCTCAGGTCCTGTTTTGGAGCTTATAGTCAAACCAGGTCAATGGTTGGACACATTGTATTAATGTGCTACATGGCCACATTTGTATTGTAACCGAAATCCTTCCATCCTTTCTCCCACTCTAGCAGAAACTGTTCATAACAGGACAGCAAGGGGGGCTGGTAGTAATTAAATACACAAAGACAAGTGAACTGATAAATGGTCTTTTGAAGACCTGCAAGTACTTTGTATGAACATGTCATCAGCCTCTACCCAGCCAAGGACAGATAGAAAATTGCATGTGCACTCCACAGTCCAGGGTACAGGAGACGATCTGGGACAAAACCCTTTCAGCCTAATGGGCATTGTGCATCAGATGGTTATCCACTTCAAACATTTTAGCTGGCTTTCCTTTGTAGTCTGGTACTTGTAGATGCAGCTGTTCCTTCAGAAAGCTGAAAGCTCCTAGTATTACCCTAGAAGCTGCAGCAGTCATTCACATTCCAGCAAAGCTAACATGCAAATTACTCTGAGTCAGTTCAAAGGCACTTCACAAGTGCTTATTTAAAAAATGCATCCATCTTCCTTGGTCTGCCCATCTCTGAATTTGGGAGCAGAGTATGTTTATGTAGCATGGTAACTGATAAGGAGGCAATCTAATGACATTTTAGAAATGAATGGAAAATAAAACTCCTATTTAGTTTTTTTTCACATAATTTTTTACAGGGTTTTAGAAAATACACATCAAAGTAAAAGAGACATAGGGCCCCATTAGGATGTCGGGCCGACCGCCACCACCATGCAGGTGGTGGCGATCCGCCCGACATCCATTCCTGCCCGCCACCCATTTCCCCCGCCATAGTAATATGGCGGGGGGGACCGCGGCGGATGGAAAGATTGTCCGCCGCTTTTCCGCCCGGTCAAGGAGTTGGCCGGGCGGAAAAGGCTTTCATATAGTGGCGGTGTCTGTTAGACACTGCCATCCATATTAGGGTGAAGGCGGGGACATGCTTTTCCGCCACAGAAAGGCATGCGGGAATGTCTTGTGGGGGCCCGTTGCAGGCCCCCAGGGACTCCGGGGGTGCATATTGGGGGAACCTATGGTACCCCCGTGCACTTCACTGTACAACGTGACAGGCACCGCACGGTGCCTGTCACGTTGTGCATTGAAGTGCACAATGTGAATTTTTAGCATTGCGGCGAACACCGCCCACCACAATGTTAAAAATGCGAGATGCGCCCGCCAGTGTGGCGGGTTGCGGCCGCCAGTGTGGCGGGCGCATCCTAATGGCCCCCACAGGACCTCCGCCCTATGGCCGGCGGTCCCGTTTTACGTCGGGATGGCAGGCGGACTTTGTCCGCCTGCCATCCTAATGGGCCCCATAGTGTGTTACATCTCCCATTAGCCAGGGATATCATCAAGGAAATCAAGACAGGTCCTGTCAACATGTATTTTGTAAGATCATAGGACATTGCTGACAGTAAAGAAGAGGTGATGATTGTCAAAAGGTAGAATACAAAGTCAATGAACCGGAGATATCTGAGGTCTTAAAACCAAGTCTTCCTTGTGATTTGAGTATTTCCGGGCTTCAGCTTTGATAATGCTACTCGTATTTACTATGGGAGTTAATAAGTGTCCTGCTGTAATCGAAAGGCAAAGGAAAAGAAGTTAAATATGGAGGAAAAAATAGAAAAGTAAGAAAAGAGAAGCCAATGGAACATCACAGCGCACAATTGCCACATTGGAGATGTACTTCAACGGTCTCCTGTCATGTTTAAAGATCCCTCTCAAGGCGACGTGGGTGTGGGGTATTGTACATGAGTAATGTCTTAGCTGTTCACAGAGGTTTGAAGACAAAGGAGGAGGAGTCCATAGAGTCCCACAGTTTTATATGGAATGAGCGCCACGGGGAGAGTTGTAGGGTTCAGTTGTTTGTGCCTCTGAGAATAGTTAATCATTCTTGCCACATCTTGAACTAGATTACTTTGAAGTTCTTTCAGTTACACAAGATGATTTAGCATGCCAGAGTAAGCATTAGATCAAGCAGGTCATGAACATTATCGTTTCTAGCCGAGGGTCTAGTGGTCCCAGAAGCATGTATGAGAACTCCCTGATTGGATTAACTTAGAAGGTGTGTCTGATGCAGTCGAAGATCTTATCCCAGAAAGATTCGAGCAATTGGCAGTGGAATAGCATGTTTGTTAAGTTATCATCTTCCATGTTAAAGTTCCAGCATAGAGGTGACTCTACCTCCCATTTCTTCTCATTTTCCTTGTGGGACTTACGAGGTTCTGGTAAAAGGAGTTTGTATAATTTGGATACCATATGTCCCACCTTGTTAAGTTGGGATAGCTTGAAAAGTAGCAAAGGGGCTGACAGCATTATAAGTAATTTAGCAACCTGAACCTTAAGCTTCAAGAATTTATAGAAGTCTATTGCATTCAGTTTTTTTCCGTCTCAAGATTGGTGAAGGACTTCTGCAATGTATTGTCATACAAGTCCTTGATAAAATGAATGCCTTTTTGTGACCACTCCTGCCTTAATATTGTCTGACCATCTATTTATTTTACAATTGTACCATAATGTTGCCATATTTGAGGCGCTAAATTTAATGTTGGAATGCTTTTCTAAGTGGAAAAGTGCCTGCCTTGTATTTTGTATAATGTACTAGCTTAACCGTCGCGCGTTGCTGCGATCTCAGAAGAAAGGAAATGTACGTAAACTTGTTATGATAACATTCAATTTACATTGTGTCATTTTATTGAAACATATTCATTTTAATATGGAAAACATTTCATAGTGTTGTTTTAATTCTGTTTTTTTATTCGAGTGCTTGTGGATACACGATATTTTTGGTTTTTCCGTCTGGTGCGTAGACGAATAAATCAAAAGGTTTTCCGACGCGTGAGCTGGCCACATACAGTTGTCCATGTGAGAAGCAAGGATTCTCCAAATCTAGTCCACACACTTGCAGCGATTGTCCTTGTGCTTTGTTGATGGTCAGTACAAAAGCGAGTCGCACCAGAAAGTGTAGACGTTCAGTATTGGAAAGATTATGAGGGCCCTGGGTGGCCGGGGGGCGATATTTAACACATGTTTCCTTTTTGTTTTCTTCCAAAAACCTTCGCGGGAGTGTACTCAACAACTTTTAACAATTTTTTTTATTATTATTTTCTTTTTAACCAGAAACCTTCGCAGGAGTGTACTCAACAACTTCCCAAAGTTTCATGCCAATCGAATGAATGGTGTAGTAATGCGTAAAGGACAAACGGACATACTTTGGTTTTTATATATATAGATTTGGAGTGTGGAAAAAGTGAGCTGTTCATTGTCATGCGGGTAGGGGGATGTCCATAATTCGATTTTTCTCTACATCTAGCCACAGAGGGTGAAAGACTGTGTTTTCAATAAACCAGGCAGCTCCTTGTTTACATAGGAAAGCCGATTGGCATGTTGGTAGACCCACCCCTCCCTTGCTTTTATCCAGCTTGAGTTTCACTTTTGAGATTCTTGGTTTCTTCCCTTGCCGTAAGAAATTGTTAAGGATCTTGTCTACTTTCCAAAGGAAGGTTTCTGATAAGGACATTGGAAACATGCTGATTAAATAATTAAAATGGGGGGGGGGGGCAGGGGCGGTAGAGAGACAAAATATCGAAATTAAATTATCGATATACAATAATATCGATGTTTTAATTTCGATGGTATATAATATCGATGTGCAATAATATCGATAGACAGAATATCGATATTAAGGTATGTATGTTAGTAATATCGAAATTTTGTTTAGTGTTATGTATTTTATTATGTTGTTTATATGTTTGTTAAACATGTTTTTTAATGTATGTTTAGAATGAGTAAATTTGTTTACATTTTGCGTCTTAGTATCAGAGCGGGTTGTGGGTTTATAGGGGAATAGGGTGGGAAGTAATTTAATTATAATTAATTGAATAATATGTTTTAAAAATATTTTAGATTAATAAATAATTGTTAATTAATTGGTAATTAATTATTATTAATTAGTTAATTAAATGAATTAGAGTTCATGTAGAGTTATTTATTATTTTTTGTTATTGTTAATTAATAATTAATTGGTAATTAATTATAATCAATTAGTTAATTAAATAAGAGTTAATGTAGTAATGTTTATTATTTTTTGTTATTGTTAATTAATACTTAATTGGTAATTAATTATTATTAAGTGATTAAATGACAATTACATTTTTTATGTGATTTATTTATGTGTAGTGGGTTGTGTGTTTATAGGAGAATAGGGTGTGACATAATTACATTAAATTTATTAAAGAGATTGTATTTGTTTATTGGTATTTGTTAATTAATTGTTAATTAATTAATTGGTTATTCATTTTTTTAATTATTTCATAATATTAATTATAAATAATTTATTAATACACATGTTTATTCTTGTAAATATCTTGTTAATTAATTGGTAATTAATTTTTAATTGGTAATTAATGTGTTAATTAGCTAATTTATAATTACATCAATTTAATATTAATTGTTATTAATTTATTAATTGATATTTATATTAATTGTGTTTTTTTGTATGTGTAGTGTGTTGTGTGTTAAAGGGGAAGTAGTGTGGGAAGTAATTTTTACCCCCATGCTATCCAACACTTTCCCTACTGTTGCACCCTCTGGAGTGGGAATAGTAATTTTTACCCCTACGCTATCCAACGCTTTCCCTACTGTTGCACCCTCTGGAGTGGGAATAGTAATTTTTACCCCTACGATATCCAACGCTTTCCCTACTGTTGCACCCTCTGGAGTGGGAATAGTAATTTTTACCCCTACACTATCCAACGCTTTCCCTACTGTTGCACCCTCTGGAGTGGGAATAGTAATTTTTAGCCCTACGCTATCCAACGCTTTCCCTACTGTTGCACCCTTTGGAGTGGGAATAGTAATTTTTACCCCTACGCTATCCAACGCTTTCCCTACTGTTGCACTCTCTGGAGTGGGAATAGTAATTTTTACCCCTACGCTATCCAACGCTTTCCTTACTGTTGCACCCTCTGGAGTGGGAATAGTAATTTTTACCCCTACGCTATCCAACGCTTTCCCTACTGTTGCACTCTCTGGAGTGGGAATAGTAATTTTTACCCCTACGCTATCCAAAGCTTTCCCTACTGTTGCACTCTCTGGAGTGGGAATAGTAAGTGTTTACCCCTACACTATCCAACGCTTTCCCTACTGTTGCAGCCTCTAGAGTGGGAATAGTAATTTTTACCACTACGCTATCCAACGCTTTCCCTACTGTTGCACCCTTTGGAGTGGGAATAATAATGTTTACACCTACGCTATCCAACGCCTTCCCTACTGTTGCACCCTTTGGAGTGGGAATAGGATTTTTCACCCCTACGCTATCCAACGCTTTCCCTACTGCTGCACTCTCTGGTGTGGGAATAGTAATTTTTACCCCTACGCTATCCAACGCTTTCCCTACTGTTGCACTCTCTGGAGTGGGAATAGTAATTTTTACCCCTACGCTATCCAACGCTTTCCCTACTGTTGCACCCTCTCCAGTGGGAATAGTAATTTTTACCCCTACGCTATCCAACGCTTTCCCTACTGTTGCACCCTCTCCAGTGGGAATAGTAATTTTTACCCCTACGCTATCCAACGCTTTCCCTACTGTTGCACTCTGGAGTGGGAATAGTAATTTTTACCCCTACGTTATCCAACGCTTTCCCTACTGTTGCACTCTCTGGAGTGGGAATAGTAATTTTTACCCCTACACTATCCAACGCTTTCCCTACTGTTGCACCCTCTGGAGTGGGAATAGTAATTTTTACCCCTACGCTATCCAACGCTTTCCCTACTGTTGCACTCTCTGGAGTGGGAATAGTAATTTTTACCCCTACGCTATCCAACGCTTTTCCTACTGTTGCAATATGTAGAGTAAGTATATATATTAATTTATATGTAGTTTTTAATTCATTTTAAATGTGTATGTATTAGTTATACATTTTTTAATATGTTTTCATGTTTATATTTTTAATATGCTAAATTATATGTATTTTAAAAAGATTTTTACATCATTATTAATACATTTAAAAAAAAGATATTTTTAACTTCGATATTTTTGTATTACTATATATTTTTTTCGATATTTTTGTACTTACCTTTATGTAGATAGAACTCCGATATTTTTGATTTCGATATTTGGTGTCGATATTTTTGTATGTCTATATTCTGTCTGTCGATATTATGTCATAGATTCGGAGGGGACAATCATCATTTTAATTATTTCTCTTCTACCCTACCAGGAAAGTAATTTTGGTGACCATCCATTCAGTAGTTCAGTGATTTTCTTCATTAATATATTTTCATTCAATTCTAGTGTTGTACGAAGTTGTTAGTAAATTCCAGGCCCAAGTATTTAATCATACTGGTTGCCACATCAGGCCTGTAGCTCCTAATATTTCCATACTCCCTTAGTTATTAAGTAACGTAACTTCTTTTTTATCTTTGTTTAGCATGTATCCAGAGACCTTTTAAATCTCCAGTATCGACTTCATAAGAGCTAGAATAGCCACTACAGCATCCTCGGAGATGACCAGGACATCAACCTCACAAGCAGCTACTTTAGAAATTGTATCACCGAAAGCTATGCCTGTAATATCCCTATTCTCGCTAAAGTGTCGCAGGATTGGTACGATTGCTAATAAAAAAGTGATGGTGAAAGAGGACATCCCTGCCTTGTTTAAGCTCCCGATGCCTTGACTTTAGCTGACAGATCTTTGTAGAGCATCACGATCATACCTCTTAAAGTGTTCCCAATGTTGAACTTTTCAAGCGTCATACGCAGGAACACCCAGTCTACCTTGCCTAATGATTTGTCAGTATCAAGTGTGATGGCTACCGTTGGTGAATTGGATAAGTTTGCCTTTTCCAGTGCATGGCAAAACATCCTTGTGTTATAGCTGGATAATCTGTGTTTGAAGAACCCTGCCTGGGATGGGTGGATAAGTTTGGCTATGTATTTTTGTACCCGTTTAGCTAATATCATAGCATATAGTTTACAGTCAATGTTTATTAGGGAGATCGGCCTGTAGTTTGTGATGAGGAAAGGATCTTTACCCTCTTTAGGTATGCCAGATATGAGGGCTTCTGCTGGAGTGCCTGAAACTTGTTGAGTGGAAGCGAACTGCTCATAAAAGATTTAGCAGTGGTTGTCCTACCTGGTCCTCAATTGTTTTAAATAAGGTGGCATTATATCTGTCCGGCCCTGGGGCCTTCCTTGACTTGATATTCTTAATGGCGTTGTCAATTTCTTGTAAAGTAATTGGACCATTAATTGAGGTAAATTCTTGCTCGTTATTAAGTGATATCTCTTATAGGTATTTCCTATTATTCAGCTGGTGTAGGTTGGAGTTAGATTAGTGTAATTGTTGGTTGGAGTCTTTAAATGTATCTGCAATCTTGTGTGGGTTAGTTCGTATTTTACCAGCATCATTCTTAATAGCCTTAATGTCATGCTTTTGAATTTTAGATATGAGCCTAGTGATTTCCCCTCTTCATTAACCTCACATAACCACAGGCTTTTCTGTTTGTTTATCCATACCCCTGCTTTGGTGCTGATCATTTTATTGTATTCATATGTTTGTTTAGTATTTTATTAAAAGTCAGAGGATCATGCTTTAATATATGTATTTTTTTCAATGTAGCTATATCTCTCTCTAAATTCAATGGTTTGGCATTAGCTTCTTTATTCATATTTGATTTCTTTTTAATTATTACCCCTCTGATGGTAAATTTTAATGATTCCTATCTGGTGAGATGGGAGGTAAAATTTACTTTGTCCTCCATTAGAAATTTTTAATCGCCTTTTCAATTATTATTTATTTTGTGGAGAAGTGTGGACATCCTTGTTGAATCTCCATAAGGGTTCTCTGAGTGGAGGGGTTGAGTCTTTAATAGTGAAAGTGAAATAGGAATGTTCAGAGATAACCCTTGGTTCTATGGTTGTTTGATCAATTCTGCTGGTAGAATTGCCTGAAATTAGAAAGTAATCTCTACAGGGGTATTATTTGTGTGGAAAGGAGTAAAACGTGTGGTCTCTTTCTGTTGGGTTCTGTAGCTTCCATGCGTCTATCATGTTGTGTTTACTCTAGAGGATCTTTAAAGCCTTATGGGCTTTGTTCGGTCTAAATTGACATGCTGACTTTCTTTTAAGGGTGGGATCAAAGTGGAGGTTAAAATCACCAGCAATTAAGGTTTCTGAGTCTGGGATTTCTTTGATTTGTATCGCTAGGTCTTCCCAAAATTGTGGGTCAACACTCATAGGAGTGTATATGTTTGCTATGTATAGCATAGAATGTTGCGTCCTAATTTTGAAATCACCCATCTACCTTGTTTATAAGCAGGAAATAAGGTTATTTCTGTTCTAGCCTTCCTTGTCACCAACGTTAGGACCCTGTTTTTCTTACCTACGGCTGCTGAGTAAGCTATATCCATAAATTGATCGTTATATAGAGATTCCGTCAGAGTAGTGTCTAATTTTGCTTCTTCCAGAAGAATAATATCTGCAATTTGTTGACATATGTAATCAAAGATGGGTGGTTCTGGCCCTTAACATTTAGTGAAACTTTTTTAATATTTTGTAGGGATTGATGTGTCATTTGTATTGTCTAGCAAAGATTGAGAGCCTCATTTTCATTGTTCTAGTCTTATTATTTTGTGATCTCAGAGCCTATTATTGTCTGGAGTAAGCTATTGTCAGTTTCTGTATTTTTGCTAATGACCTGTATTCACATGGGTCTTGTGCCAGAGAATGCTTATAAATGGGATCCCCCATCTCACTGGTGGTACTAGTTTGGATGTGGCATGTGTGTGTTCCAATGGCGAGAAGCAAAATATAAAGAAGGAGCAAAGAAAAGCATGGGAACCAAAATAACATGAATTCAGAAACCCTCTTCTCCCCACCACACCCCTGAGCCACCGTTCCTCCCCCCTTGAGAACAACAGGTATGGCAAAAACAAGGAAAAGCATTCCTCTTCAGGAACGCAAGCCTAAGTTGACACTTAACACATAGCAACGTAAATAACATGATACATTTAGGACTATCTAGAGGGCCTTCTGACATAAAAGAGTGTCTTGGTTAATCTTTCCTAGGGCCCTCTTCAATATCAAATATCATTAATGTGTAAAGTCAAAGATTAATTAACCTACAAGTTAATACACATCTGAAGCATATGCCGTCTCACCTAGTGTTTAGGTTGTCTAATAACCTAAAACTTAATATCCTTATTCTTCTACAACTGTTGAATGTTACTTCCCTTAGAAACATAAAACAAGTGGAATCAGATATAATTCAAATACAGTTGCAGACAGTAGGGACTATGTCTTACTCATTGAGCACTGCCATAATCTGCACGGAGAATCAAAGCCGAACCGCTGGATCACTTGGCATGTAGGTGTCCATTTTTTAGTCTTCTGCTTTATCCAGGAATCTGCAGAGAGCTTCACCCTCCATGAAGAGAGGGAGGGGCATGCCCTGAATAACTATGCGGTATCTGGCTAGGTCTGCAAAGGAGAATTCGTCTCCCAACTCTTTCCGTCCGGGTCGAAGGGCAAGAAGCTTTTCGTAGTTTTAACTGTAGCTTTGGAGTAGTCTTGTGCAATACAAATGTTGTTAACATATATGACAAGGGTACTCCCAGTAATACTTTGAGGCCTAGAGGGGGGAGTGGCAATATGACAGCAAATAAGATAAACCTCTACACGGCCTTATATTCTTTAACATCTAGGCGTAAATGCTCATTTACAGTTAACATAGGATGCAAACATACCTCTGAAATCATTCAATTAGATTCAGTATTTTGAAACTTCATTTTATTTTGTATCATTCTTATTTCTTTTTTTCATATTTTTATAACAATCTTTTCAAAATTTTGTTCAGTAGCAAAAATAACATATATACAAATATCTAAAAGCTTACACAATTACTTCTATTCATATCAGGAACCCCAGAACATGATTTTTCTCTCTCATACCATCATTCATACTTGTTCAGTCTCTCATATTCACTCTCATAACATCACTATCACAACAGGCAACATAGTGAGGAAAATAGAATTTTGCCCTGTTATGCGTCCCTACGTATTCCCCAGCATGTAATATATGTGCATGATTAATATGCATTTTCCCTCCATTGCCAAATATAAAGACGCATTTACAGTTGCGTCCAACGTTAGTATGTCAGTTATCCAGTCTTTCTGAAAGCAACGTGAATTAGGCTTCTAGGCCTATGTTGCCAACATATTTACATGGTGCACGTTAAATCATCGAGTTGCACCCGTTTCTAGGGCTCCACAGGGCCCGGACACGAGATCCAGGCCTCAAGTTTCCTGGATCACTCCGAGAGATGCAGCCCCGCCCGCATCCCTGACCCTTCACTTACTTCCTGCCAAGCAACGCGGTGCCCGGCCCGGCTCGGCCTGGCCTGCCTGCCAAGAATATGTTATGCCTACAGTTATCTGTTCAGCTCCCCGGCTTCACATTCCTAGCTAACGAACTGGATAAACATATCCATCTACAGTCCAGTCTTTCTGTCTCCATGCAAGTGATTTCCTGAATTAGTATCCATAGAAGATCCATAGTTCACGCAATACATGAAGAAATATATGCATACACCAGCCTTTAGAGACAAGTAGCCTTTGCCCTGATGACTTTTAGAATCAAGCAATATGTACTCTAAACACAAGATATCAGATATGCTATAGGTACAGGTCGTTCTGACATCCCAGACTTCAGTCTCCTCTACTAGTGCTAGAAGTCAGCGGCCCCCAGCTCTCCCCAGTTACACGTCATGACTCGTTTTGCGCGCACCAGTAGGTTAAAGGTTCCAGCTGCCCATGAAGCCCCCTCCATGTGTCCACCCACTTATGACACTTCTGTGACGTCTATATCACACACCTCCGTGCACGCCCTGTGCACGCCTTCTTTTTACGCCCATATGTTCTTATCTTCTTCTTTTCACTTGTTACGCCTACTGTATTCAATGCAACTGTACTGTTTTACTATATATACTGTATGATGTTAATGAAATGTTGAGATCGAGGTCGAGATTGTCCCTTCCTGAGCCTTAGCAGGTGATGGAACCCGATGTCCATTGGCTCGAGCCACTTAATTAAAGCCCGTATGACTCAGATACCACGGACTCTGCCTCTCATTTTATTGAGCTATCCTTTTACCTTTAATGCATAGAAAAATAGTACCGGTAATTTATTTATTTACCACATAATGGCGCCCGAACAGGGACGTCCCCTTCCCCACGCGCCGGCGATGTAACGCAGGCCCCCTGACCCCTTCTACAGCCGTGACGGACCCCTACTGTGCACCTGCAGGTATTCCTGCTAAAACTCCCTCAGGCCCACGGAGGAGACGGAGACTGCGGTCTAGCATCCAGACGAGGCGGTGAGGAAGGCGGAGAGTCCCGACCAGAGCCCAAGCCGAGAGAGCAAGGTCCGAGGTATCCTGAGGCCCACCTGTTTCCGAAGCCCGAAGCGCATGCGTAGTGCGTAGCAGTAACCAGACGTCGTAGCAGTCCAGTCCAGTCGAGTTTCCGAGGCCTTCAGTTTTACTTCCCGGTGAGTACCGTTGCTGGGGACGCATCTAGAAGGGTTCATTAATTTGTGCCCGGTCCAGACGGGTTTGGGTACACAGATCCGGTCCGACGTGTTCACCTAGGTGGATACGGTATGACGTGTCTCTTTATGAGACCGGTATGTTCTGTACTGTTTTAGCAGTGCATCCAGTAATTCTGTTTTTCTAGTATTGTCTCTCGAGATTTCCAGTATTATGTTTTCAATGTACTAGGTAGTATCTGTTCGAACTGTTTTTAATGTGTTTTGATGTCGTGGTATGAATGATCTGTTTTGCTATTCATTACTGTGTTCATTGTGTATTGTGTTCAAGTTCGAATAGGTTCAAATATGCCTCTGTTTTCAAAGTTACGTCAGATAGGAACCAGAAAAAGGATACTCGAAGAATCAGTTCCTGTCCCATATGTTTATGGGACATATGTCCCATATGTTTATATATTTCATGTATCATAAACATGGCTTAGATGCCATACTGTACTTAGACTTATGGGTAGATTATACCAAGAATCTGGAGGAGAAATATAGATGGCCTGTTTCAGGAACTTGGGATGCTGAGTGCATCATGAGAGTAGAGGAAGCATTATGGAAAAAGAAAGCCAGACAATCCCAGAAAGATGCCATAGAATTGTGGCGTAAAGAATCGCATAAAAGAACAGAAAAAGAAATCAGAAAAGCAGAACTAAGTAGGGAATCATCAGAAAAAGCCCAAGAAAGGGAACTACTAGAAGAAGGTGAACGAGTTAGAGCAGAACAGTTAGACAGACAAAGAAATGCCCTTATTAAAGGCATGTATCCCCTTCTCGCCGAGGGCCTGCCTAAGGCGACCCCGGAAGCACCCTGTAATTTACCGCCACCATTGATCCCGACTAAACTACGTCATAAACCGACCGCAGCTGAAATTTTCCTTTCTTCCTATTTAGACGACACTGTACCAGAATATACAAATTCACGTCCTCCTCCGCCTGCTCAACCTCAAAACCCTGTTGATAACGCAATTACTGTTCCTCCAGCCACTGGTCCCGGGAATCCTTTTAATCCGCCAGTAACCCAGGACCAGCCCACATTACGTATGCCTACTTTACCAGTCACATTACCAGCGACCGCACATCCAGTATTAGTTGACGATTCTAGTACAGGAGGAGCAGGGGGAGGTATCCCTATCACCCAGCCTCAAACCAAACGAATGACGTTAAGAGATATAGCATTACAGCGCACGCCAAAAGTGGCTACTTACGCTGCCCTCAAAAAGTACCTTACTGATTGTAGATATGATCCAGTACCAGGCGAAGATCACATGATATTATATTCCGTGCGTCTACGACGAGTTGCAAGCTATTTGACTATCATACCAGAAATGGGGGAGCATCTAGACAGAATATATCATTTCATCCGAACAGGGAAAGGATCAGAAAGTATTCACGAGGCTATGGTACACAGGAAAGTCGAGACTCAAAATATGCTCTTGCAGTTTTTGATAAATTGTTTAATAAGAGAACAAGACCAGCCTGGTAAGGACAAAGATGAGATGAAAGTCCTGACAAGATGGAGTGACAACATAGCAGACGGAAAACACAGTAAACAAAACTGTATAGAAACCATGTACAGAAAGATTCGTAAAGAAATTCTAGGCATACACGAAAGGGAGAAAGCAACGAGAGAACCCGAGAAAGAGAATGACACTTCAGACGAAGATGCAGACACAGACAATCTAGAAAGAATAGCGTACGTAGGTAGGACGAGACCTTTTGACAGATCCACACGCCTAGAATGTAAGAAAACTTTTCTTCCTCCCGTACCAGAACAGTGTTCTCTTGAGCATTCATTCCAAGCTACCGACAGAGTTCTGAAACAACGAATAGGTTACAGTGAGCTTACTACCATGCATGAACAGGAACTAGCCCGATCAGCAGTGCAATGGACTAGTGATCCTAGCACATTTTCAGACGAAGTAGTGGCCCAAACGTTTCTGAATCTTCCCCCAGACGAACAGCGACTGGTGGGTATGTACATGATCCAGCACCTCATTACACTGTACGAAAATCAGCATTCTGATCCAGGCCCCCTATATAATGTATTGGACGAGTTACTCCTAAACCGATGGAAAGGCCTAGGTACTGATTTGATTAATGTCATTTTAGAACAACGCCACAAATACAGAACGTTCCTGACTCCACATTTCGTTCCTGTTCCACCCCCAGTAAGGAAGACATTTTACATGGACAGACAGAATCCCTTGCGAGAAGTCCATCCTGTTCGGACAGAGGGAGGTGCGCTCGAACGCGTATTTGTTTACACCCCTTTAACAAAAATAGAACTACTGGAAATGAAAAAGTTAGTGCCCTGTCACGATAAAGATCCAGCAGGGTTCCACCGTGAATTAAAAGACATGCTCCGTATGGGAGAATACACGTATCCCGATATCATTAAAATGCTAAAGGTCCTGTTGCCTGCGGGCATATATGAAAAACTTAAAGAAAAAGAATGGGAGGTGGGAGAGAAAAAGATTGACTGGGCCGAATTAGAGAACGAAGATAAAACACGAGTTCCTGGTACCGGTCTCGGGGAAAAAGCCAAAGCATTGCCCGAGTTGTTAATACAAGTCTTGCCAAGATTACTAACCACGAAAAAGGAAGACTGGGATGCCATCTCAGCCTGTAAACAGAAACAAGACGAAGACACTAGTGATTTTTATTCTAGATTTGAAAAATGTTTCATTATTAATAGCGGCTTGAAAACAAGTAGTGAATCGTATCCACATCTTTTTGTTACCAAATTAGTAGAGAATTCTTTATCACAAGTAAAAAATCGAGTACTGAAAGTTGAGAGTACCTGGCAAGCTAATACTCCGTCCCAAATGTTACAAATGTTACAGTACCACCAGAACCGAATCAGAGAAGAGCAAGAACACGAAAAGAGACGTATGAAAGACACGAAAATGAAAGTACTAGTTGCACAGTCTGTTCCGGTAGATAGTCAGAAGAGGGGTACGACGCAGACCAGTCATTCTGCAGCTCCCGTTAAAGGGACATGCAATTACTGTAAACAGCCAGGTCACTATATAAACGAATGTGCCGTTCTGAAACACAACATAGCTACTGGTAAGACCAAAGAGAGACCGCGTCCTCCTAGACAGGAACATGTTCCGCAAAACACGCAACCACCACAGAACGCACAACAGACCGTAGCAGTACCGCAGCCTATAGCTGCCACACAACACGTTACACAGCAGATGTACCAGTACGCACAGTCAGATTATCCAGAATATCAGCAGTATTCATGAAACAGCCTAGAGAGGGAGGTTGGCTTGCCTCTCATCGAGGTTCCTGTAGATCAAGAGGGTCCCTATGTACACAGTCAGGTATTAGGGAAAGACAGAAAATTTCTGATTGATACAGGGGCAAGTAGGACTACCATCAGTCATGACGAGGTTCCAGGGGCTCCTCTCTCAGGCTCAAGAAATGTTTCCCTGGGATTTTCAGGAAAGCCTATTGTTAATGAAATATCGAAACCAGTTTCCCTAGAAGTTGGTCCATTGTCCCGAACTACAGACTTGTTACTTACGAAATCATGTCCAGAAAACTTACTTGGTATTAAAACATTGAAAGAATTAGGTGCAGTGATTTGTTGTTCTCCGGAAGGAGTAAGATTGTTTTTACGTAACTTTAAAGGTCATTATGTGTTAAGAGATTTTGATCCAAGATTACTGAATGTACCACAGCATTTATGGGCGCAAGGTCCAACTGATGTAGGTTGTATGCACATTACACCATACCGTGTCACTTTGAAACAAGGAATTGTACTACCCCGAATCCGGCAATACAAGTTGCCACCTGAGGCTGTAGCAGCCTTATCGAAAATCATTGACGAGCTCATTGCTCAAGGAGTGGTTGTAGAAACTGACTCCAATGTATGTAATTCTCCGATCATTCCGATTCTTAAACGTACTGACCCAAATGCACCTCCAGTTTATCGACTAGTGATTGATCTTCGAGAACTTAATAAATGTATTATACCCCAGTACCCAGTGGTTCCTGACATCTCTTCCCTATTGACTGCCATTGATTCCGAAGCAGCGTTCTTTACTGTTATCGATCTCAAGAACGCCTTCTTTAGTGTCCCCATCCATCCAGATAGCCAGTTCCTTTTCGGATTCTGTTTAAATGGAAGAAGTTATAAATTTACACGTGCACCTCAAGGGTTCACAGAAAGTCCTAGTATTTACAGTCAAGCACTGAAACGACAACTAGACAGTATTCAAATGCCAACTGACACTGCCCTGCTCCAGTACGTTGATGACCTATTGATCACAGCCCGTACAGAACGTGACTGCGAACGTGCGTCACTGACAGTCTTGTATTTTCTGGCAGAAATGGGGCACAAGGTGTCCCCTTCGAAACTGCAATTCTGTGTCCAGCAAGTGGTATACCTTGGACACTTGCTGTCCAAGAGGGGTAGACAGTTGACACCTGACCGTATCCAGTTAATTGCACATCTTCCACAGCCCAAGACACAGAAGGAGGTACGAGCTTTTATCGGCCTTACTTCTTACTGTAGACAATGGATACCTCAGTACGCATATCTAGCCAAGCCACTGATACAGTTGACAACACAGGAGGCAGCGACATCGACTGTCCTCCCTTGGACCCAGGAACATACACTTGTTTTTGAAGAATTAAAGAAAGCTTTATGTCAAGCACCTGTTTTAGCGACACCAAACTACAGCAAACCTTTTACACTTTTTGTCACTGAACGCGATGGTACAGCATTATCTGTTCTCACACAGGATCAAGCAGGACAACACAAGCCTTGTGCTTATTTTTCTAGTACATTATATCCAGTAGCCCAGGCTTTGCCTGCGTGCCTCAAATCAGTTGCAGCCACAGCTTTAGCTATCAGACAAAGTGATTCTATAGTGTTAGGACACTCCTTGACAGTACAAGTTCCACATTCCGTGGAAGTTCTTTTAAACCGAACACAGACTCAGCACTTGACTATAGCACGATTGACAGGATATCAACTGACACTGTTTCAGCCACACATAGAGATCAGACGATGCAACATATTAAATCCTGCTACACTGTTACCCCCGATTACCTCAAATCCTGCCGCACATGACTGTGTGGAAGTTATTAACACCATGACAAAGCCAAGACAAGACTTGACGGACATTGCATTACCTAACCCAGACCTGACACTTTATGTGGATGGTTCATGTATGAGAACAAGTACAGGAGAGTTAGTGGCAGCATATGCTGTGACTACTGAAACTGAAGTTATAGAAACACATCGTATTGACACCCTGTCTGCTCAAGCAGCAGAGCTCATCGCTCTGACCCAAGCCTGCATACGAGCCAAGAACCTGAAAGTAAACATATATACAGATTCACGTTATGCATTCGGAGTTGTTCACGACTTTGGAGTCCTCTGGCAAGAAAGAGGTTTTATGACTTCTCATGGAGCCAAGATTCAGCATGGCCCCCTCATTCAAGCTCTGTTAGAAGCAATACATTTACCTACAGCTATAGCCATTATGAAGTGCAAAGCACATACGAAAGTAACTGACACCATTTCCCAGGGTAACGACCTGGCAGATCGAACAGCCAAGCTTACAGCTCAGACTCCAGCCATTCCAGTTGACATGACAAAGACAGACGTTCCAGTCCTGATGACTTGTATGACAGTTAAGGATCCTACACAAGACGTACTAGACATACAGACACATGCTACTCCAGACGAAATCAAGAAATGGTCTGAACAAGGAGGGGTCCAGACAGATCAGGGATGGTTGACGAAGGGAAAAGCCACATGGTTTCTCCCCGACTCTATGGTTCAAGTCATCATTAATACTGCACATAGTCCAGCACACTTAGGAGAAAAAGCCATGTTAGACAGCATCCAGAATCTCTGGTTTAACAAGCCTTTACGAGCAGCAGCGAAGCAGAAAGTGCGTACCTGCATGATCTGTTGTCAGTTCAATCCAGGTAAAGGTGTTCCCATGGAACAAGGTGGATTCCATCCTCCTGACCATCCTTTTGAAGTCCTCCAGATGGATTATATCCAGATGGATCGATGTCGAGGATTCAAGTATGTCCTCGTAGTTGTCTGCGCTTTGTCCAGATGGACAGAAGCATATCCAGTCCCAGATTATACTGCCGCGACCACTGCCAGACAGTTGGTTCGTGAGTTTTTCCCTCGATACGGTTTACCCCGTGTCATGTATTCAGATAACGGACAACCATTCTCGTCCGAACTCATGAAACAAGTATCACTTCTGTTAGGGTACCAGTGGAAGTTCCACTGCGTACGACATCCCGAGGCAGCTGGCCTCGTCGAGCGACACAATCAAACTCTGAAAATACGACTAGCGAAGGTTTGTGCCGAAAAAGGTGTAGATTGGATGGTAGCCCTGCCGGTTGCCCTCTTCTATATGCGAATGGTCGCTCACTCCAGATCTGGTTTGTCAACGTTCGAAGTTGTATTCGGTCGTCCCCCGAACATATGGGGTACACCTCTGCCTCGTAAAATCACCGATGTTGACAGTAACATGCTGACAGATTACCTAGCTTCCTTGATGTCTGCACTACTCTCTTGTCGTTCACAGGTCGCGGCTGCCTTCCCGGACAACACCCAGGTGAAACCGCACGAGGTCGTTCCAGGCGATCTAGTATTGGTTCGGAACTTTGATCGCTCAAGTCCTCTGGAGCCCCGCTGGAAGGAGCCAAAACTCGTTCTGATGACCACAAGGACCGCCGTAAAGCTAGAAGGAAGAAAAGGCTGGCTCCATTCCAGTCACATCACGCGTTTCCATGGACTGCGTCCAAAGACTTTTTTCAAGGACTGCCCCGATACTGACTCTAAACTTCCCCTGTTAGAGAAAACTCAGCAGCAGGAGTATAAACTCAAATTAAGGTCTAGTAAGTCAGACAGCGTTTAATTGTTTAAGTCCCCCCGGGTGAAGCGGTTAGACAGGTTTCTGACATGTATGAGATAGACCCACATAGTGAGAGAGATAGACGAAACTTCAAGAAAATGAAATATTGTAAAAATCTCCGAAGTAGATGCATCGTTACATTATTGTTTATGTTTATTCTGAGTCTTACGATCACATGTATAAGTTATATGCTACATGTATTTTTTCCTCCTCCTGGTTCACATGTACACCTTTCCTCTAATGATACAGTAGAGCACACATTCAGTGAACTACCCCCTCACGAGTTATCTTATCGACTTGCAATGCGCAACAATACTTTTATCCGTATGTTACACTATTCGCACCAGACCAGCAATGCCACTAATTGCTGGGTATGTGGTCGACTCCCCCCATACCAGACAGTGAAGGGAGCTCTGCCACTCTTTCCCTATCCGTTTTCACACAATGGTTCGTGTGGAGCATGGTTCACATTAACGTCATCTTTAGACGATAAGTCCCTTCTGAATACAGTTATGAATGAAACCTGTTTCCCAGACAAGGACGGTCTTCCCCATAGGACAGGGATAGATCTAGAAAATGAAGTATATGATCTAGGTAATTTTTCCTCTAACCTCATGGTTTTGAATGTTCAGTCCGAGATTGATCCAGACTTGCCTTCTATAACAGTTCTACCAGTGAAAGGCGAGTTATGTGTTAGAAGGAATGGTTCAGTACACCTAGGACACAGTGATTGTACTACTGTGGTCGAGTACAGTGACAGTGGGAAATCTACTTTCAAAACTTCACGTCATTCTTATTTTATATGTGATCAGACCGCATATGTACGTTTGCCCCTAGATTGGGATGGAACATGTTACATTGCATTCCTACTGCCACCAGTTTTCCTAGCCCCATCCGATTATCACCGAAATACACATCTAGTACACGTCAGACATAGAAGGGAGATTGAGTCCCCAATTGTCGATCAGACTGAAACTGCATTGGAACAGTATACGGATTTCAATAAAGGTTTCTTCTTCTTCATAGGCCCCGTCCAGAATAGTAAATTAATATGCAGGTTAACCAGAACCCTTGAAGCAGTAGTGAATGAGACTACTTCTGCCCTAGGTAACTTAACAGAAGAGCAGTCTGCTATGAGATTTGTTGTTCTTCAGAACCGCCTTGTTCTTGACGTCATACTGGCCGATAGGGGCGGAGCTTGTAGAGTCATCGGATCTAGTTGTTGCGTTTTCATTCCTAATAACGCACCGTCCGTGTATTCAGCAATAACAAGACTTCATAAAATAGCTCATCAGCTACACCAGAATCCAGGCACCTGGACTTGGTCCGGCTGGCTCTGGAGTGTAATATCTGCATGGGGATGGAAAGTACTGTCATTCCTGGGAGTAGTAGTAATGATCATATTCAGTTGTTGTCTCTGTTTACAATGTGGCCCAGCGATTTGCGGCTTGTGCGCTACATCTTGTATTCCACGTCCAAAGTCCCATTCCCAAAAGATAAAAGACGAGCAAATGATACTGTATGAACAGATAGATGGTCTCATGAATATTGATGTTTCCTGAAGGGAACGTAGGGAACAAGGAGGGAATGAGGAAAATTGAATTTTGCCCTGTTATGTGTCCCTACGTATTCCCCAGCATCTAATATATGTGCATGATTAATATGCAGTTTCCCTCCATGGCCAAATATAAAGACGCATTTACAGTTGCGTCCAACGTTAGTATGTCAGTTATCCAGTCTTTCTGAAAGCAACGTGAATTAGGCTTCTAGGCCTATGTTGCCAACATATTTACATGGTGCACGTTAAATCATCGAGTTGCACCCGTTTCTAGGGCTCCACAGGGCCCGGACACGAGATCCAGGCCTCAAGTTTCCTGGATCACTCCGAGAGATGCAGCCCCGCCCGCATCCCTGACCCTTCACTTACTTCCTGCCAAGCAACGCGGTGCCCGGCCCGGCTTGGCCTGGCCTGCCTGCCAAGAATATGTTATGCCTACAGTTATCTGTTCAGCTCCCCGGCTTCACATTCCTAGCTAACGAACCGGATAAACATATCCATCTACAGTCCAGTCTTTCTGTCTCCATGCAAGTGATTTCCTGAATTAGTATCCATAGAAGATCCATAGTTCACGCAATACATGAAGAAATATATGCATACACCAGCCTTTAGAGACAAGTAGTCTTTGCCCTGATGACTTTTAGAATCAAGCAATATGTACTCTAAACACAAGATATCAGATATGATATAGGTACAGGTCGTTCTGACATCCCAGACTTCAGTCTCCTCTACTAGTGCTAGAAGTCAGCGGCCCCCAGCTCTCCCCAGTTACACGTCATGACTCGTTTTGCGCGCACCAGTAGGTTAAAGGTTCCAGCTGCCCATGAAGCCCCCTCCATGTGTCCACCCACTTATGACACTTCTGTGACGTCTATATTACACACCTCCGTGCACGCCCTGTGCACGCCTTCTTTTTACGCCCATATGTTCTTATCTTCTTCTTTTCACTTGTTACGCCTACTGTATTCAATGCAACTGTACTGTTTTACTATATATACTGTATGATGTTAATGAAATGTTGAGATCGAGGTCGAGATTGTCCCTTCCTGAGCCTTAGCAGGTGATGGAACCCGATGTCCATTGGCTCGAGCCACTTAATTAAAGCCCGTATGACTCAGATACCACGGACTCTGCCTCTCATTTTATTGAGCTATCCTTTTACCTTTAATGCATAGAAAAATAGTACCGGTAATTTATTTATTTACCACAATAGACAAGGTGAGAACATATATTGTGTCCTTTTATAGACTCCTCAAAGTGTTAGTTCAATATCCATCATTAATAGTCTTTTGCATTCTATTATAATTATTATGTTGTCCAGTTTTTATGTTGGCCCTGAAGAAGGTGATATAAAGCATTGAGACCACCGAAACGTACGTAGGCCGTACGCATCAGAGACCCTCATACAAACCATTAAAACACAACTTTGGAAAACGAAAGAAATAGAATGCAAAAGACTATTAATGATGGATATTGAACTAACACTTTGATGAGTCTACAAAAGGACACAATATATGTTCTCACCTTGTCTATGTTGTCTGTTGTGATAGTGATGTTATGAGAGTGAATATGAGATACTGAACAAGTATGAATGATGGTATGAGAGAGAAAAATCATGTTCTGGGGTTCCTGATATGAATAGAAGTAATTGTGTAAGCTTTTAGATATTTGTATATATGTTATTTTTGCTACTGAACAAAATTTTGAAAAGATTGTTATAAAAATATGAAAAAAGAAATAAGAATGATACAAAATAAAATGAAGTTTCAAAATACTGAATCTAATTGAATGATTTCAGAGGTATGTTTGCATCCTATGTTAACTGTAAATGAGCATTTACGCCTAGATGTAAAAGAATATAAGGCCGTGTAGAGGTTTTTCTTATTTGCTGTCAATACAAATGTTGTTGCCATTTCATGTGATGTGGTTCTGTTTACTCATAAAGGATAGGATAAACTCTACATGTCGGTTCACTAGTGGTTTGTATATGATGAGTCTTGGATATAGATGGTTCATCATTGTTTTGGTGGGAACTCAATGCGCTCTGTCAAATTCTAAAGGTTTGTCAAAAATCAGTTTGGCAAACTGTGGTATCCATTTTTCTAACAAGGCCACACAAGAACACACATCATCTTCAATGCCCGCTGGTATGCCAAAAATAATCACATTTCCTCTCCGGTTTCTATCTTCCAAGTTGGATAACTGTTTGGCTAATGCATTTGAGGCGGACTCAAGTTACAATACTGACTTTTGGGCACAACACCCCCCCCCCATCTTCAAGTTGGCTTATTCTGGTTTCTGCTTCCACAATCCTACTATTGGTCTATTTGATGTCTTTTTGAATGGCAGCGATCTCTGATTACATAGTCTGTATGTTCCGTGGTGTATTTTGCTAGATTATAATCCTCTGCAAGCTTCACCAGAATCGTTTCCATTGTTGTGTTAATGTCCTGTCTGGGTTCAGCGGGACAGATTTTAATCTCTTGAGGTTTGACTTGTTTTCTTTTTCGGCCATCCTCGTGCCGGTATTGTTCCTGGTTTGGGAGATTCACATAGAGTAAGCTGGTATCTACTTGGGGAAGACCACTCCAGTATTATTCTTAGTGAACAAGCACATTGATGTATACCTGAGCAATACAGAGTTGGTGTGCAGTGTGCTCCTTCAGTGTTTTTGTATGAGTTTTGTTTTTAGTGCAGCTTTGACATACTAAATCTGATTCAATTCAAATAGACCTTGGTCTTTGTAGGGTTTCATGCTCTACCAGTATTCACTTAATGTACCTGTGGTCTGATCAGTTAGCTCGTTTGTGTGGTACCCAGCTACACTGCTTTTGAAATGTATATTCGGTCACAGGACCTTGCTGGTATTCTTCAAGAGTGCTACGTAATATGCAGTAGGTAAATGTTAGACATCAAAGTTGGGGCCAGGCATGTCACATTTGAGTAAGAGGCGTCA
Source organism: Lissotriton helveticus (assembly GCF_964261635.1). NCBI lineage: Eukaryota > Metazoa > Chordata > Amphibia > Caudata > Salamandridae > Lissotriton > Lissotriton helveticus. The sequence goes on from NC_136069.1 coordinate 647,367,432, forward strand.
GGGAAAAGGGGGTTTCCCTTGTCGGAACTAAGGATGTCTCACACAACTCACTAGATTGATGACTATTGTCATACTGCCAGATGGTTGTCTTGTCTCATCATCGGCTTCCTGCTCCAACGTCAAGCCGGCGCTGCAATGCCTGACGGGTAGCACAGAGTGCTACACTTTTGTGGAGTTCTTTTGTTCCTAGCCGTTGATTGAGTGCGTGTGAGGGGCCTAAGTTGTGAAGTAGTGAGCGTGAAAGGTGTGTTTAAAAAAGGTTAGTATAGTCTACTAAGAAGTCTTTATTGGTGTAGCTAACTACCTTGTTAAAATGGTGAAGGGAGGGGTACCGGGACTCAAAAACTATGGAGATTGGTCTCGTTCAACCCTCGCCAATGGTCAGGTCAACATGTTTCATGCCCTATCGGCAATTCTTCAGGACCTAAGTTGTGCTCAAAACTCTTGGTGTGCCCAGGGTGGGCTAGGGAATGTGCAAAATACAACCTGAGGGGTCGGCAACCAAGGCAGGTAGATGTCCTGTGTAGGAAGTTTAACCCTGGGAGGAGGAAAATAATCATGTTAATATTCTCCTCAAACGCATCCATAATATACTTCTGTATGTAAATGCTGTATATAAGGAAAAGCCCCTAGGCCAAAGCGTAGATTATCGCCCAGTGAGGTCATGTGATAAAGCCGTGAGAGAGAGGCAGAGATACTAAACAACTTTCAATGTTTAACAACCGAATATATACATATTAGGTGACCAACCGGTGTTCTGTTACTCGTGTGTATATCAGATTCAATTGGATGGTTATGTGAGGGATGAGGAGCCATGCACGCTCGAAGAACAGGAAAGATTTGTAACAGGTACTGGTCTTACCCTCAGTCTCTGGTGTCGGTCCCCACAGACTGTTCTTGTGGGACCTGAGCCGTAAGGTAAATACCTATCATGAGATGAGAAACGAAGAGGGGAGAAAACGAAGGAATTAGAAGAAAGATTAGCTCCCCTTGTGGAGACGGGAAAGTATGGTTGGATCTGGGCCAACCAACGATCCATCTGCGGTCTCACCCAACCACCCGTCGGCGCCCGTTGGACATACCACTCAGGGCAGGCTGCAGCGGAAGGGGGACCCCGTGGATACCAATCGGGCCCCACAACCAACCATAGTCCACTCGTAGGGATGGGTCCGGTTTATCCCACTGACGGCTTTACCTCCACTTGTTGTAGGTTGGCGGGGCAAAATTGGTCAAGGCGCTCCCCTGAATAGCCCCCTGGCGGTCAAGGAACCCGGAGGCACCACGTGTACCATACCCACGCCACACACCCGGGTGAGGGCAGTCTCCAGGCACCCCTGCATGGTCGGGAAATAAGACCCAGCTGGCCTCGTCCGAAGGTCCGTCCGGCAGACATATGTCAAAGGGCAACAGGGCCTCCACAGTGCACCCCCTTACCTACTTGGCGTGCAGTCGTCACCTCTAGGCAAACCACGTGCGCACCTACAATCACTTGTGTAAAACATTCTTACGTTATTTTTCCAACGTTATGTTGAACATCTGTGCTTCCCCCCGCTAGTGTTTGCAGCTGCAGACGTCTCGCAGAAGACCCGAAGAAGTCTAAGAATTAGCCGGCTCATTCAGTGCGACTTTGCGGTCTACAGTATCTGAAACAGTGTCAGTGCTAAGGTGAGTGACATTGTGTGGGCGTTGGGGGTGAAGTGTCTTCGTTGTCGGTGTCTCTGTTGTCCGGGTCTCTTATCTCGGTAGCCGCCACCGACTCAGAATGGTGAAGTTGCAAAGGTTTCAAAGAGGGGTGAAGGCCGGTTAGGCACTCAGTGTCTCAATGCTTCGGTACCTCGGTGTCTCAGTGTCCGACTCGGACTCTCGTATCAGGCACACCTGTCTGGTCCGAAGTGATGCAGGCAAGGTTACTGTGCGACCTGTACCAGTGCACAGGGCCCACGCTCCAGGTTATGTTCCACTACCTGCAATGTCACAAAGTAATTCCAACAGCTTATGTATATTTGTAAATTGGTGCATAGTATTGAGTAGTGTGTGTGTTTAATGAATGTACTCTTACTTTTATAAAGCAAAGTACAGACTGGACAATCAATTATTGAGTGTTATTTTTGTACACCTGCAAATGGCGATTACTCTGCAATGCTACCCTCTGAGAGTCAGGCGCTACAATTGGGTGTTTGGTTCCCAGTGCAGGACACATTTTGTCATGTTATTTGTCCAGGCCTCACAGATGCTGCCTCGTTTACCAACAGTATCCTTTTGGAAAAGGTACATAGACAATATTTTTATTGTGTGGCATGGAACACTCCTAGCGTTCTGCGATTGGATCAACACATGTGACCCTAATCTGCTTTTCACATATATTCACAGCAAGGAAAAAAATGGTGTTTCTCGATGTGGTCATCAGGAAGAATGGCAACCTCCATCAGGCACTTACACATCACAAACCCACATCTAAGAATAATTTGCTGCACTTTGCAAGCTTTCACCCACGACCACTACGGGAGAATCTTCCCTTCGGCCAATACTTACGCCTTAGACATAATTGCAGTGAACTTCAAGATTACCACAAACAAGCCAAGTATCTGACAAACAAACTCCAGAAGCGGGGCTACCCAAGTAAAATACTCACTAAAAGCTGCAAGAGGGCCAGGAACCAAAATAGAGAAGCCCTCCTCGAAGACATTCCTAAATTGACAGAGGAGATACCCCTGACATGCGTGACCACGTACAATGTACCTTCCAATGCTGTCAGTAAGTCAATTAGAAAACACTGGAGAATTCTTGAGAGTAACAATCGCAATTGGGAGAAACCCCTTTTCTCCTTTAAATGAGCCAGAAATATCAAAGACTCCATTGTGCATACTCGCCCGAAGAGCTTGAGTCAGGATGATAACCAATCGGTACTCAATGCCTGGGGCCTTCCACCAATACCAAGCCATTATTCGTGTGGATCCTGCAGCGTTTGTCATCTGACCAGCCCCACAAAACAACTTGCATTGAAGACAGGGAAACTATGGACGTAAAGGTCTCACGCGAACTGTAATACCACCAACGTGGTATACTTAATCACCTGCCCATGTCGACTTAGTTACGTGTTCTACATTCTGTCCATCAACTGTGTTTTTTGCAATTTTCACCCAGAGTGGGCTGGGTATGCTCAGACGTGAGTCCCAGGCTCTCCACACCACTGGAGTCAAGCTATCCAGGCTGATGAAGGCTGATAGCCAGAAACCGGTCCTAGGATGCTTGATTCCGGTCTGGGAAAGACATGGCTTGGTAGTTCGGACTGGACTGTTCCCACGAGGCACAGGGTCAGAGCTGATTTGCATATAGCCAGTGTCTAACCCAGGGTGGTATGGAGTGCAAAATAAACGATGGATTTAGGCCCAGATCCTTGTACTGGGGTGAATGTATGACATTGTTCTACATTCTGTCCATCAACTGTGTTTTTTTCAATTTTCACCCCGAGTGGGCTGGGTATGCTCAGACGTGAGTCCCAGGCTCTCCACACCACTGGAGTCAAGCTATCCAGGCTGATGAAGGCTGATAGCCAGAAACCGGTCCTTGGATGCTTGATTCCGGTCTGGGAAAGACATGGCTTGGTAGTTCGGACTGGACTGTTCCCATGAGGCACAGGGTCAGAGCTGATTTGCATATAGCCAGTGTCTAACCCAGGGTGGTATGGAGTGCAAAAAAACCGATGGATTTAGGCCCAGATCCTTGTACTGGGGTGAATGTATGACATTGTTCTACATTCTGTCCATCAACTGTGTTTTTTTCAATTTTCACCCCGAGTGGGCTGGGTATGCTCAGACGTGAGTCCCAGGCTCTCCACACCACTGGAGTCAAGCTATCCAGGCTGATGAAGGCTGATAGCCAGAAACCGGTCTTTGGATGCTTGATTCAGGTCTGGGAAAGACGTGGCTTGGTAGTTCGGACTGGACTGTTCCCATGAGGCACAGGGTCAAAGCTGATTTGCATATAGCCAGTGTCTAACCCAGGGTGGTGTGGAGTGCAAAAAAACAATGGATTTAGGCCCAGATCCTTGTACTGGGGTGAATGTATGACATTGTTCTACATTCTGCCCATCAACTGTTTTTTTTGCAATTTTCACCCTGAGTGGGCTGGGTATGCTCAGACGTGAGTCCCAGGCTCTCCACACCACTGGAGTCAAGCTATCCAGGCTGATGAAGGCTGATAGCCAGAAACCGGTCCTTGGATGCTTGATTCCGGTCTGGGAAAGACATGGCTTGGTAGTTCGGACTGGACTGTTCCCATGAGGCACAGGGTCAGAGCTGATTTGCATATAGCCAGTGTCTAACCCAGGGTGGTGTGGAGTGCAAAAAAACGATGGATTTAGGCCCAGATCCTTGTACTGGGGTGAATGTATGACATTGTTCTACATTCTGTCCATCAACTGTGTTTTTTGCGACTTAGTTACGTCGGCATGACCTCCCGCAAAACAAAGCAGCAAATTTGCGAACATAGCAGCAACATCCGATGCAAGAAAAGCATGACAAAGCTCACTGACCCCTTTCTACAAACAGGGCACACCATGGATGATCGGAGTTGGACGATTATCGATCATTTACAATTGGGTTCAAATACAAAACAATTGTTGTTCGAGAAAGAGCAACACTGGATCCATCGTTTGTCCACCCAAAAACAAGGACTGAATGATCATATCCCAGGGGGCACAGTGATGAAATGTTGACACTCAAATACCTTTATCTAACTTCAAAAATGTCCACTGACCACGTTACCAAGGTCGGTCCCCTAAACTTTTTATGTTTTTAACTACTATAAATCCTTACAAGATACATATCCCAAGGAAAGTCAGATATAAATAAGGGAGCTTTATTTATGACACCTAAGGGGCACAGCTACACCACTATAGGTCTATCGGACTAAGATACATCAGAAGGGTTCAAGCTCCATGTCCCTAAGACACAGATCCGCTCTTACGATTAGCGAGGCTGTATGGATGCTGGATACATGGGGTCTCTCTCCACTGTCTGCTGTCACGCACCGCGAGACATGACGGTGAGCGGGCGCACTGGCAGTGGCACACACATGACTTGCAGCTGTGGGAAAATAATGCTCCATGTTCTAAGAGTTTCTTTCCAGAACTGCCTGTGAAGCCTACTGTGGAGTCCGAGCAGGCATGGCCGTTGCCCGGTGGGGCCTCCCGGTAAGCTGTGGGGGAGTCTGACTTCCGGTGTATCGCCGAGGCCTGCCCAGCCAGGCACTGGTCACAGCTCCCATCTCATCTCCGCGGCCTGTCTTCCTCCTCCCCGCCTCTTTCTGGGTTCCCCTGGTGACGGCTTTCAGTGGGTCCTGTCGCGACATTGCCAATGCCTCTGTGCTTTCTCTGGATGGCCGCGGATGAGCTGGGCTGGAACTCTCTCCTCCTGATTCTACGGCTGCTGCTTTCCGCTACCGCTGGCCCGCCTGCATCGCTGGAGGCTTTGGCGGGGGTGGGAACTGCGGCGGTGCTCTCCATGATTTTCTGAGCCTGTCTGCTTCCATCCCTGCCAGTGAGGCGCCCCCTCTGGCTTGGACTCTGTGGCGTGCCGTTCTCTAGACTGCTGCCCTGGAGCCAGTGTTGATCTCCCTCCAACCTGGGAGAATGGATTGGACACTGTTGCCACCGCTGCCCCAGACCTGTGCACATTGACGGCAAGGCTTTGCTTCGGAGACCGCCTGCCCCCTTTGTCTGTCTGGCTCCTTTCCCCTTATTGTTATTTCTCTGTTGGTTTGGCTCCCTAGTTTTCTTTGGACTTGGCACTCGTAACTTTTGGACTGGAAACACGTGTGCGTCCCGCCATTTTGGTACCGTCTCCTGTTGTCGCTCTGGTCCTTGGTCCACCATCTTGCGAAACAGTAGACATTTTACTGCCCTCCCTTGGTGCTATGACTGCGTCCCCCCTCTGACCCCACTTAATGGAACTCTGCTCTCCTGGTATTTTGGGTCTTGACCTGAGAAAATCTACTATTTTGTATATATATGTATATAGAGATAACTCTAACCACTAGTATATGTAGTAGACCTTTGTACTCTCTACCATTCCTATGTGACTCTTAGAGTTTATCCATTTGTATCTCTTCCTTGAGTGACTTTACATATTGTACATTTGCAATTTTTTCTGTTTCCATCTCTTTCTTGTGTAACTTTACAACTTGTACATTTGCAATTTTTTCTGTTTGTATCTTTGATGTAACTCATGTAATCCTACGTCCTCATGTATCGCAACTGGTTCTTATGTAAAGCGCTCTGACACCTTCGGGTAATGTTCGCGCTTTAGAAAAACGCAATAAATAAATAAATAAATAAAACACTTACCACATGGACGCCCAATTACACCGTGTGGCCCATGGGCCTGGCAGAACCTCGTTGTTGGTGTCTCTGTATTGGTTTCCAATTGAGGCGAAAACATCATGGGAAGGGCTCTAGGCACTAGGTTCTTATTTTGATCATATAGACATCATATCCCACTGAATTGGCAGTGTTCTCTGCTACGTGGACTCAAAATGGGCTCACACCGACATGTTTCCTGAGCTCCAAGTCACGCCCCCTCCTATTTAGGTTTTTAATGTTTTTTCCATTTTAAGCATTCACATTTTTGTTTGATATGCTTAGGGTGTTTATCTTTATAAGTTAATCAAAGCTAAACCCCTTCCACGCTCATGAGGAGCTGGGCTCGTCATGAGGTAGCCTCCTCGCACGCTCATGACGAGCCCAGCTCGTCATGAAACATGGGAATAAGTAAATCCCAGCACAGGAGGGGAAAATGCATAGCATCGATGTGGTGCTATGATTATTCTATGACCTTTAGCCGAGTCAAGAAACACATTTGAGAGGCAGGAGATGAATTTGGGAGGCATGCTTGATATAATGAAGACTCTGAGGAATTAAATTGGTTTGTGAGGGTTCTCTACAGGGCCGTGGCTTAGTAAAAGCAATGTTGTAAATATGTGGATGGTCTAAAATGTGATAATCATTTGCTTGGCATAAAATGCCACCTGACCAGTATTTGACTGCTTCTATTTGCATTTTGTCTTTTTGCATCTGAAAAACACCACAAGCTCAATCAAATTCACCTAAGACTAGACCGGCCTGTTGGCTTTCACAATGCTTGTTAGCATTGATTTTCATTCAATAGCAGATAAACTAGTGATAACTCAAAATATTCCTTTCCATTACTTTTTACACAACCTGCCTCTCTGCTTTAGTCACTTATGCCCTTTTTCTCCACACATCTCTTTCGGAAGTCCCTCCATCTGCATATCTCACAATTTATTTCAGTGCCCTCTATCACTGTTTTTCTGTTATCTTTGTGTGACGACTTCCGTTCATCAGTGCTTAGTTTGAAGAAGAAGAAAAAAAAAAAGGAGTGCCGTGACCGAAGATCTGCTCAAATACTGTTGGTCGGTGGAATTAAATGTCAAAAACCAAGGCCCTTAGTCTTGAATTCAACCCCTTTTATTACACTTTCAGGATTCTGCTTTCTGTTTAAAACAGTTTTGCTATCTTGTTCTTCCTCCATCGTTCCAATGTGTGTGTTAAATAAGTGTCAGTGCAGCCACAGGCAACGACCTGCTCAAATAAAGCGCTGCCCTGCATCTCCTCCACTTTACAATCCCCTCTCCCACCATAAACATGAATTTTCTTTTGCTTTAGCACAGTGCCCGTTCCCAAGTGCCTCCTCCGTCGTAAGATTTCAAACATTATCCTAATTAGCAAGACGGCCCTCACAGACAGCGCCTGTAGCATGGGCCGCCCATTGCAATAGCACCTCTAGGCTGAGATTGGGCTCAGGGAAGAGGCACCATCACATTGCTTATCTTTTCTCCGTGTCTCTCCACACACTTTCGCACCTGCTCCTCGCATGGTTCTATTAAATATATTTCCAGCACACCTGTTTTTTTTTTATCCAAAGAGTGTTCATATTAGCCCATTGGCCAGGGGCTGGTGTTCGGGTGCTAAACCCCTCATAAGCATTATTGGTTTAATACTTGGCTGTAGGGCCCAAGTTCGGTCTAGTAGCTCAGTGTCGGTGTTTCTTCTCCGGACTCAAGAATGGAAAACAAACAGTGACACTCGATGTAAAGAGGAGAGAGACAGAGATACCCATGGTGTGGCTACATTTAAAAATGTGATACCAGATAATCTGGACTCAATACCAGCTTCCCTGCTTGTTCGAATTATCCCAGGCGTTCACGAGTCTCTTTTGTATTTAATAACACATATGAGTGCAGTTTTAAATACTTGAGTTCAGGATGTGTGCTGCACAAGCACCTCTTATATTTGACTAAATAGCCAGTGATGTTGCCCCATCTATAAGAATCTAGGCCACGTTTAGGGTTTACATGATGACTGACTTGCCTCCTAGTTCACTAGTGACTTTGTTGCTGTGGCAAGCAATGAATGTTTAAGAAAACTATTCCTTCCGAGGGGACGCCTCGCTGCATTTTGTTCTGACCTGCTTGGATTTTGCTGCCACCAAGCCCACCTCTTGCGGAACCCGCTCCGCGGGTCCCGCTGCGCCAGGAGTGTTGCCTGCTGTTTCTTCAAAGGGGACGCTGAGGGAAGTGCATTTGCCGGGGCTGCGAGCGAGTGCGCGCGCTCAACTGGGACTGCATATCCCAGGAGCGCCCGCCTGCCTGCCTGACCAGCTACACCTGGGCCGCTCTCCCCGACCCCTCCCCCCTTTCACCTATTTGTGCGCATCCTCTACATTACGCTCCTTGCATCCCCGCTGCGCGGGACCACGCGGGAGCGCCGGGAGAAGCCCGGGACAAGGGCGGGACCGTCTGTGGCCGTCCGGGGCCGAAGGAGGCCGGGCAGGGCCACCCTACCAACATCCACGGCTCAGGTACGGATAAACCCAACTGACTTAACAACTGGTCCTTGACTTCTTAGCTTATTGATAGGTAGAAGGGGGCTGTCTTGCCTCATGGCTTCTTCAACTAGCACTTCTACTCTGCTGCCTCCCACGGGTGAGGCCGAGTCTGCTGTCATGGGCCCTCTTGACTCCTATTTCAAACGACTGCCCCAGGATATCGACAAAGAGATCGCCCTGGCGGAAAGACGAGCCGGGCGAAGGTTGTCAATTGAGCTTTTGAAAAACCCACCTGAGAAACATCAAGGTCAGAATTTCCCTGCGTTGGTTACACCTCTGTCATCTATTGTATTACCAGCCACCCAGGATTTATTACTTGACTTGCCCTTGTTTATTGAGTTAACTGATACTTCTTCCACAGGCATTGTAGCTACCAGTTTATCTGCTGAGCACCTAGAACCACCTAGTCAACTACCCAAAGGGAAAGAAGTTCTAGAAAAACCCTGTGCACAATTAGAAGTGATAAAATCCAACCCTTGCCAGAAAAGAAAATGGGGAGCTACTGTGAAAAAATCACAACCACAGAAACCAGCAAGAAAGTACAGGAAGTTGGGTACCAAATCATCCCCAAAGCATGTCTCTGCAAAGAATGGCGCTGTAATATTAATGGGAGAGGCCGAAGTAGTTCCAGTAGAAGTGGACCCTATAATAATGGCGCCTGCTATAACATCGGCGGCACCAATTTTAGATACAACTATCATAGCACCCTCGGGGTCACTACCTCCCAACCACGATCTTCTGTTAGAAGTAGAAAAATTAATGCGTTCCCTTCTAAATCCCGTAGAGCTTAGACTTAAAAAGCTAGCGGAACAACTTAACCATCTAGAACAAGCTAGTCTAGATAATTTTTTTTCCATTAAATCTTTAATTAAGTCTGGCAATAAGATGGGTGAGAATGGGAAACACCAACAGGCAGCCGACAGAGACCTAGGAGTTGAGCTGGTTGACTCACAACCCTCGACTGTGAGTGGAACTCCTGCACATGGCAACAAAGGGGTGAATAGTAAGAATGTCTCTGACTTAATGCCCATCACAAGTAACAGTAACTGTGGGAAAACTAAGCCCAATAATAACATTAACAAGGGTAGCAAGGATAGTACTCAAAACCTAGCCACCACAACTAGTAAAAATGCCCCGCTTTTGCCGACCAGTTCGGAAAAAACTATGGCTAATCTGTCAGGAAACGACAAAACCCGCTCTAGTAAGGGCAGTGGAAATAAGGCGGGGCCTACCTCCCAGATAGCAACGGGGGGTGGTCCTATAAGGGGGGCTCACAGTATTGGAAACAGGAATAATACTACTGTGGCAGTGGAAAACATTGTAATACATTGCCGTGCTCCCTCAGAACAAGGCCAACCAAAGCCACAAATGATCAAATTGCCGTCTAGGATACCCCCAGTACAGCTCACCCCGGATTCCTACCCATACGTGGCCATACTCACCAACGTTCCACCCCTACTGAAGGGCCAAAGAGAAACTTATGACACGCTAAAAAACAAGGCCATGCATTGGCTGCGTGTCAATAGACCCCTGCCAGGGGGAGTGGATGGTCTGATAATTGGGGCCAGAAGGGTCAACTGGATAGGGAATACATTAAAAAAACAGGGGGGTGAATGTATTATAATTAACTTCCAGGATCCAAGGGTTGTGGGGTTGATCACGGGACCTGGATGGAATATTAGTATTGGTGGGATTGGTGTTGTGGACCTTACCTTTTTTTATCCCAGACCGGCGGTGATCTATCCTGGGGGCTGTAGGGAGCAATCGAGATCTAGTCTCTGTCCCTGGGTAGAGGCTGGCCCCCCTGCTGCTCCTATATTAAGACCAAATGATTGTTACAATCAGGTACATAACCCTTTTAATGGGCAGGGGCAGATGAGCTGGGGATGTTGACAGAAACCTGAGGAACAAATAAATCCTGAAGGGAAAATGGTCAGGGGAAGTATCCCAGATGCAACACCGACCCTCACTGAAGATGCAATGTGTAAAACAATAGAAGTGGCGAACGAGAGGGATTGTGTTGATATGCGGGGGAACATTACTGTATGTTTGGAGGGCTGGGTGGGTGAATCGGGTTTTTCATCTACAATTTGTACCAAGGAGGGAATGGAAGTAAATTGTACAGATACTGTTATAGGAGAGGACTGTGATTGTGGGAGGCTGACGGAGTCTCCGCCAATGGAACTTAACGTGAAGGGGACTTGTATAGAAAATTCCCTGGAAAGATTTTTGTCATGGAATATAGCGGGGCTGGGGGTAAGATTGATGTCACAGCATTGGATAGATTTCGTAAGTGGGTTTGAAATGTGCCTATTCCAAGAGACGTGGGCTTGTGACCCAATTTACTTGCCGGGTTACTTACATTTTTGTATACCAGCCACGAAAGGCCCCAGGGGTAGACCTATGGGAGGCCTCACAGTTTGGATCAAGCAGAATTCAAAAGTAAAAGCTAAAATGATTGATCTAGGTTGTAAGGACATACAATTATTAAGATTATCTGTAGGAAAGGGTGGTGTGATAGACATTTATAACATCTATGCTAGGGGCATGAGTCTTGGGAATTCTGCTACCCTAGAAGTTCTATCAGCCTCCGTCGAATCCCAGTCACTTGGAAAAAGAGTGATTTTGGCTGGTGATCTGAATAGGACATTTGAGCCCCTAGAAAATACTGTATATCCAATAGGATTGGAGGAAGATGCCTTGTGGGGCATTCCGAATTTAAACCTCACAGCCGTGAAGCGGTGGACAAAAGATATCTTGTTGTTGAATGCGTTATGTCTGGAGCATGGTTTGAGGGCTCTCAATGGCAGGACAAAAAGTGACCAAGGAGGTAACTGCTCATTTGATAATGGACATAATAAAAGCAGGATCGACTACGTCATCTGTAGTCTTGAGTTATGGTGTGGCGTGGATGATATGGAAATCAAGGGGAGAGTAGAAAGTGACCATAACCCCCTTTGTGTCTCCCACTCATGGTGGGGGGCCGCACGTGCCAACCCAGTCCCAGGTAGCGTGAGCATACCTGTTATGGCCAATGACTCAAGAAGGGTGAAATGGCCATATGTGTTGGCCAACTTAACCACCTTGGACTCCATTTATTTGGAGGTAGATAATGCTATTGCTGCCATGGAAATAGTAGATCCTGTAATACCAGGTTCCTCTCAAATAACCGACATACATGACACATTCTTCTCCCTGATAAAACCGCATTTTATCAAGTCAATGAAGGTTAACAGGAAAGTACCAATTACTTTGGCGAGCTGGTTCAATAAACAGTGCAGGGTAGCCAGATTGGAGTTGGGCAGAGCACTTAAAAGTAGGGATAAGGTTTTGATTAGCGCCACCAGGAAACATTATAATGACAGCATTCACAAGGCTAAGAAGCGGTGGGATGAGGAGTACTGGGAGGAGTTACTTGAGGCCTCTGGGCAAAAGGATTCCAGACTTTTCTGGAAATCTGTGAAATGGGGAAGAGGTGGTACCCCGAAAAATCCCGACAACAATGTCGATGAGACATTGTGGGTCGAGTATTTTAAACCCCAGTATGAGGAGTGCAGGGATATAGTGGCTATAGAACCAATCCTTATGGAATTTTGCAAGGGTGAATTATTTTTAACTAAGGATGCGGAACTCGTAATCTCAACCCTGCAGGGGGGGAAAGCCCCTGGGCTAGATGGAATCCCCTCAGATATTTTTAAGCACGACAAGGTTCGGTGGGCAAAATACGCGACCTTGCTGGGAAATGGCCTAGCCAAAGGGGCAAAAATCCCCAATATATGGAAGGGGGCAATAATAATACCGATTTTCAAGAAAGGTGATCGGTCACTCCCGGCGAATTATAGACCGATAAGTTTGCTGGCCACTATGCAAAAAGTAGTGGGGAAAATGGTGGTTGACAAACTTATGGCCTGGGTAGATGACAATAATGTTTTATCCCCCTACCAGGCAGGATTTAGACGGGCAACCAGTACGGCCGACCACATTTTTCGGTTCACCATGCTACGGTGGGGGACTGTACTCCTGGGCAAAGGCAGCCTCTATGTGGCATTTGTAGATCTAAGGGCTGCCTTTGATTTGGTGCCTAGGAGTACGTTGTGGTCGGTCTTGTCCAAGATAGGGGTCCCACTTGATTTGCTCACGCTGATAATGCGTCTCCACGAAAGCAACTATGCCAAGGTCCAGTGGGGGAGGAATGGGGAATCTACTATCAATTTCCCAGTTGAGCGGGGGGTACGGCAGGGATGTGCAATGGCACCCCTGCTGTTCTCCCTGTTCATTAACGGTATAGTGGATAGGCTATTGGACGCATTGGTAGACGCACCTTCGCCTGCGGGCATCAGGGTTCCAATACTGATGTTCGCCGACGACACCCTGATTGTGTCCAAGACCCCGTCGGGTCTTCAGCGAGCCCTGAACATATTTGATATGTTCTGCAATGAACGGGGTCTCGAGGTAAATGTAAATAAAACCAAGTTGATGGCCTTTGGGCAAAAACGCAAATCTCAACCCAGGGTATTTTTGAACAAAATCAAGTTAGAGTTAGTAAATGTTTTTACATACCTTGGGGTGGAGATATCAAGTAAACTTGGTTGGTCGAGACACATTGAGAAGGCGGTGCTGAAACATCAGCAGATTTCAGGAGCCCTCAGGGTCGAGCAGGTAAAATCTAAAACTAGGCCTATAAAACCTGTTCTCATGGTCTATGACGCGAAAGCCTTGGGCGCAACCCTCTATGGGGCTGAAATCTGGGGCTTTGAGAGTCTTACTATACTTCAAAGATCTGAGAACAGGTTTATGAGAGGGATAACTAGTCTCCCCCAAAGTACCCCATTAATCCCGCTTGGCTTTGATTTAGGCAGAAGATCGCTTAGTGACCGTGCCCGGCTGAGGCCTATCCTCTATTGGAGACGGCTATGGACAACCATGGAAATAAGACACTACGCTGAAGGGTTCTTAGCATTAGCCAAACTAGATGTTTTCCGCAAAATCACATGGCTAAAAATGCTAAGGGACGTCCTTGCTGAGCTTGGCCTCTCCAAACTCTGGGAAAACCCCCTCGGGGAAGTGTTCCCTAGTAAAACCAGTATTAAAGAACTATACTGGGATTACATCGATCAGAAGCTTTGGAGGAGCGTAACCTCGGAATCCATGGGGGGTAGATTTATGGAAATTAAATTAAGACCAGCCCTAGAAAATTATTGGGACATTATAACTGTTCCACAAGACAGGAAATTATTTTTCCAACTACGGGCAGGTTCTCTCCCCTTGAGGTGTCTGACGTCCAGCTGGAGAACCAGTAGTAGTCCGTGCTGCCCGTCATGTGGGGCCCCCAACGAAAGCATCGCACATTTCCTATTTGTATGCGAGGCTTATTTAAATCCAAGAAAATTGTGGTTGGCTCCTGTTTGTAGGAACCTTGGTGTGCTAAGTGGTGTAGAGGGGTTGAGAATCATTTGCTCCTCCACTGAAATGTCCATTGTAGTTGGAACGGCAAAATATCTGGGGTGGGCATGGTCCATAAGGAGGAAGGCTCTATCCCCCAATGTGCTTTGAATTTTACCTTTTCCGCTTGTTGATTTATCCTTGCTAGCACCGACTGGGAGAAAGATACGAATTTTTAACTATAAAATGTTGCTATTATGCATGTTAAGAGTTTTTGATTGCATAAATTTGGGGATGGTCCGTAACGCGGAGGATTCTACACCTCAACATGCATTTAGTTTTAGCACTTTATGAGAAAGCTTATTTTAACCATAATTGGCAATAATTTTTATGTCTGTGTACTATGTATTTTTAATTGTAAATTTATTGTCATGAATGTATGAAGAGTGTATAACTCGAAATAAAGCTTTTTCATCATCATATTCCTTTTAATAAATGTCTTCTATGCAGTGTTATAATCTGCTGTACAAAGAAGAAATGCTTCCATACGTAAAAGAAATACCCGTAAAAAAAGTTTGGGAAGAGATTGAATAATATTTTTACATTATGTTGCACAACATACAAGATACATTTTTTCATGGCTCGGCTTGTGCACAGACTTCTAGAGCCAAACCGGTCCCATGATTCAGCTGCAGGTCAGTTCTCAATATTTATTTCCTGTGCGCCCTCCTCTACTTGTGTCTCAGACTTAGGTCACTGGGCTTTCAGTCACTTGATAAAATGATCTGTAAAAGACGAGGAGTAGAAACATGCAGCCCTGCCCACGTGCACCAATTCAAAATCAAGATTAATTCTACTATCAAGGCTTCTTGTAGCAGCGACAAAGAAGAGTGCTTGCAGTGAAAATACATATAAAATAAGTGATGGCAGGGACTTAAGTCCGTTGTGTTGGTACATGACAATAGTCATGTGTTCCGAGGGGGGGGGGGGGGGAACTACCAGGCCCAGGTGGGACAGTCAGTGGTGTAGATTCAGTGAAAGTATTTGGAGTGTGACTCCCCTTAAAAGCATTCTTAGTTTAGAAATTGGCTCCGGGGGCCTTGCATCAGTTCTGCTATGTTGCTATGTATGTGTCCGTTTTTAGGTCTCGGCTAGAAGCGAGCGAAGCTCGCTCTCGCCAAAGACCTATAGCTAGCGTGTCACCTTTCGAGGAGGACAGCACTGGCCGCGCGCGGCGATTTGTGAAGGTCACGCGCACGAGAACGCGCTCGCGGCCAGGTGCTGTCCTCCTCGAAAGCTGCCTCCCTTCCCCGTGCAGGGCGGGCCGCCGCGCTGCCTGCGGCGACCCGGAAGCATTGCCGGCCAAACCGGAAGTCGGAGCCAGATTACCCTGCGCTGCACACAACTTGGGAACTGAAAATCCTGCTTCTGTCGAGTGTGTTGGAAACGTGCAAATACTGAAACTGGGAGCTTTGGGGGAGCTGTAAACACGGAATAGGATGAGCACTTGGGAACTGCAAACAAAGACCCTGGTGAGCACACTGGAATTCAGTAAGCGTTGAAAACCTCCTTTTAATGGTGAGCACGAGACCTGTGTAGCACAGAGAAACACGTGAATGTGCCCAGCTTTCGAGGAGCTGTATGTACACTGGAACTCCCGAGCCCTCAAGGGGAATGTAAAGACAGAAATTGGAGAGCACGTGACAAGTACGCAGTGACTAAAGAGTCACAAGTGAGATGCAATTAGGAATTTTAAACACCGGTTAGAAGCCGCGGGTGCTTCAGGGAGCTATAAACGTGTATTGGGAGGGTTGCGCAAGTGGTGGAGCTCGGAGCGCAGTCACGCCTACGGACTTGTTGCAACCCAAAGTACGTAGGCATGGGGCCTTAGCGAAGATGTGCCCGGGAGCGTGCAAACAGCGCGTGGCACACTGGACACGTGTAGGAACTCCGCTTCAATGCGCACGTACAACTTGCAGCACCACCTGCATACGTGTGCATACGCATCCTTGAATGTTAATATGTGTTTGCGCTTTCATCCGTGTACACCCTTAAGCACTTGCTGTTGCGCACACTTGCCCTCTTATCCAGAACTGCGCACGCTCTTGTGCATATGTGTTTTATTTTAGTTCCGTATCCGCCTGCTGATCCTTACCTGCGACTTTTCATTGTTATTCTTTTATCATGTATTATATATTTGATTAATTATATGCAGCTTCTTTGTACATAGCGCTTTGATGAGTTACTTGTCTTAGTTTGTGCTTTGTACATTTTCTAAAATCATATTAACACGGTCAAGCAGTTAATTCGCGTGCACGGTCCGTGCAGGCAGGCATTACACCAAGGGATATACCTTGGACAGCGAGGGTTAGAAAGGAATGCACATCCACTTAAGTAGATGCCCGTGTGCGTGCACGCACACGTTATTTCATGCCCGCAGAGATCACCCAGTGCCAAGTTTTAGAACAGGTTGGCAGTCATTGTGTCCGGCACTGTTCCAGAGGAGGAAATTGATTCACCCAGTGCTGCCATGGGAACCTGCACTGCTCCGGGAGTAGTGAGTAAGTTCTGAATGTCTAGAACTGTGAGTCAGTCCAGGCCATGGCTTACTCCTGCAGAGATGTCTGGTGCCGTGATGTGCCAGTTTGTCTGCGGGCAGGTTCCTGGAGGGATGTCACTTTCTGATTGCTGGTTGTGATGTGACAATCTGATATCTGGACCCTGGATTGACGTCAGTCTGACGTCTGGGGCTGTTGCTACGTCACAGTCTGGGCTTAGGTTTTTGTACTGATGACACAGTCTGATCTCAAGTGCATGGACTGGACCGATCATGGGATTTGACTATAGAAGTCTGGAATGGGGTCACGCTCCCCACATGCAGTCCCCATTTGTTATCTTTGCGTCCTCATGACCTGTCATATGGTTCCTGGACTGGCGTCAGGCTGGCTTTTGGTTCTTGTCAATTTTGATACTATTTTAACTCACTTTGGAAAAGTTTGCAAGTCAGATTCTAATATGTTAAACAGTGATTGTGCATGCAGCGCACGTCTGTATTCACCCTCATTGGCCCTTTAAAGCTAGACCTATTTATTGGCTTTGCCAATGCTTTTTTGATATGTTGATCCCTAAATTGGCCGATGTGTTGCCAGCAAAGACCCAAAAACTACGACTGACGTGAATTACCACCCGCAAGGACAGTGCAGGTGTGACTTCTGGCAGTCACTGCAACCTATACTACTTTGGGAGAGGGTCTGATGAATTGGAAGGTGACAACTCGCATTGAAGCCTGAGTTGGCTAAGTCAACTTTTAAGTCACTTTACAACATTCACATCCACAGTTCTGTTCGCCTTCCAGGAACTGCAAAGTGAAGTCAGCACCTTTCAATATCAGCACAGCAGCAGCCGAGTCAGAATGACGTTCGCTTCAAGGAAGTCTGAGCACATTTCCCTTTCCGGGGACTCTGTGAGGAAAGCGAAGTACCAGTGTTTCTTCAGTACTCCTAGTCAGAGCGCTACCTCAGGTTCTGCCCATCCTCTAATGTGGCCCAGTTGCTGTAAAGACTCATCCGGAATGTAAACAAGCATCCGCCATTTTGGTTTTCCATCTCTGTGGCACAAGCGGTCTCTTCCTGCATCACCGTCTTTACTGCCACGCATAACTGTGAGTCGCAGATCGCCTCTATGCCATGACTCTACGTTCGCAAGTAACGCCATGGTGGGTCTCTACTCCTCCACAAACACGTGCCTCAGAACAAAATATCTCCGTTCCACTCCACAGGAAGTCTGTCTCGCACTCCAGTTCTGCAACCTCAACTGAAATTCAATACACAATGTGTATACTAGTCGTACTTTGGACTTCTCTATCTTTTCTGCCCTTTCTGAACTCTCTTCTTGGGCAGAGTTTGTCGAGCTTTAGAAGAAGAATGTGGATTTAGCACATTTGCACTCAGTGCTTAATTTGAGCTGGTGGTTTCCGATAGTCAGCACCGGCACTTATTTGTCAGCACCGGCTCTAGTGACAGTTCACCACATGGTGGCGCCTCACACTCCATCCCTCGCCCCACACGCCATCCCTCGCCCCACACGCCATCCCTCGCTCCACACGCCATCCCTCGCTCCACACTCCATCCCTCGCCCCACACTCCATCCATCGCCCACACTCCATCCCTCGCCCCACACTCCATCCCTCGCCCACACTCCATCCCTCGCCCCACACGCCATCCCTCGCCCCACACGCACACCCTCTATCACACGCCATCCCTCGCTCCACACTCCATCCATCGCCCACACTCCATCCCTCGCCCCACACTCCATCCCTCGCCCCACACTCCATCCATCGCCCCACACTCCATCCATCGCCCACACTCCATCCCTCGCACACCCTCTATCTCTCTCTCGCCCTCCCTCTATCTCGCCCTCCCTCTATCTCTCTCTCGGCCTCCCTCTATCTATCTATCGCCCTCGCTATCTATCCTATCACTACAGCATCACTCAGGGGCACCACACCATCACTATGCGCTACCAAAATGCTTATAAGTACAACAGTAACTTACAATATTATTATAATATAATATTATTGCCAACATTGCTTAATTTTTTGCAACAGCTATCATCTTGCAAATCATCTTTATACACCAATACAGACTTTGCTAAAAATTTAATGCAACACATTGTCATATACAATGCCAATAACTCAAACTTTAATGCTGCGAGACCTATTGCATTGCAAATGCTTGTTTCTTGCTGTTTTCATTTGACTAAGAGCTTGTAACTTGTTCATGTTTTGGATCAGAATTTAAATATTCCTAGGGAAAAGTTTACCAAAAAAAGTAGTATATTTTCAGCCATAAATGTACTCCTTAATGGGTGCAAATATACTGCTTTTTGGAGTTCACAAACATCAGCAGTGGTATGCTTGGAAAGCTGCACCAACCGGTCCCAAAGTATATGCGAGAAGTGGGGTTGTTGGTTGAATACAATGGCTATGTTCAAGCAACATCCACAATCCCCGTCAGTGTGAACCAAAAAAGTCACTAAATTAATCAGTGGTTAACCCTCTGGTAGACTGCCTCTAACTAAAGCCTGACTGCTTTTATGCCAATGTTTAAAGTATTTATGCAGTACACAAACCGTAATAACCAAGACTACCAGAATGACTCCAAGGGCTAGTTTACTGGCCTCCTGTTCAGAGGAGCCAAGGGGATATAACAGGCTTCCTCTATCTTGAACCTGGACCCAGCCTGAGTGAGTCCTTACCCCCCCAAGCATTGCCCCTCCAGTCTTGGACCATTGGTGGTGGTGCTAAAGGTGTCCAGACAGCCAATATGCAAAAGTCAGGGCTTTGTAAACAAACTTGGCTAGAAACTGCTCTGACAGCAGAGAGAACACCAAATAATCCACCCAAGACTGGTTTGGGAGCCTGTGGCTGTCCCTGAACCTCTAAAGATACATCTCAGGGGTCAGCCCTCATTATGCAAAAGTAGGACTTTCATGGGGGGAATAATTTTTCTTGTCACCCCCCTCAAATGAGAAGTGGGTCACTCTCCAACATGGACATGCTCTATAAGCCCCCCCCCCCCCAGTACTCCTCTGGGACCTTGTGCACCTTCAGAGTGACCAGATATGCAGAAAACCATTTACCCATGTCATCTCCTATCACATAATTGGGCACCAGGCCTTGAGGTATGTGGACCCACAGCTCTCTAGTGGACACAAAGGTAATGTTGCCACCATCTCTGCTGCACGTTAGGACTTGTTTTATCTTTAGGTCCAGCTCCTCCAGACTCAATTCATGGAGCCACACCAGTTTCTATTCCTGCAGGGATAGTTGTTTTTTCCTGTAGGTATAGAATTGCCCCTGCTACCACCCTCACTGCTTGTGTAACCATTTCCAGCTGGGACAGCTGAAGATAACACTCCCATTCAGCTGAACTGTCCCCCAGGTCTTTAGAGGGCAGGGATGGAGAAAAAAAAACACTTCCTGTGCTGGGCACAGTAGGGGACCTTACTCCTTTGGGTCTACCACTCTCCTCTGGTTCTGGGGCCATGGGTAAAAAGAAGTTCCTCTCTCGCCAGCTTAAGAGCTTTTGCAAAGTAGTCCCCCTCAGCCTCTATTTCCTCCTCCTCCTCATTCAGTACATCCTCTTCATCATCCTCCAACTGTGCTACAGCTTGCATTCTGCAGACCTCCTCCCAGGATCTAAGGGCTATCTGATACTCAAAGTTTGGAATACCCTTGGATCATCTCAGTCCCATTTCACCGCACAACTTCCTCAGCTCAGCCATGCTGTAGCTTACAATGGCATCAATATCCAACTCCTTGGCAGGCAAGTCACAGGCACACACATTGTGAGGCAGGGATGAAATCTGGAAAAAAGTTTTACAAAAATATGGCCAATCAAGGGCAATTTAAAAAGTTGTCTTCTCCGGTGCTAAACTATATCTCTGGGATTTTTATGCAACACAAATCACTGTATGGTATTGCACAAACTCATTTCCTCATCCACAAAACTAGACACCAATGTAAGAAATTGGGTGGCTGGTTGAAGGGGGAAAACCCCTGTTCAAGCAACAGCCACAATCCCTTTCAGGGTAAACCACAAAAGTGACTGAATTAACCTGTGCTTCACCTCTGCTAGTTTGGCACAAAAGCAATCTGGCTTAATTTAGAGGCAATGTGTAAAGTATGTATGCAGCACACAAACAGTAATAAAGAGAAAACAGAACACAAGAAAAATCCCACATCAGTTTAGAAAAAGAAACTAAATGCTAATGAATTATTAAACATCGAATTGGCAAAAATCCAGTAGAACTGGAGCAATGCTATAACGTTTTTAGTAAAAACTAGAGCCTGAAAAGATCAAAGCGCCAACCATGGATATCGAGTTGTGCGAGACCGGGTCAAAGTTGAAAAATATGACTGACTGCAATGGAATGCGGCTCGGATACAAGAAGTGGTTTGGACCTGGTCAACACTTACCTTCAGATGTAGAACAGATTTTGGGGGGAAAAGTCTAAAGAAGATAAAGTTAGGCAGTGCAAGGCTTCAGGCGGTGTCCGAGGAAGGAATGTTGTCACTGGGGAGTCACTGGACGAAATTGCTGGAGATTTCTGCTTTCAGACTCAGTCACTTTTATGGTAGTCAAGAATCACCAGTGCGATGAGGCAGGATCCTGTGACGAGAGTTCCAGGAGACCATATACCCTTTTGGCGAAGGACTGCTGAACAGGATTTGCTGCTGCTGAGAAGAATGCAGTGGGAGCTACCCCAATATCTGGCCGAGTGGCGATGCACCTTGGACAGATGGGCAAACAGGTTGGCTCTGGTCTTCGCTTTGTTCTCAGAGCAGTTTTTAGCCAACAAATTTCAATGTCCTACATTTGGGATTTTGGCTATCCGGGCACCTTTAGCACCACCACTAAGTGTCCAGGGCTAGAGAGGCTGAACTTGGGGGTTAGGACTTACTCAGGCTGAGTCTAGGGGCGGGTCCAAGATGGTGCGAGCCTGTTATGTCCCTATGGCTTTGAACAGGAGGCCAGCAAACTAACCCTTGTATTTTCTCTCGTAGTCCTGGTATCAAGTGATAAAACAGGGATCAAGCAGCATGGCTGGCATCTGAGGGTTTAAGGTAGACTGCTGGTAGCAAAACAGTCTTAGTCCTGGTATCAAGTGATAAAACAGGGGTCAAGCAGCATGGCTGGCATCTGAGGGTTTAAGGTAGACTGCTGGTAGCAAAGCAGTCTTGTGGAGTTAACACAGGCCACAACAGCCGACAGTCCTCCAAGAGTCCTTCTGCAGATCCAGAAAGGGAAATAAAGAATGGTTCTTTGGGCCCTATTTTTATGCCTGGTGTCTTTGACGTAGGAGAAGTTTTCAGAGGATTCGCTTGGAAGTACTTGGAATTTCTTGACTCCTCTGCCCTGGCAACAGGCTGGCTGCAGGGACAATGAAGTGATAAGCCCTTTGTATGAAAGAGAGCACAGCCTATTTTGTTGCAAGTGAGGCTGTGCAATTTAAAAACCAATTTTACCATTAAAGAGGATTTTTAATTATAATTTCACAGATAAACATGAAATGTGCATCTGCCCCAATCAAAAATTAGCACTTATTAAATGTAATAAGGCAATCTAATATTATTCTATGGATTAGGTAGGAATCACAGTAGTGAAAAACAAGAAAGGCTTGGCAAGCCGAATTGGCAGCTTAAAACTACATTCAGGCTGCAATGGCAGACATGGGACATGTTTAAGGAGCTATTTAAGTGGGTGGCACAATATGTGCTGCAAGCCCACTCATAGCATTTACAGTTAAATGCCCTGGGTATATGGTATACCACTTTACAAGGGTCTTAGGAGTAAGTGGAATATGCCAATCAGGTATAAACCAATTTTACCATGTTTAGGGAAGTGAGCAATTTAGCATTGATTTGCTATTGTAAAGTGTACAGAGTCCTAAGGCCAAAAAAAAAGAGTTCAGAAAAAATAGGAAGAGTAAAGGCAAAATGTTTGGGGATGACACTGCAGAGTCCAATAGCATACTGTTGGAAACCAAACAAAAATAAGTGATGGCGTGAATGTTTGCAAATAGTCTAAGCCATGGCAATCGCTCGGGGTAGGTCCAAGCCATTGTTCTTCTCCCACTGTGCCACTCTAAACCGAGGCCTGCTTAATGCAAATCAGAACTAACCTTGTACCTCATGGAAAGAGTCCATCTAAAACCTTGATTATCTCACAAAACTGACATTCCTACACCCCGAATCTCACTGACTACGCTAAGCCCCCTGGCTTTGAGATGCTCACATCTGCATTTGAAAGGCTCTCTCTCACCCACTGGCCTGGTTAACCCATGATTGCCTGCAAGTAGAAAAAGACAGTCTGTTACTAAATTTCATTTTGCATTTCACAAGTCTGACAAATGGTATTTTGAATATAATCGGGGCCACCGGAATTAAGAGTAGCTGCAGCTTTTGTTTTGCATACTCATGGATTTTCCTCATTTGTCACATAGTGCATCATATGCTGCATAATATGAGTGTTGCACGAGAATAAAATGTTTGTTTCAAGCTCAAACGTTATTAAACCGATATTGCTACATGCAATTTTGAGCAACGCAAGACTGTTTGCAAAGTGTAACTTGTCACTTTTCAGTTGCTGATGGCCGTGTTCAGGTGTTAAACTGGTACAAATGCGGTGCAGCTTTGTTCAATATATTTAATAGTTGAGAAAATTAAAGAAATATTTAATACCACTCGAGCAGATTGTGCTGCATATTTTCCCTTTCCTAGCAACATAAAGCACTACATTATAAATCCAATGCCCCTCTATAGAAAACCAGCCGCCATTCCAGAATTTTTGTCCAACAGCATGTTTCATTGTTGGCAGCTCGTAGTTTTCCTTTACCACAGCCATTATAGATTCAAATCCCCAGCATGCAAAGTGCTGTTGGCTAAAAACATGGACATTTCCCTTAAGTGTTATTTTTGACGTTAAGCCACTTGTCCACTGTATTTGAAACTTTTTTAATGTGGTCTAGTCCTCATGTACTGGTTGTTTCACACTTAAAACCAAAAGTAAAATTCTGCTCACATCTTGTGATGTTTCACGCCTTCATTCATATCATGCCCTAAACATTCATTGACGAAGTAGATTTTATTTGTCTTTTCTGAAGTGGAAAGCTTAATGCGGAACTCAAAAAATGTACATGAGCAGCAGTGTAAAACACACACCCATAAAAGACAGGTTGCAGAGGCCGGAGGCTCATCACACGGTTCTCACACACATTGTAGTGTAGCTCCTATTTTCCCAATAGGCTCTGCGCATTGGAATAGTACCTACAGCAGTAAAGGCCTAGGCCAGACGTTAACTAGGTCTACTACTGTCGATGCTAGACTTAATTTTTGGGTTTGCCAGCTAAGCTCAGAGTTCGCTAGAAACTTTCTCGAATGTTCAAGGAAGGATTAACTCCCCTGATTAGACAAGAAGGGATTTAGTTTCTGACAACCATAGAACATGACAACTTTGCTCTCCCCTAATCAAGAGTCAATCTCCAGAGTCGTGTGAGCACAAGGCAATTATTTTACTCAGTCAGTACGTGCATTCTTAGTCTCATCAGAATGTAGAGAAAAGGAAGAGACGGGCGTGTTCAATAAAAAGGTGTTATTTATTGATCAGTCTCTTTTCTCGTACAAGAGAAATGGATCGATATTATTGCAATACTTATAGTTAAGTAAAGTGCATACGTTAAAAGCAATAGTACAAAATAATACTGTAAAAACATTGATATGGTTTCTGAGCCATATGATGTTTTAAAATGATTAAAATATATTTACATACACATATACATTTGACTAAACGCACTCAACTGGTGTTTCTAAATACGCCTACCCCGTGTACCTGACCTAAGTCTAATGCGTGGGCGGGAATAGAAAGTTACAGTTTAAGTTAAGTTTGTTTTTGCCAAGTGAATAACTAAAGAATTCTCTAGGAGGGGTTATTCAGTTCTGTACCTGGAATTTAGGATGAGTGAGGAATGGTATCTCTTTCTCTGCTCTCGATATTCCAGGCTGCCTGCGAGGGCTACCCGGAAGCGCCGGTGCTGGGTCTCTCGGCTTGAGATAGCAGCGCGTCTCTCAGCGCGTCAGGAAGGCGGGGCTGCTGCCTGCGGGGTCTGCTGCTGCTCTCGGCTTCGGCAAGTATGGCTGCTCCGTCTTGTCACCACGCGTGTGTTTGCATAGGGCAAGGTCGGCAATATTTATACCTTAAAGGTGCCGGGATTGACGTAAGGATGGACATAGGTACGTCAATAAAGATGTCATACGACTTGCTCGTTCGCACATTCTTTTGCAAAAGTTCTCTGTGAAATCAAAACAATGGCCGCACGGATTGTCCAGGTTGTCATAGGTTTGATTTGTTATGAGAACGTCGTATGCCTTATCAGGGGCTGGAGGAATGTCGCTTGTCTAATTAGATCTCAAGCGTTATGACCTAATCAGATAACACGTTCCTGTGCCGTAGTGTGACTGCGTCAGATAACGGTATCTGCATCATGGGGGCTTGTCTTGCCTCATGGGCTGACTGTTAGTTAACTAGCTAGTTAGTTTAACCAGAATAGGGCCAGGAATAGGGGGATCGATTCAGAACCTATAGAAATACACGACACCCACTCCACGCTAACTATGGTCATATCTACTAATCTATGCATAGTATAACATAGTACAACATACTATAGAGTATAGTGTATACCTTACCACCCCAAAATACATAAATGCATTTCGAAATTTTCAAATATACTGAAAAATTGCAGTCATATATATTGTATGCACTTAAGCAATGAATTAAATGCAAAGGTAAACACGCATTTTATGCATTATTGCTTGTTGGTATATGGGAAATACACATGAAATGGCTCTTAATCTAGCTATACACAAAGAAAAGTCGAAACCATTTCATCACATAATAAAATATTTGTGAACATACCAGCGGGCAGCTAAAGTCTATATAAAGTATCTAAAAATAGAAATCTTAGTTCTCTAGGAATAGTTTCTTACTTTAAGCAGAAGATCAGTGTCCCGGGGAAAAATATATAGAAAAATATTTTAGGGGCTTGCTGAAAAAATCGCTGTCCGTGAACTGGATTGTAATTGTTCATGTGACTTTATTTTTAAAGTTGAAGGCCGAATTCAGGGAACGCCGTGTGCGAGTTTACTCAAAAGTCTCTATTTCTGTTCCGGAGAGAACATCATATCATTCAGGCTTTCGAAAAAAACTGTCAACAGCTTCATGGGAAAGTTCCTCTAAGTCGGAAATAGGGGTAACCATGCATTCGTGCGCATGATCGTCTCCATTGACATTCTGATTTGCATTGCTGACAGAAGGTCGTACCTGTTCGATGCTGCTTTCATCTTGAACTTCACTACCCTTCAATCGCAGTGGTGAAGATTCCAGGAATGCCGTCATCAGGATTGGCAGCCTTTGAGGGCAGCACAGAGCGTGAACCTTGGTAGGGACCAGCAATGTATCTGCATCCACCGGTGCATCCGATTGTAGCGTCAGACAGGTGTCTAACACGCATTCTTCTCCGCATAGCAGACACCTTAGTACAGGTAAAACACACCTTTGCCACATTGGTCGAAATGATAGAAACCAAGTCATGTTCAGGTCTCTAAGCCGGGAGAGTCCCAGGATTTTTGATATCCGGTCCCGGTATCCAATGGCTAGGATCGTTTCTTCCATTGTCGTCAGAGTTTGATCTGTGACATGGGTTGCCATAACGAAAAATAAGGACTAGGAATAGGATTCCTGCAATTAGTCCCAGGATCAGGGGAAGTCCGCCAAAAATCGAATGGACGAAATCTGGAAAAATACCCAGTATGGCTTTGAATGGTGTTAATGCCATCGAAAATACTGTCTTAAATACCTTTGAGACCCCAGTGGTATCAGAAATATTTAAGATTTCGCTCAGGATTTCCGCGAAATGTACGGGGGAATTGGTTGATAATAATGTATGTATCTCTGCAGTCGTCCTTGCGACTTGTAGATCATACGTTTCTTTTGATGACGTGAGCCTTGTAGGCGTCTGAAGAAGCACTGTTTTCATTCTGCTTAAAGTGTCTATTCGAATAGAAGTAATTTTCAAACTGGGCCATGCCCTCGCCTCCCTGTCTGGAAAGGAGCTGGGGAACAAAGAACGTCCACAGCACTTGACCTTCGCCGTCGTAGTGACGAGATAAGGAGTCCCGGGCATTAGACTACAACATCTGCGGTCTACAATAAGAATGTAACTCCCATTATAGAGTCTTTGAAAGAATGGTTCTATTTCAGTTGCAGGTGCGCCTTGCTGGTGACATGAAAGGTTGTATGAATCCCCTTCACAGGCTCCGTGCAAACTAATACCGTTACACAGAAGAGTGCCGCTTAGTGACATAGCACAATTGTTGCCACTAAGAAACACTTTCTGTCCTTTATTACTGACACATGCATGCGAATAGGGCAGGTTCCATGTTGTTTTAAGGTACCCCTTTCCCAATTTCTCGTACATGCCAGCCTGTATATATTTTTGGCAGTATTGAAACCTGAAGGTTGAGATTGGAATATTTATGATTCCGTGGATTATCCATTCACTGACAGGTCGTTCTGACATTGTCATTGGTAATCTTTCAAGTTTTTTAATGCTCAAGATTGTATAATCAGCACCCTTCTGCGCCATACCGATTTGTCTATCAGTAAGGTTAAAGATTTGGAATAGTGACGTTGTGTTGATTAAACGCCAAGGCACATAGCCTGAACGCAGATTTTGTAACGTCCAGCCAAGCTGTACAATAGAACGCAATTGTGACTGACCATGTTGTAATAACAGTAAGTCTTGCGATAATATATCGATTGCTGAAGACACAATGCTGTCCAATGAAAAAATTCTGGAGGACAGAGTCATTAACCCATTGTCCACTACAGAAAGTGATTTTTCCAAATTAATACGGTCAATTTCCCGTATTCTCTCTGCTGTCTCAATTTGAGTAACCTTCCAGGCCTCATTGTATGCTGCATATACAGAGGCTGCTATGAAACGCTTTTGACGCTGTTTGCGTGGTCCCAGTATGAAATCACGCAAGTCAGCACCATCAGTAAGTAAAGTTAGGTGTTGCTTAATTTCAGGCAGTGTGGAAGTCTGTAGCCATTGAAGGCATAATTTGCCCACACTGTAGGTTGTTATTATCCCTGGGTGATGTCTTTGAGGATATCTAGGGTCTGGCCTGTTCATTTTGAAACCCTGTGTTTTATTCAGGAATCTATCTTGACAGTTATTTGTATCTGTGGGCCAGATCAACCATTGTTTCCAATCAGGATGTGTTCTGTTTTGGTTAAGTATATGGTTTATGTCTATTTCTTCGTCTGTATCAGAGTTATTGCTAAACATTGTTGGCTTTGGAATAGACAGGTTATTTAAATCTTTGATTTTGGCTAAGCCAAGACAGGTAGTTTGTTGAACAGTGTCATTTAAAAATATCATTTGTTCTGGGATCATGCAGGCTCTAAACAAAGCTTCTATACCCTGTACTTGCCATTCTTTTGTACCCCAAACACTTTTCAAATCAACATTTTTGTCCCAATAATCGAATCCAAAAGTATTCATTTTTTCAAAGAATGAATCAGAATAAATCAATTTTGTGTTGGTTATCATGGTTTTGGTCCCTGTCTTGTTTGACAATTTAAAATAAAATGTTTCAGCATTACTTGTGTTAAAACCTTGAAAGTATGAATATTTGTCATAAACGGTTCTAGAGCTCCCTTTTGGAGGTGTAGCACAATGTTCCCATTGATTAAAATTTAAAACATTTCTAGGTTGTGCAGATTTATGCAAGAAATGGTTACCATAGTGGTTATAGCAATACATACTATCATAATTTGTAGAACCTTGCAAATAATCATGTTTTGTAAATTTAGCAGACATTACTAAGTCAGACATCATATTGTTAATACTTTCAAAGTCCCAATCATCAGCAAATGAGTTTGGTTTTGCAAAGTCACTCAAGGAGATCTTGATTTGGTGTGGATATTTCAGGATCTCGACCGGACCATAAATTTCATAGTCAGTGTTGTCCCAGGCTACCCCACCAGGTATCGGAATTGCTGTGAAGTTTGCTGAAGAAAGTTCTGAAGAAAGTTCTCTTTTCTTGACGTGTGAAGATGTGTGTGGTTTGAGGACCAAGTTGATGTTCTGACTTGCTGTGTCCATTTTAGCATATTTTCCCTCAATGAAGCGTCCCAAAGTAAATACCATGATGAGCCAAAGTATGAGGATAAATGCACCAAAACCCACCCAAAATTCAATCCAAGGAGAAACCAGATATGTTTCTTTCAGTTGTTTCAAAAGTTCCTTAGCTTTGTCTTTAAAGGATTTTGATGATGGCTGTGTCTTTTGTTCGCTGAAACCTTCAGAGGAATCATCGAAGTTGATGAAGTAACCAGATGCCGTTCTGTCAATTGTTCCAATTGGTTCAGGATTTTTGTTTTTTGCATTTTCACTTGGTACTTCAGTATAGATTGGTGTGTCTCTGCTAAATGTCTTTATTTGGGTTTTCAGAGGTCTTAGTTCTATTGCATTGTTGCATAGTCCTTGTTGTTCTTCTGTAGGCGTTTCGAATGTGATGAGCCTCTTTGATAGGACCTCTGTACTGGTAGCAAACCTTGGTGTTCTGCTACTTATTGGGAGTCCACTTGGCCTACTGTTTGTTATCGGCCACATGTTGTGGTTTTACCAGGTCGATGGATACAACTCGGTTCTCCTTTTTTTCCAGCAAGTGGCGGTAGTACAACTGATCTTGTCCCGTTGACAGACAAGACAGGAACTGCTTTTCTGTAAGAAGGCCCAAATTCCTTCTTTACCGCGATCTTTTCCCTGACTAGATCCCCGACTTTTGGAATCCAGACAGGTCTTGCTGGGACAGGTGGTGATTCTTCAGTGGTTGTTGGCTGTTGTTTCAACTGTATGTTGCTCAGGTCTTTTTAAGTCCTGCAAAATAGCCAAACGGTCTTTGACATCAAAGCTTTTTTCTTTTACCACTGAAGTCTGACTATCAAGGTCAGAGATCAACATCTTAGTTCCGAATAATAATTCGTACGGACTGAATCCCTTCAGAGAATTTCTTGGCAAGTTATTTAGACTACGTTGGACACTTATTAGATGTTTGACCCACCCAGCTCCCGAACCTAATATCCTTTCTATTATAGATTGCTTTCTGCCTTGGTTTTTTCTTTACACCATCCCGTACCCTCAGGAAGGAAGTGAGAAGGTTCCCGCTGGGCTGTGCTCATTTGGCCATGTTTCCCCCCCCCAGGCTGGATTGCCTGAGTGAGAAAAAAAAAATGGTCGAACGTAGCATGCTCTTAGCGTATATGCCATTTAGACTCGCAAATCTTGTATAACAGTCCGGACGTCAGCCGAGTGCTGTGGATCTACATTATAAGTGGAACTAGCCCGTGTAGGTTAATCGCAAGCCCTGGTTGTTAAAGGTGATATTATCTGCCTTGATACGGCGAGGTATTAAACTGGTTCTCTCCCCACTGCGATCTCTGTTGCAGTTTGGGCAGTTTTTTACAAACATGGTGTAGTGCAGGCTCATGCCTGGCCACCAGTACCGTGATTGTAATTCTTCCAGAGAATCTTTTAATTTATGGTGTCTGAGACCCTCGCCCATGTGTGCGTCTGCGATTAACAAGTTTCTCCTGTCCATGTTTGGAATCACTCTATCCCCCACTCCAGGGATTCGAGCAAAAGGAACGGAGTTTGCATCTATGATGTATGTGTAATTGAGTGGATAGTTGATCGGTAACGCTGAGCAGTCGCCTTTTGATGACGTTTGCACTGCCAGCAATGTTTCGCCGTCAATGTATTTTAATGTACGCTTTTTTCGATCTACGGGAGCCGGTTTACTGGCTGCCGCTGCGGCTGTTTCAGCCAATGAATTCCCTACAACGTGAACGCCATCACGCTGGTGACTCAGTGAGTGTGTCACGTGAGTCTTTGGTAGTTCTTTTTTCAAAAGAGCTACCTGTTCCCAGAGTAGTCTCTGCTTTATTGGTGCATCTGTGTCATCTTTGTAACCGTTCTGAATCCAGGTCTGCAAATCCTTGTTATATGCTTTGACGCAGAAATATGAATCTGACACTATAAGTGTCGGGAATTCGCGATCCGCATTATCTAGCGCCATTTTCAAAGCTAATATTTCAGTTTGTTGTTCTGAATTGGTTTCTACTGAGTGTGTCTTTGTTAATAGAGGTCTTAGTTTACCTCCTCGCCACACTTCTTTTGTAATCTCACATGTGGGATTGTATGCATGTTCTCCCCAAATGGAGGGTTGAGCATGTCCGTCTGTATAGATTACACAGGCGTAATGTCGTAGAGGCAGAATGTCGATTGGCAGAGGATACGTTTTTTCATATTTTAGATTTTTTAATTCTTCTAGTTCTGGATCAAAGAAGTAGTATACTTTGTCCGTTGTGATTGAATTTACCCATTGTAACCATTCTGGATCCAATGTTGTTGTTGGTAAATTACACGGTGTTGTTAATGCTTCAAAGGCTGATTCAGCTGTTCTGACTGTGATATGTCTACCGTCAGCTATGTCTTTTTCTCTAGCTATTGCGGTTTGAACTGCTTGAACAATTTTTCCTTTGTTGCTGAATCTCTGTTCAGCTTTTGTGTACAAGTGTGATTTGAATGCAATTGGTACCTTTTCTCCCTCATTAGAGGTCAGGTATGTGAATCCGCATCTCCCTGGGATGACTCGGATCACAAGATTGCGTGTATTATCACGTGTTTCTAATTTTGTCTTAATTAGCATGTCTGTTTGTAAGGATCTCAAAATGTCTGTGTGTGTTTGAGTCCAACTGGATCTTTTAAAATCTGGTTTAATTAGATCGTAAAGGGGTTTGACCCTTTCTGCGTAATTTGCAATGTAAGTTCTTCCGAAATTTAGGAAGCCTAGAATTGACTGTAGGTTTTTTAGTGTTTTAGGAGCTTGGATTACGGCACATTTCTCTAGGAAATTGTCTGCCAGGCTTTTACCTTCACTTGATAACTCGTATCCTAAGAATAGGACCGTCAGATGGGCAATTCTGGACTTTTTGAAGTTGAATTTGTAACCCTCTGCAGCGAAACCAAGTATTATGGTGTTCACTCTTTTCAAGTGAGTCTCCAAGTCATCATCTGTTAAGTAAATGTCATCGACATAAGATAATGCTTCATCATCATATAGTTGTAGTAATTCTGTTACTCTCGCTGAGAATACCCCCGGGCTGTTCTTGTACCCCTGGGCTAACCGACAGAATTGTTTTTGAGTGCCATTTACTGAGAATGCAGTTAAATATCTGCTCTCTGGTGCTATGTTTTGACAAAAGAATCCATTGGAGATGTCCAAGGTTGTTTTGTATTTTTTGCGCACTATGTTATTCATTAGTGCAGCACTGTGTGAGTTTTGCACTGCAAAAGTTTTGCAACATGTGTTAAGGTGTCGGTAATCCAATACTAGACGATATGAATTGTCTGGTTTGGCGACCGGAAACAAAGGATTGTTCATTTGTGAGGTGCAAGTTTCAATCACCCCCTGGTATTCTAGCTGATCTAGTATTTCATTTACTTGTTTTTTAGCTTCTTGCTTAATTGGGTACTGCCTTTGTGCAGTAGGTTGTGATTTTAACTGGATTTTGTGAGGAGGAGAATCCTCATCCCATCCTACATCATTCTTATATAAAGCAGGTGCTAAGGCCACTGGCCACTTTCTAGCAAGTGTATATTTTTTATGAATCGGTATTTGATTCGAGAAGGCAGGCATAATTACTTCTTCGCCATGAGGGCACTCCCTGACAAACTCTGGTGGCCAGTCTTTTTCAGCTAGAAGGATGTCATAGCCTTTGGATAGGTTATCCCAAAATAGTCCCCTTATTTTCCTAGTCTTATCTCCCTCTATACGTAATGTTATCTCGTATATTTTGTGGGGCTTGCTAACTCTGGTATCCGCAGTTTCCACTTGAAGATATTCATTCGTGTCCACTGTCTCCAGATGATTCATCAGGACTTTGCGAGCTATGCTCACCTCTGCTGCGCTGTCTAGCATTGTCTGAGCCCATTCTCCGTTTTTCAGTTGTGTCCTCAGTATTCTCGGCATTGTTAACTACCTTGATACTGGCTACCTTCTTTTTGGGAAATTGTAATTTCTTTTTCAGTTGAGCAGATTCCTTGTCTTTGGACTTGGCGTGCTCTTCTGATCGTCCTCTTCTTTCCGATTTCTGCGAGGAAGTCTGAAAAGATTGAGAGGGACGTGTATCAATGTCTTGATATCTATCAGGTTTTTTAATATTATCCCTATTTCTAAGGTTATATCTATTCCCAGAGGGGTCACTCTGGGGTGACCTCTGTCTCGGGTTTGGAGATTTCTCTCTTCGCCTAGGAGACCTTCCTCTGGACTGGAATTTCTTTTCTTTAGGATTGGATTGTTTGTTTCCATCCCAGTTCTTTTTTGGTGAATTATTATTATTAAAAAATATTTTTTCTGGACTTGTAGTCAGTTGCGGTTTTACTGGTATTCCACCTAGACTATCTCTGCCTAGTTCTTCATAGGATTTTTCTATGATTCTGGCAATTTCAGCTGGTTGGTCTGCTATATCTGTCTCTTTTAACCTCTGGCGGATCGCCACGTTTGCTGCTTCACCTTTTATGTTGGCTAGTAATATAGCCGAGACCTGCTTGAAGTCTTTCAGTAATTTCATACCAAGAGTTAAAGCAGGTTCTGGACCGTATTCATCTTGAATTTGTTTTAGCACATCTGGTATCACTGAAATGGATGGAACACCGTGCGTTTTTGTGTAGATGGAAGCAAAGACTGTACCCCCAAGTGTCACAGTCCTCTATGTGTGGTGCGATTCCCATTGGGAGACATATAGTCAGAATTCTGTGTTTTTCTAATGGGGTGGTGTCAGGAAACACCGCCTCTATTTGGGTTATTTTCTGTGCCAACCAGAATGGTATTTGTTCCCGTTTAGCTGGAACTTTACCTAGGCAGGATTGGATGTTCTGTGGTGTAATTTTATTTGTGTTCCCCTGGTGAGGGGTCAGCTGTGGTAGTTTAATCGCTGGCTGAATTGTTGAAGTCCGCATTACATACTGAACTAATTGTCTATGAATTTTTAGTAATTGTTTCAGCTGTGTTAATAGTTCAGCTGCAGGCATCCTATCGATGTCTGGATGTGGTGTGTATCCGGCTAGGACCGGCCACGTTGCTCCTGGTCTTCCTAAAGGACCGAGCCTTGTAATGTGATTGTTATGTATTAGGGCGCCATCAAATAAGAGCAAATGCTCTTGGAATTTGAGTGGTACTTCCACCTCCTCGAAAGGAGTGTACTCATTAGGAGGTTCCTCTACTTTGTAATAGTGGAAGTACTTTGTTACAGCATTTGCTGCTGGAAAATTTATCCATGTATAGTATACCTCTGTCTGCCGATATTCGTGTGCCTCGATTACGAATATGACTGTGCCACCTCTAGGTGTCAGTCCATTTTCTATAAGTTTTAGAGTTATAGCTCTTCTTTTGGCGACCTGGATGAGTATTATATCCGGGTCTGCTGTTTGCATGGTAGCATCAGCATTTGCTATTTCAGTAGCTAATCTAATTGCCTCTCTTTCATCATCACTCTCTGCCATTTTACAGACAGGATGGTATTATGTTTGTTTGCAGATCAGGTTTCTTTATGGAACAAAGAGTAGGTGCACAATATTTTGGAACTGTTTATCCTTCAACGTTGACTATACCAAGAACCATACATAGGAGTTCCCTCCTGCGAGGTTTTGGAGGATATTATAACCTTTCACCCACTCCAGACGTCTTTGGAGTATTTTGGAAAAGGGGTCTGAGTGAGAAAGCACGACTGAGTTACTCTAAATGTCTTACGTTAGTTTTATCGCCCTTTCCAAACACGTTGGGCACCATGTAGTGTAGCTCCTATTTTCCCAATAGGCTCTGCGCATTGGAATAGTACCTACAGCAGTAAAGGCCTAGGCCAGACGTTAACTAGGTCTACTACTGTCGATGCTAGACTTAATTTTTGGGTTTGCCAGCTAAGCTCAGAGTTCGCTAGAAACTTTCTCGAATGTTCAAGGAAGGATTAACTCCCCTGATTAGACAAGAAGGGATTTAGTTTCTGACAACCATAGAACATGACAACTTTGCTCTCCCCTAATCAAGAGTCAATCTCCAGAGTCGTGTGAGCACAAGGCAATTATTTTACTCAGTCAGTACGTGCATTCTTAGTCTCATCAGAATGTAGAGAAAAGGAAGAGACGGGCGTGTTCAATAAAAAGGTGTTATTTATTGATCAGTCTCTTTTCTCGTACAAGAGAAATGGATCGATATTATTGCAATACTTATAGTTAAGTAAAGTGCATACGTTAAAAGCAATAGTACAAAATAATACTGTAAAAACATTGATATGGTTTCTGAGCCATATGATGTTTTAAAATGATTAAAATATATTTACATACACATATACATTTGACTAAACGCACTCAACTGGTGTTTCTAAATACGCCTACCCCGTGTACCTGACCTAAGTCTAATGCGTGGGCGGGAATAGAAAGTTACAGTTTAAGTTAAGTTTGTTTTTGCCAAGTGAATAACTAAAGAATTCTCTAGGAGGGGTTATTCAGTTCTGTACCTGGAATTTAGGATGAGTGAGGAATGGTATCTCTTTCTCTGCTCTCGATATTCCAGGCTGCCTGCGAGGGCTACCCGGAAGCGCCGGTGCTGGGTCTCTCGGCTTGAGATAGCAGCGCGTCTCTCAGCGCGTCAGGAAGGCGGGGCTGCTGCCTGCGGGGTCTGCTGCTGCTCTCGGCTTCGGCAAGTATGGCTGCTCCGTCTTGTCACCACGCGTGTGTTTGCATAGGGCAAGGTCGGCAATATTTATACCTTAAAGGTGCCGGGATTGACGTAAGGATGGACATAGGTACGTCAATAAAGATGTCATACGACTTGCTCGTTCGCACATTCTTTTGCAAAAGTTCTCTGTGAAATCAAAACAATGGCCGCACGGATTGTCCAGGTTGTCATAGGTTTGATTTGTTATGAGAACGTCGTATGCCTTATCAGGGGCTGGAGGAATGTCGCTTGTCTAATTAGATCTCAAGCGTTATGACCTAATCAGATAACACGTTCCTGTGCCGTAGTGTGACTGCGTCAGATAACGGTATCTGCATCATGTGGGCTTGTCTTGCCTCATGGGCTGACTGTTAGTTAACTAGCTAGTTAGTTTAACCAGAATAGGGCCAGGAATAGGGGGATCGATTCAGAACCTATAGAAATACACGACAACATACCGAACAGGTACATTACAGGTGGCTAACACACTAAAAGAGGGAGCAAAAGAACTCACAGGGCTGTTGTGAGCTCTGTAAACAAACAGAATTAGTACAACAATCCTGGAAAAAATAGTCAAACCTGTTAGGTAATTATGATACATTCATGTACTGGCATAGAATTCTGAATCCTATAATACCCAGTGTTGTAGGTGATATTCAGTGTAAACGTTCTAAAGGTCCTGTTGATGTCTCATTGTCCTGGCGTCACTGCTTTAACTCCTGGTGTTACATCCTGCAGTGCTGCTGCTGTCACTTTCTTTAGAGACTAAGGCTTCCAATCATATATACATTTGCTAATGAACCATAGTTCTCAAAGCCTGGGACCTTATAATAACAATACATTCTAAGGACCTTCACTACTTCTGGTTTGCAAGGGGCTGGAGGGAGTGAAATCTGCCCAATACAGCCCATTTAGAGATAGCATGGCTAAAAAACAAAACCCTCTAAAGCCCATTTGTTCTGCCCTCACCCATTGGCCCTTCGGTGTCTAGAATGACTAATAATTCTTCCTCTCACTATCACTCTATCCGCAGTCTTTTCTCATGATTCCTTGTTTCACCTTCATCTGTATTTTTACCCTTTTCTTTTAACCAGCATGCCCTCACATTCTTCATTCATAGCTGCCTCTCTCACCCTCTTCTATACCATATTAGTCTCACTGGCATGGCAGGGAGGGGCCAGCAAGACACCCGCACTTACCTGCAGCAGGAATCGCGAGCACCCCCCCACCCCCCTTTACATGCGCATGCGGCCCAAGGTCTAGCTATGCCATTGATTAATCTGTAATACATACCTCTGCCATACTCATTCTTCCCATTCTCCCACACCCTCCTTTTTTTTCTTGCCTCTAACATTTCTATGTCTGCACCAACCAGATTCAGCCCAGGGATTTTTGCCTTGCCTAGATTATGGCACATTTTTATGTTACCACCCATTCAAGGACTGGTGCCACATTTACTGCTTGTTCTGGAAAGAGCACACCTCTGCTGTCGGAAGCCAAGGCCATCAATCAAGTATTCGCTTTCCCAGATAGAGATGCGTCTCACACTGTCCTCTCTCCTCACAGCTACTCTCCTGAACTTTTATCAATCATTCTACAGTGTCTTTAAATGCATGCGCTTCATTTGAAACCTTCTCAACCCCCTATCTCATACCATCCTCTCACACTTTACATTCACACACCCATTTCTGTCCATCCTCTGGTACCATTCTATCTTTCTCTCTTCCACAAGCTCAGCACAAAATAGTCTTCCTGACAGTCATACCACCTTGTATCCTATACACTACTTTCTTAAATCGTCCTATCAAAAATGGTCCAGTCTAATCTTCTTACACCCTTTTTTCAAAGATCCTCTATTCTGTCCCACATTCACCTTACCACTACATTTCCCCACACCCTCACCTCTCAATGAATGCTCCTCTCTCAAACACATGCACACATCAAATTCCTTCTTCCAAATCTCTATTTCCCTCACAAACAGTAACTTGCAGGGTCAGACTGGGACACACATTTGGCCAAGGTACCAAAAAAGTGGCTCATGCTTGTAAATTGTTGCAGTTGTGTAAGATGTGAAATACTGCATGGATTTGAGCTTGCTGCAGGTAATGTTTGCTGTATTATCATGGAAATAAGCAGCAACCAGTGACCCTGCAGACCAATAAATAGACCCACAAGCAGACCAACAAAAAAACACTCACAGACATGTCAGACCAGCCAGTCGGACACTGCCTGATTTCTCTATAAGACAATCTGACCCAGACCTAAAATAGGTTACATTACCTTCCTTTGCGCATATCATTCAGTTTCTCAGCTCCTGTATCTCACAAGCACATTCACTTTTCCACTATCTCCCTTGCACGGCTGCAAACACTTAAGGGTTTCTGTGTTTATGCTCTTTATCACCAGTTCATATGTTAAAAGATCATTCTTGAAAATATTGGTGATCCAAACATTTGTATTCCACAATTTGACATCATCTTAGAGGCCCTGATGATGAGGTCTAAAGAGAAATTCCCAACAAGGATTGTTCACTAAATCAACAGTGATAACTTCAAGATGAAAGATTATTTAGTTGGGGGGAAATTGATGTATGGACCCATTTACAAAATTGTGGAGTTTGTGTTGATTTTCTAGATATTGAGAAGTTGTCCTTACCTAGGTCATTGCTATTTGTAGTAGCCTAGCCACAGCCTAAGTAACGACATTCTAAACAGAAACACGGGTGCAAAACTTCTTTCGCAACAAGCGCCATGCAATCCCAGCCTTGGTGTTGCAGCTCTTAAAAATGTTGAGAGCCACCAGTGATCATTACAGTATGTACATATGTGATCATTGGTTTGGGAGTGCTTCAGAGAAGCCATGAACCGAATGAGCAGGTAGTCTGAACACGTTTATGACAGAACAGAAAAAAACCTCAACTGCATTCATAGCCTGGATTATACCCTTTTGTGTGCAACTCATCCATATCAAACTCCAGTAGACACCTAGATGCCTCTCAAATAGCACTGTACTAGACTCACTGTGTTCAAGTTCAAGTTCATGCATTTGTATAGCGCACTACTCACCCAGAGGGTCTCAAGGCGCTAGGGGAAGGGGTTCAATTATTTGTCGAATAGCCATGTTTTCAGTTCTTTTCTGAAGGAGATGTGGTTCTGATTAAGGCGGAGGTGGGTGGGGAGTGAGTTCCAGGTCTTGGCAGCCAGGAAGGAGAAGGATCTGCCACCCATGGTGGATTTCCGGATGCGCGGGACTGCGGCGAGGGCTTGATTGGACGATCTCAGTTGGCGGGTGGGTTTGTAGAAGGACAGTCTAGTGTTGAGGCATTCGGGTCCTAGATTGTAGAGGGCCTTGTGTGCGTGGGTGAGAAGGCGGAAAGTAATTCTTTTGTTGACGGGAAGCCAGTGGAGGTCTTTTAGATGTCCGGTGATGTGATCTTGGCGCGGGATGTCTAATATGAGTCTCGCTGACGCGTTTTGGATGCGCTGGAGTTTTTTCTGTAATTTTGTTGCGATTCCGGCGTAAAGTGTGTTACCATAATCCAGTCGACTCGTGACCAGTGCGTGGGTGACAGTCTTTCTTTTCTCGAGGGGGATCCAGCGGAAGATCTTTTTGAGGATGCGAAGTACGTTGAAGCAGGAGGACGAGCCGGCGTTGACTTGTCTGGACATCGAGAGAGAAGAGTCTAGGATGAAGCCGAGGTTACGTGCATGGTCTGTGGGTGTGGGTGCTGTGCCCAGAGCTGAAGGCCACCAAGAATCGTCCCAAGCAGAGGGGGAAGATCCTAGGATGAGCACCTCCATTTTGTCTGAGTTGAGTTTTAGGCGGCTCTGTTTCATCCATTCGGCTACTTCTTTCATGCCTTCGTGAAGATTGGTTTTGGCGGTGTTGGGGTCTTTGGTGAGGGAAAGGATTAATTGGGTGTCGTTGGCGTAAGAGATGATGTTGAGGTTATGTTGACGCGCGATGGAGGCGAGAGGACTCATGTAGACGTTGAAGAGGGTGGGACTGAGTGAGGATCCTTGAGGTACGCCGCAGATGACTTCGGTGGCCTCTGAGTAGAATGGGGGAAGTCGTACTCTTTGGGTTCTCCCAGCGAGGAATGAGATGATCCAGTCCAAGGCTTTTCCTTGTATGGCGATGTTGCTGAGTCGATGTATTAGGGTGCTGTGGCAGACGGTGTCGAAAGCGGCGGAAAGGTCGAGTAGGATGAGGGCCACTGTTTCTCCGGTGTCCAGGAGTGCTCGGATGTCGTCGGTCGCTGCAATGAGGGCGGTTTCGGTGCTGTGTTTGGCTCGAAACCCGGATTGAGATGGATTGAGGGAGTTGTTGGATTCAAGGAAGGCGGCGAGCTGGCTGTTGACGGCTTTCTCGATGACTTTGGCTGGGAAAGGGAGGAGGGATATGGGTCGGTAGTTTTTCAGTTCTGAGGGGTCCGCTGTGGGTTTCTTCAGAAGGGCGCTGAGTTCGGCGTGTTTCCAGCTTTCTGGAAAGGTGGCAGAGTTGAAAGAGCAGTTGATGACATCGCGGGGTTGGGGTGCGATGATGGAGTCAGCTTTGTTGAAGATGTGGTGGGGACAGGGGTCAGAAGGCGAGCCGGAATGGATTGAGTTCATGAGGAGAATGGTGTCTTCGGTGGTGATTGGGTTCCAGGCGCTGAGGTTGTTAGTTGGAGTAGGATCTGAAGGGGGTGGGGCGGGTTGATCGCCGGGAGAATTCTTGAAGCTGTTGTGGATGTCCGCAATTTTGTTGTAGAAGGAGGATAGCGCATTGCAGAGGTCTTGGGAGGGGGTGATGTCGTTAGTTGCTGCGGTGGGGTTGGTGAATTCTTTGACGATATTGAAGAGTTCCTTGCTGTTATGAGTGTTATTGTCAAGACGATCCTTGAATGCTGATTTCTTGGCGGATCGAATTAGTTGGTGGTATTTGCGGATGGCTGTCTTGAGGGAGGCCATGTTGACTGAGGTTGGTTTTTTTCTCCAATTCTGCTCTATGGTGCGGCATAGCTTCTTGGATTTTTTAAGCTAGTCATTGAACCAGGGAGCCTTTTTGCTGGCTGATTTCATCTGGTGCTTTTTCAGGGGTGCTAATTCGTCCACACTGAGGGTAATCCAATGCCTGAGGTTGGTGGCCGCTTGGTCTGGGTCCATAGAGAGGGTGGGAGCGTTTTGGCTGAGTGATGTGAGGAGTTGGTTGGTGGTGATTTTGTTCCAGTTTCTCAGAGGAATAGGTTGGGGACGGTTGTGGGTCAGGTTGGTTTTGTAGCTGAAGTGAACACAACTGTGATCCGTCCAGTGGAGAGCTGTAGTGCGGTCGAAGGAGATGTGCTTGCTGGAGGTGAAGATAGGGTCGAGCGTGTGTCCGGCTGTGTGAGTGGGGGGTGTCGACAATTTGTTTGAGTCCGAGATTGGCCAGGTTGTCCAGAAGGGTGGTGGTGTTGTTGTCATGTTTGTTTTCAAGGTGGTAGTTGAGGTCTCCTATAAGAATGTAGTTCTCGGAGGCGAGGGCGTGTGGGCTGACGAAGTCTGTGATGTCATCGCTGAATTGAGTGCGGGTGCCGGGGGGTCTGTAAATGAGGGTGCCTCTGAGTGTGGTCCTGGGGTCTGTGTGGATCTGGAAGTGGAGATGTTCGGCGGTTGCAAGATTGACGTCGGAGTTGGTCGTGATTTTGATGGTGTTTCTGTGGACAATGGCGATGCCTGCTCCTGTTTGATTGGTGCGGTCTTTTCGGATAATTTTGTAAGCGTCAGGTATGGCTATGGCGATGTCGGGAGCAGATGTGTTCATCCATGTTTCAGTAAGGAAGGCGATGTCAGGTGACGCAGTGTCAATTAGGTCCCAGAGTTCTGTTGCGTGTCTGTGGACCGAGCGGGTGTTGAGCAGGATGCAATGTAGGCGGTTAGAGTCGGAGTTGTGTTTGGAGGACGTGGGTTTAGTGCACTACTACAAAACTACAGAAACACCTGGAAAAAAGAAATCCTCTCAGGAAATATGGATACACATTATCATCGTAAAACTGTGAAATGTAACGGGGTCTGTATTACTGGCTAAGATTAGAAAAAGATCTTCCACAAATTGTTAGGAAATCACTTTTTTACTCGTAAAAAGAAACATGAATATAGGGCCTGAGTTTTCAGATAAGTCGCTAAAATGAGTGAAAACAGCATTCGACTAGGTAACTTGGATATTTACCAGGAGGTTAATAATCCCCCAAAATTATTTCAGAAACATGAATAGTTAAAATAAAAAACGTAAGAATCGGTGACAATCAAAACAGCAAAAAGATTGAGGGCACCAACATTCAGTGCCCAGATTCACAGTTGCCAGTCAGCATGGCTAGATCAGGCTTTTAATGGGACACTCATCTATCATCCACCTGGTCCCCGCAGTTTTTACACAAGAGTTTAGCTCTCTGCTAGAAAATATTTTACAGAAACGTCATACAATTTTAGGTGACTAATTTTCATCTTGAGACCCCTGACCACGTGGATACAAATTCCTTGCTACAGACCTTATCTGCATTAGGCCTCCCACCAGCTGGCGACTGGGCCCACACATCTTGCAGGACACAGCCTCAATATCATTTTTTCCCAACAATTTATCACTGAACATCATCAAGATTCTCCCTCTCCTCTGGTATGATCACAGTGCAATTTTATTTAACCAGATATCTGGCCGGACAACCGGTGGGCCGGTCGCGCACCCAACCTGGATTTTCTCACAGCTCTGGCATAAAATTCAGGCTGGTCAGCCTTATTTTTTACTGACTTACTCCTTAACAAACCTGGAGATAGACTACGAAGAGGCAGTACGCCTATTAGGTTGATGCTGCGACATGTACTCAGGCACCTGTCAAATAGACTAGGATAAAGACACACAAAGGACCTCATTAGGATGTCGGGCGGAGTTTCCTCTGACCGACATCCCCGTGGTT
The DNA here is from genome assembly GCF_964261635.1 of Lissotriton helveticus. Taxonomy (NCBI): domain Eukaryota; kingdom Metazoa; phylum Chordata; class Amphibia; order Caudata; family Salamandridae; genus Lissotriton; species Lissotriton helveticus. The sequence goes on from NC_136069.1 coordinate 647,410,054, forward strand.
TCGAGACTGACCGACCTCAGATCGGCATTCTCAAACCCCAATTACAATGTGACCGCACTTGGTGCAGTCACAGACTCCCATTTCCCTATGGAAGCTTGGGGGCGGTGGTAAACTGGCCGTAGCACAAGCTCCCATAGACAAATAGGAGTCACTGTAAAGCCCTGCACCGTGCGGCAGGCACCTCTCGGTGCCTGCCACACAGTGCAGGGATTTACAGGGGGGGCACACAAAAGTCACTTTCCATGTTGGTAAGCGTGTCTGAAATTCACATCATAATTCAGATTATGGAAACGCCGTCCATAAGGGATTACCGGCCACATGCATCATCCCGGCCGTTTGCGAATACCAAATTGCGAAAAATAGCGAATCGCAATTTGGAATTCGCAAAACGGGATGCATGAATATTTTATCATAATATTTGCGATTCGGTAAAATTCGCATTTTTCACCGATTCGCAAATATTATGCGAATTCTAATTTGCTAATTTGCATTTCCCATTGATTCCTATGGGCCAAAAGGCCCATAGGAATCAATGGGAATTGCGAATTTGCAAATTAGAATTCGCATAATGTTGATGCATTCCATGGGTGCAGGGGGGGGGTCCAAAGGACCCCCCCCCTGCACCCCTGAAATGTATTTTTAAGTGGATGTTTCACACACATGTCCTAAGGACATGTGTCTGTAACATGCAAGTTAAAAAAATTAAATTTTTAGTTTTTTTTTTTTAATTTTCGCAAATTAACACGAGGGTCAACCTCGTGTTAATTTGCACTTCCAATTTCCAAATTCGCAATTTTTAAAAAAATGATGCATTGCATTTAAGGACTCGCACAAATGCGATTCCTTAAATGCATTCGCATTTTTTAGAAATGCTAAAAAATGCGAATTGTGCAAAAAAGTTTGATGCATCCCACAAATGGTTTTTGCATTCGCAAACGGACGATTTTTCCGATTCGCACCGTTTGCGAATGCAAAAACCAATGATGCATGTGCCCGTATGTTTCGGTTTCTGACTGGATCCTACAGCCAGTTTGAAGCCAGCCAGAATGACCAGCTGGTTTGAAATCAGACTGCCATAATCATAATATGGTGTTCGGAAGTCAAACCAAGGATGCCAACATCCTAATTAGGCCCAGGTGTCAGCCCTTTGGTTTTCTGACAATCTTAGAAATACCAAGCAGTGCTGCTGGTTACAAGAGAGGAAACAGAGGGCCAATTACTCTGAAATTGAAAACATTATCTATAAGTGTTTTAGATTGTTAAGAAAAAAACTACTTATTTACTCATGAAATTGAGAATGCTGCCAATTCCACCAAAGAACTCTGTGTTAGTTACAATTTTTACAGCAGAAATCTCACATTGCCCTACTGTCCTTAGTCGATCTTTCTGCAACACACTGGCTGACACCCTCCATTGGAAAGCAAAGTACGCATTCAATAATCTTTTCACACTACCAGCCCCCACGATCTCTGATCTGCAACCTCTCTCTCAGGCCTTCATAGACTGGACTTTCAATCATTGTATCTCTCCCTCAAAAGAAGCAGTTGTCAACGTAGTTCGCTCTACTAAATCCAGTTCCCCATGTGACCCCTGTCCACTGCCTCGCTGGTAGCGGATACTCTTTCAGTTCGTTTGACCAACATATGTGCTCTTTGAATTCGCTCTCTCTTCAGCATGAAAAATGGCCACAGATCTACCTCCTATTAAAAAACCTTCTTTTGACCCACAGGGCTAGCTATCTTGCGATCTCAAATCTACCCCTCCCAGCCAAGTTAATTAAAAAGGTAATGAACAAACAACCTAGCTAACAATCTTCTTGATGCTTCGCAGTTTGATTTCGGGCAGCCCACAGTATTGAGACTGCCCTCATCAAGGCGAATGAGAAATTCTGGGCCATTTTGGACCAGGGTGAAAGATTGGCGCGGATCCTCCTTGATATATCAACAGCCTTCGAAATAGTCATTCATGGGCGGCTGTTAGATTGGCTGACTGGGATCATAGTGCCCACACCGCCAGTGCTCGCCCCACATTGCACATTATCCACTTACATACCAAAGGAAACTCATGAGACATTTGTGGGGAAAGCAGTGCTGCAGGTTTATTTCGTACAACACCAGTAGCAGTTAAGGTGGGTCATCTTACAGGCGATCCAATGCGGCAGCCCCTCGCTGACCCGCATGCCTAAGGAGCCATCTTGCACGGCGAGACGATGCTCTGACGGTGGAGTAAATTACCATTTCGTTATACTCCCGCCCCCCCTGTCAGGGCGGAGCAATGAGGCACACCCCCGGTCGGTTCAGGCCCCCCGACCGCCCAAAGGACTAACGGGGCGCCGACGCGGTTTCCTGGAACCCCCTTTGGCTCCAGGTGCTTGGCTCAGGAACCCTTACTGTGCCAGGCAGAGGTATCTAGACTGTATCCTTCTGCCGCAGAGGTACCCTTACTGTCCATCTGCTTCCAGATCGCCCTGTGACTCCGCCTGCAACACAAAACATGACCATTAAAATTTCACAACTTTTACCCCGCCGCTCTGCAGCTGGGTCAGGGTTCAGGGTGGGATCAGCGCAGAGCCTAAGGAATCCTGGCGGGAAAGAGGCCGAACATAGTTGCTGCGCCTCTTTATAACATAGGGGACGCCCCCATCTCCCAGGTGACCCCTCCCTATTGGCTGCTTGCGTGGGAGGTAGGCTCAGGGAGGGGTGATGCGCAAAGGGCTCTGCTCGCCAGTCGTATGGGACTAGGGCGCTGCCCTCCCCTGCGTGTCGCGCATTCAGCGGCATAGTGCCCACACCGCCAGTGCTCGCCCTGCATTGCACATTATCCACTTACATACCAAAGGAAACTCATGAGACATATTTGTGGGGAAAGCAGTGCTGCAGGTTTATTTCGTACAACACCGGTAGCAGTTAAGGTGGGTCATCTTATAGGCGATCCAATGTGGCAGCCCCTCGCTGACCCGCATGCCTAAGGAGCCATCTTGCACGGCGAGACGATGCTCTGACGGTGCAGTAAATTACCATTTCGTTATACTCCCGCCCCCCCCCTGTCAGGGCGGAGCAATGAGGCACACCCCCGGTCGGTTCAGGCCCCCCGACCGCCCGAAGGACTAACGGTGCGCCGACGTGGTTTCCTGGAACCCCCTTCGGCTCCAGGTGCTTGGCTCAGGCACCCTTACTGTGCCAGGCAGAGGTATCTAGACTGTATCCTTCTGCCGCAGAGGTACCCTTACTGTCCATCTGCTTCCAGATCGCCCTGTACTCCGCCACAGCTCTGGAGGAGGCCCCGGTCGATGACAGAGCCCCCACCCACCGAGCTACTTTCGGTCGCTGTTTAGAGCCTCAAATGGCTCTATTACATAATGGATATGGATAACCAGTGATATTAGTCCCAGGAACAAAAGTGATGGGAGCGTTACCCGTCGTCAGACCGTTATCTTGCTGTACGAGCCCAGCATAGCAGTAAATAGGACTGTCATATTAGAACCCTTATCTGAATTTCTGCTTAGTGAGCAACTATGCTGTTTCCGGCCAGTGGCTATTTGCATTACTGTATCTGATGCTGGAAACCCGTGATATGCGACCAAGCAAGCAAGGCATATGGAAGTTAACCTGTGGTCACGGGAGTCAGTCGTGAATTTTGGCCTCCGAGGCAGGGTGCCCAAGCCAACCACAACCTGGGCCAATCCTAGCTTCATCCCTTGACTAAGTTGCGAATTTGAGACTCTTTTTTAGCTCTTTTCCAGAAGCTATTACTCAGTCGCCTGAGGACTGCTTACTCCTCCTCCTCTGACAAACATAAGGAAGTTATCCAAAGTCTCATATTTGTTCACCTTCCTATGCTTAATACGCACTCAGTTAGCGGTTTTCATTTGGAAACAGTAAGCACGGGACCGGCCGGCAACGACTCTTCGCTTCATTGTAACAGCTGCCATGGACAACACGTGATATTTGTCCAAGGAAGTAAAGTGGTGTGCTTTGAAATTCACCACCGTAGCTGTAATACTTATTACAGTGAATGTTCTAGCAATTCCCTGCCAGGTCAAATTTGGAATAGTTGAAGCACAGCCTAACAGATATGTTTTACAGTCGGATTGTTATTCCTGACCCTGTCTCCGTGCCCCGCACCGCAGCAAGTAGCTACTCCCTGCACGCTCCTACTGCATGTGGCCCCTAAACTGCATCGCTCCCGGGGAGCAAGTGTCCGGAATGATGTCCTGGCAAATCACTGCAAGGTCATTACCTGGAATGGTTATAGCATGGCCTGGCAGATGCACCTCACCGGTAGTGGTACTCCCATCCCCTGTAACCCTCGCCGTCTCATGTGACCCATCATGTATACTGCTGTAATTACCCACTTACGCAATGTATGTCCATGTATCGTGTGCATGTTAGCTCCAAGCGCTCCGCCATCCTACCTAGGAAAGAGTGGTGCTGTGGAAAATGACATAGGGCTAATCAAATCGTTATATGGGTAAGTACAGGGACAGAAAAAGACATCTGGCAATCTTACAGTGCCTGCACTATATCTAGAGTGAACAAAGTCACAGGCATGCCTCTTACCAGTCCCTGTGCGGTATTTGCCCTTTATTGCCGTATTATCCTTGCACCTGAGTGTGGTTCTCATTTGTAACTTGCCCACGTCCCTTTCCACTTTTGCACCAGTCATTTACTGTTCCTATTGTGAAGCGCGCTCACGCCTTCGGGTAAAGTCTGCGCTATATCAAAACGCCTAAATAATTAAATGAATGAAAGCTGACCTCACGCAATTGAAAGACTGCCGACCATGCACGCAAGTGGCTGTGGCTCCTGGTAGAGCACTTTGTTTTCAGGATCGAAACCAACTACCATAGTTGAAACATATATGCGCTAAAACAATTACTTCTCTGTAAGAGGCTGTCCTGCGCCTGCCAGGTTCATCTGGATAATGATGAAAACTGCAGTGAACACTCATTTAACGTGATCCCTGTGGTGAGCTTCCTTGGCAAACACCAGCCATATGTAGTGCTGTTTCAGGAGTTTAAAACACCGCTTGGTGCTCCTGCCCATGAATTATTTGGGCATTCGCTTCTTACACTCAATCAGTTTCAAACTATATAACTTAAACGTTACAACTCGCCCATGAGAATCTGCATTCCATCGCCCAAATCACCTCAGGCCCACAGAACATATGTTTTGGTGGTCTGCTAGCTGGAGGCTTCCATACAAATTTAACCGCATCCTGCTCGTGGCAGATGCATTATGTGCTTACTAATAATATACAGGACTTGCCGCCCGACATTTGCACACTTGACCGATCCATCCCTCCAGTCCCCGTTTCGCGCGCGCCGTTGGAGCCCAGAACTACAAGTCCCAGAGTGCGCAACACAATGGAGGGAGAACCCGTATCGCAGAGAAACCCGTATCGCAGAGAAACCCGTATCGAAGGGAAGGCCTAAAAGGGTAACAAAGACCCAGCAATGCCGCATGGCCGGTAATGGCGGCCAGATATGGCAAAAAGCGAAGCTGCTTCAGAGGACGTACCCCTTGCTCCCCCTCCAACTCACACAACGTGGGCCGGGGCATATAATCGGATACAAAGAAAACAGCCATTTGTCAGTGTGGCCACATTCATTGGCTACTACGTAGCCTGAGGTGAGGTTAGCGACACGGTTTCTTGTGAATCTGAAATCGATGCCTGCCTCCTACACGCAAGTTGACGGATAGTATTGGAGCACTTTACCTGACATGTGCACCCGTTACGTTACATATGAACACATCCATTTGTGGTAGCACAAAGAGATTAAGTGATTGGCCCCGGATCACATGCTAATGAGCCCACGTGGAGGCTCGAACCTGGTCTCCACCCTCCAAAGTCTGCAGCTCTAGCCGTTATGCCATCCCTGTTTGCCGTAGTGCAGGACCATGTCAAATTGACAATGTCAAGAAGAAGCCCTGTGTTTGTTCTAACACACGAATATTTCTGCTTTCCTTTGCACGGATCGCACCTTATCTACATCTCATAGCCTATGAGTATGATGGCGACCCTCCCCTGCCAACCTGGGAGTACTCATTAGCTCTCCCTCAGTTTCCAGTCTCGTATTTTCCGCATGGGGGCCACACATCCCTGCAGTGGACACATCAACTCGCTGAGCCACCACACCCTGGGAGAATGAAGGCGGAGCGGGCCGCCACGATGTTCCTGCTATCAGGGGTCGTGCACGGCTCCTTGCAGTGACGGGCAGATGTGTTCCATTTTAAGCACCCTTCAGTGCGTTAATTCAAACACCCCCGTCATTTCAGTAGCACTTGCACCCTTGAAGTGTGGGGTTTCTCCGTGCTCCCTCATAAGCAGATTACTCTGTACTTTTAGCAAATAAGCTGCCCTCTAGTGCATAGGAGCAGAACTTTGTATTCTTTAGTTTAACGTCTTTTAACGTGTAATATGGGTATCTGTTTAACAAAGTGTACGGATGTAGCTCCTCAAAGAATGAAACACCTGTTACTGTAAAAGGGGAGATACAGAGACGCCATCTAGTGCCTGAATTGAGCAATGATAATCCCAGAAGACCTTCGACCAAATTGTAATTTTAGAGAATTACTTTATTTCAGCCACACATTTTAGGGCACTTGAAGTCCATCAGCTCGGCACGTGCACTGAACAAAAACATCTCCTGTGCATAGATTAATGGACTATATTGTTGCTCCATCATCTAATAATAGCATAGAAAACACAAGCTGTGCATGACAACCAACCTGTCTTACTCATGCCATTGTCATCGGCATGAATGTTTCTACGTTTATCCTCCATAATTACAAGCAACAACAGCGCAGAGCCTAAGGAATCCTGGCGGGAAAGAGAGGCCGAGCATAGTTGCTGCGCCTCTTTATAACATAGGGGACACCCCCCATCTCCCAGGTGACCCCTCCCTATTGGCTGCTTGCGTAGGAGGTAGGCTCAGGGAGGGGTGATGCGCAAAGGGCTCTGCTCGCCCGTCGTATGGGACTAGGGCGCTGCCCGCCCATGCTCCCCTGCGTGTCGCGCGTTCAGCGGCAGAGTCTCTGGAACCTCAGTGGTCGGAAGCAGGCCATCCTGCTGGGCACGTTCGAATCTAACGCTTATTGTCTGCCATGAAGGGCCCCAACTTATTCAACATTTAGGTTACTCCTTTGGCAGACTTGGTTAGATCCTTTGGCCTCTCATTAACTTCATATACAGACAGTCAACTGATAGTGAAGGTAGACAGAGGACCGTCATTCTGCAGCGAATTTTTGCAACTGTATGAGGGCAGTTAGCTCCTGGATATCTAAGAACTGCTCGAAACTAAATTAAAGTAAAACTGAGGTACTGCTCTTTCCCCCCCCTCCCCCCTCCCTTCCCCTCCCTCCCTCCCAGCCTTCTGTCTGGTCTTCGTCCTAGGGGCCATTAGAGCTGGGTTCACTTCCCACACCTCTGTTTGACTGAGAATCTTGGTGTGTTGGTCAATAGAATGTCCTTTCATGACCCGGAAAAAGCAGTCACATCTGCTTACTGCACTCAAGATGATCAAGAAGGCCATTTCATTAAATCAAGACAACCAATAAAAAAAAAACAGTTGTTACCTCGTTAGTGCTATCTAAGATTGACTGGCAATGGGTGGTACCTGCAGGACGTTCAGCATGTACTATATAAAGTCCAGACACTGCAAAATGCAGACTACTTTTCGAAATTCTCAAATATCAATCAGCTTCAAGCTCTGTTAGCTTGCTTCACAAGTTGCCAGTTAGGCAGAGGATTCTCTTTAAGGCTCTTTGAATTGTTCACAAGGCCCTTCATGATCAAGGTACAACCTTCTTTAAGAAACACTTTCTCTGGTACGTTGTAGCCAGAAATCAGCACTCGGCCGTGGCTAAAACTATTTTAGTGCCACGAGCCAACTGGGGTGGAAGAGGCTCTCATGAATGCAGATAAGGCTTGCATTGATCTTACTTTATTAGATCACAGCCCAGTCTTCTGATTTTTAGGACGTTCTCCCCCTATTAGACCCAACATCAAGATGACTCCGATTGTGACTAGTTAGCATCAAGGCACCCCAAGGCATTTGGGCACTCTACAAGCACATATAATGTAACAGAGGGTGCTGATATGGTCTGGCTTCTGGAAACACTATTCAAGGAAAAACCAGTGACTCAGACCAGCCTCAATGTTATTGGAGGCCAGAATAGTAGTTTTAGGAAGCTTGCTGGAGCAGTATTTCCAGATGGTCTGAAAGCTTCCAGGCAAGGTTCTCTTTGTGTAAACGATGTGCACACAGAAGTGGCACACTGAAGCATCAAGTTGTTACTGATGCTTACTTGAGGTTTACCATGTTTGTTCTTTTCCTAGGTATTACTCAGGAGCGGCTTCCATGGAGCAGCTGTAACCACAATGAGGGTATACAGGTTTCTGCCCCACCCTGCCTGAGATAAAAGGGTTATATTTTTTATACTCATTGTATCACGTGCACCTCACTTTTTATCATGTTGGTCCTGAAGAAGCACCAATGACCTACGGGCGACAGAGGGGCGAAACATGTTGGCCTTGATTATGGACACCCAGGCGAAGTAGGCCCATTGGGGTCAATCATTTTTAGCAGTCCTTTGGACTTGCCAAGGGTTTACCATTAAATCTTATCGCTGCTTGTTTACCCTTGAATTTTAAAACACTATCACATTTGCACGCACTCTTAACCCTCCTTTACCCACTCCCCACACACCCTCATGCACCATCCGGCAATCCTCTAAAAAGATCTCCGATAAAGTGACCCTTCGGGGGACCCGTAAGGAATTGCAGAGCTGGCCCTATGAGAAGCAAACGCCCGATGAAGCACGACACCCCTTGGGGTGTGTGAGGGCAGCAGAGGGTGTAAAATTACTTTCCCTCTCATATTTGGGTCTTTTATACCTAGGATTACTGTTTCTCCTACCGCTCCTCTATTTTCTATTTTCATGTTTTATTGCACAGGTGACTTTTTGCACCCTGATACATGGGTGACTTTTTGCACCCTAGTATAGGAACTTGGTCCTCCTGTTGATTATTATACTAGTATAAGGAGCATGGACACTGGACCTAAATTAGCTCCTTGGTCCCCCCCCCCCCCTTCTTTTTTGTTTGAAAGGTGGGTAACCTCTAGCTGGGATTTGGAAACCTAATGATTTATAAAGCACGGCTAAACACTCAGAGTATCCAGGTGCATGCAGGTACCTGAGGCTTATTTGAACAGCCCGGTCTTGAGGGATGTTCGAAATTCTGGAATGGCTAGAGCGGTCAACCTCGAAGCTAGGGAACCAGGTATAGTCGCGGAGAGGTGCTTAAACATCTTGCAATTCTGGGAAAATCACTCAAATCTCCCTGTGCCCAACAAAATGAATACTTTCCGGGCGAGTTTGCGCCTCATAAAAAAAAAAATGAGTGAGTTGATGGTCAGGAGGTGCGTGGGAAGGCTGTTCCAGGTCTTTGCTGCGATGCGGGAGCTGGAACGTCCTCTACTTCTGCAGATGCTGGGAGTATGGGAGGCAGAGTTTAGTCTAACAGTTGGCAGAAATTCAGATAGAGGTAATGTAGGCGGAACCTTGTGTGCGTGGTCAGCAGCTTAAATTGCCATAATTTCTGTATGGGGAGCCAGTGGAGTTGCCAGAGTTGGGGTGTGATGTTGGTTCATCGGGATGCTGAGAAATCAGGCTGCAGTATGCTGAATGGCCTGACATCTCTGTAGGTGGTGTCAGGGGAGTCCTACATAGAGGTCATAGTACAGTTGGCTGATACAAAAGGGCTGGTCACGTTGCATCTGGCGTGTAGGGGTAGCCACTTGAACATCTTACATAGATTGCACATAGAGAGGAAGTTGGCGTATGACATGGCATTGATCTGTGATTTCATGGTGATCTCATGGTCAATGAGGATTTAGAGGTTTGATGTGGTTGGAGAGTGGGTGAAGGACCTAGGACTGCAGTCCTGCCTAGTACCACACATCAGGCATTAGACTAACACATTTCAGTGTGGTACTTCGTATTACAGCACTGAAATGCTTGGTCATGCATATGCTCTGTCTCATCTGGCACTGAAAGCCCTGCATAAAACGGAGTCTGTGGCATCGCACAGCCCATGGCATGCTCTGCTCCCACGGGCTTGGGAGCCACAGCAGAGGTAAGGCTGCTTACTGAACTGCTACAATGTATCAGGATTGTGATTCTAAGTCAGAGCGGCACAGCACTCCCAGTCAGCCTAACATCGCAGGGAATTTACTTTGGGGTCTAGAAGGCTGCTGGCTGGTTTGCAGGACGCATCACAAATAATCATGGCCCCGGCTGCAGCTCACACCAGCCCGCTACATGCGGTTTGTGTGAGCTGTTACTAACCCCCCCACCCCCCAGGCGAATGCAATATATTGCCAGAGACGGGTCCGTGATGCAGCTGCTGCCAGGACAGAGTCCGTGATGCAGCTGCTGCCAGGACAGGGTCAGTGGATAGCCCCACCCAGAACTCACAAAAGTAAGAACAGTGGCCTGGACAACTAGCACTGGAGGCGGGCTGGGCAGCAACCCAGATTTGCCATGTCCTGCAGTAGCTCACAGCCTCAAAATGCCATCAGCCTTGCAGACCAGAGTTGCTGCCTACAATAGCACAAGGCCAGAATTAGCTAAAAGGGTTATGGGAGCCCAGCAGTCAAGCTACTGCCTTCAAAGGTATCCGGTGGTCTCATCAGCAGGCACTTGACATGCATACCTGATTGACAGGAAGACAATCTATTCCTAAGAATTCTTAAGGTGGAGAAGTGTGGCTCACCGGTTAGAGGCGGCAGAAGCAGAGGTCGGCCCGGGACCAGGGTTCAATTCCAGACGCTGCAGGGTACGGAACCAATGTCAGCGGGCTCGATAAATCTCGCCTCGGTGCCTCTCTAACCATGGGTCCCACGCTGCAACTCTGGGCAATAGCTTGCTTAATCTCCACAACAGCCCCCTCGCTGCTGCGGATGCCTGGCTTCTCCTTGGGGATGCCCAACAGGGACCATCTCACAGGGAAAGCCAGGACGGGTTCCCCAGCGGCACACAGCGCCAAGAAACCATTCGGTGAACGCGCGCACTACAAATTCAGAACATAACGTAAGTGGATATTGTGACTTGGATACTTTCAGATAGTAAGGGAATCATTCTCAGATTGAAGGACCAGGAAGCTAGGATATCCCAAGTTTGATGAATAGGACATCAGCAAACTTTGTAGCATTGCTGAGAGCAGGCCCGAGGAAGAGAGTCTGGCGAGAATTTTTTTATTTTTATGTTGTGCACAGGACAAGCTAGCATACAAACCAGTTGTAAATGCACTCCGAGATTATAGAAGGTTAACTCTTGGTTAATTGTAGCATTTATTCAGTCCATGTAAGCTTGCTCACGGGTGTCTCAGACATTGAGATGTCACTCATTACACTGAATTTATGAAAAGGTCATACATTGCACTCTGCAAACTTCACTATGAATCTGATGGCCACCAAGAGTCATTCAATGTTTTGCAGTTGTTGCCAAAGATCAGTACTTCTGTCTGGTCTGTTCAGCTGCAGGTAATTTCGCTTCAGGTCGGCAACATGTGGCATGCACATGTGGAAGTTGGTTCTGGTTGTGGGGTAGTCTGAGTGAGAGAATGAGTTGGGTGTGGTCTGCGTAGGAAATTGTTTAAACCATGTGATAAGACTATGAATGCCAGCGAAGTTGAAAAGCATGGGGCTGAGGGAGGAGTCCTGGGGACACCGCAGGTAATCTTTGGGTTCAGAGGTGAAGTGGCTGATCATCTGGGTTCATCCTGCAAGGAAAATGGTGATCCATCTGAGCACATAACCTTGGATGCCAATATGGTGGAGTCTTTCGATCAGCGGGTGGTATACTATGTGTTGAAGGCTGCAGAGGGCAAGGAGGATCAAAGCTGATGTTTCTCCTCAGTCAAGAAGGGTTCAAATGTTGTCGGTGGCTATGATCAGGGCAGTTTCAGTGCTGCAATTGCTGAAGAAGCCGGATTGGGAGGGGTCAAGTAGCTTTTTCTGCTCCATGTGTATCATTGGTGGATTGCTGATCTTTTCCAGTACCTTCGCTGGAATGGGAGCAGGGAGATTGGCGGTCATTTTTGAGTTCGCTGAGTGGAGGGTTTTTTGAGTAGTTGTCTGACATGTTTCCCGGCATTGGGAAATGTTGCAGTGGTGCTAGAGGTGTAGAATGGGGTGTTCAGTCCCTAGCCAATCCTTCGGTTTAAGATGTGGTGCGGGCAGGGGCCTGTGAGAGCTACAGAGTGGATGGTGCTCATGGAGGGGTGTCCCGAGTGGAGAAAGGTTTCAGGTGGTGAGTGTTGGTTATGGTGGCATATCTGTCAAGGAAGTCCGTAGGTGTGGGTTTGAAGTCTTTGTATGTGGTCTTAGATGAGAGCAAGGTTGTCACACAGCTTCTGTGAGGGTGTGATGTTTTTGCACGCAACCAGGTTGGCGATTTACTTAACTGTTAAAATAATCCTTGGTGTAGTTACTGCTGGTTTTGATGTGCAGCAAGGCTGTCTTTGTTGCCCTCAACAGGCAGTGGTGGAGGTTGAGGGAGGTGCTGAAGGTTGCACTGTAGGGGTCGTCCTTTCTGGTGCACCATCTCACCAACTGTTTGCTGTCTTGTGTACCTATTCTGAGTTTGTGTGTACCAGCTGACCTTTGGAGGATTTTCTCTGGATGTTGCTCTTGAAGGAAGATTCTGTCTGTGCAATGGATGATCCAGGCATTGAAGTTTGACCCCCTGTTCAAAGCTGGGAGTGGCGGCAAAGTTTGATGGGCTTAGGGCATTTGCCTAGCTGGTCTCTGTCATTTTGTTCCACCGCTAGTGAGGGACATTGGTCACCTTGGGTGTGGCAGTGCAGGTGCTGGAGATGCTCAAGTGGACAATGGAGTGATCAGTCCGTGAGTTCTGGTACATTCCATTTGATATGGTTCCTGGAGGTGAAAATTAGATCTAGCATGTTTTGGGGGTGTAAGATTGTGGCTGATCTGGGTCCAATCAGATGCTGCATACTGTTGAGGTTTGCAGTGTTTGGTAGTTGTGGGGCAAGGTGGGGGGTGGAGGGGAAGGAGGTCAATGTGGAACTTTAGGTCACTGAGGAAGATGTAGTCCTTGGAGGCTAAGGGCACAGTCTGCAATGGTGTTACAGAAGCTGGAGTGCAAGCCTGGGGGGTTAGTATGCGACGAGGACCGATTGTGATCTTGTCATCCGTATGGAGATTGTAATTTAGATGTTCCTGGGGGGGGGGGGGGGGGGGGACACTGTATGGGCTTCGTGGATGATCACCGTTTCTCCAAGCATGTGGATGCGGTCCTGGTGAGCGATTTTATCCATTGGGGAAATTGCTTTGGTTGGGTTGGATGTGCCAAGTCTCAGTGAGCAAGATGTCAGGTGGCAATGAGGTCCTGTAATTCAGTGGAATGCTTCCATACCAAGTGTGCATTGTGAAGGGCACATACGAGTTAGTGTTTTAGTTCAGGTGGTGTCTGTGGTGCAGTCAGGTTAGAGCTGGTGAGTGTTTAGAGTGAAGTGGGTGGAGGTGGACGGTCTACTGTAGTGCAGTGACATGGTTTACTGTGACATCCAGGGAGGGGGTCTAGAGCTCTGTGATGGTGTAACCCCAGGAGGGGGGCAGGTGTGGCACTGGGCACGGTCCAGGTACAGCCAAGCTTGCCTTTGGCACATCTGCGCTGCAACCTGCAATCAAGGAGTTCGTTGGATAGGAATGGCTTCTGTTGGCACATGCGGGGGAGAAGCCAGGCAGCTCGAGGTCAATGGATCATTCTGGAACAAGCAGGAACTGGAGGCCACAGACAAGTGGCACAGTAGGTGTCCAGGGGCCTACAAACTTATGTATTAATTTTCAAGGTGATCATCCTCAGGGAACTTGTTGCAAATCAAAGGATAAGTATGAAGCTATGAATCCTCTAGATCGCTCACCCTAAAATAGGTAGGACTATAGTCTCCAGCAGAATATGGATAATTGCAAAATAAATTAGCAGTTTCATCCCACTTCTAGCACAGGGAAGCCACACTGAGAAAGGCGACCTCAGTTCACAGACTGTCTTGCAATAGTTACTTTGCTAGGACTGTTAGTCGTGTGAAACCTTAACAGTGCTTGCACAGCAATATTAGTCAGCTGAAATCTGGAAAATGGGTATGCCCAATGTGTATTTTCATGCATATGTTCATAGGAATAACCTAACGCATTCTATGAAATGAATACATGAAACAATCCTTCGCACAAGTGAGCGCCACTTGCCCTTTTATATGGTCAAGAAGTCCACCATTTATCTTACACTAGGTCGTCCTCAGGAAAACGTGGGTCAAAGTCCAAACTTCTTCTATCATTTGATAAAATCCCCAAAGCAGGAAGACTGCAACTTCAAGAACCAATTAACCTTCTTTTCTTCAAGAGCAGAGGGAGCACGTGGCACAGAAGGGCTAATGTAATGTGGACTTCGCTTTCCTCCCTCAGCTAACATCTTCTGGTCTTTGTAGAAGACAGTGTCCAACTCGGGATAGAACGAAAGCGGATGCGACAGTCTGAACTTGCAGAAAAAGGCAAATGGAAGCATGGTGGCATTGGTTTCCCCAGCGTTGGGCTGCTAGTTTTTAGAATTAATGATTTGCACATGGCTGCCGTAATTACACACTTCAGATCAAAACGAAAGTGTGAGATTAGTTAAAAAAACAAGTTTTGAAATCTAGTAGTTGGGCAAACCAACAAATTAATGGAGAGCAGAGCCAAGCGTGTGGCTCGGATCTTCAAGCTCATTCAGGAGCAGAGCCCTGAAAACGTTGGCGGTGTAAAGCCACATTCGCATCAATTTTCTAGTTACTACAGCTCCACTGGATTTACAGTAAGACCTGCTTCGCTCCGGGACAGCTATATTCAGCACTTGGTGAAGCATTTACTCACTTGTCATGAGCCTTTGTTCCCGGTTCTCCATCCACTGTTAAGTATATTTCCTCACCCATTATTAATAGCTCCATCTTTGCCGTCACTTTTCTTGTCCGGTCCTCCTGGTCAGATAATTCAATTTACTGCCATCTTAATAACCCAGTGATGCTTTTCTTTACCCATTCCTACCGCATCGATTACTGGCCTTTATGTTTTGCTTCCCATTGCATTTTTCCATATCATAGTGTTGAATTACTGCGTTGTGTCTAACTGCAACCCAAAATCTAGAAACAAATTGAGTCGTAAGCTTCTGCAGATACTTCAGGCCCCGATCAATCTCCAAACAGCCTGTGGGGTGAAGCATAAAGCTACTTAATATACTAAGTTTAATTAAGTCAGACGACTATTACCTATAGTTTACTCATGTCACTGTTACATTATAGGCGGATTAGTCTGCTTCGTGAACAGAGTCCAACTGTTTATGCCCCCACAAGAAAAAAAAAAAAAGTGTACCGACAGTAATAAAAGAAACCTCATCTTGAAACTGGTCTAATCCTACAAAAACAGTCTTCATGATTTCTTAATGAGAAGGGCTGTCTCGAATAAGCGTTCACTGGCAGCAAAGTCAAACCTGGACAGTATTTCTGTAGGCAAAACTATTTAGACAAGACTTCTTTATATCTTTTGGGATAGCCATCACCTACTGATGGGACGTAGGCAAACTTCTCCCCTCGCCTTAAGTGAAACCAGTCATTTGACTGACATTAATGGAAGAGGAAGTGCCAGCCCCCACCATACTCCCCACAACCTCAAGCACGATATACATGTCAGATTACCACCAAAAGCACAACTCAAGCTTAAGGTATCCAAGGACTACAATAAGCACAGATGCATTCAGATCAATTCAGCATTTATTTTACAGATCAGGCAAAAAACAGACGTCTCTTGTACATAACGGCTCCTAAAACTACCAAAGACAGCATGACCGCAGACACCACCAAGATAAGGCCCAGGACCATCCAGGGGTCTTCTACAGAAGCACCTACAAGAAGAACAGATTAGATTATTAAGAGACCACTTTTTTTCAACTTTATTTAGCATTTTGTGAAAATAAAACAAGCACAGAGTTCAATTGCAGTATACATCGGAAGAGACCACCCTTCACAAAAGGATCATAACACCACCTTGGAAGTGGCAGAAAAGAACATGGCCTCCAACTAGTCACAAACGCTCTAGATTCCTCAGAAATGCAATTAAACAGCATGATCAATGTAATGCCTACACCGCACATACCAACTAAGTTAGTTCTAGATTTCAGCTTTAAGTCGAATTGGATACCTTTTGTTAGCAACTCAAGCTATAGGGGCCTGGTAATTCAGAGAAGATTTAATCAGAGCAAAATACAGTTTATTCTCACTGACCGCTGCTACACCTTAGGCCAGCCCTGTAGGCAAGAACGTTAGAAATGGATACTAGAGCATTTAGGAGGGGGGGGGTGTTACGGTTCGAGACAAACAAGTGACAGCTCCAGAAATCACTAAAGTACTGTAATTACCACACAGCTGTTTTCATAAAAGCACATACTTTTCAAGGTCTTCATTTCAACCTCTTCTTCAATGATGCTGGGGAGAGCCTTCTGTCCCTGAATGGTCAGGGGCCCTAGTATCGCAAACTGGGCTGTAGAAGCTTCAGCAGCTATCAAGGAAATGGAAAAAATGCACGTTAGGCTGCACATAACTCATGAAAACAAGTCAATTCACAAGCATAAACTTTTAGATCTTCTCGGAGACCAAAAAATAGCATGGGGTTAACACAGTCAAGAAGAATCACAGAAAGACAATCTATTGATTCACAACTAAAGCATGCTCTCCCAACATGGTTACTAGTAAAAATGTTATGGGGTGGAGAAGTAGAGAACACAAAAACCACCCCAGGACTTGTATGGAGTTAAGAAGTCAAAAATGAAATTGTGATAGCAAGGAGTCAAGGGGGGCAAGAGTAGAAGGCATGGGTTACCATTCTACACCAGGTGAGAAAGTGGCACAGACATACAATAATCAATAGCACATGATCCAGTATTGGGGCTTCCAAGTAATCTTCTAGCCTTACAGATCAAGAATACTGATGCTCCATTTCCAACTGAAGGAAATAGATGCGGCCATTTATAGACAATGAGAAATAGTCTGCATTTTTTGTACAACTACAGGTCAACAGCACTTCGCAGAGCAAACCATAACTATATTGTCTAGAGCAGTGTCCAAGGAGATTGAAAACAATTGCAAGTTTCTAGAAAGACAAGATCGCAGCTTATTGGAAATGTTTTTCTATCTGAAATTTTAAGGACTCCCTTAGAGTAGATTGATCAACATTGCAATTTTACAGCTCACCTAATTCAGGAAAAATTCCCCTTTTTCTTCTTGCACCACAGTTGACTGCATCACAACATCTGCAGATTCCACTTTGACCTTCCACTGGAAGCCAACTGCAGAGGAAAGATTCAGCAATGTCTACTGGAAATAAAGCCATTCTGGTCCACAAAGCAAAAGACCCCTAAGAAAGGTCCCCCTCCCCCACCCACCACACTGCACAACTCCAGATTTCTTCAGGAAGAAAAAAAAAATGCTAAGGGCAGTAAGCACTCTCAATTTTCCATCATACAACTACTCACCCATTAACAGTTTTGCTGTAGGAGCAAGCCTTGCTTGTTGGACTTGGATCCTGAACGGCAGGCACCACTTTCAGATTGCATGTGATATAAATCTATTGGGAGGCAAAGGAGTCGTTACTAGGATTCATGAGAAGGTTAGTTGTGCCATAGCGGCCAACGTTTAAACTCACCTGCGATCTGGTATCTGCAATAAATCTAAAGGCATCCACTGTGAACCTGAGTTTGTCCAGTTGGTCCCTTGGTGCTACGAATGCTGAAGAGGAATCTGCCAGCTTCCCGTCTAGCAAGCATCTAGAGAAGGATGAAGACTTCAATAATAGGGACAGGTTCCAAGCACACCAGATTGTGCGATTGATAGTGCAATGGATTTTGCAGCGTTAAGTACACAGATTAAGAAGATCAAAGTGTGATGAAGAGCCACAATGAGACAATGAGTTGAAGTTTAGGACTTCAGTATAGCTCCCTTCCCAGCACAAACTGGAATGTATACATGAGCAACTGGTTCCAACTGTAGGGTTTATAATAGTGTATTTGAGATAACATTAAGGAACCACCTGGCTAAATTCCACATGACAAAAAAGCAAAATGACAAGTTACATTAAGAGGCCTTTTAGGGCACCCGTGCAAGATATGACTAACAAACATACTGGAAAAGGAGGAGGTTGGGTTTATCCTTATTTGGATGCATCAGAATCCTGATCACCAAACACTGAGTAGTTAGGGTCACAGCAGCTGTGGTCACAAAAATGAAGTCCAGCTCCAGGAGTGATTCATGTATGTATAATATTCTAAAGTCATATTTCAACATTAAGTCAGACAATGTTGCCAGATTAAACTTTTCAATTTCTTGTGATAATAGGTGGACTCAAACCCAGCCTTAAGTATACTTTACCCATTATTTCCAATGATGTCGTATCTTGGGCTGGAGCTCATATCCAGGTTCAGAGTGGCCACACAGCTGTCTACAAAGACCCTCAAATTGACATGGCTTCCGGTCTGGACAGAGGCTTCGATGTTGAAGACATCTCCCAGCTGGAAAGTGGAGTTATTCCTGGCCGAGCTCCAATCACCTGTAGAGATGGACAAGGAACAGGACATCAGCAAATACAATTGTAGGGGAGGGGGCTGGAGAGACTATCCTCCAATCTTTCATCAACCCAACCTACCGTTCATCAGGGTCAATGAAAAATAGAGACTCTGCTCTGCATAGATGGTGGAACTGAAAGGGACCCAAGTGGGTTTGATGGCATTGCTGCTCACGTTTCTATTCCTGCAAGAGTGATCAGACCAGGGATATATCAGTATACATGTATATAGTAAAATTAGGTTATTCCCCAAAAGACGATGTTCCACCTTCATATTTGCGATAAGCAGTTGCAAGGTGTCCGAGAACACTGCATGCTTGGCTGTTAAGCCATATGGGGTGCAGCGTATGGTAAACTGTAGTTCCTTACCTCGGATAAACACAGCGAACAAGGACTGAAGTTGGATTCGTTCTGGTAATCACTGTGCTGATGATGGGAGGAGTTGGGTTGTAGGTTAGAATGGAGCTATAGATCAATGAGTCCGGTGTTACCTGCAAAAGAGCAGTAACAATTTAGTTCATCTTATATTCCACACAGAGTAAAGTGGTCCAAATGAATTAAGTAGAGGCAAGTCAGTTAAAAAGCAAACTTACACAGGCAGAGGACCTTATAAACCATGGAAACTAAAAGTTAACCAGTCCTAGTGGCTTCAAGTCCCAAGTGGTAAATGGGATTGGAAAGAAGGCAATATTGGAGGAGAATGTGCCCAATGTTCAGGGAAAATTGGAAGGTTTTGGTCCTTGCTGCTCAAAATTACACGCTATTCTTCAAAAACTCTTGCTAAGTATTAGTGTCCAATAAGTTACCAGTGTTTACAGGATACTATAACTCACATTTAAAAGTAGTCAACTAGAATTAAGGTAATGGATTCTTTCGTTCAATAGGCAGCAAGGGACAGCTGTGGGACACTAAATTGCGGTAGTTAGTGGCAGAATTAAGGAGGCCTACTAAGAATTCCATAGTCATCTTTACCCCAAGACCGCATTGTCTCCAGTGCTACACCTACAAAATTACTTTATGATAAAAGGGATGCAGACACCATTGTCCACACCCTTGTCATGGGATTCTGGGGCGCCACTAGACCAAAGCTTCAGGGGGTGGAGATGTTAAGACCCTAGCTAGGTTTGTATCAAACACTGGCAGCAGCTGTTAGGATCGCTAAAAGACTCCTCCCCATAACCTCCTTCTCAAACATGAACTCCCTCACTACCACTCTAACAGTGCACCTCATATCTCCATAGCCTCGGATGTATATATTTTTGTTTAACTAATTGTGCTACTCATTCGTTTCTACTGCCTGTATGGTACACATTCTTTGGAGCAGGTACATTAACCCTCCGCTCTACTTTAGGAGTCAAAATTGTCAAACTTTCGAACTCACCAGTAGGAACATTAACCACCAGAGTCATCTTGACATTTGAATTGTTGCCTGATGTACAAGGAAGTTTGTGCTTTTAAACCAAAAAAAATAAAAATAAAAAAAAGTAAACAAAACCGCACACCCCCAAAGGAAACACCAGCTGCACTGGTCGCAGCACTCTAATACCAGTCTTGCTCCCAGCAATGGTGCAGGACAAGCATTACCAGAAATAGGTCAGAGCTAACCGCATAGCCATTAGGGGGAAAGATCTATGTAAGTGCTGGGATACTTTCCCAAATCCTAGTAAACGAAACAAGTTAACATTTCTTGTGGATGATTTAAGGGAGAGTAGACATCTCTCCTGAGAAGTTTTTTTCAAATCCTGGGATCAAATTTGCTAAACCGCCAGACTTGTAGGGCATTCATGAAATATTCCAGTCCCTTCATGTTGCACCAGGGAAGCCTGGCCTTTCCTAGGGTAGATCTCATTTTTTCCAAATGTCTTAAAGTCAGAAATTACTACCACTATACCATAGTACTCATTTTTTCATGGGTGAGCCCCTTATGTCAATTAGTACATTCAGCATGACAGCACCAGAAATGTACCATGGATACATTAGCTAGAGTCATGGGTATGTCTAAAAAGGGTCAGCATTTAGTCATTATCACCCCCTATAGATTCTGTACAGACACTCACATGACAAGAGTTACCACAAATATCCGGTCCAAAATTTTGCTATGGATCCACACCATATACTAAGAATTGGTGAATCAAGTCCGGGCCTTCAAACTGGTATGGTGGTGTGTGTTCTGTGTCCCTGCCACTGGGTATGGCTTAGCAAGTGACTCAAGATAGTTGGAGTCCCCACAGCCAGTGATGATGTCTTAATAGAAGCATCTCAGGGACTGCAGTTTGCCAAAGGCAACACCTCATCCATATGCTATTAATGGCCTTGTCCAGAAGGTAAGAATAACCTAGTATGCCAGACCCGCAGCACGCTTACATGCATAACGTGTACACACACTATATCTCTTGCACTTGTTCATACTCGCACGCAGCTCACACTTCCATTAGTCAATTTGCTTTTCAACCATCACAGTTGCGATGTGAAGTGGAGCAGTGCAGCGTGCGGTGCCCTCAAGGTGCGGTGCAGGCAACAGCTCAGTGACGGTCATTAAACAGCATCAGTAAGACCAGGTCTGCGATGCGGAGTGGGACAGTGCTGGCAGGTCAAGCTGCAGGTGACCATAGTGGTAGAGTTTTGGATGAGCAGTGACTGTTGGTTTGGTCTCAATAGCAGAGTGAAGTGAGGTGGTGCAGAGTCCACAGGACGTGGTGCACGCAGCGGATCAGAGACTGATGTCCAGCAGCATCAGATAGACCAGGGGTGCGATGCGAAGTGCGGCGGTGCATTCTGGAGACAAACAGCAACGGACTCCGATGGAGTCGGCTGCTCTTCTCTATGGCAACTCAAACCCGTGGTTTCAGAGACAGTGCCCAAAGGGATGGGAAGTCTTTGCTTTTCCTGCGACTTCTTGAACAGGGTGCAAGCTCTACCCCAAGACCTTGGAGATACTGGTCAAGCTGGATGCACAGTTACTTTCCTTGCCAGCAACAGCTACTGCAAGCCAAGCAAACTGCAGACAGCACACAGTAAAAGGGTAGGGCTATTCTGGACGGAGGTTCCTCTTCAATTCCAGAAGAAGTCTAAAAGTGGAGAGTCTTGACCCCATTTTTTAAAGTCAAAATTCCTTTGTTGCCTTGTGGCAGAGGATCTGCTCAGCAAAAAACAGTTCTGTCCTCCCTGGCAGGAGATGAGATCGCATTGACCAAGGTAGACCAGGGATATTCAGGAGTAAAGCAAATCTCATCCCCTACTCTAAATACAGCCCAGGTCTATTCAGCCCAGCCCTGACTCACCCAGGAAAGAAAGGACACAGCTCCTCCCCCCCCCCCCCCTCGAGGCTATCTGAATTGACAGGGTCTGGGGATGTGCATTCTGTTCAAATCCAGACAGTCACTACACAAATCTGCAGAGGCAGACTGGATGGCTAAGCATGAAAAGACCCACTTTCTAAAAGGTATTTTGAAACCCAGAAAATAAAAATCCTTACTAAAAAGATGCCTCTTTATATTCGGAGTTCAGGCAAACTAACCACCACTTTCCTACCTTGTTACCATGGGCAGTTATACTTTTAAGTTGTTATAAATAAACTTCCTATTATAGCCTATGGCACAGATGGCCTTTCAATAGTAAAAACGAAGTTGGTAGTATTTCACTATCAGGACATGTCCTACCTTTCACATACACTTCACCCTGCCCACAGGGGTACCTTGGTCCTACCTTAGGGGTGACTTATGGAAATACAAGGGATGGTTAGTGTCTGGTAAGTGGGTGCACTTGCCAGGTCGCCATGGCAGTACTAGACTGCATACACACTGCCTGGGCGGCTCCTCCATGTGGGCGGAGGAGCGTTGCACCACTGCGAGAAGCAGAAACATAAAATTGTATTATAAATACCATTGTAGGTTTCTGCTTCTTGCACGGTGAGAAAGCAGAAGGGATTAGTTGGGGGGAGGGCTGTCCTTCTCTAAGGCAGGGGAGGAGAGGCTTGCTCATTCTGAGGGGGCTGACTGTTTGGTCGGCCCCATGGCTGACTAAACAAGTCATACACACTCCCTTTTCTCCATGTAGGCTGCATGCAGCCTACATGGGGAAAATGGCCTCCCCATATATACCTGTGAGGTCAGTGTCCCAGCTAATCACAGCTCTGCCATAGCAGCTTTGTAATTGGCTTAGGGGAGGGATCCCGTTTCCTGTGAGGAGCAGGGAACACAGGACCAGGCAAGGAGAGTTAACTTTTTTTTTTTTTTACACATTTCAATTTAAACTAACCTCCCCCACCAGCAAGTCATGCCAGCTGCGACTAGAAACTGCACTGGCAGGTCTGAAAACCTTTTGCAAGGCTGCCTATGTCGGTGACACAATCAGTGCTGCAGGACCACAAGCAGCATTTGATTTACAGGCCCTCGGCACATGCAGCGCACTGGACTAGACACTTCATAGTCAAATAAGCCAATTATGGAAACACTAATCCATGACAACAATTTATAGAGGGAGCACTTGCACTTTGGAACTGAACAGCAGTGTCAAAGTGCCCAAAGCATCAAGACCAGCAAAAAGTAAGTCCAACTCACAGTAAAAATATAGGAGGCAAAAGTAAAAATACTGGGGAAACCCACGTCAAGGATGATAGGTCTAACAATCAGCATACCCCAGATGGTCATCCTTAGTCTCGAGCCATCCCACATTCTCAGTCCACTCTTGAACCAGCCCCATTGTTGCAGATGGAATGAAGTAGGCATCTAGTACTACGAAAAGAGCAGATATTATGTGGGTGCCTTTTTAGAAATATGTATATATTCATGAGAACTGTAAAATTTTATGTGCAGAGTGAGTGGTCTGTTCATGTAAGTGCGAGTGCAGCACGAGCAGTGTAAGTGTAGAGTGAAATATGCGGATGAGTTGCATGAATGCAAGATGAGGAGGGTCCATGTGAGTGTCAAGTGAGAGGAGTGTGAACAACAAATGCAAGGTGAGTGGTTTGCCCGTGTGTGGTGCAGGGTGAGCAACAAGATTGAAGAGTGATCTGTGAAAGTGACTGATAAGGGCATGGAGAGAGGAGTTAGCGCAGAGTGAGTGGAGTGAGTGGCGTGTCCTTATGAGTTCCAGGAGACTATCGTCTCTGTGTGCAGGCAGAATTAACAGAGTGCCTGTATGAAGAAAGGGTGAGAGGTGTGAGTGCAAGGAGAGGGGAGGAAGTGCAGGGTGAGTGTTGTGCTCATTTGTGTGGTGTGAGTGCAGGGTGAGCGACTGCAGTGCCTTTGTGAGTGCACAGGCAGCTACGTGACGAGTGACTGCAGGGTGACCAATTTGATATACAAGTTTGGGTGCGGGTGAAAGTACAGAGTGGCTGGAATGAATACATGGTGAGTGATGTGCTTGTTTGACTGAGATTGCAGAGTGAAGCGTCACATGAGAGCAGTGTGCTCATTTAAGTGGAGGGTGAAAAGCATGAGCGCATGGTGAGTGGTGTGATCAATGCACTTATGTGACCGCAAGGAGAATGGCATGAGTTTATGGCGAGTGGCACGAGTGCATTGTGGTCACTAAGTGCAGGGTGAGTGGTGTGCTCACATAAGCGAGGGTAAAAGGAGGATGAACATGCAAGTGCGGGGTAACCGTGTGAATGCAGTGTAACCACTGAGTGGAGCATCACATGCAGGATGAGCGGTGTGCTCGTGTGAGTGCAGGGTAGGAGATGGGAGAATGGCTTGAGTGCATAGTGAGCACAGTAAATTCGCCGAGTGCAGGGTAAGCATGAAATTGAAGAGTGAGCAGTGAGAATGAAGATCGAGTTGTCTGTATGCATAATTTATTCCCAAACACGTGAAGTAACTCCGCATTGTATTGACGGCTGGCGTAGGTTCAGATACAAGCTAAAGTATTTCTATTATGGCATTCAATCTGGGATGGAGGAAATAAATAAATAATGATCTAATCCTGCAACAAACATTCAGTCTCCTTATTACGGTTGCGAGTTTATTGGATTTCTACCAGCACCGCCGGTATTTTGAGGTCCCAGCCAGTACAAAAATAGGTAAAAATGATCTACAGCAGGTATTTTTAGTGCTCATCTGTGCATACTAGAAAAACACTTTTAAATGAGTTCTTGGGCTGCAGTGATGTTCCATTACAAATTAAATAACGCAATAACAGAAAAGTCGAGTTACAAATAAATGCACCCCATTTAATATCCAAGCGAGGCCTTCACATACGCTTCAAACAAATGGGTGATTTTTCTTTTGGAAAGCTGGAATCCCTACTCACGAGCTGCTTGGTCACTAAAAACATTCTCCCACTGTGGCAGTAAAAATAAAACAGTGTAAGGAATAGACAGAACTGGGACCCAGTGAAATAAACTGAGCATCCTTAACGAGTTCACAAGATAAATGTAAATTGTCTTTTAAAGACCTGTGAAAAACTCGGGTGTTGCAGAGATAAGTCTCCAGATACTCCCCAGGCCGTTTAGCCTCAGTGGCGTTTTGTGCCTGGTGGAGATTAGAACTATTATCAGGAAATTCTGCATTTTACGGTATAGTCTTCATACAAGCAATTCAAAAACCACACCCTAGAAATTAGGCTAGCCAGAACGGTATGTTGTGGGGATAACGGGTCTCATTACAAAACACAATCAAAAATCCTCCAACTCACATCCGTAGTAGGCTGCTTCCTTTAAAAGGCCTTAAATATTTCATGGTGTTTGTGTACCATCAATATTAGCTTACTCAAACAAAAAAGAATGAATAAGCTATTCAATTAAGTAGTGAGAGGTGTAAATTCAGCTTTTAACTGCATGATAGTAGTTAATTGTTGGGACAGAACTGGAAGCCCAGATGTCCCGGAAACTTGCTCCCTTTGTCCACAATACTTTAGTAGCTAGATCAGCTGACCTTCAAGCGTTGGACAAAAAGGAAAGTGATCTCAAAATGAAGGGTTCGGTGGGCCCCTCAGGCCTTGCAACTCCGGTGCTGCGGCACAGTGACAGCTACACTCCCAACAGCTGTGCTCTCCTAGAAACAGGGTGCCATGTGAACTGTCTCTTGGCGCTAAAATTAAACCACCAGACTGGGATGCACCCTGCACTACTCAGAGATCTTTCACGTTTCCCCCACAAGTCACTGCGGGTGTATCTAACCTAGTTTCGATTAGCCCCTTTGCATCCTGGCATTTGAAGGTCAGATTTTACGAGTAAACACAAGAGTAGAAGTTCTAGGAAGCCCAAAAACAAACAAAAAAACACCAAACACACACGACTGCTGGGGGGGGTGGAAGAGACACTAGAAACTCGAGAGGTAGAAGAAACCGGTGTAAGGTTTGGCAGCGTTGACTTCTATGCGGCTTCACTCGATCCTTTGATCTTCTCAACCCATAAATGCGTTACACAGCAAAAGAAAATCTGTAGAAATGTCTTTATAATAGAAGCATTACAAAGATAATCACTTTCTTATTGTGAGGGTGCAGCGTGTCGGGTTAAAACATAAGGGGTCGTGAAGTACTTAAGACACTGTACTGCACGAGCTGAAGAAAATCACGAAATAACAAAATATATCATAAAGCTGAAAACAGACTAACTTAAATAACCCCCTCCCCACAACCCACCCATTCCATTATCGGGGTGATGCGTGAACTTACCTGCAACGTGTTGCCACAGTCCTGAAGAGCAATCTGAAAGGTGATCGTGTTGTTTGCATTGAGAATTGTGTACTTGCAAAAAGCCGCCCCCAGCCTAAGGTCAGCAGCCTGGATTAGTTTTCCAGTTCCAAAAAGGTCTCTCTGGACTGTGACCACCATGGCCGCCTCCTGACACTGCATGGTCACCGGGCTCCAGTCAGACACATCACGGCTCCCGGCATCAGTCCAATGGCTACTCAGGGCGATGCCTGGAGCGTTACGACTACCTGAAAGGCCCCACTGGAACCAATCTCTCCCAGGGTTTCGCCTCCCTGGACTAGAATTGATACCCTGAATCAAAATACAAAGAACGAACCCTAAAACAGCCATACACGGCATGTTAACTGCTACACGAGACCAAAAGGTGAAAATAACTGACCTACCTCCCTCCTCGTTTATATGCCGTCCCAGTTGCCCAATGACCAGCGGCCGAGGTAATGCCCAGCAGGTGCGCGCCGTTACCTAGCCCGACTCCCGACAGCTGGAGAAAAATATATGAACCCGGGCTCCTCGGAGTACGACGCGCCCACTAAGGATGAGGCACACTGAGATTTAAAGAGAACTCTACCTCTTAAAAGAGAGTTACATTGCGCTCACCGAAGTCATACGCATGCTTTAATTCAATCGACATATCGATCACGTAGTCCCTCACAGGACTACACATCTATAGGCACATGCGGGTAAAATGAGAAACAACCTAATGTGAGGTAAAATTCAGGACGGAAATCGTTGCTCTAATAACGATCATATATATATATATATATATATATATATATACATATTCTGAACAATTATACTATAAGTTCCAGCATGCTTAGTGCGGCTGGCTGAAAAGCATGACTGGCAACATCCGCTTTTATGGCCTATGACCAACTGACCGCTGTTAAAATATGCAGCATGTATTTTACAGTGCGATAGAGGAAGCATTAGTGAGGGTTCAATAGTTGGCCAGTAGTTATCAGCTGCATAAAGGAGAGCGACATTTGCCCGCTAACGTTTTTTTTTAATTAGGAGGATACGTGAGTGCGCGCCGTAAGATAGTGAGACACACGTCCTGCTGTGTGGGCCAGCACATATTTTAGACTAGAAGATATCCCGAGTCCTGTGGGTGGTGGTTATCCACTTCAGACCTTTCAGAGGCGTAGCTTGGTCAGTAAAATTGGAGGGAGGTGGGGGACTTCAAATTTTCCAACACCCACGCTGGCATGTAATGTTAAAATACACTATACTACCAGCAGGGCGCATGAGAGGGGCTACAGGGGCGATTGAAAGGGAGATGAATGCATATTGGCAGGGATAGTAAGTGAGAGAAAACACAATATTTTTTAAAACGACCAACGTTTTTGAAGACTTTCAAAGCAGAGAGGGATAGTGTGTGTGTGTGTTTTTGGCTGTGTTTATCTAAAAATGCCTGGTGAGATCCGAGAGATACTTCACCGTTCCCGATTTAAATCACCTGTGCCGAGCTATATGCTAGAAAATACATTTATTAGGGTGTTATATACCCCACGCCCACTCTCCTCCTGAAATTACGCCCCTGAATTTAGCTCGCATCCCTTTGGTGGAGAAGTGAGGCGCAATGGTTAGAGCGGCAGACCCTGATGCAGAGTTCTAGCCTGGGACCAGGGTTCAATTGAGCTCAAAAATTCCACAGACCTGATAATTCTCGCCTCGGTGCCTATTCCAATCATGGAGTCCTACTCTGCAACTCTGGGCAATAGCTTGCTCAATCTCCACAACGCCCCCACAACGCTAAGGATGCCTGGCCTCCACCTTGGGGGTGCCCAGGAGTGGACACCTCACAGGGAAAGCCAGGATGGGTTCCACAGCGGTATTCGTACAAGCGCCTTGAGACCCTTGCGGGTGAGTAGTGCGCTATACAAGTATCAATTTCAATTTACAATTTGCTGTGTGGGACGTGTAGATGCAGCCGTTCCTTTATAAAGGGGTAACTCCTGGGATTCCCGCTGGAGCAGTCATTCACCTGTAAGTGTCCCCCCTAGTGCGAGGTGTGCTAGTAAAGGTAACATGCGACTTACTCGGAGACAGATCAAAGGCACTTCAGAAGCGCTGTAAAAATGGCATCATTCTTTTATGATGTACCCCTCTATGAATTTGGGAGCAGCATATGCTCCTATGGCATGGCAACTGACAAGGAGGCAATCTGGGGAAATCTAACAATGAATGGTCAGTAAATCTCATAGTAAGGTTTTTTAAGTGTTTTCCATTTTAAACATTCACATTAAATTTGATATGCCCACATTGTTTATCTTTATAAATTATTCATAACTACATCATGCTAAGATTGTTCTACCTTCTATAGCTGATAAAGAGAAGTTGGGATGAATTTGGGAGACTTTCTTGATATCATGAAGACTCAGAGGAATCAAAATGGCGGGGAGGGGAGGTTCTTTAATGGGGAGTGGCTAAGTAAGTGGAAATGCTGGAATTATGTACATAGTCTAAAATATGAGGCTCATTTGCTTGATATAAAATGCCCCCTGACTAGTATTTGAGTGCTTCTAGCTTTAATTTATGTTATTGCATCTAAAAACATCACATAACCTCAAACATATACACCTAAGACTAGCCAGGCTTGTTATGTTACCCAATACTTGTTAACACAGTTCTTTACTTAAAAGCATATAAGTGAGTAACTACTCCCAGTCTACCTTTCGCATCACTCTCTATGCAACATGCCTCTTTGGCTTAGTCACTTATGCCCCTTTTCTCCACACCACTGATGGCCCTTGCGTGGCAGCACAAGCAGCCTGTGCAGCACTTGTTTCAGGCAGAAAGCATCACAGATGTGTTGTAAGCATGCCACCTAAATCAAACAAACCGCAGATGGTGGGCTGGAGAAGAGACGGTTAAAGGTCATTAATTTTATTTTTTGTCTGTGTCTCTTGCTGATACTGGCATTGTTCTGATAATAGATTCTTTTAAACAAGCTGGTATGGGGTGTTAATGTTAACCTATTAACAGGAAATGTTGGCATTTTCATCACAAAGGATTTCTCTGCACTGTTACCCACTGGGTTATTTAAACGAGATTGCCTCCAAAAAAAGGCAGAAACCCCAGGAATTACATTTTATTTTGCATCTCACAACTCTTCGCTTTAGCACTATGACATAAGATACCATTGTGAGAAATTGGGTTACTGTTTGAGGGGGGTGAAACCCTATTTAAGCAGAAACCACAATCCTTGTCTCGGTGAAGTCGCAAGCAAACCCAATATTAACCTGTGCTCAACCCTCTGGTTGCTTGACACAGAACTGTCAGGCTGAACTTAGAGGTAATGTGTAAAATATTTATGCACAATTCAAATAGTAATAAAGTGAAAACACAAAAGAAAAGGAATCCCAAACCAAATAAAAAACATTAGAGTAAGTGTTAATAAATAAATTAAGACCAAAGCGACAAAAATCCAATCAGTACAACTGGAGATATGAAATTCTAAAGATTTAAGTGAAAATAGCACCAAATAGCACACAAACCAACTGTGGCTATCTGGTCGTGCTGGACCGGTTTAAAGTTGCAAGTTTAGACTGACCACAATGGAGTGCAGGCCAGTTACAGGAACCCAGCTAGGCCCACTGAATCAGAGTACCTTGAAGCAAGCTTGCGAAGAAGTGCAGAGTCCTGTTGCGAGAATACATTGCGCAGCAGCGGTGATGCGAGGTCTGGGCGAGGAGATATGTCATACAATGACAGTTCCTAGCAGCTTCGATGTGTGAGGGGATGTCCTTGCATGGAGATGAGTCGGCTCTGATAGGCTGCTTTGGGTGATGCGAAGTCTTCGGATCGGGGAATTCTACGTTTGCAGGTGATGTGTCACTATGGGCAATGTGTCAAGCGGCAAAGGTGATACGCCGGTTCCGTGGGAGTTGTGCCACACTGCGGAGGAGATGAATTGCTTCTGCTAGATCCACAGAAGGGCTGGCAGACCACATTAAGCCCTATTTACAAGGGTCCAGGACTGGGGCGGCACCTCTTGGGAAGGCAGGATTCACAGATTGCGAATTCCAGACTGCATGTTTTAGGCTGTTGGAAGCCTGTTATGGCCCTGAGGCTTCTGATCATGATGCCTGCAAACTAGCCCTTGCAGTCCCTATGAAGTCCTGATTTTAGAGATGCAGGTCCAGTCTTTCTCACCCAAGTATGAGGGCAGACGGTATGTACAGCAGGGCAACAGTTCATCAGAGCAGCAATCCAGCAGAGTGGCATTCCCTTTAGCAGCACAGCAGTCCTTCTTCCTGGCAGAGTTCACAGGACCAGAAGTGTTTTGAAGAGTTGGGTCTAAGGGCCCAATATGTATACTTGGTGGGCACTATAAAGTAGAAGAAGCTTCTAGAGGATCCACCCCCCCTGAGGTGTCAGACATCCCCTTCATTCCTGCTCTTGACTCATCTAGTCTGGTGTCACAAAAGACTAGTGACAAACCCTTTGTGAGAGTGCTCAGGCAGAGCCTTTGTGATGTGCAAGTGTGGTAGGTGGACATGGAAATAATGACAATTGAACTCCTGGTTAGCCCAATGTAAATCTTGTAAGTTGTTTGCAGTTTCCCAGTGGGTATCGCCTTCTGATCAAGAGGCATAAACTTCAAATGACCCAAATGATGCGTTTTTCTAAAGAGGATTCAGCGTTCACCTTGTTGGACAGAGCGATTTTTCACCCGCCGTGAGGAACTATCCCTTGATGAAAGGTAAGTACCGAAATGCATTGGGTGTTATATAATAGTGTAATATTGAAGACCGAGATGGTTTTGTAGCGTGATCCCCTAACACCATATCATTGATGAAGTTTATACCAATAACAAGAATAAAAAGAAGATTGTATGAGTTATTTATATATTTGAACTCCTATTTTTGAAGAAAAGGTGTTCAATTATATTGATGAAAGTTCAGACAAATAACAATTTGGGGACGTTGTGTCCTCTTTAGGAAAACCCATCATTTAGGTCAAGTGTGGTAGGTGACAGCTCCTTCCCTCGTTAACTCAGGCCCATCCTTCCAACACCTATGTTCCGTTTTCCTCACTGTCTGGGAGCAAAACACAAAGACCAGCTGCCAGCTACACCTAGTCATGTGACCCAGGATCAGGCTGCAGGCACCAAATGGTTAGGACAAAAATATGACAACTTTCAAAATTCAAAATTGATATTATAAATCCCACTTTAATTTAATTTAATTTAATTGTGGGTTTATATAGCGCTAGAATCAACTCCCGGAGGAGTATCTCCGCGCTTCGACCGCTGGGGAACCCGTCCTGGCTCACCCTGAGAGATGGTCCCTAATGGGTATCTCTAAGGTGCGACCAAGCATCCCCGGCGGTCTGGGGGCCGTTGTGAATATGAGGCAAGCTAATGCCCAGAGTTGCCGAGTGTGGTCCCTGACTGGAGTAGGCACCGAGGCAAGAATTATCGAGCCCGCTGACCCTGGTCCACGACCCTGCCGCGTCGGGAATCGAACCCTGGTCCCGGGCCGTCCTCTGCTTACGGGTCTGCCGCCTCTAACCAGTGAGCCACACCACTTCACTTCACTTTTAAGAGTAATTCTTTAGACACCAAACTCAAACTGTCTACCTGCACCCAATTTGAAGATACAGCTTATTAATTGTAACAGGTAACTCCAATGTTATTCTAATGGAGAAGTAGGTCTTGCAGTATTGACAAATTAATTTAGGAGGTTTTCACTACCAGGACATGTAAAAGTTGAAAATACTTGTCCTATTTCTTAAATTTACCGCACACTGCCCTTTGGGCTGTTCTGGGGCTACCCTAGTGGTGATTTATTTGTATTAAAAAGGAGGGTTAAGGTCTGGCGAAAGTTTATTTTGCCATTCTTAAATGGCAGTTTAAAACTGCACAAACAAGCTGCTTTTGCAGGCCTTAGATATGTTTAAAGGCTACTAAAATGTGTATCGCAATCACTGCTTTAAGCCCTCTATTAACATTTACCGTCCAGGACCTTAGCACTTATAGTACCACTTTACTAGCAGTTACAAGTTAATTAAATAGGGCAATTAGGTGTATGCAAATTCTACCACGTTTTCAGCACAGGCACTTTAGCATTGGTTAGCAGTGGTAAAGCGGGTAAAGTCCTGAAGACAACAAGAAGGATTAAAGGCGAAAAGTTAGGGGAAAACAATGCAGAGGATGCCAGGTTTAACAGCCATTATCTATTTTTTTCAGACAACATAATGTTGCATTATTGAGCTTTTTCCTTTTTGCTGTTTCACTATGGTGTCAAAACCCCAGCATTCAAAGAGCTACTGGCTAAAATTCTCTAATTGGCCAGATGTGTGATACATAATAACAAGTCACTTGTTAGATAACTTTCAAAATTTTACAACGTTGACTACTTCACTTAAAAAATGCTTCTTTCACTAATAAAACCAATAGTAAACTCTGCTCACATATTTAGTGAGGATTCACTCTTTCAAATAAAACAAGTACTGTTAATGTGGATCATTTTTATCTATTGTGGAGTGAAAAGTTTTATACCACGCTTCAGAATACAGTAAATGTACAACACAGTCAGGAGCAGTGCAACCTTCCCTAACACAAATAATTAGTTACGGACAAGTAGCAGCAGCAGAAAGAACACTGCACAATTCTCTCACACAGACAGGACACATGGAACACTGGTTGCTAATGCTCTCAAGATTGACTGAAAGGCGTTAAAGGACTGTTGTATAATATTCATAAAAATGCAAATATATACGATGTGCAAAACTCGTGTAAGAAATAGCCAAACCCCCCATGGATTTACCATAAATTCATGTACACATATAGGAAGAACTCTCACCTACCTTGTGTGGTATGCTTAAACTGTGGGTACCATGTGTTGCGCTTGAACACATTCAAGAGTACTACGGTTTACTGGTTGTACAGTCTCCTAGTTATTGATTTCCCTTGTTTGTGCGAGGCTATGTCCCTTATGTCGACATATATGCACTCCCTTTGTTAAACTGTTAGACCTATTTTAGCATTTTTGCTGGGTAAGCGCAAAATTTTGTATATTGATGTCTCCATACCACAAGACTAACAATAAGAGGGCCAATGAATGGACACTCATTTTTTCCAGTGCTTCGTAGGCAATGTTCACCAGTCTCAGACGCGGGAAGGGGAGGACAGACTTCTGAACAGGCTATAGGCGAGGTTTTGGTGTTGAGCTTTTTCCCAGGCAAAATCATTGCAATCCAAACCTGCACTATTAAAGAGACCATACCCATGCTGCCAAACCACGCTTGCAATTGACTGGGTGTGGGCAGCAGGAGTGCACAGGCCTTTGGGACCACACACTATAGTCCCAACTCGAAGCAGCTCAGGCCTCGATGCAAGCTCCAATAGGGCAGTGGTAGTGTGCCAGTGACCACAGATCCCATAGTTTTCTGCAGCCCCATCTGTGTTGCATCCTGTCTGGAAAAGCAGTGTTGTGGAAGATGAACTGAACAGCTTTTAGCTCATCCTGCTATTTTGCAAATGTCAGTCACTTCCACTTTATTTATAGCTGAGGTATGAACGTTTATTTATTTATAAAGTTTCATATGTGGACCTCCAAATTACGAACAGATGCCACAACTATTGGTCTGTACTGATCCCCCTTCCAAGACCCTAATCATCAAGGCAACAAAAACAAATCACTGTATACCTCCTCGAAATCCACTCAAAAATATACCTTTTATTTTTCAAGAATCAACCCGCTTTCCACATTAAAAACTGTATTTTAGGTTGTTTTAATTTAGCATCTTAGATGATATCACTGCTCTGAGCAGCCTTTATTAAAATTAGTAACCCACACCTTTTCCGTTCT
Organism: Lissotriton helveticus; assembly: GCF_964261635.1. NCBI lineage: Eukaryota > Metazoa > Chordata > Amphibia > Caudata > Salamandridae > Lissotriton > Lissotriton helveticus. The sequence goes on from NC_136069.1 coordinate 647,444,197, forward strand.
GACAATTTTATTAATAACTCAAGAGGCAAGTCAGTTGTCTTGTTTCATTCAATTTAAGTCTTTTATTTTTATGTGTTGAGGAACATTATGGTCTATTAAACCATACACAAGAGAGGTTGTTGTTCAGAGGGTGTCTTGAACTATTTCAAGGTGCTCTCAAATGTGGTGATCATGGAAAAGAAGTCAAAGTTGAGAAAAGTAATTTGTAGTGTCAAGCTCTTTGGTCAAACTTGGAAGCTGGGATGGAAACCAGGTTTCCTAATTAGACATTGTGCAGTTCAGATCCTGGATGAATATCACATTAATTCCCCTCCTACCATGATGTTTTTATTTATTTTATCAATTTATGAAGCGCATGGTTACACTGCCGGTGTGTCCCCACACTGGCACAAACTCTCAGTAAAGTTGGCCGGAAAACTATTTAAAAAGAGTATTGAAGCATAAGGCGGCACTCGAAGATCACAGTACTTATTTTAAGGTGGGAACAGCCATGTATTTAATCTCTTGCGAAAAGTGATTTAGCAAGGTTCTGTTCTTAGAATCACTGGCAGAATATTCCAGATCTTGGCTGTGAGGTATCCAAAGGAGAGAGCTCCCATCCTGACTCTCGGTATTCCAGGCGCAGTGACTAGTGCGATGCCTTTAGATCTTGGATTCCATGCCAGTGTGTTCGCAGTTATTATAGATTGAAGATATTGTGGATCTTTTTTTCCACAGAATTATGTGGCAGTAGCACATGGCCTTAAAAGTGATCCTCTTTTCCACAGGCAACCATTGCAAGGTTGCCAGGGCCCTCGCGGTTGCTGCTCTTTTAGGGAGGTTCAAAACGACGCGAGCAGCCGCATTTTGGATAGACTGGAGTCAGAGTCAAGCCTTTCTTAGATGCTCCCGGATAGAGGGTATTACCATAGTCCATCTGGGAGGTGAACAGGAAATGTACAATTGTTTCCCTGACAGTAATGGGTAAGAGCTCAAGGAGTTTCCTTAGGACTTTAAGAGTCCCGAAACATTTTCCCGCCACCTTACGGATTTGACTTCCAAACGTTATTTTAATATCAAGCCAGATGGCAAGATTCTTTACTTTTGCTTTCGGGGCAGGTATTTGCACTAATGTCTTGGGCCTCTGTGCAGTTGTCTATATCAAGGGGGCCTTTCCGACTATCAACACTTCTGTTTTGTTGCCATTGAGTTTCAAGCCGTGGTTGGACATTCATGCGGCTAGCCCCTTTAAGCTGTCCACGCTGGATTCTGAGATAAGGTGACAATCAATTATGTATCATCGGTGTATCAGACAATTGTCACATTGTGCCCTTCCACTAATTCTGCAAAAGGACCCATACAGAGATTAAACAATCTAGGGCGCAGTATCGAGCCCTGTGGGACCTCCTGCAGCAGGGGGATGCTCTTTGATATATGTTGGTGCTGAGCAACTTGGAAGCTCCACAATGAGAAAAAGGATGTCATCCAGCGTAGAGCTGAGCTCCAGACCCCGCATTTACATAGTCTTTTGAGAAGAAGACTATGAGATACTGTGTCAAATGCTGCGCTGAGGTCCAACAGGATGAGTGCAGCAGTCTGCCCTGTATCCGCGTATTTCCTTAAAGTTTCCATAGCAAGGAGTAGAGCCGACTCTGTGGAGTGAGCGGCTCTGAAACCAGATTGTGAAGGTTGAAACAGGTCATTCAGGTTAATATGAATAACAAGTTGCTTTTTGGCTACTTACTCTGCATTTTTTTCAAAGAACGGTAGCAGCGAAATAGGGCGCCAGTTTTCTAACAATGAAGGGGCTATTAGTGTTTTTTTCTGCAATGGCCGCACTATCGCTTGTTTCCAATTCTGTGGAATTTCATCCAGATAAAAGGCACAAGCAATTAGCAGTGAGACATAGGGCAGAATAACATTGCCTCCTTGCATTTAGATATCGGGAAGGGCTTGGTCCAGGGGAGATCCAGATTTAATCGCCCTGACCAAACCCTTCAGATTTTCCATCTCCGACACCCTAAATTCATCAAGGGTTTCTCCCTTCAATGTTGTTTCGGAAAGGGACTCCCGATTCATACCCTGCCGGGCTTCCACTGGGAAAGAGTTGTAAATATTTGCAACTTTTACTGCAAAAATGTCAGCAATTTTGTTGCAGTTCTCCAGGGAAATAGTCATGGGGCACTTATGCGTTTCTGCGGTTTTAGAGTTTTCAAAATAGAAAACATTTCTTTCGAGGAGTTACTAGCATTTTCATTTTATTTGGGTATAAAAGTCACAGCACGTTTTCCCAATAAGCACATGATAATGTTTGAGTTCTTTTTTTAAATATCCCTATTCATAGTGCCGCAGTCCTTCCTCCACTTACGCTCTAATTGTTTGCCTATTTTTTTATTCCATCAGGAATGTGACATTAAACCAGGGCGCCGATACCATCATCCTATTAGTGTTCAGAGTGGTCCAAAGTGCTATTTTGTAATGGCCCAAGAGTCAAGACAGTTATCTTGTGCCTCCAATACAAGGTGTTTACTGTTGTCTTAGATGGAGCAATATTATGGTCTGTCAAACCATACACAAAGAGGTTTTTGTACAGTGCAGATCCTGAACTAAATTATTTCAAGTTGCGATCAAATATGATTATCTCTGAAAAGGAAGAAGAGAAAAAAAAGTAATTGCCCTGGGACACACAGTTTGGTCAAGCTTGGAAGTTGTGATTGAAACCAGGTTCAGGACCCATCAACTAGTTTTGCACTGGATCCAATGAAATTGTCTGACTGGCTTGGGCATGTTATGTGCATTCAAAATATCCTTTTTTATTTGCTGTGGAAACACACCTCTTTATACAACAGCAACCCCTTGGCAGAAACAGAGCAGGCATACCTCCTTCAGAGGATAGGTACAGCTAGGGTAGCACCGCCACATGCAAGTACAAATTGGGCAACATCTTTACAAGCTTTAGTTCTTTACAGAATAGGTCAGCATGGCAATAGCAAAGTGCAATCTTCCATTACCTCAGGACGGTTCAAGCATAGCAGGGTTGGATACGTTTTCATCACTCACAGAATATGAATGGTCAAGGCATGAGTTACATGTAAGTTGCAGACAGATGTCTGGAACTGGTGCTTAACTCACTTAGAGGAATGTATAGGTGGATAAGTCAGTGAATATGCAAGTTCTGACACCATTCTCATTTGCTAAGGCCCTGGAGACATTTATTAACACTTTCCATTGAAATCAATGGGAACTCCATGACGAGTTACCCTTGTCATTAGCAGCCAAGTGGTTAAGTGATACTCCACGTCAGCACACTGAAAATCTTTCTGCTGTCACTCTGAGACATGTTTTTATTTATTCTTTGTTTTTTACATATTTAGAAACTGCAGTAACCTAGTAGGCCAGTTTTATTTAAAGAGCCTGACCACAGCCTAAGTACCTATTCTCTAGACAGGCATACAGGTGTTAACCTCTTCGATAAGGTTTTGACTTTGCATGCGTCAGCGGTCTGTGTACAATCCCAACTTCGGTGTTGCACCTATTCAAAATGTTGAGGGCTGCCAATGCTCCATATATCTCTTTGAAGACCTGCCATCTGCAAATCTTACACTTCATTTCAGTCCCCTCTATGACAGTTTTTTACTCTCTGTGTAAGCGCTTCCTTTCATTTCCTCCACTCCCCAAAACCCTCACACCATAAACAACAAATTTTCTTTTACTTTGGCACAGACCATCTTTCTTCATAAGATTTAAGTCAGTATCACAGATGGCTCTCGTGGGCAGCACCTGCAGCATGGGCTGCACTAGTTCAATGCAGGTCCCTTTGCAGGGGCAACACTTAATTCACAACAATCTCTTAGCCTAGGATGGGCTACGGAAGGGGGGTTAGTACATTGGTTTTCTTTTCTCAGTGTCTGTTCAGACAATTTAGCAGCTGCCGCTCGCATTATTCTGTTGTATATGTTTTCAGCACACATAGTTGTTTATCCAAGAAGTGTTAATGTTAGCCAATCAGTAGTGAGCAAGGGCCAGTGTTTGGGGGGTGACATCCCTGAAAAGCATTCTTGGTTTAGTAGTTGGCTCTGTGTGCCCTGAGTTGGGTCTAATATTTCTGTGTCAGTTTTTCTTCGCATGAACCAAGAAGGAAAAACAAGCAGTGATACTTGTTAAAAGGAGAGAGATAGAGATACCCATCTGATTGCTGAATTTCAAAGTGCGAAACCAGATAGCCTGGAATCAATACCGGCTTCCCTACTTTTCCAAATTTTGTGATCCCAGGCAAATACTTTATTTCACAGAACCTTTTTTCAACTGTACGAAACATCATTTATACACGATTTAATAGACCATATTGTTGGTTCAGCTATAAAAGTATAGGCCACGTCTAGGGTTTACATGATGATTGAGTTGCCTCTGTTCACTAATGACACTGTCATTGCAAGGAAGTAAAAACCTGGCTCTTTCCTAAAGCCCGTCCCCTGAGTTTTTTAACTCTGTACCTGGTATCTGCCTAGCGTTGTATGGTCCGTATGTTGTCTTAGCACCAGGATGCCCGTAGGGTTACAGTGGGCTCTACAAATGGCAAAAATAACTAAATAACAAAATAAATAAAATCAATCAATATTTCTGAAAGCTGTAGCTTTTAATAAACGACTGTCTATGCAGTGATGTAATCTGATGCACTGAGGTAAAATTCTTCTGCACGTAGAAGAACAACACTTTTTAAAATTTTGAAGATCTTGCATAATATGTTTACATTCAGTTTGCAGCACAATATTACATAGCAAACATTTTCGGCCCTTGGGTCATGGAGGGACTCTTAGTGCCTAGCCAGACCCATTGCATTTCATTACAGTTCAAAAGACACCAAACATGAACTGGTTAAATGAAGCCATTTGGAAATAAAGCTTATTAAATGTAATAAGGTAACCCCAATATTGTACTATGGGACAGGTAGGCTTTGCAGTAGTGAAAAACAAGTTTAAAGGGGCTTCACTCCTCCGACATGTTCAACTTAGAAGTACATGCCATACATTTTAAATATATTGCACCCTGCCCTCTGGACTGTCCAGAGCCTACCCTAGGGGTGACATACGTATTAAAAAGGAAGGTTTGAGCCTGGCATAAGGCTTACTTGCCAGGTTGAAAGGGCAATTCAAAACTGCATACAAAGGCTGCAATGGCAGTCCAGAGTGCAACCTGATTGGGTTGCAAAATCAGTGTGGCATGCCCACTACTGGCATTGAATTCACAGTACTGGGCACAGGTAGTACTACCTTAATAGGGACTTACAAGTAAACAAACTATGCCAATTGGCTATAAGCCAATCTTACCCTGGTTTCAGGAGCCAGGACAAGCACTTTAGCACTGGCTAGCAGTGTGCAGAATCCTAAAACCAGCAAAAACAAAGTCAGTAAACAGGAGCGCTGAAGGGAAGAAATTAGGGAGTAAACCATGCCAATGATGCCCGGTCTAACAGTGTGTTTTGAAATTAACGAAAGAAGGGGGTTGTTTTGACACAGAAATTATGGTTAGAGCTGTAGAAAGCAAAATTAGGACACATTTTCTATGAGTTCTTAAATAGCTTCCTTATCGATTTCAGTAAAACATTTGGACATGCAGAGTGAAAGACGTACTTTCAACACCAGCAGCAGCCTGCCTGATAACTCCCTGGTGAGCAACTGCATCCTCAACACAGTGTTCTAATAAGCCACACTTTTTTCATAAACACAGAATGTTAGTGCTCTAGTTGTTCATTAGAACAACATGGAGAGGGAGGAAGCAGGGGCACGGACTCAAACATTTGAGGGCGGGGGAGGGAGCAGGTGCACAGGCAGTAGGGGCAGTGGTAACACAACAGACAACGCAGGGCAGACAGGAGGGGTAATGGCAGTAACTGGACCACTGAGGACTTGTGGGTTGGGGGGCAGATTCAGCAAGCCAACCATGCAGGACAGGCCAGATGGGCTGTGGCAGCACAAAAAGCCATGGAGGGCAATGGCAGCACAACGGACCATGAAGGGCATGAGGGAGGGGAAGCGAATTCAAAAATGGAGGGCAGGAGGGAAAAGATAGGGGCATGGCCTCGGAAAATATAAGGCAAGAGCTAGGGAGCAGGATAGGTACAGCAAGCTGACCATGCTGGATGAGCAGTGGCAGTTCAATTGACCATGGAGGGCAGGAGGGAGGGGGAACACACAGGCACAACAGAAAGTATGAGGGAGCAAAGCAGAAGTAGTAAGCTAATCAAGCGGAGCAAACTGGAGTGTCAGTGGCAGAACAGACCACACAGGCCTGGATTGAGGTGGCAAGGGCACGGACTCGGAAAAGAGAAGGCAGGAAGGAGGTGGCTAGGAGCAGCAAACTAAGCCCGGGGGTAAGCAGAAGGGGCACTGGCAGCACTTCTGGCCATGCAGGGCAGGTGGGATCAGACAGGGGCAAGGACTGTCAACAGAGGGCAGGGACAGCAAGCAAAACATTTAGGAAAGGCGTGGAGGGGCAGCACAATGGACCATGGAAGGCAGGAGAGAGGGGGAAGGGGCAACAAGTTTACCAGGTAGAGCAGGCCTCTATGGTAAACACATACACTAATATAATAAAAATGAGGGTATATTATCTTTAAAGGGGGAGGAAGACACAGATGAAAGAGAGCTTAAATTATAGGCCCAACACCATAACAGAGAACAGAAAAACAAGATGTCCGCACCCATGCGGACAGCATGGTGCCGTTCACACATGATTTGGAAGGCGAGAATGTACATGAGAAACATGTGGTGCTGTTCATGCTCAATTTATAATGTGAGAACATCATCTGCATTCCCATTGCAATGTGAATGGGTGCACTGGCAAACTCTGCCCAACAGCAGAACTCTGCGAAGTGCAGCAAATTGTTTTGGCAACTTTGTGGAGTTCCACGTAGCACAACACCACAAACTCCGCCCAGGCCTAACAAGATCATGGAAAGAACAGTGTCTTCAGTCTAAACCTCACCCATTGAGGAAATTTACATGTGCACACCTGGGATCCTTTGTTGTATAAAGACATTGTTGAAATCAGATGCAATTGATAGTATGTCAACACGTGACCAGGTTCAGGATTCCAGAATAAAGTCATCCCTGTGACAGGCAATTCAAAACTTATCAAAAAAGGCAAACCAAAGAAGGATGGGAGGAAAACTGTTGTATATTATTTAATAAAGCTTTATCAAGAAGATATGTTTGCAATATCCATGAAATAGTGCTTGTGAATCTGGGACCTAGAAACTGACACATTACAGAACTCTGTATCCAATTTTTAATTTTCAAGAAACAGTCACAGACATTCCTGGAAAGACTTCAAGAAAGAAAATATGATTCATTGTGAACATGTGTTCCCATGAATATAAACTGAGATCTGGTGATATTGCAAGCCAAGCAACAGTGGATCCAGCTTGATGGTTTCACAAGTTGGCAATGTGGATCAATATTCATTCATTGACTTTAAACACTGTTGTAAAATATGTTGGTGTGGCATGGCCATTGTTTAGCTATTCTATAATAGCAGAAACTGTAATAATTCTGTAGCGAAATCCCAATGAAGTTCCATCAAATGACATTATATTTATTTATTTTGTACCCATTTCCAGAGAAAGAGTGTGTTTTGTACCACACTCATCTGGCCATGTATTATACAAGTATTTCACTTCATTCTTTGCCTTTGTATGCCCAAATCAAGTGATCAAGTAAATGCTAGATTATATTTTGATTCTGGAAAATATTGATCATTTACTTATCATGGAATTCAATAGTTTATCTGTATTTTTTCTGATTTTCAGCTAGTTTCTGCCAAAGCTAAAATACATTCAAAGGTTATCTTATTCAGGAAACAGTTAGATATTCAATTTGCTGAAGTTTATCAGAGTTGAAAGTGCTCTAATTTAGATGCTACATTAATATAATTGACAGCTTCACTGAATGGCACAAAACTGAAAATAGGTGTCAATTTAGCAAAAACCTTAATATTGCCACCTGGAGTGTTGCAGGTTTGCTTAATCAAAGTAAAAATACAGTATTTTAGAATCTAAGAATTTAAAAGTTATTTGCCTTTGGGAGACATTTGTTTGCTGCATATTTACTTTGCATCAAGCAATCCCGCAAAAAAAAAACAACTGTGAAGGTATGCACAATGTGGCATGGAAATCTAGTAAAGTATGACACAAAATATATGTTTAAAGTAATGAATATTTTTTATTCTCATTGAATGTTTAATTACACCTATATATTACTAGGAATAATTTAATTCAGTCTTGATATCCAGTGTCTAAATCCATCTGAGTATAGTTTCAGGAAGTTAATAGCTAATCTGGTTGATCAGATCACGATAAAATGTTAAAATGAGGGCATCTACGACATAATGTTTTAATTGGCCTTTAATGCAAAGATTTCCAAACCATCTGTTCCTTTATTCAGAATCATGACAAAAAGCAGTAATAAAAGTTCTGGAAACCAAGAAACTGAAATGGGAAATGTTTTTATTAAACAGTTTTCTCTGAATGGGCATTGTAATTGTGAATGGGCGTATAGTTGGGGTCATTCCTGATAAACCTAGCAGATTTTCCCTGTTAGACCTGTAAACTTTAGGGTGGTCGTCCCTGACCATTTTGCCTTCCTCCTCTATTTTTTTGTATCTCTTTTGTGCTGGCCTTAGGACTCTGAGCACATTACCCCTTCTAGCCAGTGCTCAAGTGCAAGTGCCACTCCTTAAAACATGCTAACATTGGCTTATACCCAATTGGCATGTTTAATTTATGCATAACTCCCTAGTGAAATGCTACCACATGTACCCAGGACCTGCAAATTAAATGCTACTATAAGGCCAGCAGCGCTTACTGTGCCACCCACTTAAATAGCCATTCAAAAATGTCTCAAGGCTGCCATTGCATCCTGTGTGTGTCATTTTAAACTGTTGTTTTGACCTGGCAAGGTGAACCTTTTGCTAGGCCAAGCCTACCTTCTTAATACAAATAAGTCACCCATAGGGTAGGCCCCAAACAGTCCACAGGGCAGGGTGCAATGTATTTAAAAAGTTGGGCATGTACATGTCCCGGTATTAAAAAACAATACATTCGCATTTCCATATTGTAAGGCCTACATTCCCATAGTTTAACATTGGAGTTACCTTATTACATTCAATGGGCTTTAATTTCCAAATGACAACAGGTCATTATATCATGTTTGGTGTCTTTGGACTTGTAATGAAAAAAATCCTCTCACATGGTAAAGTCTGAAATGTAATTAAAAAGTTAAAAATACCACTTTTACAAAGTTTGAATTTTCATGCCTTCGCCATTTAGGGCCTATAGCCTGTCTCTCGGTCACATGATGGGTGTAGCTGATAGTTGGGCTTTGTGTATCCCCACTAGACAACCACACATAATAGAGAACGTAGGTGTGCCTGGATGGGCCATCACTGGTAGGGTGGGAGAGCAGAGATGGGCACAGCCTTACTTAACCTTGACTATGCTGAATCCTGCCTCCAAACAAAGGGCTGCATAACCCCTGTAGTTAGTCTGGAGCCAGGGGAGATGAGGCGGGAAACCAGTGTTCATCAAAGGGAAATCTCTGGATACCACTTCAAAGCAGGCTCCAGATATAAATACTGAAGCTCAGACACCATCTCTTCAGTACACTTCTAGACCTGTGGACTCGGCAAGAAAGAAGGACTACTGTGCTGCTGAAAGAACTGCCACTCTGCTGGACTGGTGCTCTGAAGGACTGCTGCCCTGCTGTGCTGACCTGCTGCCTTCTTGCCTGGGTGAGAAGGACTGGACCTGCATCTGCTGATCCCAGGAACACAGAGTGACTCCAAGTTCCATTTGGCTCACCTCCTGACGATAGCCTTAGAGAAAGAAGGCTCCAACCTTATACCCCTGTACCTAGGCTATGCTATCTCTGAATCCTACCCTACAAATGGTGCTACCCTAGTTCTGGAGCTTTGGAACCTGGAGGTGCTCTGCCAGCCCATTTGAGGATCCATCAGAATTGACGCATCTCCTCTGCTGTGTGGCGCAACCCTAACCTGAACCAATGCATAGCCTCTGCTGGGACAAGTATCCTCTTGCAAGGACCCTGCATTGACTTTGCAGCCTGCATCAGAACTGCCGCTGTGTGACGCCTCTCTGACGCTGGCCATTGCATCGCAAATCTCTCATCGACAGCAGCCTTGACGATGACTCAGGTTCTCACTTGACAGCCTGATAGCTCCTCAGAATCAATGCAACACCTCGACTGCTCAACGCATCAATGACACCGGGCTTCAGATTGCAAGCCATCATCGACAGGATCCTCGACATTGGTGCAGGAGCTTGCAGTGAGCTTTTCAGCTCCTTGGAACTGATGAATCACCTCAGCTTTGTTATGCAACCTTAACACAGGATTCTGCACCTCTCAAAAACCAGAATTTAAAGTACTCTTATTCAGCTGGCACATCTGTGCCCCAGGAGCTGGTCTGTGCTCCATCCCGGTTGGCCTGAAATTGTGACTAAGTCCTGGTCTATTATGATCGGATATCCACAGTTGGCGCTTGGTGCTTTTTGGTACTATTTTTTCTATATTTTTAAACCTGAAAATAGCAGGTTCAGTCTTGTTTTATTTATTAAAAAATACTCTATAATTCTAATCTAATCTGGTTTGTTATCTTTTTATGGTGTGTTTTTTTACTGTGTAGCTGTTTGAAGAGGTACACAAATACTTTACACATTACCTCTGAGTTAAGCCTGACTTCTCTGTGCCAAGCTACCCGAGGGTTGAGCACTGGTTAAGTTAGGGTTTGCTTGTGACTTTACCCTGACATGGATTGTGGTTGCTGATTGAGTAGGTTTTTACCTCTGCAACCAGTAACCCAATGTTTTCCATGCCCCCAACCACCTCTCAACAATCAGAGCAAATTATTTGTTTTCCATAGTATAGAAGCTGGAAATATAATGCTCTAGTTCAACCTTAAGAACAATTAAGAGCTATCTCAATGGATATTGTAGTCCTTTCTAATGTTGGGACCCAAAATGAGGGCAAGGTGCTTCTCAACAGAAGTAAAATGAAAAAGTAGACACCTGGAAATATTGCAAAATAAAATAAAACTCTTGAAAGCGCAGTTTTTCGTCTCCATTCTCAGCCAACAGTTGGCCTGATTTTGATAAGTCAGTTTTATCTTCATCACTTAACAACGTTCGCATTATGTGAATCGCAACTAAGCCAAATCAATCAAACTTAGCCAGGTCTCAAATAGAGAAACAGGAAAAGGCATTAACAAACAGTAAAATATATTAATATATCTACAAAATTTAGAATGGGATTCCCAACCATTTTTTATTGATTCATCCTAAAATCAAGATTTTCCACTTCAAAGTCAAAAAAGAAAAAGGTGATGACAAGTTGTGGTTGCCTCTGCTGTATGCTTTTAGGGAGTGTAGGAACATAAACAAATGGAGAATATAAACTAGGGCAACTGGCTTGAAGATTTCCAGGTCAACTTTCAGTCTTAACTGAGCTGTATCTAATTTCCACCACCCTTTCAGATAACACCTTGAGCCAGGTACTCCTTTTCTCAAGGTCCTGATAGCTTTTTAATGTCAGATTTCAATTCATTTCATTAGTATTTGGATGAAATATCTACCATCTCCTTGCTGAAACCCTAATTATGAAACATGGGAATCTCATATCATATTACAAAGATCAATCTTAGTTACTAAAGACGAAGCATATGTGGAAGAACCTTAGTATACATTATTAATGTACCACAAAAATTATTTGGTCTCCCAATTATCCTTGGAAGAAACTAAGTGCAAATTAATTTAATAGAGGTGCAGTTTGTTCCCATTTCAGTGCTTCCGACTTTATCAACTATTTGGTAAGGAAAATACAAGCTACCTCTCTACTTTTCTGGTGACGAGATTCTCCTTCACATTTGGTGCATCTGCCAGGATCTGGCAGGACCAAGAAGGCATTTAGTAAGAACACCCTTTTTATGCTTGAACAATATGAATGTACTGATGAGGTAATATCTTTCCTGAGCAATGCTGACTCTCAAATAACTGGGTTTTCTATAAAACTGGGTTTTCTATAAAGTTCTTTGCATCTTGTAGAATAAGGCCTTTTAATGATTCTATCAATAATGTACTCCTTTAACACCCATTAACACCCACCGATCCTGTCAGCACCTATGTCTGCTTAGCACCTCACCACTTCATAACACAGTGTACCTCTTTGTGTCTCATCTGCAAGAAGTTCATTATGGTTGCTTTCATCATATCGTCTAGTATTATATAGTGTGACATACTTAATATGTGTTGGTACCCGAGCCAATCGGTTACTCTATACTGGCTGTTTTCCCAGACCGTTGTGGCTGCTTCTCTTCCCAGTGTGTTCAGCTAGTAAACCCCTACTGTATTGAATGCTTTGTATCTCATGAACATCATATGACATACATTACTTCAACCAAACCACTACTTTAGTAGGTAATGATAGGTAAGAGTAATTCATAAAAGCAATATGAACATGCTTTATGCAGATGGAGAGGTAAAAATAGTAATAATACTTACCCTGACAACGTAGTGGTAGATATGTCCTGGATGCAATATTATTGTAGGTGGATAATAACAACATGAGCCATACAACCAATCAGCTGTGGCACCTTTCCTACACATTCACTTGATATATGCTAGGCAAGTTTCTCTAGACCTTCAAAAAATCTTGTTTTGAAATCCAGCGATGTTTTGCCCCATGTGTTGGTGTTCCATCTCTCACTCCCTCTATCTGATTCCAAATCTCTAGGCATTATTTTACCTCCCTATTTCACCTTCCTTCCCCTTTTCTTTCTCTTTGTGTTAGTCCACTGAGGTGACAAGAGCCCTGCTATAGGGCAGTATACATTATCTATCACCTATTTAAAGGCAGTCAATTTATCGATGTTGGGACAATGATATGGTAAGTTGGTCCCTCTAATATTCACACCTGTGACATGATGGTCACAAAAAAATCTCAACCACATGTGTCTGAGTTAAGTGACTGATTTATGGGTTGATGTGTACCTATTTATTCGTCACCTAGCATCCATCTAGAGTTATCGCTTAGGGATGAAAGTGTATTCTACAACTTCCAAACTAATGATTTCTTTTTTGGGAATACCTATTGAGCCTTCTCTTGATCATGTGACAGAGGCACGGCATTTCCTTGTATATTTCGTCAATTGCATCTATCTATATTCTATAGTTGATCAAAGGGATTGTTGCCTCCCATCTCGTTCTCCACTTTGCTCTTCCTCTCTATTGTCTGCCTACTTCATCATCTGTTTTTTGTTCTCTCTTTGGCTCACTCTCTCCCCTTCTCATTCTCTTTGGTTCCTTTCGTTCTCTGTTCCTTCCCTTTTCTCTTTATAATTACACTTTGATCTCTTTTTACTACCTTATCTACTAGAGACGTTTTAAGGCATATAATGTAAACAAGTGATAGTGGCGCACAGAAGGTCCCACATCAGAACAGCAAAGAAAAGTGGAGGTGGGCAACGTATTAGCAAATACAAGGTATGAAAGAAAACAAGTCTTTGTGCCAATGTAACAGGAACACCCCACTACCTTGGGTGTTAATGCATGGTTCTCTAGAAGAACCGCTGTGCTAAACTTAAAACAAACAATTGTACCCCGGCACTCACAATATTATTTTTGCTAAAATTTGAATCACAAAGTCTTTATATTTTATCCGTCACTCAAATCACAGGAAACGACAATGTTTGAATTTGTACTGGGATTCTCTCAAATGTAATAGTCTGCATGATGCCTTGAAGTACCGAAAAATAAATAGGACCATATGGAGCTATACTTACTAATAGCCCCCAATACCAATTACCAATAACCAGTCAGTTGGCAGTGTAGAAGGTTCAATCGTTTATTAAACAACAACAACTCTGCCAGAGGAGCCTCTCGCGACCTAACCCCTCGAGGTCCGCCGAGAAGACTGCTGGCACTTTATCAAGAAATCATATATATACTGTTGCATTTTGAAACCGTTACCTAAGAAGGAAAAATACAAGTTGGTACAGGTTGGTTCAAAGGAAAGATCATATATGGGACACAAAGCATCCTTAGTTTAGCTCAGCTCGTTATAGCAAGGTCGATGAGGGTGACTCCCTTCTGCCAGCTCTAGGAGAGTCCGCACAGCGCCTCCTGGAATGTGCTCATCCAGCCTACCCCCACCTACAACCTTAACAGGCCTAACTTGCAGCAGCAGCAGCTTGTTACATTTGTCTGACTATTTCTCAAGAGAACGGCTCCTGCTAAGTGTAATGGTAGGTTTCCACTAATGACTAGGCCACAAAATGGCGCTGGTCGGGTTAATCTATATTGCCCGTTATAAGACGACAAATAAAATAAGGCGTACATTAATCCCTAAGCTACTATGTGTGTGACTTTATTAATACTCAAATACTCTCATTAAACTAATAGGTACATCACGCTAATTTCTAACTACTACTATGTGTCTCACAGGGCCTAATTCAGATTTCAGTTACTCAAACCCTCCTTTTAGCGTGATGTAGCTAACTAAACAAGGACTAATCCTGGAAGACTTCCTCATTAATAGCCATTAACTCACAAATCTCCTGTTGGAGCATCTGAGACTTAGAAGCGGTAGGAGAAGGGACGGTCATAGCTGTCATTTTGGTAGCACAATACGAGCAGCAGGCTGGACCACATTGCATACAAAGGCAACAGGTGAAGAGAATGCCCGCAGCTCCAGCTACTATCATCAATAGTTTCCATCCCCAGGTAGTTAGAAGTCCCCAGAACCAGCTAGAGAGTGACCAGGACCCATTGTCAGTATGCATTTCTGCAGCAATGCGATGTAGCTTCTGAATAGCTAAATGAACTGTGGTGGTGGAGTCTGGAATGTAAACACACCAGGAGCTAGCGATCACCCGGCATGCTCCTCCTTGATCAGCTAAGATAACGTCTAAAACCATCCTATTCTGGAGAGAAACGAGTCTCGTGGCCTGAAGCTCTTCCGTTATATTTGTCATAATATCAGTGGTGATATTAATTACATTTTCCACCACCCTGGACAATCGTCTAACTTCTCGACTTGTGAATATCAGACCCCAGAATGGGACCAATCCCTTAGCAAAATCAGTAAACTGTTGTAAGGAGGTATCAGTCTGATCAACCTCAGTCATTCAAAGCTGTCTCTGTTGTCTACTGGAAACCACGTTGGTGTGATAAAGCTGATGAGTTTTGTGATAGTCTGAAGGTGCTATATATACAGGGGGGTACAAGAAAGACAAATAACATTGGCCTGCCCATCCCCGTGGTAACCAGGTACAAGCATTTTCCCCACATACGAAATACACATTTGGAGGAGTAAACAGTGGGGGGCTGCTGAAAATGTTCATTCTATATGTGTAATTACAGATACTATTTCCCACCTGCACATGTCCCATACCTTGTACACAAAAAGCAGAGGAGGTATTCAAAATAGGGATGGGCATAATACGTTCACTAGTGACGTTCCTAGTGATGAACTGCTGGAAATACTGTGAATGATTGAAGTTAGTGAAATCATAAAGTTCATTTTTCAACCATGTACTGTTTTCATTAGTAGTGTATAAATTCATACAGGCATTCGGGTCTAATGATCCCTCCCCTTCATTTCCTGCTGGATCAAAACCCTTGTGTGTTTCAATATAGGCTAAGATCATGCTATAATCTTTCTCTGAGTACTGTTTGGGGTTCTCCACATAATGGTTATTCATGGCTGATAACATTTGAAACCACGCTTCACAGATTCCTGAATATGATAAAGGCAGGGAGAGGAATAAATCATGTTTATGCATGACTGATGGCAGAAGCCCGCAAACCCAACAATCTCATATTAGTAGTACTATGCGTTTGGTGAAGCATCTCTACAAATACATTTTTAGCGTAAGTCTGGCGATGTCTTTCCTTATGGGGGGCTAAGGAAAACATCAAATGCTCTGGAGGAGCAACAGTAGATGTCATCATTGCTTGCATTGGATGTTTATACTCTAAATATATGAATATACTCATGAAAATTGCTAATATAACTGTTATCACTACTCCAAAAGCTATTTTTACACGCACGGTCCAAGCAGAAAACATTGGCTCGTAAAAGGGTAAATATCGTGGAGCAAAAGGGCGTTCTTCTTCGGGTACAATACGACCAAAAGGGTACATTCCTAGCTAAAAGTCCAAAACTATACTGGGGCAAAGCAGACCGTCCTGCCAGAGGATTCTTCTTTCCTGTGTCCGTTTAGAGTCTCACAGGCAGACTCCTATCGTTCATCTCAAGAAAACAAAATGCCTTTGTGGAAATCAGATGTACAACTTGGCCTTTCACTTGTAACAGTCTTTCTTTCTGAACAGAGCAAAATAACAAAGTTCCAGCTCTCAACGAGTTCAGTCCAGTGTCTCGCTTAGTACCTCAGACAAGAATCTAGCAAACCCTAAATATCCAAATCTTTCCTGATCTCCTAACTGAGTCGTCTGAGGTACCGTTAGGTTTTCTTGGCCGTAGGTTGTAACACACATGACCCGGAACTTCCTGATCAAAGAATAACACAGGGGAAGGTACGTTTCCTTCATCAGAGCCCCTGCTAACTGGAGTATCAGTGACAGGGTTAAGGGCAGTTGCGGATTCTACTGTGGCCGTCTCACCCGATCCCGTCACTCCTTCTTCTTGCCTTTGCTCTATTTCACAGGCGTCGGAAAAAGGGACAAATGCAGTGGCTCTCTCACTTTCCTGGGTCAGAATTCCATCAGGATGCTGCTGATCATAAGGAAGCGGGAGCAGCAACTTTTTCAGATGAGAAACGTGGATCCAATGTTTCTTTCCGTCCACCTTTACGGCCATCCTCGTGGCTAGAAGGATCCTATATGGCTTAGACCACCTCGGAGCCAAGCTGGTGTCTTTCTCGTATTTCTTAACCAGTACCCATTTGCCAGGTTCCAATCGATGTCCGGGGCCCTCTGGCAGGGGCTGCAATACAGATGCTACCTGCTGATGAATAGAACGGAGATCTTTAGTCAAAGTATACAGGTAATAGATCAACATAGGATATTCAACATCAGTAAATGACCTTGGTCTGGGTACTCCCCATATATTAGCAGGCCGCCCAAAGATTACTTCATAGGGAGAGAGTCCAGAACGTGAATGGGGGTAACTCCTAATGACATAAAGGCCAAAGGTAGGGTGTCAGGCCACTTTAAACCAGTACTCTCTTGAATCTTAGCCATCTTAAGTTTTAAAATTCCATTATATTTCTCCACTAATCCTGCTGACTGGGGGTGTCGAGCTGCATGGAATTTCTGGCATATTTGTAGCCCATTACAGATGTGTCTAACAAGGGCCCCATGGAAATTCCCCCCATTGTCCGACCAAATCAAACGGGGCAATCCATATCTAGGGATAAATTCCTTGATGAGAGCCTTTGCTGTAGCCAAAGCAGTGTTCTCCTTAGGTCGGTAAGCCTCAATCCATTTGCTGAAGGCACAAACCACTTCCAAAACATATTTCAAATTGTTGTCGCACTCCATGTGGATGTAATCCATCTGAAGTACCTCAAATGGCAAGGTCGGGGGTGCAAAGTTCCCACTCAAAACAGTTTCCCCTGTTTCCTGGATTATGTTGTAAACAGACCATACAATATTGGACTAAGTGGACGGCCGTCCTTTGGATGTTGGGGTTATTCTATACTGGGTCTAACAAAGCACAAATTCTTTTAGCTCCAATATGAACTGGGCCATGGGCCATAGTTACAACGGCCTGTACCAGAGCATTGGGCAGCAGCCATCTTTGTTTTTCCGTCAAATCAACCCAACAGTTATTTTCATCCAACTTTCCCACCTCCTACTCCCATAGTACCAACTCAACTGGGGTAGCCTCTTTCTGTATTTCTTGCACACTCTCTATGATATTATTAAACAAATTAGACTCTTCCACCCATCTTGCAGAGGAGGTTACAAAGATAGCCGACAGTGTGGACTGGGCTGTCTGCTAAGCGACTTGATCAGCAAAAGCATTCCCCTCTCCCACTTCATCCACCACTGCCTTATGGGCACTGCATTTTATTATGGCTAGTTTCTTATGTAAAGTTAGGGCAGCAAGAAATTGCAACACCAAGGGACCATTCTGTATTTTCTGACCATGAGAGGTGAAGAAACCTTGTTCTCTCCACAGCCGCCCACAGCTATGGGCCACGCCGAAGGCGTATTGGCTGTCTGTATAGATGTTAACCTCGAGTCCCTCGCTCAACTCACAAGCTCGTAATAATGTCACCAGTTCAGCAGCCTGAGCTGATCGCTAGGGAACGCGAGAAGTCTCAACTACCGTTTTCAGCGTGGTGATTGCATATGCAGCTGTTGTTGTGCCATCTGTTAACTTGAAACAAGACCCATCCACATACAATTAACCTTGGGGGTCAGATAGAGGAATGTCGGTGAGGTCACTCCTTCCTTTCGTTTCTTCTTCAGTCCTAAATATGCAATCATGTATATCATTTTTTGTTTCACTCGAAGGGAGAGGTAACAATGTGGCAGGATTTAAAGTAGCACATCGCTTAATCGTAATATGTAGGGCAAACAGAGTCAATTCATAACCGGTAAGGTGTGCACTTGTGAGATACTGTGTTTTTGTTTTATTTAGCAATGCATCCACAG
Organism: Lissotriton helveticus; assembly: GCF_964261635.1. Taxonomy (NCBI): domain Eukaryota; kingdom Metazoa; phylum Chordata; class Amphibia; order Caudata; family Salamandridae; genus Lissotriton; species Lissotriton helveticus. The sequence goes on from NC_136069.1 coordinate 647,462,867, forward strand.
CATGAGGAACCATCACCGTTAGAATAGAATTTAGAACGAGGCCTTCCGACTGCTGGATGGCCACCACTACAGCTGCAGTGGCCCTCAGACAGCGAGGAAGCGCTCTGGCAACATTGTCCAATGTGGCCGAGAAATAAGCGCAAGGTCTTTGCTTACCACCAAATCCTTGTGTTAACACTGAAAGCGAGCAACAGTCGACCTCATGCACATAAAGTACAAAAGGTTTACGGTAATCAGGAGTACCCAAGACGGGTGAAGAACAAAGAGCAGAGTCAAAAGAATGCTGACATTCCTCAGTCCATGGAAGCGGTTCATGCACGTCTTTAGTGGTTAAATGCAACAAAGGTTTAGCAAGAAGAGAAAAATTAGGAATCCATTGGTGACAGTAGGAGGTAATGCCAAGGAAAGCACGAACTTCACGCTGGGTGCAAGGCACAGACATGTTAGAAATAGTAGTAATACGTTCTGGCATCAGGCGCCTTCCCTCCTTCGACAGCGGATGACCTAAGTAGGTCACCTCCTGTTGACAATATTGGAACTTGGAGAGGGACACCTTGTTACCCTTCGCAACCAGATGGTGCAACAATTTGACAGTGGCGTCTCGACATCCTTCCTCGGTGTCCGACGCAATCAACAAGTCATCCACGTATTGCAAGAGCACATTACCAGCGGGAAAAACTAAGTCGTCCAAAATCGCTTTAAGGGCTTGGCTATAGATGCTCGGACTCTCAGTATAGCCTTGGGATCCACGACAGAATCTAAAGCATCGGCCAGATAACGAGAAGCCGAAGATCTGACGGCTATCAGGATGGATTGGGATGCTGAAGAAAGCATTCTTCAGGTCAATGACCGAAAAATACTTAGCGGTTGGTGGGATCATGGTAAGAATAGTAGTGATATCAGACACCACAGGTACTGATGCACCACAATCTTATTAACCTCACGCAGGTCGATCACAAAACAATATGTGTCCACATTCCCAGAAGTTCCAGAATCAGAAGTCTTTTTCAAAATCGGGAGAATAGGACTGTTACAAATATTTGCAGCTGTTTTCTCAACCACACCTTTATCAATTAAATCCTGTATAATAGAAAGTAATGCTCGCTCTCCAGCCGGTGAAATTTTATACTGGGGTATTCGTGGCAATTTTACACCAGGTTTCAGCGTAATATGGACAGGAGGGATGTCTAATTTACCGACATCCGCATCCCCTGTCGCCCACAATGTAGTAGGGATAGCATCAAATTCAGGTGGTAGAGGTTCATTTTTAGCAAAGTACTGTTTTATATTGTCAATAGGAGGTTGAATCGTCAAGTAAACACCATCAGGGGAACAGTAAATTTTCGCATTCAATTTCTTCAACATATCCAAACCTAGTAAATTCTCACCACAATGTGAAGTCAACAGGAAGGGGGAATCAATAGTAGCTGGGCCAATAGTGAATGGGAGTGATTTAGAGATGGGCCTTTCCACCGGAACTCATGAAAATCCCACCGCAACATTATTTTGGCCGGACAGAGCCGCCCCTGGGACCAATGATCGAGCAACAGAACTATTCATTGCTCCTGTGTCAATTATAAATTTCACGGAAGTCCCCATCAATTCCCCCTTCACATAGGGTCCTTGTTTATTGACTGGTATCGACACTTGGCCCCCACTCTGTCCCTGGCTGTCCTATGTATAAACAGACCCTCCTTGATCTCCGAAAGCATAATCTTCATTAAAGTATTGCCTACCTTGATGGTTGTCAAAAAAACTTCCCTTCGAACTTGCTCTGCGCTGTCTCTTCTCTTCGCATATCACTACGGTCTGGGCAACCTCGACCACGACCCCGCCCTCGGACAGCTCCGTTCTATGCTAACAGTAACGGACACTGAGCCCTCCAATGTCCTTCCTGTTTACAATAAGCACACTGATTTATCCCTAATGACAGAGCCAGGCCTCCACCTCTTCCTGTCCCCACCCCTCTGTATACCGGCCCTCGCGCTCCTCTTCCTCCTCCTCGTCCTCTAACGACATAATAACACCCGAGTCTTAAGGTCCTCAGCCTTCTTTTCTATTTTATCCTTATTCTCATTTTCCCGATGCTCATAGTACTGAGCCATACTCAATATCACCGAAGGAGTGGAGGTGGTCCAAGTACTCTTGGCGGCCTGTTGCCGCGTTGAGACTTCTGGCAATAAGTTGGTCACAAAACGATTTACGAACAGCCAGATCCCGCCTTCCGTGGCAAGGTCCTGTCCGCTAAAATCAATGAATGTACCTTCAAATCGAGTAAAGAAATCGGAAACACTCTCATCTTTCTTCTGTTTGCAGGCGGTCAGTTTATTTCAGTCAACTTTACGCGGAGGGATCAAGGTATGCATGTAAGCAATGATCTTTGCTGGGAGAGTAGTAATTTTGTCTCTTGGCTTGTCTCCAGGTTTGCGATCCTGATCCCAGTCTTTCAACTGGTTCCAGGTCCCCCCTAATTCCGCTGCATGATCAGTGTCATGAACCTGTCGCCATATATCTACAGGAACCAACAACCCGAAAAACAACTCAACATCAGCCAAAGTCATTACAGCTGAGGCTGCAGCTTAAGTCAATTCCTTATAGTAAGCTGTGGGATTCTTACGAGGGTCAGGAAGCTGTGATTTTAAAGCTAAGACTTCACTCCTTTTCCATGGAGAGTATACCCATTGTTCCTGAAACCGCGCCTCTACTCGGTTTCTTGTAACTATATTTTGATTATCACGCACTTCGGGTATTTCAGGATGAAAGATGGGATGCACTTCCCTCATAGGATGTTGAGAATCCCAGTTGGGACATCTCACAAACACTCTACCTCGATACCTCACCAACGTTTCTACGTTCTTATACAGTTCTGCCGGACTTAAATCAAATTTGTGAGCCTGATCCAAAATGTCATACAGTATCTGAGGAGCCACCCCATCCTGGAAAGATTTCTCCCAAATCTCAATAAGGTAGCGAGACATTTGGTGTAAAGCATGCTGTGCATAACAGGTTCAAGGTCCCTTATAGTACTCCATAAGTCGGCTACTGTATATACATCTTTCCGCATCCATTTAACTGCCTGTTCTACTATTGCTTCTTTTTCACCATAGCCCACTGATGCTCTTGTAAGTAATCGCCTGGCATTCAGCCCGCCTGGGTCCCCTAGTTGAGTATGATCCCTCACTTCAGGGGTTGCACCAAGCCGATTGGGATGTCCATATGGGACTTGGAGTTGCCAGAAGTACAGAGGAATTTCCTAGGGGTTGCCGTGTATCAGGGATAAGGGTAGCTGTGTCTCTCAGTGAGGTAGGTGTGGCACGAGATGTACCTGCAGGGGCTAGAGACACATCTCCCTCTGGGGCTGAGTCTAAGGGGGCAGTGGCCACGTGGAGAGGGACAGCGGGGGATATACGTTGTGGCACATACGGCGGAGGAGGTCGGACGTTTATTAAATCCTCTATTTCATCTTCAGCTTCATTTCGAGTCACATAACTTTTGTCTACTTGTAACCTAAACTGTCTATCCAAACAGTCAATATTCTGTTCAGTCTGATTTTTATCATAGGCAACGACTTTCTGCGTTACAGTCTGTCCTTGTTTTATCTTTATTAATTTCTCTGCTCTAATTCATCTCCGTTTTGCTTCTTTCTGCCATGTATTGAGGGAGTCAAAAATGGCTCGCCTGCTGCGTTTAGCAAACAGACGGTCTTGTAAATACTGGAGCTTTTTCTCATCAAAGGACCCTGTCAGCGGCCACTGCAGTTCAACATTATCTTTGGTGTATTTATGCCATAAAGTATTAAATAAAAGCGGTGCAATCCCATGCTTACAGTACATATCATGACTGGGGCTCCCCTCCGGAGGGGCCGGCTGGCTTTCATCCAGTCTCGTACCCTTCCGGCAAATACAGCCGAAACATAGCTTACTGAAGCACGGCATTGTCTTTTTCTATAGTCTAATTACTCTAGCTGTAAAGGAAGAAAGTTATTTACAACATTCTCATACACATGGCCATGATCAAATCAACTTCAATTACGCACACACAACAAACAAACAACAGTCTTGTGAACCACATAAAAGATTAAATAATTTCGTAAACAACTTCGTACCAAACAAAAGGCAGAGCCCGACGACTCCTGCCTGTGGAGAACTCGTGTACCTTTCCAAGTTTTCAAAAGCCCAAAATCAAGTTGTCTTGTCCTTAGACTACCAAGAGATAGCCACACAGGTTCTCAAACCACAGACCGACGTACAGGCCATCCGGCAGCCTTCATGGTTCACCAGCTATTCTGGCTTAGCCCGCTTTTCCAAGTGCCGCTCCAGATCTGCCCAGGGGCTACCCAATCGTGACTGCCAACATTCCCGAGAGCAGTCCGGCCGGATGTGAACTTCTTCCTCAAGTCACACCTAGGCGTCTGGTTCAGATCTCTATCAATCACCAAGGTTGCCCAAAACAGGAGCGTCCGCCCGTGCAGTCTCAACAGTGCCCCGTCAAACCCCCGTTGAGTTTTCCGTGGTCTCAAACCACCAAATACTCCAAATCAAAATCAAAAGGGACATCCAACACAAAACAAGACGATTCACTCACCTGGTGCACTCAGGTCCGATTGCAAGTTTCTCCACTGCCAACTCCTGAAGACCAACACGCTCTGCTTCTGGGTTACACCCGTAGGACTCCAGCGTGGGGTCAATAGCAGCTGGGGCTCTCCTGATCGGGAGAGCGGAGTAACCCTCAAACTTTGGTCAGTCCTCCCCCTCGACCAAGATTACCCTTCCCAATGTCCCGTTCTTTTCCGATTACGGAAGAACGACCCCAACGCGGAGTCCCGGCGGAGTCGCCAACTGAAGTACCGAAAAATAAATAAGACCATATGGAGCTGTACTTACTAATAGCCCCCAATACCAATTACCAATAACCAGTCAGTTGGCAGTGTAGAAGGTTCAATCGTTTATTAAACAACAAAAACTCTGCCAGAGGAGCCTCTCGCGACCTAACACCTCGAGGTCCACCGAGAAGACTGCTGGCACATTATCAAGAGATCACATATATACTGTTGCATTTCGAAACCGTTACCTAAGAAGGAAAAATACAAGTTGGTACAGGTTGATGCAAAGGAAAGACCATATATGGGACACAAACCATCCTTAGTTTAGCTCAGCTCGTTATAGCAAAGATGAGGGTGACTACCTTCTGCCAGCTCTAGGAGAGTCCGCACAGCGCCTCCTGGAATGTGCTTATCCAGCCTACCCCCACCTACAACCTTGACAGGCCTAACATGCAGCAGCAGCAGCTTGTTACATTTGTCGGACTATTTCTCAAGAGAACGGCTCTCGCTAAGTGTAATGGTAGGTTTCAACTAATGCTGCGAGCAGACTAGGCCACAAAATGGCGCTGGTCGGGTTAATCTATATTGCCCGTTATAAGACGACAAATAAAATAAGGCGTACATCAATCCCTAAGCTAGTATGTGTGTGACTTTATTATACTCAAATATTCTCATTAAACTAATAGGTACATCACGCTAATTTCTAATTACTACTATGTGTCTGACAGGGCCTAATTCAGATTTCAGTTCCTCAGCCTAGGCAATACATAGTATACATACAATTTTTTCAGATTGGTATTTTGAGTTGTCACTTGTGTATACAAAGGCTTGATGTATGTTCAAAGTACATTTTTCATGCATACGTAGAAAAAGATGTTTTTCAAAACATTGCATGTTATACAGTTTAATTTTGATGGCCCAAATCTTGTTGCTGGAGAACAAAACAGCATGGTGAAAGAGAAACATGTCAACCGACACGTGTTTCGTTACATTTGCAACTTCTTCAAGGCTGAAATAATAGTGATAACATTCAAAAGTAAATAATTTAGACAATATTCATAAGTACATATGATCAACCCAGTATTGTTTTATAAAAAGAAAATGAAACAGAAGGCCCAAGTGAAAATGATCTCAGTGTGATGTGAAAAAGTAGATAAGAACTGTGGCATTGTGGAACACGTGCATACCCATGAATGAGTCATTGGGTCATTCTCAATAGACAGACTAAGATAGGTTAAAAAGTAGGACATTAGTGTTGTAGAATGCAGAAAGCAAAAGTAAAAACAGGTGCTCAGAAGGCAACATGCGGAGACAGCAACACCCGAAAGTGAGTAATATTCATGGTTTGGAACATGGCTAGATAGTCTGTGCAGGAAAACCAGCCTGGTCTCATAAGATAGGAAGGGTTCTAATCTTTACTATGTGAGGGAAACGTTGCTCAATAACTCAAAGAGAGTCGGCCAGTGTTGTGTCGTCATTGTGTCATAAAGGAGTAGCCAAAAACAATTTTGTCCTAAGAGACAAATATGGATCATTAGATGAGCAGCATGAGTAGCCAAGAGAAACCTCCTAAAGAGTTATTAAGAAAGAAGATAAAGTATAAGTAAGCACCTTATATGTGCTGTTGAAAGTCTGTTAGTGGCCTTCAGACGTTGTGGAACCGCCACTGGGAGAAAACGCGTAAACAGGTCATATGGTCTGGACTTCTCAAATGAGATTGGAGAAACATAGGTAAGATAAAAAGGTAAGTCAAAGGTAAAGTTACAAAGGCGCTCCTATATCATATACCCCAATTGTCATGACAGTGAAAGATCACTCACATATATAGTACTTGACAAAAGTAGCATGAAGTATAAGCACGTTTTAAGGCATGGGCAAATTGGCCAGGGCACCAGCCTTCCAAGGGACCTTTCTTTCTTGATCTTTTTCCATATGTTAACATATTTCCTCTTCCCTGCCTTTCTCTACCTCTGACTTTTATTACCCAGTGTCATCCTAAAGTATTTGTGCAACAGTGAATGTTTGGCACATGATTAAGCATTGTTTGGCACCATGCAGGTTTTGTTAAAGTTGCAGTTGTGGATTGTGCACCAACTTGTTTCTTCTCCTAGTGTTTTCTTTAGTCGCCGTGCATCTGTGATGCTGTCCCTCCTCGGGATAGTTGGACTGATATAGTTAAAGTTGCAGTTCAAGGTTGTCCTGGGCTGTCTCGCAGTGCACAGGCTTATTTGCTAATTAATCTGCTCAAAAAACACAAAAATCTTTATATCGTTTCTTCATTTATTTTATTTTATTCTTCTGTTGTGGTATATTTCTTCACAAACATTAGTTCATCATTTGCCATTTCCATAATTACGCAACCCTTGACATCATAATCCATCTAGATGCTTCATCAAGATATATTCATTGTTCCCAATGCATTTCGGCAATAGTCTGCCTTCATCAGGGAATATCTAAACAAAAAGTACTATTTTAGTTACTGGAAACCTTTTACTTAATATGCCGCCACAATTACCAATGTGGATTTAATGTTCGTGAATGTGGTTACTTTCTCTCTTTGCCTCTCGGGGTATGTGTGATATTAAGGGTGGTTGTGTGTGCCTGTCGCTTTCTTTAAAATCGTCATTAAAGCTTACATGTCTAACGCGCTGGGTTAATGAGTAAAACAACATTATAGTGCCATTGTATTGAGTCGTTATTATTTAATCGTCACTGCGTCGTTTCGATGTGCCCCTAATCTTATGATAATCCTGATATCTGACTGTTACTGAATAAGGATTGCCCGGTCGTGTAATGGGGCACTTACCGGTTGCTCAAATATGTATCTCTCCTCTCTTTGCCAGTGTTACGTGCGTGTGGCTTGCATCTGGTGAATTGTCGATCGCTGTTGGCGTGTGAGGTGTATTTACTGCGCGTCTCATACGCGCAAAATTTAAAGATACAGGGCTCTCAGTGAGAATCGCGTGGTGTATTTATGTAAAGCTAATTACTGCCTTACTTTCTTGTGTTAACCATCATTAAACTTAAAGCCTATGATAATTGTAAACTATATATAACATTAGATATAATGCTAGAAAGTAAACCTGGTATCTTTAATACGTAAATGGCTATGAGTTCAGAGGGAACGATTTGTAATTCTATGTCAGGACGGAGGCGAGGATTATGCAGTCCTTTCTTCTCTTTATTAAAATAGCAATTCAAAGAAAAAACCAATCAGTACACATTAACTGAGCCACAACTCCCATGAGCACATGGGTCACAGTGTCCATAGTAACCACCAGCCAATGATGATGCCGTCCACAGTATAATTAGCCGTGACGTCCCTTCCTCCTCCTCTTTCTTCTCTGCTCCTCAGATAAGTCACCCCTTTTACCTTTTCTGACGTTTTTGTGGTGATATTATTGATTGCTAGTGTCTTATTTGCCTGTGCAATAGCGCGCGCTCTGTTGTGCGCTCTTTCTCTATTTCAGGCTTCGGCAGGTGATGCGCGACAGGCGCTGCCTGCGCCGTCTCTGCCGCTCTAACGCGGACTGAGTGAAGCGCGTCTTCGCGCTCCTTCGGCTCTGTGGGGTGCCACCGTTCAGGGCGAGGCTGCGCTCGCGGTTCTGGCTCTCTGGGGCGGCGCGCTGAGGCAGGGTGTTACCGGCCTCACCAACCCTCGCTCTGACACCGGCTCGGTGTATTTTTCAATCGCGCAGTGTGCGCAGCGCCACCTAGTGGCGGTTAGCAGTTAGCGCACTCATTTTTGACAGCGGAGCTGTCAGAGCACCGGCGAGGGGGCTACCTTTTGGAAACTGATTTTAAGGTGTTCAGTGCTCACACCCTCTGCAAATACAGTCTGCTGGACAGTCAAACCCCCCCATACAGGAGGGGGAAGAACTATGCTGCTCCCAACCCCTGCCACCGGCAGTTGGTCGCGCGCTGTCGCAGGCACTGGACACGGTACTGGCACCCTTGTGGGAGAGAGTGGATGCCCTCACCTAAAGCATCCCCGGGGTGTTTGGTACCGCAGTGCCCGTGGACCACGGTTCCAAAGGTGCGCAGGGGGGAGGGAAGAAGTCGGCACAGCGTCACGCGGGGCACCTGCAGGAGTTCGATCGCTTGAGGGACTCCTTCCGCAAGAGTGCGCGAACGCTTAAAAATGTACCCTGCCGGGAGGGATTCTACCCCTGAGACGATGGCGACGAGGTCGCCCCGGACTCTGACCAGGAGGATGGTTTACCCGTGGAGGGAAAGGGTGTTACCGTGGATGATGGCTCCTCGGAGGAGGAGGATGAGTACACAGGGTGACCCTGGCGCCCGGAGTCTCATTCTTCGGGGTCTATGGAGGGGGAAGACAAGACCCCGGACATGTTCGATCCGACGAAAATCTACCACCCGAGATCGTCGGAATGGATCCCTGACCCCAAGGTTGCAGCTTACGTGGTGGGTAAGGTACGTCAACCCCTAGAAAAAGAGGTTAGAACCCGCATGCGTGGTGAGTGCCCTCGCCCGAAGCTGGAAGGCAGAGTGACGGCCACACCAGACATCAACGACAAGCTCTATGCCTTCTTCGCTAAGTTTATGAAGGATCCCAGGAAGGGCATAGATCGATCCTGGCGCAACTGCCAGGATAAGCTCCTGGACACCGTGGGCCCCATGACTCAGATTATCCAGTTGGCCGAGAGGGCCAAAGAATCGGGGACGGCGATGTCCACGGAGGTCGTGGCAGGTTGGGCACAGCGAGCCCTATGCTTCCTGGGCAACACAAACTGCGCGTTGGCGGCAGAGCGGAGGAGATCCCTCCTAATTGAGATAGACCCTAAACTCTGAGATTTGGCCACTTCAGAGGCAGGGCCTATTGCACAGGGCAAGCTATTTGGCGAACCATTTATCAAAGAGTTAAATAAGTTCGTCACTACCTTCTCTGCTTTGGACAGAGCACAATCGTCCATCAAGAAGATTTTTCCTGGACGGGTTTTTGCAGGGGCCAGAAGAGGACGGGGTCGCTCTTCCGGCCGCCAATTCCAGCAAGGCCCTAATAACAAGAACCAGCAGCGCCATAACAACGGCTGGAATGATGGTCGCCAGGGGAACTTCTACCCTAGTCGAGGCGCCGGCAAAGGGCGCGGCAGAGGTTATCACGGTTTAGTCAATGCACCGGGAGGCCCAGCTGGTGAGTGTTACCCTTTTTTCCCCGTCCTTTCTGGGGGGGAGGTTATGGGATCATCTCCACAACTGGCTCAAAATCTCCTCAGACCCTTGGGTGCTCCAGACTGTCAGGGGCCTCCGGATAGAGTTCTATGGTACTCCTCGTCAGAGGGTTCGCCCTCGCCCCTTGGGTTTTTCCACAGAAGACAAGATTCGGATCAAAACCGAGGTGTCGGAACTCCTCAGGAAAGGAGCGATCCGCAGAACAAGCCTTCATCCTTCGGGTTTCCCGAGCAATATCTTCCTAGTCCAGAAAAAGGACAAAGGGTTTTGCCCGGTTATCAACTTAAGGGACTTCAGCGAATGGCTGCTTTACCGCCATTTCAAGATGGAAGGAATCCATCTGTTACGCGACATTCTCCTTCAAGGGGACTGGATGGTTCGCCTGGATTTGAAGGACGCATACCTCGCGGTGGCGATCTTTCCGCCTCACAGGCGCTTTCTGCAGTTCTTATGGAACGTGGAGGTCTTCGAATTTCGGGCACTCCCCTTCGGCCTCTCGTCAGCCCCATGGTGCTTTACGAAGCTCCTGCGACCAGTGGTGGAGTCACTACGCGAGAGGGGAGTTCGGATGATAATCCATCTCGACGACATCCTGATCATTGATCAGTCGCAGGATCGTCTTCGTTCCAACTTGAACATGACTATTGCTCTGCTCCAGGACCTGGACTTTTCTGGGGTTCCTCATAGACTCGGAGTCTTCTTGCCTCAGCCTCCCGCAGCAGAAGGTGAACAAGATTCACAAGGATCTCTCCCAGACCCTTCGGAAGGACAGGATCTCCCTTCGGCACCTGGCTCGAATCTTGGGGCTCCTATCGTCCTCGATCCAGGCGATTTTTCCGGGACCATTGCACTACAGGGCCCTTCAACGTCTGAAGGCACAGCATCTCCGGAAGGGACTCACATACTCCGAACTCATTTCGCTAACGGAGGAAACGAGGACGGAGTTGCGTTGGTAGATAGAGCACATGAGTGCGTGGAACGGGAGAGCGATCTTCGGATCCAGCCAGGACCTGATCATCGAATCAGATGCCAGCAGAGCGGGCTGTGGAGCTCGCTGCGGCGACATCACGATGGGGGGCCGCTGGTCGGAAGAGGAGCTTCAGCTGCACATCAATTGCCTGGAACTCCTCGCGGGCTCCTTTGCGGTGAAGACTCTGACCCAGAACTAAGCATGGGCGGATTTTGCGGATCCACGATTCACGAATTTGCGTATTCACGGATCGTGGATCCACAAAATCCGCGTACCAGCGGATTTTCGTAATTGCGGATTTGGGGCGGGGCTTCCATGCGAGTGCACATGCCTCTTGTGTGTATAAAAGGTCAGATACCGATCATAGACAGCTGCCCAGCCTTGCCATCGCTCACGATTGTTTTTGGGGCCGATAAATGAGTCACTGAATTTAAGCTTCAACTAGGGCTCATGCTTACATAAGTAAGCTTACGGTTGAGGTTTGATTTTGTGCCAGGACCATCGTGCCAGAATGAACCCTGCCCTTCATATTTATTCAACAAGACGCCACCGTTTTGGGAAGAGGGCACAGCTGCCTTGCCTGTAAACTATTTTACGATGGCGGCGGCAAGCTGCCAGCGCCATCCTAAAATAGTTGCTACATTAGCTTCAACAGGAAGCGCGAATAGATAAAATCAAGCAGATGCACGAGCGCCTGCTTGATTTTATCTATTAGTGCTTCCTGTTGAAGCTAATTTAGTAACTATTTTACGATGGCGCTGGCAGCTTGCCGGCGCCATCGTAAAATAGTTACAACAACTGGCCAGCAAGGGTTGAACTTTTGACCTAGGAATCCGCCGCTCGCGGATTGCGAATTTTCGGTAAATTCGCGAGAGTTCGCGGATCGCGAATTTACCAAAAATTCGCAAAATCCGCGAGCGGGCGGATTTAGCGCTCATGCTTACCCAGAACCAGGTGTGATGTTGCATCCTGCTACGCATGGACAATGTGTCGGCGGTGCAGTATATCAATCGCCTGGGGGGACCTCCGTCCCGGGCCCTAGCAAACCTGGTGAAAGACTTCTGGCACTATTGCCTAGAGAAGCGGATCTCGGTGTCTGCGGAATATCTCCCGGGCACTCAGAATTCGATCGCAGACTGGCATTCCAGGAACTTCCAAGATTTCAGCGACTGGCGACTGCACCCTGCAGTCTTCCAGGCTTTGATGGTCATTTGGGGGCTGTTCTCAGTGGATCTGTTTGCTTCCCGGCTCAACCTTCAACTCCCGAAGTATGTGAGCTGGAGGCCGGACCTGGAGGTGGCAGCGGTCGATGCATTTCTGCAGGACTGGTCGCTGGAACAGGCTTACGCGTTCCCTCCTTTTCTCATGATTCCTTGAGTAGCGGCACAAGTTCGCCGACAGCGAGCGTCGCTGGTCCTGGTGACCCCCTTCTGGCGGGCTCCGGCCTGGTTTGCCCCACTACTAGAACTGTCGTGGGATTGTGTCCGATACGACTGCCCTTGTTCCTTTCGTTGCTTTCGGGACCCCTGGGAGAGGGGCACCCGCTGGTCCTTCAGGGGACCTTACACCTCATGGCATGGAGGATTTCAGGGGACGTTGGCAAGACGGACGCCTTTCGGTGGACGCTGAGGAACTCATCAGCAGAGCCTGGGCTCCAGGTACCGTCAAAAGGTACCGTTCGGCTTGGCAACGGTGGCGTCGTTGGTGTCTGGGAAGACACGCTGATCCAGTGGGGGCGGACGTTACTCACATTCTAAATTTTCTGGCTGAATTGGCCCAATCGGGTTTGGCCTATCGTTCTGTCAACTCTTTCAGATCCGCCATTTCGGCGGGACATGCCCACATCGAGGGCAAACCGGTGGGTGATCATCCTTGGGTTTGCAAACTCATGAAGGGTGTCAGACTTTCCAAACCCCCGGAACCCAGATATAAAAATCTCTGGGACGTCAACATCATCCTGCGCTTCTTGTGCGCCTGGCGTGATAATCAGTATCTGAACAGGAAAGAAATGTCGTCTAAGTTGGCAATTTTGCTGTGTTTGGTTTTGTGCAAACGCGTCTCCGATGTGCGAGCATTGGATGTCATGGCACGTATGTTCACTCCAGAGGGAGTGACTTTCACGGTTTCTAGAAGGACCAAGACTAATATCAGATCCTGGGGGAAGACACCATTGACTATAAATTGGGAGAGGTGTACACCTGGGCCGAAGTGTACGCAAAGAAAAGGCAAAACAGACCATACACAGCACACACCGGGACCTCTTTCACAGAAAGTGACACCTCATCAAGAAAGACACCACGTAATGATCAAACACGAACACAACAGGATGGAGCAAGCACCTCAGGAACAACAGCAGGTCCTTTTTTAGATATAGGCCAACCAGAAAGAGCAGATGAGGAGGGGAAAAGGAAGGAGGTAAAGAGAAAGAAAAAGAACCTCCCCAGACGAGAACAGTAACGGCGAGCAGAGGCAAAACCAAGAGATAAACCCAGAGGACAATCTGGTTATAAACTTAACGGATTGGCATTTCACCAAAGAACAATTAAATACTCTACAGAAGGGCACTTCATATGTGCCCGCGGCACAAACCAACCAATTAGAAGTAAACGTTAGCTTATTCAAATTAACCAGGAAACTACGTTTAAGACATTTCTTCGATAACATATTAAGTGATCAAAAAACAGCACAAGAAGAGGATCAACTAAAAGTTTAAAGGTCACCAGTACCTACATGCCACCAATCAGTCACAAATCCATTGATTTATTTGAGCAATTGTGCAAACAAGACATATCTAAACTGAACACATACAAAAGGTATGGATGTAGGAATTTAACCAGCAAGGAATTCGGGATATTGAGATCAATTGCCAATAACAATCAAATCATATGCCAGAAAGCTGATAAAGGCGGGGCATTCGTACTAATGAACAGAACATATTATGAGGAACAGATAACAAACCACTTGAATGATGAAAATGTATATATGACACTAGAAAATAATCCTACGTTGGAAATACAACAAACATTGGAGCGGCTCCTATCCAAAGCAGTTGAAATGGGTACCATACAAGAGAAGGTTAAAAAATATCTCATCAAGTCCAATCCGAGGAGCCCTAGCTTCTACTTGGTATCGAAGGTACACAAAGATTTACACAAAACTCCCTGTCGACCCATAGTATCGACTAGAAACAGTTTGCATGAACCAGTAGGGAAATTTCTAGATAAATATGTACAACCGTTTGTATCTAAAATGCACTCATTTATCAAAGACACCACTGATTTTCTTTGAAAATTGTCAACAGTAAAGATTAACACAGAACAAGTGATAACAATGGGAACCATAGATGTAAAAGCCCTGTATACATCCATTCCTCACCAACTGGGAATAGAAGCCATAGAGCAGGCTTTGTTACAAATGGAATACAAGGAGGACATGAAAGTATTACTAATGGAACTGTTGGAGTTTACGCTAATGCATAGCTATTTTACATGGAATGACAAATTGTACCTTCAAAAAAGTGAGACATCCATGGGAAATTGTAAGGCGCCCACGTACGCCAATATTTTCATGAATGCATTTGAAGAAACACATATTTTGACCAACAAAGAGTGGAATGAACACTTAATACTGTATGTACGGTTCATAGATGACATCTTTACCATTTGGAACGGCACCAAAGAAGAACTAACAATGCGGATAAACCTATTGAATACCATAGATGAAAGAATTCAGTTTACTTCAGACATTCAAGATAATACCATCCATTTCTTAGATGTGGAAATTACAAGAAATCCCACAGGTTTTCAACAAACCTTTATAAGAAAAAGACAGATAGAAACAATATTTTGAGATACGACAGCTATCATCCAAATTCTCTAAAACAACGTCTCCCCTACTCGCAGTTTTTGAGGGTAAAAAGGATCGTCTCGGATCCCGAACAGGTTTCAGTAGAAAGTAATAACAGATGCAATGGAAAGAAGCGCTAAGGCAACAAGGGAAGAGTTACTTAAAACCAAAACTATAAAGAAAGATAACAGAACAAAATGTGTCATGAAATATTCAAAATCAAGCCAAAAATACAGACAAATTATCAGGCGACACTGGGAAGTTCTTAGATTAGAACCAGACTTCAAAAACATCTTTTCAGAAGAACCATTGTTTGTATATACCAGATCGAAAAATATAGGTGAAATATTAAAAGCTCCTACAAAGGAAGACACCACGAAATACATGGGAACTAAACCATGCTGGAATTGCAGCAATTGTCATAATATTATCACTGGCAGTAAAATCAACCATCCGATGAAAGGACAGAACATAGTCTTGAAAGTCAACGCTACATACAACACTTCCAATATAATATACTTATTAAAATGCCCCTGTGGTAAGGCATATGTTGGACAATCAGAACGAAAACTTAAAACAAGACTATATGAACACAAATGTAATATAAAAACCAGGATGTTGAAATCAACTATAGCTTCTCATTTTGTGGAAGCCAGTCATTAAATAAGCCAACTCAGAGCCTGCGATTTGGAAGTAATCACACAAACAGAAGGAATGGATAACAAAAAGTCTTTGTTGCAGAGAGAAAACTATTGGATTTTTCATTTAAACACTTTAAAACCATATGGATTGAATGAAAGGGTGGAATTTGTGTGTTATTTGTGAAAGATTAAGGTTTTTTTACTCATTGTCATAAGCTCATGCATATCGACAAGTAATATCACCAGAATAAAATACAGTTAAATTCCGCTTTTCAGCAAAGTAATTCGTTTCATAACATGCCAACAATGAACAGAGAATTAATGTTATTTACACTGTGATGAAGAATTACAAATCGTTCCCTCTGAACTCATAGCGATTTACATATTAAAGACACCAGGCTTACTTTCTAGCATTATATCTAATGTTATATATAGTTTACAATTATCATAGGCTTTAACTTTATTGATATCCATGATGGTTAACACAAGAAAGTAAGGCAGTAATTAGCTTTACATAAACACACCACGCGATTCTCACTGAGAGCCCTGTATCTTTAAATTTTGCGCGTATGAGACGCGCAGTAAATACACCTCACACGCCAACAGCGATCGACAATTCACCAGATGCAAGCCACACGCACGTAACACTGGCAAAGAGAGGAGAGATACATATTTGAGCAACCGGTAAGTGCCCCATTACACGAGCGGGCAATCCTTATTCAGTAACAGTCAGATATCAGGATTATCATAAGATTAAGCGCACATCAAACCGACGCAGTGACGATTAAATAATCACGACTTAATGCAATGGCACTACAATGGTTTTTTACTCATTAACCCAGCCCGTTAGACACGTAAGCTTTAATGACGATTTTGAAGAAAGCGACAGGCACACACGAACCACCCTTAATATCACACATACCCCGAGAGGCAAAGAGAGAAAGTAACCACATTCACGAACTCTAAATCCACATTGGTAATGGTGGCGGCATATTAAGTAAAAGGTTTCCAGTAACTAAAATAGTACTTTTTGTTTAGATATCCCCTGATTAAGGCAGACTATTGCTGAAATGCAATGGGAATAATGAATATATCTTGATGAAGCATCTAGATGGATTATGATGTCAAGGGTTGCGTAATTATGGAAATGGCAACATGATGAACTAATGTTTGTGAAGAAAAATACCACGACAGAAGAATAAAATAAAATAAACGGAGAAACGATATAAAGATTTTTGTGTTACTTGAGCAGATTAATTAGCAAATAAGCCTGTGCACTGCGAGACAGCCCAGGTCACCCTGGAACTGCAACTTTAACTATATCAGTCCAACTATCCCAAGTAGGGACAGCATCCCAGATGCACGGCGACTAAAGAAAACACTAGGAGAAGAAACAAGGTGGTGCACGATCCACTCTTTAAGACCATGCAGGTTTTGTCATTGGTTGTACTGGCAGGGGCAATGGGTTGTGCAAGATACAGTGACCCTCTGATGAGGGCCATAGCACTTACTTACTTTTTTACAAATCAAGCACTGGATCATTTATGATGTGTTCACAGCCTGAAATGCCTCTTGCATACCGCTGGCTGGCCCCAGGTCATGTTTAACACCTTACGTGTTCATACTTTGAATACCTGTAATTATGCTAAGAAGACCAAAAAACGAAACTCCCTAATGCATATGCTACTAAAATAGTACTGGCCAAGTGCATCATTCATGACTGGGTTCTATTGGCTACTTACTGCAGATTTCTTGAAATTTAAAGCACAGACATATTTAGTACCTGCATCAACGGTATTAAATGTATCGCCATCGGAAAGGTGACCCGATGATTACTTATTTGAAAATTCAAATGATCCACCCGCATGTAACACATATATCTCTGCAAAAAGCATTCAACCTGCTTGTCCATTTGGTCAGTCTTCATGTTCTGAGACCTAAGGTAAAAACAACGATTAAGTAAATAAAATAAAGTCGTACGATTTTCAATGCTTTGGCGATGTCAATTAATAGGCAACATCCAAAGTGACTTTGAGCGAAAGCTTCAGAAGAAACCCTTTGGGCCACATCACTCATCAATTTAATATTTGTGTACTCAGATCAGATCTTTATTCAGATAGTGAAATATCCACAAAAAGTAAAGCACATTAAAAACATATAGACACATATAATTAAAAATAAAAACCCTTCATTTGATAACATGATAAAAGTTTAGGTAAAAACAGATTATAATCACCATAACATCAGCAGGTCCATTTAATCAGGAGCATTGTGTGTCGTGCAGTATTCTAAGGAATGAACCTACATGAATATATGATTCCAGAACCAGCATTTGCATTTAAAAACTAAAAGCCAACCTGTAATTCCTAATATTGTGCTTTATGATGAGCAAAAGTAGAAAACATTTAGAATATTTTAATAACATTTACAGGAAAGTATAAAGTGCTGTATAGTTTGACCAGAGCTCCTATCACAATAGCAAGGGCACACATCAAGATATGGTTGGTAACCCAATGGTAAACATAATAGATATTTTAACATGCCAGCCCTAAACCGAAGCAGCAAACTTCATTCCTATGCCCCCTTGCATTTAGAAGGAGGATTAATTACAATCATACTCAAATAATCTGCCACGGTTGACCTCCTAACATTCTTATTCAGTCTTGTGGTATGCTCAAAGTTGAGAACTGATTGCTGCACAGATATTTTGTCTATTGCTGCAACACTTACAGGATCTGTAAAAATACGACGGAGCCCGGTCTTATGAAGGGCAGACTTCATTCCTGCTAACCATGGGATTTGACTTCCCCTTTCACGTTCAATATAGTCCTTAATAATATCCCTGGTTAGAGTGGACTCTAGGATCTTGCACACTGCTAGCCACAGTAGGGATGGACTTGTTCTAATATAATCTGGTACATGTAATGTACCCAGTTCGTCATGGCAGTTCACAGACAGTAATGGGTCTGAAGGCACCCTTCTAAAGACCCTTTGTGTTTGGTTTGGATAGGTTTAAAGTTAGAGGAACCCCAAATCTGAGCCCCATATGTTGCAATTGGGCTACGTTGGGTTGTATAAAAGTGCAACAGGGGTCCAAGGGCTCCCCCAAAGCACCAGGGACAGAGTGCTTAATGAACCAACCGCCCTCGACAGCCTAGTCCTACTCTGAGAAACATGGGGCATCCAGGATCCTTATTCACAAAAGATAACCCCTAAATAATAAAATGTGCTGGTGCTTTTTCGGCTATTTGTGCCTACGGTGAGGGTCGCTAACTGCTTATTGTTCTGGTCGCATGTCATAATATATGGATTTTGCATGTTCACAGTACCCATAAAATCCACAAAGGCACTCGGAATTATAGGAATGCAAGTATAAGCAATTATAGATTTTACTATTCTTAACATTACATCTGTGTATGTTGATGACACACACCTTCAAGGTAATAGAATTAGAATGAGGATGAGTAAATCTATTCATATCTATCTATCTATCTATCTATCTATCTATCTATCTATCTATCTATCTATCTATCTATCTATCTATCTATCTATCTATCTATCTATCTATCTATCTATCTATCTATCTATCTATCTATCACAGCCGGTGCAGAAAAGAGTAGTGGGGTGAGTGGGCAGATAAGGAAAAAAAAAAGAAAACCACTTACCTTACACTCAAGACACTTAGCGGCACCAACTGCCACTTTTATCACTCTATATGTCTATCCATCTATCTATCTTTCTATCTATCTATCTGTCTGTCTGTCTGTCTGTCTGTCTATCTATGGACTCCTATCCCCTATACTCATTGTACTGGAATTGTGTGGTACTCCAAGAGCATTTACAAGTGCATTTATTCCTCAGCTGAGGGGATCACTAGCACATCTATGAGTTTTGGCTATCCAATAGCCTAGCTCAGACTGTGCGCCACCATGTTTGAAGCTGCTTTATATATCGTGCAGTAAACAGTGAGGACAGACTGTGATACCGAAATTCAGATCAAAGAATATATTAATTGTCGCAAACAATTCATAATCATACCTCATATAGGCATAGACTGAGTTATCATGTTATTAACAAACCATGATTTGCCTATATATGAACAGTCATGCACCAGTGGGCTAAAACGTCATCGACAGCGTCACGCAAGCCATCATATTACATTGTAATTCTATAGAACATCACATATCATAAACCATATTTCTATATACTTTATTCTAAAATTGTATTTATTTATTTTGAAAGTTTTATAAAGCGCGAACAAGATCCTAGCGGATATCAGAGCGCTATACAAACAGTAAATGTTACTTATAAAGGTCATAAGAGTAGATCCAAACAAATGTACAATGAATATACTAAAAAACATCATAGTTGGTATGAGCAGATCCAAAACAAAAGTTCAAAGAATATAATAAAAAACAGTATAGTTATGTTTAACATCAGAAAGTGTTGTGTGGTTGGGAGCGCGAATGCAATTCAACACAGTGATTCAGCAGACCATACTCGTGTATTTGGCCATGAGGATGGATTTAACTTCCTTTTTAAAAGCAGAAATGGACGGGTTAAGCCTGATTTCTGGAGGTAAGGCATTCCAAATTCTGGGTGCCATCCCAGAGAAGGATCTGTTATAGGTTTTTATCTTATGGAATTTTTGTGGTTTCAGTAGTCATTTTTCCGCATTTCTTGAGGATCTGGACCCACCAGAGATCGTCAGTTTCTGTGCCAAGTAACTGGGTGTCTTTTGATGTAAGGCTCTGTGCGTCATGCACGCAATTTTCAGCTGAATTCTCGCATCTGGGGGTAGCTAGTTCAGGGATTGAAGGTCCAGGGAGATGTGGGAGTTAGTTTAGTTACAGTTATGAGTCTTGCTGCGGCGTTAATTGAAGCTCTAAGAGGTGCAGTTGATGTTTTGGGTAGTCCACAAAGGGAGACACTACCGTATTCCACTCTTGGTATAACCAGGGCTTGTACTGCATGCTTAAAGTCATTGTGTGGTAAGAAGGGGTTTAGTTCCCTCAATGTGTTTATCTGGAAGTTAGCTCCCTTTGTAATATTGCTGATATGTTTTTGCAGTGACTTTGCTGAGTCCACAATGGTAGGTTGTACGTTGAACGCCGTGATATGTTTGATCCAATCTTGCATTTTCGGGATTTGAGCCGGCGGGGCTATTAATAGAAATTCGGTCTTCAGAGCGTTCAGTTTAAGATGATTTTCTGCCAGTCAAGTTTAGGTGTTCCTAAGAGCTGTGTTAAGTAGTTTGATGTCCTCTAGGGTGTGTATCTTGAGGTATAGCTGTGTATCATCTGCGTACATGTGATTTTGCACGTTAGGGGTTTGTAGAATTTCTGTTAGAGGTTCCAGGAAGAGATTAAACAGTGTTGGAGATAGTGCTGATCCTTGCGGTACGCCCAAAGTTACTGGGACGGGCTTGGACAGGTTGTTATTAACTTTAAATTGTTGTGTCCGATTATGGAGAAATGAAGTGAAACAGCTTAGCACTGCCCTGAATGGGCCTACTATTTGCAGCGCATCATCAATGATGTGTGTTATGGCTGATTCTGTACTATGACCAGCACGGAAACCTGATTGGTGTTTGTTGAGTAGGTCAAAATGATCAATATGTTTTGTTAGCTGTATATGCACATATTTTTCCAGCACCTTGGCTAGGGTGGGGATATTGGAGCTTGGGCGATAGTTGTTTAGGTCCGTGGGGTTTGCCGTGGGCTTATTTAGAATGGGTGAAACCTGGCCTACTTTGAGGGTGTCTGGGATTCATCCTTGTTGAAGAGAACTGTTTATGATCTTGGACCAGAGAGGTAGAAGCAGTGGAGTAAGGTCTTTGACTGCGGGTCAGAAGAATGGTTGGCTATGTTCAATGCACTGATAATTTTGCCTAGAGCATTTTCGGAGTAGGAGGAAAATGATGACTAGTTTGCATTATTTTTAGAGTTGGACTTTGATGGGGGTTGTCATGGCGTGGATCTGCGAGCAGGAGAGGTTGGTGTATTTGGTCTCACGTATAAGGTTAGATCCTTTAGGAGGTCGTTCTTGATGGTGTCAGTCTTCAAGGTGAAAAGGGTGGAGAATTCTTCACAGTTTGGCTGCGAGCATTCAATATCTTGTGGACGATGAGGCGCCTCCTTAGATTGGGGTTTGATCAGATCAAAGAGTTTTTTGGGCTGGTTTCTTGCCTGGTCAAGTTGAAGGCTGAAAAATCGGCTTTGGTGCGCTTGATCTTGCGGAAATATGCATTTCTCTTTGTCCTGAGAATCTTGAAGTGATTGGTCGATGGTGTTGATCTCCAGACCCGTTCTGCAGTTCTGAGAGAGCACCTGTCCTCGTTGAGTATACCATTATACCAAGGTTTAGAATCTTTCAGAGAGACACTTTTTAGTTGCAGAGGTGCTACCTCGTCTATTATTGATGTCATGGTCAAGAGGTAGTGGTTGGTGAGCTCGTGTACTGTGGAAGATCCTGCGGGAGGCAGCAGTAGGTTGGAACAGGAGGACGGCAAGGTGTTGGGATTACGTTTTTTCAGGTCTCTTTTCCACACTTTTGGTCTTGTGGATTGGGCTGAGTTCGTATTCACCTTTTCCTTAATGGTGAAAGTGATGATGTGATGGTCTGACCAGTCGCAGGGTAGGATCGACTCTAGATGAATGGAGCCTGTTTTAGAGATTAATAAGTCCAGGATCGATCATTTGTCGTGTGTTGGGATGTTGCAGAATTGCGTTAAGTCTAGGTCAGCAAGGAAATTCTTAAGACCGTTCACTGCTGTATCATTAGGATCATCCCAATGGAGACTGAAGTCTCCGAGAAATATTTGGGCATTTTGTCGACCCATGTATGATAATATCATTTCCATGAAGTGTTCGGTGAAGGCGAGGTTCTCCCCTGGTGGCTGATAAATGATATGCAGAGAGCAGACCAGTTAACCCTTGCTGGTGATGTTAAGGTACATGTATTCGCATGACTGGAATAAAGGGGAGATGTCTCTGCTTACCGAGATATTACTACAATGTATGCAGGCTATGCCTCCACCCGACTTGTCGGCTCTAGCTCTGTCTAGTCAGATGATGTTGTAATAGGGTGGAACTAAAATGTCAATCATTGGTGTGGAGGATTCTTTTAGCCAGGTTTCAGTTAGCATTATCAGGTCTGGCTCATGTGTGAGGATGAGGTCAGCTATGTCCGCTGCATGTCGAGCGGCCTTTCTGCAGTTTAGGAGAATACATTTGAGATTGGGTGTGTTGATTGTTGAGGAGGGTTCCTGAGTGATAGGGATTCTTCTACGGTTGTTGTTTTGTGACGCCTCTGGTATTTGGCTTAGTGGTCCTATGGTGATTTGGGGGGATAGTAGAAATTAATGAAGCTAAGGGTATGGTAGGCTTCAATGGAGCAGGAATTATTGATGTTGCGGGTGTGGTAGGCTTCATAGGAGAGGGATCATATGAACTCACAAGGGAGAGTAAATTGCTCTCTGAGAGCAGATTGGTGCTTCTGATTGGTCGAAATTAATTGTTGTAGGAGGGGACTGAGGACCAGTTGGGACAGTAGGGATTTATATTAGTGGAAATGTGGTTTCTGGGCCGGCTGATTTTGGGGTGTCTAGTTGCTCTAAAACCCCATGGTTGTTTCGCTAAACGATCGTTGAGAGCTTGGAGTTCTTCTTTGATTTGGTTCAATGAAAATATGATCTCATCAAGTCCGGGGTTATGTGCAGGTGGGCGTGTGGTATGTGGTTGTGTTATGGGTGTGGTTTTGGATATGGGTTTGGATGCATGCAGTGGGGTCTGGCCTGGTGTATAGTTTGTTGAGTGTGTGAGTGTGGATGGGAGGGATGCTGAGGGTGGGAGTGTGTGTGTTAGGTGGGCTGTAAGGGTGGCTATAGGGGTGGCTACTAGTGTGGTCTGGCCTGGTGTATGGTTATTTGTGTGTGTGAGTGTGGATGGGAGGGATGCTGCGGGTGAGAGTGTGTGGGATGGGTGGGCTGTGGGGGTGGCTACGAGTGGGGAGTGTGTCTGTGTTGAGGGTAAAGATGTAGGTGCTGGGGACTGGCTTGGTGTGTGGTATTGAGATAATGTGTGCAGGGAAGGTAGGGGTGTGTGCGGAGAGGGTAGGGGTGTTGTAGGTGTGAATGTGTGTGTTAGGTGGTCTGTGGGGGAGGATGGCTGGTCTGAAGGTATGGGTAGAGTTAAGGATGACGGTGCGTGAACGGTGTTTGCTGGGGGTGCGTAGGTAGCTTCGGCTATGTTGAATAGGGGGTTCGGTGTGGTGCCTTGACGTATGTTGGCGGGTAAAGGACGGAAAGAAGTAGCGTTGTTGTCGGTAAGGATAGGACGAGTGGTATGATGAGTATTAGCGAAGGGGTGGCTTGAGTGGCCTTATGGGGTTTAGACACTTGCTCCTTGATGATTGGGAAGATGTTGTCTAGGAGGCTTAGATTACGATCTGTAGATTGCATGAGGATGGTTCCATTATTATAAATAGTAATGGTAGCCGTCGCTTGGAAAAGTTGTGAGGGGGCGATATAGATAACTAGACCATGTGGTATTTTCCTGGTGGCGGAGAGTGTAAATAGGGTTAGAAATGCATTTCTCCATTGCGCTCTTCACTTCGTATGGAATATGATATCATTAGTTGTGTGTCCATTGTGTGTTGAGAATAAGGGATCCGCTAAGGGTGTTTCAGGATGATGTTTTATAAGATTGTGGTTGAAGCGTTTGGCTGCGTTTTTTGAGAGTTTGGGGGGGTAGGTGATGGTATAAGTGTGTGTGCCTGTGAGCTCCATCATAAGTGTGAAATAGTTAGTGAAGTGTTGTGCGGGTGAGTTTCTGTAAGCAGTCCGTGTTATATTGTGCTTAGGGAGAGGGTGTGCCGGCTGTAGTGGTTGTCAGAACTGCAGGGCGAGAAATAGTGTAAGTAAGAAGAAATGGTAGACCGATGGCTATTGAGATGTAATAATGTAGGTAAAAAGAAGCAGAGACAGCAAGCCGACAGCTAGTGCGATACAATCATGAATGATAAGATCTATTGGTGAGGTGTAAAGGCGGAACATGAACATTCTGACCTGTTTATCACTGGATATTATGATCGGCTGGCGAAGGAAGCGGAAAGAAGTCTTGTGGTGGTGCTTTTCCAATATGGTCGCCTTAATTGTACCTATCCTCCTATTTAACAGTATAGTCCTATTTCTTTTTCCATTGAATGAGGGCTGCAAGTTGTAGTCCTCTTTTTATCTCTTAGTACTTGTCCTGTTTCAGTTTCAGTGGTTGTTGTTTGGCCTTGGAGGGAGATGGTCAATGTTTACCCAAGGAGGGGGGATGTGCCTCGTTGTTTTGTACTTTTTTACTTCACCCCTCCATTGCCGCCATTTTGATGAGCCCTTTCGATGTGCCTTTGCAACAAAGTCAAGATAACGAAGCGGATAATTGAGCAACTTTCAAAACCAGCATAAAAGGCTCTCGTGCCCCAGCTCACTGTTATCTGATGTGAGCGCTCGCGCCGTTGTTTCACGACGGACAGGGGGTGGGTGGCGGGGCTTGACGGCAGCCTTCTCTGGGCTTCACCCAATCCTATTCCCAGTTGCTGCTTAGCTCCTCAATGCCTCTATGGTCGCAGTCCCTCGCTGTGCTTCAGCTACATTCCAACCGCTTCAGCACATGCGAGGACCGGCGTGAGAGCAGACGCGCGCAATGCGGTCCCCTCAAGGCGGGGGCAGCTCCCAGCGTCTTAGCAGCTGCCAGTCTCAGTCTCGGTGTGCGGCTGTTAATAGGCATGAGGCTGCCGGGCGAAAACGGGTCGGCGGGACCTGCCACACCCGCTCCCTCCAGAGACCACCCGTGAGCAGATGGGGGCGAGCTCGCAGCCTCCACCGATCCGTACTCCCTCTCGAGTTGGGATCGAGAGTCACACTCCATCAACCAAACGTCTGTGCGTGTATCTTCCGAGGATCGCCTACCTTCACTGTTGCGCCTCGATTGCCCAACGTGAGGGTCAGCCCTGCCCGTGGGGATTTGCAACTCTCATGGAAATCATGGTGAGTGTCGTTTTCCGGCTTCAAATCTTCTCAGTTCTTAAATATTAATCTTGTTACGCTTGGTTGTAGTTCAGTTCCGTATCGTTCGAAGCTAGCACTAAAGGGGATTTTCCAATTAAGGGATCCCAAGTGCACGGAGCTCTTTCGCAGAGCTCCTACCAGTCGGTCATATTTTAATGTGTAAATGTGTAAAGTGTAACTGATAGTCTATGCATAGATTAATATCTAACAACACAAATATACAAAAACCACAAAATCTAAAAGTTAATTCTCAAACACATGGTATAACTCCAATAGAATGCTCTTAAACATCCCCCTCACCCAAGATGTCTCATTTAGTAAATTAGTTGAATGTCACGTCCCTTCGGTACCCATGTCCTCTAACTTCACAACACAGACACCATCTGTAATAAGCCTATTTATACCAGAGGAAAATAAAGTATTCTTCATACATGAAAACAAAACAGAACATTGAAAACAGATAAAGCCCATTTATTGCAATTCATATTCATGCACAGTTTGAACTTGTTAATTGTACCTACAAATGTGCACTGTTAGGTATTGGATGTCTAGTTAGCAAAGGTTTGCACCCTGTCCAAGTAAGGACTGCAATCCCAGTCAGGGTAAGTCAGATGCACAACCTAAATTAACCCGTTTTCACCCTATGGTAACTTGACACAAAGTAGTCCAAGTTAAGTATTTGTGCACCACTTTAATTACAGTAACACAGTGAAAACACCACAAAAAAACTCCACACCAGTTTAGAAAAATAAAGAATATTATTATAAGTAAAACAAGATCAAAACGACAAATCTCCAATAATTAGTACTTGAAATCGAATTCTTAAAGAATAAACTGCAATATTGTGCTTAAAAGCAAATAGCGCTTAGGGTTCCCTTGAGTTCATGCTAAACTTGGGTGAATCCAAAGTTCAGGCCGACTGCAATGAAGGGCAGGCCAGCTTCAAGACTCATGCCTGTACCACTGAAAAAGTACCTTGGATGGAGCAAGCATTGGCGTTGAAGACTCGATGCTTAGGTTCCAATCCACAATTTCAGGTAGATGTGTCATTATCGAACTTTTCAGTAGGGTCCTGCATCGTCATCAAACCGTTTATGATGCAGGCCCTCCATCATCATCAAAATGCACAGAGTTGTCTTAGAAGTGGTGCTGCATCGACGTCAAAGGGCATTGCATCAAAATGTAAGTGGAAATCTACTCCAAATGTCTGCATAATCCTAAGGGAGTAGAACTTCCCATGTAAGAGCCCCAGGCCTTGTGAACTGGGCCCATAGGGCCTAAATGTATTAGGTCGTCACTATAATTCTATTATAGAGTGATGCATAGCACTACAACAGAAGAGTCCAAAAGAGAAAATTAAGGTGAGTGACATATACTAAAGGTGGTGAACCTATCTAAGCAGACGTGTATCTCTCAAAAATTGGGTAAAAAAAAAGACTTGTTAAGAAAGGGCAACGAGTTCAGAACTCCGCAGCCAGAGCGCTGGTGGGTCTCCCCCGCTACTGCTCGGCCGGGGCAACAATACAAGAGCTACACTGGCTGCGGATTGATAAAAGGATCCAGTTTAAAGCCTTGTGCTTATCACTTAAGATCTTAAAGTCAAATAGCCCAATGCTCCTGTGCAGTCTTCTGAGCCCGTATGTCCCACACCGACAGTTGCGTTCCTGCGGACAGCACGTGGCGACTGTCCCACGGTTCACACGTTGTCGGGCGGGAGGGTCTTCGTTTCGGTACTTAGCCGCCAAGCTTTGGAATTCTTTGCCACTACATATCCGGGCTCTGGAGGAACAGTTGGCATTTCAGAAAGCCATTAAAACCTTTCTGTTTTCTTCAGTATAGGACATGGACTTGATCGCCTGTGCTGTAATCTCTCTGGACTGCCCTGTTTCAGGTCTGACAGCGCCGGGACGCTCCTTTGCTGAGGCAGCTGTGCGCTCTAGAAAACTTTTAACATTAACATTTTAACATTAACATTAATGTGTAGCATGTAAAATGTCTTCTTCTTCCCGTAAGGGATGTAAGTGCTTGGAACCAGGTTTAAGCAGGAGAAGTGCAGCAGTCATCCAGGACTATTCTTGAAAACAAGGTAGTATGACTGCCAGAGTAAATTTATTTTTATGTGCAGGTGCAGATTTACTACTTTTTTTTATACACAAACATTCACAGTGGTATGCCTGAAAAGTTGTGTCAACTGTTGGTTTTTAGGCATCCTATTGGGAAAGTCAAGGGGTCATCAAAAAATCTCCTATTTCCCTGAGAGTTTTCCTTAGTGGTAATCTTCAGACGGAGAGGATGGAATCCCTTTGCAAATGCACCTTTTTTTTCTAAATGGAGATAACATTTTTCTCCATGGATAAACTCCTTTAACTACACTCCCCGCAAATCTGGTGTGAATCTATTCCCTCTACCATCCTAAGAAGGAATTTATGCTTGTCCTGGGATGCAGTAAAGGTCTCACCCTCACTAGGATGGAAAGGTGTATGAGAGAAATGTGTGAATAATATCTAATACTCTTGTTCCAAAGCTGACTGTTTCTTGGAATGTCATTTTCCACCACTTAGAGTAGGGTTACAGGTGGAGATGACTCCTCACCTGCGATGGAGAGCTCTGCATAAGTAAATGGGTTTACACTACCCAATAGTACCTTGGTGAATTGCTGACAGGCATAACAAGTTATATTTAGTTGTACACTTAAGATTATGATCAAAGTTACCTTTGTGAATAGGGCCCTACATACTTAAGTGAAAGAACATGGTTGTTTTGCTATAAACCCCTTTATTTAATCCATCTCATCAAAAGTCTACACCTCATTCACTACTTATTTACTTTTGGTTAAAATGTATTTGAAAACATTTCATTGATATTTTAGATTATCTTTTCCCAGCAACATTCAGGGACTGGATAAATTACTACACCAACACTGGTCCTGGAATATTTGTGGCAGAGTGCTTGCTGCAGATTAAATAAATAGTGAAATCGAAAGCACCCTGAGTAATGAGACCAGTGGATGAGATTATTTCAAGCATCCAAACCCCTACCTTCTAGTTGTCCTCATTGTGATGTCCGAGGCGAAATGTTCACGGTGCCATTGGATACAAGTTAGACCTTACTGATGAAGTCTAAATAGGCCAAATTTGTTTTTGGGTTGCTTATGTTTCACACTGGAGCAAGAACACGGCTGATCTGCATATGGCCAGTATCTTTTCAGAGTGGCATTGTGGGAAATAAACGACGGACCGTAATGTGACCCGAGTAAAACATGTGTCTGAGATTATTTCACTCATCCTATGTATCACTTTTTTGTTTTCCAAATTTTTGCTGAATGAAAAAAAATTTTGAAAGCCATCTGTCTTAGAACTTTAACATTGTATATGCTATTGTTAATTGTAATGATTTTAAGTTACCAAACAATAAACATATTATTATTTATCGTACAGTATTCTTCACTATATCCCAAAGTGTATTATGTTGCATCTTCTAATACTGTCGTGGCTTAATATAGTAGGACTAGATAAATTACCATTCTAACTTTGGGACTATATTATCTGGGAAAAGCATTTGAAACAGATCTTCGGTCTGGGACTCTTCACCAGTAATGCATACCAAAATATTTTGATCTGAATTCATGGAAAACAGACGCACATATTTGACTGGTAAAATACCCCTGAAAAGGAGAGACACTATATTTTTTCAGTCTTTAGACTCAATTTACTATCGCCAGCTGCAGGATGGGGAGGGCTGTTCCCAGGAGTGCTCAAATGCTCAGGCCAGCCACCTGTCCATCTTAGAATAGTAGGGCTGTTCTCACTCTTCTAATATGTTTTGTCTTCCATGAGCTTGAGTTTGAGGTCATCAGACTCCCACCCTATTACCTACATCAACCATGGGAGTGGCAAACACAGGCACCTCCATGGTTATACACTGATTCTCATTTCTACCTGCAGTTCAAGGAATAAAATGTACTGTCGAGCTGTACTACCCTTTGAAATGATGGGTAATAAAGTACAGGAATTTTAAATACTGAGAGCAGACATTCCTCGCTGCTGTCAGTGACGGATTTTTCCATGCAGTTCGGCCTGGACTGTTCCCATGAGGCACAGGGTCTGACTGATTTGCATATGGCCATGTCTGAACTGGGATGGCTGAGTGAGCTAAAGAATGGTGATGGATTACACCCAGATCAGTTGACTGGGGGTGAGTGTTTGATTTGCGCAAACGCTCCGTCCATCATCCCCTTTTGTATCGGATTTTTCCATGCGGCATCTTTTCACTGAGCCGGATATGTGCAGTGGAATCCAGTATGCATCATTTACCCCTCTCACCACACCTCTTTGTAAATAATGGATGCAGCGAGCTTTGTGCCTCCTACATTCATGGGCAGGCACACATTTACCCTTTTATATGTGTTTGTGTAAACTGGTAATTGAATACCCGAGAAACCTTTTGCACATAGCATACATTTATTTTATTAACGAGTTCATATGTAGAATACATTATTTTCCTTAGTGTGATAGTGTAGATGGGGACAAATGTGTTAAACCCTCCCACCCATTTTTGTTACTAATATGGTGATAGAGGCATACAGTTTGATCAGTGGGATAGCAAGGGAGTCCCAATATAAGGAAGGCCAGATTTGGCATTGAAATATTAGAGGTACAGAGGGCTCCTGCTGCCACTTCACCAGCTACACCATTGAAACCTACACCTAAACTTTTGAGATAAAGGAGGTTTTTTCCCAAACAATACTTATGACCATTTTGTGTCAGTGGGTTTTACAATTGTTCGTCATGACTGTACTCTCATTAGCACAGTCATCGGTGCTTGTGCCAAAGAATGGGTGTGTTTTTAAAGGTGTGCACAGCCCTTCATCTATGCTTAAGGTGCAAATTGCAGCCACGGTGCAGTGCCTTTACATTTTCAATTTAAAGTTTATTTTTTACTTGCAAAGAAATAATCCCTATCAGGTATTATCCATGAGAAAAGTGGAAATGAGATGGAACTCACGCAGAGAATTGTTGCAGTATGTTTCCAGAGACAGAGGTGGAAAGTGATACAGCTGTTAAGAAAATGGATACATTTACAAATGCTGAGCTTCTACGACCATATGCCTGGAGCTATTATGTTACCAGATAATATGTTGCGAATTAAAGGCCTTTAAAAAAAAGAGAAAAGGATCCCAATGTCTAAACACCAATCAGTCAATATTTATGCAAAGTTACTGTTAAAATCATAACGGATACCACGTGACCAATTTTAAATAATTGGAAGCTAAGGATGAATCACAATCCGGCAAAGTTAACAAGCATACATAGAAATTACAATACGCTTTTTGATGATAAATGTTTCAAAAACCTCCCTTTAGGAACTCACGAAAACATTCTTGATTTGGGGGGAATTTTTTGCTAGACAGGTAAACGTGGGTATCCTATGTTATAAATCAACACTGTGCAGTAATTGCATCTGAGTTGTAGACCAGCAGCTAAAATAAAAAGCATTTGTATGCAACAATTGGCAGTCAGAGTATTTTTACAAGCTTACCCAAAGACACGAAGTCAAATTGAAAAGTGTTTGTAGAAAAATAAATATTAATCATGAATTATTTTGGTTGATTACAAAGGTTTGTTAGAAGCAATTTTCGGTGGCCCACCCCTGACTTTGGCTACATTGAAACAAGTGTTTTTCCAGTAGCAATAGTCAAGCTTCTTGTATCTCAGTTGAGTACGGCTATCTAAGGTCACCCTTATTCTGACAAATTCACTTTCTTGTGTTGAAGTGTTCAGAGCTTTAAAGAACAGACTTTTGTGCGAATGTACTCAAATAGCATCTGACTGCAAGTATATGCGGGCTTGTGGTTGATGGATGAGCTGCTGTAGAAGATCTTACATTGAAAATGTGGCAGAGAACATTGTGAGTGAAGTCACAATGCTGAATGACAGCGACTAATTGAAAATAAAGTGACTGGCTAGACAAGAACCGTGCGGACATTTTAAAATAAATAACGACAATAAAAACTAATTGAAACTAAAATGACTGGCTAGACTCGAACCGTATGTGGACAATTTGGAAAAAATAATGAAAATAAAAATGTCAACATTTGAAAAAGTTCATTGCGTTTACCTTAAAAAAAGTATGATCATGCTAGCGAGGTTTAGATGTACTTTCTCCAACAAGAAAAGGCCACTGTTATGTTTCTGTTTGTAGAATGTTCCCTGCAATATAAAGGGTATGCGTCATTCATATGTTTATTTAATTTGAACCTCGTTGCGCTCAAAGAATAATCACAGCAACGTTGCGATGTTCAAATAGCAGTGAAGTTTATTCTGGAATAATTACCACAGAATTATTCAGACATAGTGCCTGCCCTGACAGGTTTCGCTCGCATCACGTGAGCTTGATCACATGACAAGTCTTGTGATCAGGAAACCCAATAAATAAAAAAAATACAAGAGAGTACACAACTAACCTTCGGAACGAACATGACAACAGTGAAAATGAAAGACAGACTGATCAGAACTACTAGAACTTCAACAGTCACGAAGATTCCACATTATTCTAAAGTGGACCCATACCAAATTAACTAGTCCTCAGACTTCTAGATGGAAAAGAAATATTGATTTGTGCAAATAAGCAACATACAGGATACAGTACTGGATACATATTAAATAGAATACCTTCTTATTCAATAAATATGATGTAAACAAACTCTCACAGCATAACAATCGTTAAAATCTAAATACATGTAAAGTGCAAGTGCAAGATTGGTCTTCGGTCCTTGAGAATGTACAGCATAATCCTCCAACTTAAAACGCGCCACAGGGTGCGTCTGCACCCTTGTCACATTCGGCCCCACCCCTCCCTGCACCTCTGTGCAAACGTGCCCCGTGGCAGATTTTAAATTGGGGGATTAATTCCCCTTTAATCCTGAGGGTCCCTGGGGGCCAACTAGCCCACCAGGTTCCTCCAGTAAGTGCCACAGTGCTGCGCTGCAGAGAGGTGGTTCAAGGCCATGCCCCTTTTTAAACCTCTCTGCAATGCAGCTCTGTGGGACTTACTGGAGGTACCTGGTGGGCTAGTTGGCCCCTAGGGACCCTCAAGATTAAGGGGACTTAATCCCCCAAGTTACAATGTGCCATGGGGTGCATTTGCACAGTGGTGCAGGTAGGGGGCGGGGCCTTAGATAATAATTGTGCAAACCGCCCGCTGGCGCGTTTTAAATTGGGGGATTAAGTTCCCTTCAATCCTGAGGGTCCCTGGGGGCCAACTAGCCCACCAGGTACCTCCAGTAAGCACCACAGAGCTGCGTTGCAGAGAGGTGGTCTGAGGCCACGCCCCTTTTTACATCACTCTGCAAACGCTGCTTCTGGTGCACTGCTGGTGGGGCAATGATGTCCTCTTGTGTTCTGAGGATGTCAGGACACAAGAGGACTTCATCCTCCGAGCAGCAGTGCACCAGAAGCCGCGTATGCTGCGTGGTGGCCTCGGACCCCTTCTCTGGAATCCTGCTGTGTGGTGCTTACTGGAGATACCTGGTGGGCTAGTTGGCCCCCAGGGACCCTCAGTATTCAAGGGGACTTAATCCCCCAACTTAGAACTCACCCGGGGGCGCGTTTGCAGAGTAGTGGAGAAAGGGGGCGTGGCCTTTGTCCACCTCTCAGCAATTCCTTTGTGTGGAGCTTACTGGAGGTAAGAGGTAGGCTAGTTGGCCCCTAAATGACCTCCAGCAGCGAAGGGGACTTCAATCCCCTTCAAGAGCACGCCAGGGAGCATGTTGGTAGAGTGGTGGGAAGAGGGGGTGTGGCCTGCTCTTCGAACTTAGCAATCCTGCTGTGTGGGACTTACTGGAGGTAATAGGAGGGTTATTTGGCCCCCAAGGATGTACGTGGGGGCCAATTACCCCTCTTTTTACCTCCATTAAGTCCCGCACAGTGGGATTGCTAAGACGTCTTCAGAGGCCATGCTTCCCTTCTCCACCATTCTGCAAACGCGCTTCCTGGCAGACTACGGGATGGGGGATAAAGTCCAATTTACTCCTGAGGGGCTTTGGGGGCCAAGAAGCCCTACTGGTACCGCCTGTAAGCCCTATGCACCGGAATCCCTGAGTGCTGGTCGGAGGTCCAGCACCCTTTCTCCGCCACTCTGCAAACACGACTACTCGCTAAAAAATGGTATGCAATGTAATAGGTTTCGCATTTGTAAGAATTAGAGCTATTGGCAATGTAAATGCAAACGTTTTTTTACTAATGTTGTTTGGAGTGGAGTAGATGTACGTTGTGTGTAGTGGAATTATGTGATATGTTGTGCAGTGAAAGTATGTGGTATTTAATGTATAGGAATTTTGAAGCGTGGGATTATGTGTTATGGAGAGTAATTATGTGGTATGGTAGTCTGTGTTGTGGAGTGGTAACCTCAGGTTTAGTCTTCCTAGTTTCCATAGAAGCTCAGCTATGAACTCAGTGAGACATAAAAGATGGAATCACTGAGGAGCACTTGTGGACCTAGTCAGAGGTATGAGCAGGGCCCCTGGAATTATGTGAGTATTTGGCTGCACCAACTTTCACACAATTATACATTTTTTGCATTAGCCACATAATTCATCATCTGCACACTAATCTGCGGATTAGAACAAAAAAAAACCTTATTTCTAGCTGAAATGGGTCAAACGTTACCAAAAATGCAGCAACAAGTGTTACAGCTTGGTGGAAGGCCCTTTGCAAACCTAGAATGGTCACCTGTTACTTATTGCTAAATGTGGGTTTTACATTGGTACTAATGGTGTGCAAGCCACTCTTTCCTCTCTCTCCACCCCTCTTCCCTCTTTCTGCACCTCTGTTGGTTCTTTCTACACTGCTCTTGCTTCTATCCTCACATTACTTGCCTCTTTCTGCACTTGTCTTGCTTGTTTCTATGCCTTGGTTGCCTCTTTCAGCAATTCTCTTGCCTCTTCTGCACTTTTCCTGCCTCTTCTGCACTTTTCCTGCACTTCTCTTGCCTCTTTCTGCACCCCTGTTCCTTCATTCTGCACTTTCCATGCTTCTTTTTACACCTGTTGTTCTTCTTTCTGCACCCCTCCTGCCTCTTTCTGTACCTCTCTTGTCTCTTTGTGTACCCATCCTATCATTTTCTGTACCCTTCTTGCCTCTCTCTCCACCCCTCTTCCCTCTTTCTGCACCTCTGTTGGTTCTTTCTGCACTGCTCTTGCTTCCATCGGTACCTCACTTGCCTCTTTCTGCACTTGTCTTGCTTCTTTCTATACCTCGGTTGCTTCTTTCAGCAATTCTCTTGCCTCTTTGTGCACTTCTCTTGCCTGTTTCTGCACTTCTCTTGCCTCTTTCTGCACCCCTGTTGCTTCATTCTGCACATTCCATGCTTCTTTCTGCACATGTCTTTTTTCTTTCTGCACCCCTGTTGTCTCTTTATGTACCTCTTTTGCCTCTTTCTGCACTTCTCTTGCCTTTTTCTGCACTTCTCTTGCCTGTGTCTTCACTTCTCTTGCCTCTTTCTGCACCACTGTTGCTTCATCCTACACTTTCCATGCTTCTTTCTGTACCTGTCTTGCTTCTTTCTGCACCCCTCCTGCCTCTTTCTATACCTCTCTTGACTCTTTGTGCATCTATCCTATCTTTATCTGCACCCCTCTTGCCTCTCTTTCCACCCCTCTTCCCTCTTTCTGCACCTCTGTTGGTTCTTTCTGCACTGCTCTTGCTTCTATCTGCCCCTTACTTGCCTCTTTCTGCGCTTTTCTTGCTTATTTCTACACCTCGGTTGCTTCTTTCAGCAATTATCTTTCCTCTTTGTGCACTTATATTGCCTGTTACTGCACTTCCCTTGCCTCTTTCTGCGCCCCTGTTGCTTCAGTCTGCACTTTCCATGCTTCTTCCTGCACATGCCTTGCTTCTTTCCGCATGCCTGTGTCTCTTTATGTACCTCTCTTGCCTCTTTGTGTACCCATCCTACCTTTTTCTGCACTCCTCTTGCCTCTCTCTCCACCCCTTCCTTTTTTCTGCACCTCTGTTGGTTCTTTCGGCACTGCTCTTGCTTCTG
This sequence comes from Lissotriton helveticus, assembly GCF_964261635.1. NCBI lineage: Eukaryota > Metazoa > Chordata > Amphibia > Caudata > Salamandridae > Lissotriton > Lissotriton helveticus. Next base: position 647,498,437 of record NC_136069.1, read on the forward strand.
TCTTCACCTTCTTGCCTCTTTTTGCACTTCTCTTACCTGTTTCTGCATTTCTCTTGCCTCTTTCTGCACCCCTGTTGTTTCATTCTCCACTTTCCATGCTTCATTCTATACATGTCCAGCTTCTTTCTGCACCCCTGTTGTCTCTTTATGTACCTCTTTTGACTCTTTCTGCACATTTCTTGCCATTTTCTGTACCTCTCTTCGCTCTTTCTGTACTTATGTTGCCTCTTTCTGCACCTCATTTGCTTCTTTCTGTACCCCTGTTGTCTCTTTCTGCACTCATCTTCCCTCCTTCTATACCTTTCCTGCCCGGTTTTGCATCTCACGTGCCTCTTTCTGCACTTTTCTTGCTTCTTACACACCTCCGTTGCTTCTTTCAGCAATTCTGTTACCTCTTTGTGCACTTATCTTGCCTCTTTTTGCACTCTTGTTGCTTTATTTTGCTCTTTCCATGCTTCTTTCTGCACCTGTCTAGCTTTTTTCTGTACCCCTCCTGCCTCTTTCTGTACCTCTCTTGCCTCTTTGTGCACCCATCTTACCTTTTTCTGCACCCCTCTTGCGTCTCTCTCCACCCCTCTTCCCTCTTTTTGCACCTTGGTTGGTTCTTTCTGAACTGCTCTTGCTTCTTTCTCTACCTCTATTACTTCTTTCAGCAATTCCCTTGCCTCTTTGTGCACCTCTCCTACCCCTTTTTGCACCCCTTTTGCCTCTTTTTACACCTCTGTTGGTTCTTTCTCCACTGCCCTTACTCTTTCTGCACCTCACTTGCCTCTTTCTGTGCTTTAGTTGCTTTTTTCAGCACCTCTCTTGCCTCTTTCAGCACCTGGGTTGCTTCTTTCAGCCAGTCTCTTACCTCCTTCTGCACCTTTTAGTTAGAGGTAGTTTGAATTCCCCTGCCCATTATGTACTAGGACCATACCGGGGAGGTCATGCCAATCACAGGGGTACCCCATCCCGTAGAGTACCTTAGTGTATGTAGGTGCTTTCACTGTATTCTGAGTGTCTTTCAGCATATTACTGGCTCCAGGCCTGGTTAGTCAGAGTCAGTTACCACCAGTACCCATCAGAAAAATGTTGGGGGCTGAGGATGACTTCTGCAACAAGGACTCTTTATGCTCCTCTGTTGGTTCTTTGTCCACATCTCTTGCTTCTTTCTGTACCTTTCTTCATCTTTCTGGACTTCTGTTGCCTCTTTCTGCAAATCTCTTGCTTCTTTCTGTGCCTTTCTTCCTCTTTCTGCACATGTCCTACCTTTGTAGGCATAGTTAGAAATTAGCATTAAAAAAACCTTTAAAATTCTGTGAAAAACCACAGGTTTTAGGGACGTTATAGTTAGAAATTAGCATTTAAAAAGCCTTTGAAATTCACTAAAAAAAGATAGGTTTCAGGGAAGTTATGGTTAGAGATTAGCATTTAAAGAACCTTAGAAATTCACTGAAAAACCACAGGTTTCAGGGACGTTATAGTTAGGTCAACATTTCACTCGTACAAAACCAGAGAAATTCAGCCGTTATAGTTAGTTCAGCTAACTATAACTCGTGCCCCCGCAATACACTGCTGATGATGTCACATATTACATTATTCATGACATGGTCAGTGTCATCACTGATGACATCATTCATGACATCATTGATGACATCACTGATGACTTCACTGATGACATCATCCACGTGATAATCTGATGCACCTCATCATACCCTAATAGAACCTTTGATACAGCCATTCTAAAATACAGACTACTATTTTCAAAACCATAAACACACCAATACCAGTTAGTACATACCCACTCACTAATTCCTAGGTCTACACATACATCCTCTCATTCACCCATACAGTCACTCATACATGCAGTCAAGCATCAATACGGCACTACCATATGCACTCACATATCTATACAGAAACTCACACACCGCCAATCATCCATAGAGTTACTCACACACCGAGTCAGTCATGTAAAGAATCAATCATACTCCCATTTACTCACTTATATAGTTATACACACTCCTCTTCACTTATTCAAACATATACTAACACATTCTTACACTCTTATACAATAACTAATACAAGCACACACTCATCCATACAGCTACTCTCACAATCACTCACTCTTACATATAGTCATTTATATACTCCAACACTCACATTCACTGCCTTTCACTTGGGCAGTTACTCATACATGTACCACTGAGGCATCCTTCACTCACCAACACATCCATACACACACTCACCCACCAATACAGCCCTTCACATATGCACTCTTGAACCCATATACCCAGTGAATCACCCACTCACACCTCTATGCACAGCATCACATACACGGACCCACCCATCCACACAGACACTCAGGTACCCACACAGAACATGAGACAACCAATCAATGACCCTCATTTAGCTACTCACATACCCAATGCAACCGCTTACACACCAACTAACAAACTAAAAAGTACTTAAAAAGTAAACATAAAGCATCCAACAATAAATGCCAGAAAATAATAATGAAAATGAATAAATATTGCTGAATGCCAAATTTCATATGTGCATATTAACTATGTAAATTACTGCCTCAGTTATTTCCAGTGACATGATGACAATTCAACTTCTAAGGACATGTTGTTCAGCCATATTTGCAATATGATAATGATAATCATGGCGCATTATTCATTTTCATTATTATTTTCTGGCATTTATTGTCATATGATTTATGTTTACTTTTTAATATGTGATATATTTATTAATATGATGAAGCTGGGTTTTCATGTTCTTACCATTATGAGTATCATTATTATGCACAAGGTTTGGAGTAGGTTTTAGTGACGCATTATGGGAGTTGTAGGCTTTAGGCTGAAAAGAGAACGTCAGTGCATTGATGAGCAAGCACCAATCTAACAGGAGGGATTTGAATGTCAGCTGATAACTTAAATTAAGGAGTTGAGACGAGGGGCAGGGAAACATTACCATGGCAGTTTTAGCCGAGTTGAAACCAAGCAGGCAGCGTTCACAGGTATGTGAAGATGAATGTCATATGAGTGGGAGAAATATGTATATGGGGGGAGTTTGAATGATTGGTCAGAGCGGGCCGTTTAAGTTTGTTGGAGGTGGGGGCGGCGCGATATGTAGGACCTGTGATTTTCATTCGTTTTTGTTTGTTTCATTTTTCTTAGTCAGAAGCAGAATGGATGGCATATGAGTAGTGATGAAGTTAATGCATGTGAGATCGGAGCTAAGATGGAAGATGATTTAATTTAGGATGTGCATAATGGAGTTTAGTTGATATCAGCATGAGCATTGGGGTAATAGCAAATGGTGTAAGATTGCGTGTTTGATTTGCTAGGTTTTTAAGGTGTGCGTGTGAGGCAAAAAACTAGATACGGGATAGGGAGGAATGATGTATGAATGAGTGTGTTTGTTTCGCTTGTTGCTTAAGGTGTGAGTATGAGGTTAATAACTAAAACTGGGGGTAGGGAAGTGAAACGTTGCAAATTTGGTTGGTAATACTGACACTTATTGGAATTCATTATGATACTTGTTTTCTTGAAGATAAATGTTTATAGTTTCATATGCAATACTAGGGTAAGAGTGTACGTGGTTAATTGGGCTTAATTTGAGTCATATTATGTTGATTTTCATATGTACTCTAAAAACCATATTGTAACAGTGATTTTGTATTTAATAATTTTCAGTGAACCCCTGAAGAAGGGCTTATGTATAGCCCAAAATTCATTGGGAGTAAATAAAGAATCGCTGCTCTGGACGTACCTTGTATTTTTGATCGTGTTCTTAACCCCTTCCATGCTGATGATGAACCCCAGCCGTCACGCTCCACGGTGCTCATGTGCTGATGACGGCTGGGGTTCGTCACGGCCCCGCCCTGTTCTTTTGTTTACCGCACAGCGGCGGAATCGACCCAGCATGGAATGGGTTAATAGAGGACTAGCTCACAACTTGGACATGGAAAGCATTCGAAAAGCAGGACACCGTATTTTTGGATTGAAAAATTATGAGTTTATACATTTTGGACTACCAGTTTGGATTAAAAAGAGTAAGCATGGGCGTAAAATCCGCTCCGCTCGCGGATTTTTCGGATTTTCGGCAAATTCGCAATCCGCGAACGCTCGCGAATTTGTCGAAAATCCGTGAATCCGCTCGCGGCGGATTTTTTGCTTGGTTGCGGCGCGCGGCGTGGTGCACGGCGTTCACTTTCCGTCATTTAGCGTTTGCCGAGTTGTTTTTCTTTGCGAGTGACGCGCCATTTTAGATCTTGCTGCGTGTTCCCGCGGGAGTTTGGCGCCCGCGAATACGTACTCGCGGCTTGCCACCTTGCACAGCACACCTCGCGAGAGTTCGCAATTGCGAACACGTAGTTGCGGCGGAAAGGAACAATCTCGCACTTGCGAAATAGAGATTTTGCAATTTCGCACAAGAAAATCACCAGCAAACAGGATAAACCTTCAGAAAATTATGATTTTTATCAGAATCACTCCTCAGGTTGACATTTGCATGGCCTTTTTTTTTGCAAGGAGTCCATTTTGGGGGGGGGGAGGAAGGAAGTGCCCCACAGTCTCCAACTTCCTGTTCCTGTCCAGCAGGCTCCTCCCAGTGCTTTGTCCATCTCCTGGTCACTTTCATTTGGATCTGGAGCTGGAAGGATTACTTTTTGTGGGTGCTGCTGGATATTTGGATTTGAGGCCTTTTTGACTGTCTTTGGATCACTTTTGGATTAGAAATCAACTTTCACAAGTAAGTTTGTTTGGGGCATTACAGTTGCTGCAAGTAAAATTTTGGAACTTTTTCAGAACATTAAATAAATTATATTGTGGGTAGCCACAGTATCCAGTAGGACCAGGGTTGGTTAGAGGTGCATGATACAACTGTTTTGTTGAATTTAAACACCATTGAGGCCATGGATGGGCTGGGATTGTGCTGATTTTTGTCCTTTTTTTGGGCCTGCTGGTGTGGCCCTTTGCCCAGGGGTGGTGAGTGTTGCATGGGCCTAGTCTTTCTGTGGGGTGTCTTCTTGAATTTAAACATAATTGAGGCCATGGATGGGCTGGGATTGTGCTTATTTTATTGTTTTTTGTCGTTTTTGGGGGGGTGCTGGTGTGGCCTTTTGCCCAGGGGTGGTGGTGCATGGACTGAGTGTGCCTGTGGTGTGGTCTCACTCTCTTTAATGTAAACATCATGGATGGCATTGGATTGTGGTGATTTCTGGCTGTTTTTCTGTTTTTTGGGGGTGTACTGTTGATGTGGACTGGCCATGTGGGTGGTGGTGGTGGCCATCTTGAGTGCTGGCTGGTACAGGCAACATGTGCTTGGGGTGTAAGGGGCCATTTTGAGGAGAGGCAGTGTCTGAGGCCTGCACTTATTTTGCCTACTTTTCATCCATTATGCCCAGGGGTAGTGAGTGTTGCATGGGCCTAGTGTTTTTGAGGGGTGTCTTCTTGAATTTAAACACCATTGAGGCCATGGATGGGCTGGGATTGTGCTGATTTTATTGTTTTTTGTCGTTTTTGGGGGGCTGCTGGTGTGGCCTTTTGCCCAGGGGTGGTGGTGCATGGACTGAGTGTGCCTGTGGTGTGGTCTCACTCTCTTTAATGTAAACATCATGGATGGCATTGGATTGTGGTGATTTCTGGCTGTTTTTCTGTTTTTTGGGGGTGTACTGTTGATGTGGACTGGCCATGTGGGTGGTGGTGGTGGCCATCTTGAGTGCTGGCTGGTACAGGCAACATGTGCTTGGGGTGTAAGGGGCCATTTTGAGGAGAGGCAGTGTCTGAGGCCTGCACTTATTTTGCCTACTTTTCATCCATTATGCCCAGGGGTAGTGAGTGTTGCATGGGCCTAGTGTTTCTGAGGGGTGTCTTCTTGAATTTAAACACCATTGAGGCCATGGATGGGCTGGGATTGTGCTGATTTTATTGTTTTTTGTCGTTTTTTTTGGGCCTGCTGGTGGGGCCCTTTGCCCAGGGGTGGTGCGTGTTGCATGGGCCTAGTCTTTCTGTGGGGTGTCTTCTTGAATTTAAACATAATTGAGGCCATGGATGGGCTGGGATTGTGCTTATTTTATTGTTTTTTGTCGTTTTTGGGGGGGTGCTGGTGTGGCCTTTTGCCCAGGGGTGGTGGTGCATGGACTGAGTGTGCCTGTGGTGTGGTCTCACTCTCTTTAATGTAAACATCATGGATGGCATTGGATTGTGGTGATTTCTGGTTGTTTTTCTGTTTTTTGGGGGTGTACTGTTGATGTGGACTGGCCATGTGGGTGGTGGTGGTGGCCATCTTGAGTGCTGGCTGGTACAGGCAACATGTGCTTGGGGTGTAAGGGGCCATTTTGAGGAGAGGCAGTGTCTGAGGCCTGCACTTATTTTGCCTACTTTTCATCCATTATGCCCAGGGGTAGTGAGTGTTGCATGGGCCTAGTGTTTCTGAGGGGTGTCTTCTTGAATTTAAACACCATTGAGGCCATGGATGGGCTGGGATTGTGCTGATTTTATTGTTTTTTGTCGTTTTTGGGGGGCTGCTGGTGTGGCCTTTTGCCCAGGGGTGGTGGTGCATGGACTGAGTGTGCCTGTGGTGTGGTCTCACTCTCTTTAATGTAAACATCATGGATGGCATTGAATTGTGGTGATTTCTGGCTGTTTTTCTGTTTTTGGGGGGTGTACTGTTGATGTGGACTGGCCATGTGGGTGGTGGTGGTGGCCATCTTGAGTGCTGGCTGGTACAGGCAACATGTGCTTGGGGTGTAAGGGGCCATTTTGAGGAGAGGCAGTGTCTGAGGCCTGCACTTATTTTGCCTACTTTTCATCCATTATGCCCAGGGGTAGTGAGTGTTGCATGGGCCTAGTGTTTCTGAGGGGTGTCTTCTTGAATTTAAACACCATTGAGGCCATGGATGGGCTGGGATTGTGCTGATTTTATTGTTTTTTGTTGTTTTTTTTGGCCTGCTGGTGGGGCCCTTTGGCCAGGGGTGGTGAGTGTTGCATGGGCCTAGTCTTTCTGTGGGGTGTCTTCTTGAATTTAAACATAATTGAGGCCATGGATGGGCTGGGATTGTGCTGATTTTATAGTTTTTTGTCGTTTTTGGGGGGCTGCTGGTGTGGCCTTTTGCCCAGGGGTGGTGGTGCATGGACTGAGTGTGCCTGTGGTTTGGTCTCACTCTCTTTAATGTAAACATCATGGATGGCATTGGATTGTGGGGATTTCTGGCTGTTTTTCTGTTTTTTGGGGGTGTACTGTTGATGTGGACTGGCCATGTGGGTGGTGGTGGTGGCCATCTTGAGTGCTGGCTGGTACAGGCAACATGTGCTTGGGGTGTAAGGGGCCATTTTGAGGAGAGGCAGTGTCTGAGGCCTGCACTTATTTTGCCTACTTTTCATCCATTATGCCCAGGGGTAGTGACTCAGTGTTGCATACTTGCATGTCCCACTCCCTAGTCTTTCTGTGGGGTGTCTTCAATGTAAACATCATGGATGGCATGGGATTGTGCTCATTTTTCTGTGCTTTGTCGATTTTTTGGGGTGTATAACTGAACTGATGTTCCTCTGTCTTCCATTGCTTTTAGGTGCACAAAAAGACTCAAGAGAACCACCAGTGCCAGGAAGAAGTCTTGCAGCGGTGTGTGTGTGCAGCATAACGTCACGCGACGTCACGTCTGGACACAGAACCCTCTGCAACTCGTGCAACTGCTGCCGTGCTGACCTGCTCTGAAGAAGATGGCCCCAAAAAAAGTAACCCGTAGCTCCTCTAGCAAGAAAGGTGCCAGTAAGGAGCAGAAGAAGCAAGTTACCAAGGACACTGGTGTGCTGCCCGCCCCTTTTTTTGGGAGTAAAAAAAAAAGTATGCCTGCAGCAGCAGCAGCGGGATCTGCTGGGGACCAAGCTGGCAGCAGCACCCCCGCTCCATTGGGCTCAGTGCCACCACCACCACCACGCCAACTTAAGTCCAAGCCCTTGAGTGCTGCAGAGGCAGCCAGTATAGTTCTTCAATCACCATCGACCAGTGATGTTGGCTCATCGCAAGAAAGCAGCAGCAATGTCCCTCAATCAACACAGGTTGTTGTAGCTCATCTGACGAGTGTTGAACAACCACAGCCGCAACAACAATCACATGTGCAAGTACAAGCCCAAGTACATGTGGAAGGAGAGGCAGCGCAAGGAGATGCGCAAGCAGAGGTGCATGGAGGGTCACAAGTGCCCACAATAGTTGTTCCTCCCGAAGTAGGGGCACATCAGGAAATCGACAATCAAGGCGAGGTATCATTTGAGGAAGCCACTCCTCCTGATGATCCTTCATTGTCTTCCACACCCCTAGCAAGGAAGAGAGATCAAGGGTGGTGTCTACATCTTCTTCAAGCACACCTCCTTCTGATGATACGGATCAAACTTGGGAACCAGCACCACAGCCGTCTGAGAGTGAGGCACACCATGATCCGACAAAGGTAGTTAAGCGTAAAAGGAAGCTCGTCCAAAGTCTCAGAGTTATGGAGTGTGATGAGTCTCAACAAGAAGTGGCGGATACTGCTGCTGATGAAGACTCTGCCAACGACGACCCAGTCATCATAAAGGTCACTGCAGCCCCAGCGGGCATGCAGCAAACAGACATTTTGACCCTAGCCCGAAGAGCTGCTGAGTGTGATGATGATGATGATGTTGTCGATGAGGAGGCAGTGGAAACTCCACAATCATTGGAGTTAAGTAGTACACCAACTCGTCCCGCTTCCATATTTCTTTCTGGCAAGAAGAGACCTCCGTCAACCTCGACCTTAATTAGTGGCGGTGAAAGTGCAAAACGTACAAAAGTTGGGCAATCCAGATCCTCCACTTCATCTGGCATTAGCTTCATGACCACCACCACCAGTATCGCCGCCTCCTCCATGTCCCACAGACACTTCAAGTCCCCAGTTTGGGACTTCTTTACTGTTTGTCCAAAAAATCCAAAGTTTGCCATTTGTACCATTTGTAAGCAAGCAGTTAGTCGTGGTAAGCCAGGTACCAACTATGGTACCGGAGGCCAGAGAGGTCATCTTAGGAGACAGCACACTGTCAAATGGTTTGCGCACCTAGATGCGATCAAGAAAGGCCAAATTCAAGGAAACGTTGATGTTTCATCTGATGATGACGAGCAGGAAGAAGACGTGTCAAACACTTCCCTTACACCCAGTACCCCTGTCAGCAGCACACCCAATGTGAGGCACACTAAGAGTGTTGGAGCGAGTGAGACACCAACGCACAAAAGTTCACCAGCGAGCAAAATTGGGTCAACGAAGTCATTATCAGCCCGTAAATGCTTGGTCCAGGGCAACATTAGAACAATGCTTACTTCAGACGTGCCATATGAACGCAACCACCCACTGACGCGTCTGTATAACACTAAGCTGGCTAAAATGCTAGCTGTGGACCTTCTACCTTTTTCTTTTGTAGAAGCGGTAGGTTTTCTTGAATTAGTGGCAACGCTCTGCCCTAAATGGAAGGTTCCGAGCCGGTTCTATTTTGCCAGAGTTGCGGTTCCAGCACTACATGAAGATGTGCTGGAGGCGATTGGGGCAGCTTTGCAGAAGAGTGCTGTTCACACAATACATCTGACAACAGACATGTGGACCAGTGGCGCAGGCGCTGATTACATATGCATCACTGCACACTGGGTCTCCTTTTCAGGTGTTAAAGCAAAGCTAAACGCAGGTGTTGACCCGGACAAAGTTTTCAAAGCTGCTCGGAAACATGCAACACTAGCCATGTTTGGCTTGGAGAAAAGTCACACAGCAGAAAACCTTTTGGAAGAGTTTAACAAAAAGGTCTTGAAAATGCTATCCCCCCTAAAACGCAAGATTGGTTATGTTTCCACGGATAATGGCGCCAATGTAGTTAAGGCCATGTTGAAGGGTGACCATGTTAGAGTGCCGTGTTTGGCGCACTGTATTAACCTGGTAGTTCAAAAATTCTTGAGTGATAAACAGAGTCCAGCGTTCGAGGTAATGGCCACCTGCCGCAAAATGTGCAACCATTTCAGCCATTCTTTTAAGGCCCTGAAGCATCTGCGGAGACTGCTACTTCAACGTGGAATGCCAGTGAAAGCACTCATCCAGGAGGTGGCAACACGTTGGAACTCAACCTTCTACATGCTTGAGCGTCTGTATGGGGTATATGAGAGGGGTCCCAGACCAAGAAAATAGAGAATTATTTTCAAACACATGAATTGTTTAAATAGATTCAAAAAACAAATGATGGTGCTCAGTGTATTTATTGTCACTGCACCAAAGGACATTCAATGTTCGAAAAATCATACATATAGTACACACATTTGGGTGCGCCCACAAGAGGGAGGGAAGGTGTGTGAGGGAGGGAGGCGGTGTATTTCAATTAGTTATACATCACTAATCAAAAATTCATAAAACATGAAATTCAGAATTCAAACCATGATTATCATAGATCCACATGGAAGAGGTCAAATAACACACATGTTCAATAAACCAATTTACAAAGGAAAAGAGACTCCCATAATGATTGTTACTATCAAACTGGGGTAGGGAGTTCTTGATTGTAGAGGATGGTCTACGTTTCGACCCAAAGGTGTAGGACTGTAGATCCTTACTCGCGGGTCTTCATCAGGACGTGAAGGACAGGGGGGTGAGGGTAATGTGGGGCTTGTTCCTAGGCACAAAGTTTAAAACACTAGATTACTTCAAACGGTCACAAAGAAGAGTCCCGATTTAATCATTCATCAAGACACCCAGAGCGGGTGTATTTAAAATTTAATTAGGGAAAAGTCAAGGGGTATGGAAGAGAGGTTAGCTTATACTGAGGAAGGGAACTGGAAAACCAAGTTACGTGGTTTTGTTTACCTGAAGATGCAGGTGGAAAAACGGCCTGCCCGTTGGGCGTGGTCCGTGTTCAAGCGGTCACCTGTTCCAGTATGATATGGTCTGAAAATCATAATGAAACTGACAATGAAGTAACAGGTACCAATAGGTTGAAGCAAATGCTACAGGGCCTGGGGCGTGAACAGGAGCCTACCTTAATCGATAGACAGAGTGGTAAGGGTCACTGATCTTTCCGTCGTGCCTTGCGTGTTTAAATAATCTCACAGTTCGAAATTGGAACGTGCCATGTCTGAAAAACCGAAATGGAAAAAGTAATTATTATTGAAGTTAAAAGCGAAATAGTAATCAGATGAGGGTAGCGTTTTAGACTAGGGGCACACTGTAAAGTTAGATCAGGCACTCACCCGATGTGGAAAGCGACAGAAAATTAATTATGACAAGGAGGGCGTCTCCGCGCGTCTTCTATTTAAGGGTTACAAAGCCCCCGTGTGGGTGCGCTCGTTAGGTTAATCAGGCACACTCATCAGTCACCTTGTTCCAGTATGATCACGGACCACGCCCAATGGGCAGGCCGTTTTTCCACCTGCATCGTCAGGTAAACAAAACCACGTAACTTGGTTTTCCAGTTCCCTTCCTCAGTATAAGCTAACCTCTCTTCCATACCCCTTGACTTTTCCCTAATTAAATTTTAAATACACCCGCTCTGGGTGTCTTGATGAATGATTAAATCGGGACTCTTCTTTGTGACCGTTTGAAGTAATCTAGTGTTTTAAACTTTGTGCCTAGGAACAAGCCCCACATTACCCTCACCCCCCTGTCCTTCACGTCCTGATGAAGACCCGCGAGTAAGGATCTACAGTCCTACACCTTTGGGTCGAAACGTAGACCATCCTCTACAATCAAGAACTCCCTACCCCAGTTTGATAGTAACAATCATTATGGGAGCCTCTTTTCCTTTGTAAATTGGTTTATTGAACATGTGTGTTATTTGACCTCTTCCATGTGGATCTATGATAATCATGGTTTGAATGCTGAATTTCATGTTTTATGAATTTTTGATTAGTGATGTATAACTAATTGAAATACACCGCCTCCCTCCCTCACACACCTTCCCTCCCTCTTGTGGGCGCACCCAAATGTGTGTACTATATGTATGATTTTTCGAACATTGAATGTCCTTTGGTGCAGTGACAATAAATACACTGAGCACCATCATTTGTTTTTTGAATCTATTTAAACAATTCATGTGTTTGAAAATAATTCTCTATTTTCTTGGTCTGGGACCCCTCTCATATACCCCAATCAATTACCCAGGTCCCACTGACTACATGGGTCTAACCCTACTATTTACAACACACTGAGCGTCTGTATGAGCAGTATACGGTACTCGATCACTATTTCTTCACAGAGGGTACATCTCAAAAGGAGGACCTGCGGATGAGTGCGGCGCAATGGGACATAGTTAAAAGCCTGACAGACATGCTTCGTCCTTTTTTGTTCTTCATGCGTGCAGTCAGCCAGGAGGACTGTAATTTGGGAAAAGCTATCCCATTGTTGTGCATGCTGGAGCACCAACTGATGGCGGTGTCTTCTGAGTTTGAAAAAGATGTACAAAAAAAAGACCATTTTATTTTGTCTGAGAAATTATTAGAGCGCCTACGTGGTGATGAACGTCTTCAAAAGATCAAGTCAGATCAGCATTACATTTGTGCTACTATTCTGGATCCACGCTACAAAAAGGCGCTGGCAGGCGAAGCATTCTTTCCTTTTGCTGATGCAGATGTTCAAAAGTACAAACATTGGTTAGCCTGGTCAGCCAAGAGGTTTGAAAAAGAACGGCAGGTTATTGAAGGAGAAGACAGTACATCAGCATCAGCATCAGCAGGCCATCCCCAGTCACAAGAATCCACTTCTGCACCTGTGGCTGGGGCACAAGTGACCTCTCAGCCGTTAAAGACACCGGCAACTGGATCATCTGCACCACACACAACAAAAACAGTGGCTGTTGTAGAGGATTGGCTAAGTTTGCTTGGGTATGGTTCTCGAAAAAATGTCACAGCCACAGCAAAAAGTAAGCAAAGTGGAGGAACCGTTGATGACCTTGAGTCGATGGTGCAGGACTATCTGAATGACTCAACAGAGGTCTTTCTTAATGATGAGCCATTGCAGTATTGGCATGGCAAAAAACAATTGTGGCCACAGCTCTTCAACCTGGCTATAAACTATTTGTCTTGCCCACTCGCAAGTGTGTCTTCTGAACGTGTTTTCAGTGCTGCTGGTGGCATTGTAACTCCCAAACGGAGCCGCCTCTCGCCCAAAAATGTGGAGCGGCTGACAATGATCAAGATGAATCAGCACCTCATACCACCAGATTACAAAGTACGAGAAAGCACGCCGCATGAAGACGAGGAGGACGGCAACGTAGATGAGGGGATTTGTTCTCTGTTCGGTGGCACTGACCTCATCCAGCCTGAATTCGCAGAGTATGATGACGAAATCTTGTTCTTATTCCCTGACACCGAGCCCTGAAAATGAGACAATCAATCAAGAACTTTATTTTTCGTCCTTATTCACTTTTATTCCTGTGTGCTTTGTGTCTCTCTTTCTTTGTTTTGCACAGTTAATTTAATTCAAACTTTAATCACCTAATCCCAAAAACAAGACCATCATCAGAACTGTCTTCACTTGTTTGCTTATTGATTTGAAGGTGCCGCAGTCTACATTCCTCAGGTTCACAAGTTCTGAAGAACATGCTCCTCTATCCTCCTCCTCCAGACTGCGATTTCCCTCAAAGCAGAGTGCTGGATTATGCCCAATGAAGAAAGACTCAGCACTTGTGGGGGTGTTGTACTTCTTTGCGGGTGAGTTGACGGATTTGGGCCCATTGCTGTGAAGCTCTAATAATGGACAAAAGTGTTTTGGACCAAATATGAGGTGGAAATTTCTTGCCGTTTTTGCTGACTTGCTTGCCTTTGAGGTGCTCTTTGGCGGGGTTCCGGGTGTTTGTGGGTAATTTTTGGTGTCTGGGAGCACTGTTGCGACAGTCTAATCTTGATTGCATTTGCTTTTCAGGAAATCCGTGGTGGAAAACAGGAGTTATGATGATTGATGATGATGATGACCTAGCTGCACAGCGCCGCGTTTGGACCGAAGGCCGAGAGATATTGTAAGTATGAGATTTAGCTTTTTCGCTGTTTGGGGGTGTTGTCGGGTGGTTTTTTCCGGGTGGGTTGGCGGGTCTTGCCTGGGGCATTCCTGGGAAGGTCTAATACCGGATAGAAGTGTTTTGGACAAAATCCTGAAGGAACAGCCTTTTTTTTGCTATTTCTTCTGTCATCTTGCTCAATGTAGCGTTTTGGGGGGCTTCCTGCTGTTCGTGGGTGGGTTGCGGCCGGGGTCTCTGTCGAAGCACTGCTGCGACAATCTAATCTTGATTGCATTTGCTTTTCAGGAAATCCGTGGTGGAAAACAGGAGTTATGATGATTGATGATGATGATGACCTAGCTGCACAGCGCCGCGTTTGGACCGAAGGCCGAGAGATATTGTAAGTATGAGATTTAGCTTTTTCGCTGTTTGGGGGTGTTGTCGGGTGGTTTTTTCCGGGTGGGTTGGCGGGTCTTGCCTGGGGCATTCCTGGGAAGGTCTAATACCGGATAGAAGTGTTTTGGACAAAATCCTGAAGGAACAGCCTTTTTTTTGCTATTTCTTCTGTCATCTTGCTCAATGTAGCGTTTTGGGGGGCTTCCTGCTGTTCGTGGGTGGGTTGCGGCCGGGGTCTCTGTCGAAGCACTGCTGCGACAATCTAATCTTGATTGCATTTGCTTTTCAGGAAATCCGTGGTGGAAAACAGGAGTTATGATGATTGATGATGATGATGACCTAGCTGCACAGCGCCGCGTTTGGACCGAAGGCCGAGAGATATTGTAAGTATGAGATTTAGCTTTTTCGCTGTTTGGGGGTGTTGTCGGGTGGTTTTTTCCGGGTGGGTTGGCGGGTCTTGCCTGGGGCATTCCTGGGAAGGTCCAATACCGGATAGAAGTGTTTTGGACAAAATCCTGAAGGAAACACCAGTTTTGGCACTTTTTGTAAGTTAGGGTTCGTTAGGGTTAGCCCTACCAGCACGATTGCATGTGTTTCGGGGGGTTCTATTGCAACACAGTTCTGCTGTTGTAGGAGCGATGCTGGCTATGGATACTTTTGCTTGCTTGCAAGTGGTTGGAATACAATCCACGGTCTGTATTTGGGCCTACTGTTACTTTCAAAGTACGTTTTGTAACCATTTTTCTGCTAGGCATCGTTTTTGGAGATCTGATTGGGGTTCTTCTACATTTTTGCGACTGGCTTTAGTAAGGGTCTTGGTGGGAGCATTGCTGGGAAGGTCAAATTTTGTTCTAAAACACAGTTTATAGTACACCTTAATTGAGGCGAAAGATCCGCTATAATATTTTGGCCATACTTATTTATCTTTAAAAAGGTGAGTCCGACAGAGCACGCAATTTCCAAAATATTGTACTGTCTATTAGGGAAATCAAAGTGTCACATTTTGAACCACACAGCGTACATACCTTTTATTTATTTATCAGTGGTATTGTAATAGCACTTCCTGTTTTCAGTTCAATAATTACAGGCCGGGTTTCAGTCAACATCCGCCAGGCAGGCAGTGGACAGGGTGTCTTCTGTCAGTGGTCACCAACATTGATGGACGAAGCGTCAGCTGGAATGGAGGAGTGCCGCCAATAAGAGGAATTGTTTGCTGCATGCAACTTACTTACCAAATTCAAGGACAACACCAAAAACATACGCAATACAGATACAGTATCCATTGTATTATTCTATGAGTGTGACTGCATGTGCTTAGCTTTACTTTGTAACCAAAGATTGTCTTTATCTTCAATTATTGTTTGTCCATGCTCTGCTTTTTTTTTCTTCTCTCAACAAAACCTACCCAAAAAGAAACCCCCATTCCCATCCATTTTACAAACCCTAACCCTCTTCCCCCGGGCTGTGTTGTTTTGCTTGATGTCTGACTACAATGACATCAATAATTCCACACACTTGCTGGGGAGGATAAGGTCATAGCAACAGGCTGGTGAAGGAATACGAGGATATCTTCTAGACTTACTCAGCTTCAGTACTATATCTTCTAGTAGTAGTAGCCAATGTCAAATAAATTCAACGCAAGTACTAGTTATACTAGCAAGCAAATACTTTACCATTTGTTAGGCTACATTATGGCACTGTTCTGTCTGTCACCTGCTATATTCTCGATCGTACCGTAACCGTTGTAATGCTACAGTAAGGACAAACAAGGTTTCGTTTTCTTTTTTTCCATAGGCATGCAACTGCCACTGTGTCACACCACTAGTACCACCGCAATGAGGAAATGTCACCCGCCCAGGATTGACAACGTTAATCCCCATTTCACGTGGAGCCAGCCCTGGGCCTAGCCCTAATTTCTAACACAAATTACAGGTAAGATAAGCGTTTGGTGGGAGGTAGTATAATGGAGTATTATTTCGGAGTAGACAAGAGATTGACGGTTGTACTACTAAAGTCCTACGACTGTTCAGGAAAACAAAGTTACTGTTACACCCCCGCCCCCCACCCACCAGACTGAAAAGCAGTAAAAAACAGGTATGGTCAGATAAAGTTTAAAAATATATTTATGTAGCCCTAACAAAATAATCTCCCTCACCCACCCTAACCCCAACGATTGTCTTTGAAACGTCCCAAAACGATCCCAACTCCCAAATCCCACCCCCCAAAAGTCTATAAAAAAAGGGCAAGGGACACTCCACTACTGGAGGGTGCTGGTGCTGGTGCATTTTGCGGCATGGGCATCATACTCCTTGCGGAGGGTGGCAAGCTCGGAGCGGAGGCCCTTAACCAAGTTCTTATACTTCAGGACCTCCTGCTCCAGGTTGGACATTCGGACTCGTAGGCGGAGTTGGCGTTCCTTGCAGCTCCTGTGGGGGGCAGCTGGTATTTCTGTTGCTTGGCGGTGGCGGTTGTCTTTCTTAGCCCGGCTCGGTCCCGCTGGCTTAGTCACGGAGGAGGATGCAGTGGTCACAGTCGAGGATGTTGTTGTTGCCCCGCTCGACTGCGTGTCCTCCTCCTCCTCCAGGGCCACCAGCCGCCGATATTTGGCGACAGTGGCCTCCAGCCTCCGTTGCCGGGCCAGTCTAGCCTGCTCCCTCCGTGTTGTTGATTTGGAAGGAGCAACTATATGAAGAAAGAAAGACATAGTCTGTAACCAATGCTCCTTAGCATTAATAACACAAAGTGATTGAGCCGAAAGTTGGGTCACAGTACAAGTAGCAAATTGAAAGCACAGTACATAACTATTGAGGACAGTATCTATGTAACCTCCCACTTCTGCATCCTTGCTCTAACATTAGTGGTAGTTTAATGAACAAATTCTACGACCACTATGGACTTCCATTACAGTCGACTATGACAGTACACCAGTCTTATTCTTCTTCTTCCCTCTTGTTTAGGGAAATTGGTACGTTATCTTATGCAAGCCGGCAGAATGACATGGACAGCACAGTGAACTTGCACCCGAGAAAAAAAGTTGCACACCATGATGAGTGAGACAGACTTGCGTTACTGTACCGGTCCAGTACATGCAGGTGGTGAAGCTATTACTTTTCTATTACGGGTGGCACTGAGAATACTCTGTTACAAGGGCTACTGCTTAATTAATTTACCTTTCACCCTACAGTGCAAATGAGTACTAGAAAAGGAAAATAAAGAAGCTAACTAATTTGATTATCTATCACTTCACAGGGGACGTATTTGATGACATATGGGATGACTTTAGGTGCTTTGCTTAATATTGAGTGAACAGTGATACACCCACACATGAATGACGTACTACAAGTAAACTAAAGTTATTAAGAGAGGTACGGAGTGTCCACCGTAATAACCAGATATATGCTGTGATTGCAGACGCAATACAAAGTACTGCTACTATTCATGGTAGTATTGGACACATTTACAATTTCTTTTCCTTGCCTTCCCTGCACTGGAACGGACGTGCGGGTGCGGTGGTACATGCTCTTCAAGGTAACACTTACTTCATCTGGCGACCATCTACTCTCTCTAGATACACATTTGCTATCTAAGAGTCAGAGAATACCATGCTCCAGGCATCCATTCAGTCAAAGTATACGCACACATACAGTTTCTGTTTCACCCACCCAGGCTGCTGTCCTTCCACCCATCCTTGCTTCATCATTGACCCAGCCATGCACCATACCATATTCTTTCCTTCCCAGCCACCTCGGGGGCCAAGCAAACACATATCGTTCTTCTTTGCCAGCCATCATACAAGTTCGCGTCCCACTTACTTACACCCTTCTTTCACTTTTCGTTCATCCCATCCATCACGTTCGTCTAAGAACTTATTGGGATTCTTCTCACCAAAAACTTCACAGCTAAGTCGAAGTACATTTCGAGGAGGCTACTACCTGGTTGATTTGTAATACACCCGTGCAGAAAGCACACTATGCAGTCTTCAATCTCAATAAGTAAGGAATATATAGCTTACCTGTTTCCGCCACCACCGTTTGAACCCCCACAGGACCGTCCGCCGGCTCTTGCACCGCCTCCTCCCCAGAGTCCGCCGAGTCCTTGCCCAACACAGCCACCTCCGCGCTGGCCCCGTCACCAGATGTTACACCTACAAAGTACATTTAAGAATGTTAGAATACACCACTCACTACTATATAATATTTGGTCTAGGAGAAATGTTAAAAAAACTGAATACAATGTAATAATTTGTGACTGTCTACTCCAAAGTAAAAATGTCCCATTTTCCAGGGAAGGCTGTTGTCTTGCTGCACTTTTATGCACAACTGATGAATGCTTGCTTTTGATTTTTAACACGCACCACTTTTTCTCCTAACAGACAGAAGCTTGGCTCCTAAGAACACGACCAGGATCAAGTTCAAACCAGGTGAGAGCTCGGCTCGACCACAAGAAATGTGTCCAATTAATCGTCAGCACTAACCACTTTTCCGTTTTCAGTTAAATAGTTTTATGACAAAGTAAATTTTAATAAATGTGTTTAGTTTTAATAAAGCTTTTAAACTTAAATAGACTCTGTGGTTTTTGTTCCTCCAGACTAGAGTGGATGAGCTAAAGGTTTTGGAATTTTTGCAAGCATGAGTGCCTCTGACACTTCTTGACTGTGCTGTGACTCCGACTCTCTTGTCCTGCGTACGATAATCTAGAGATCATTGGGGATCAATAATCGGTGACTTCGGGAGCTGAATGACTCTGCCACACTATCTAGTCAGTAAGGAGACAGTGCATAGAGCTATTGCTGAATAGAATGGGAGTCCAATGGAATTGCCAAATGTCCAATCTTAGTTAGCTACACAGACAGACTAATAAGAATAGTCTAGTAATACCACAGGGAGTCATATTCGAGGCAGGATAAGAATTTATATCCAGTCTACAAGAAGATCAAAGACGATTTAGAAAAAATCGAATGAGGAACGCTAGGAAAAAATAGGTACTCTTTATTAAAATGTAAACTTACTGGGGCCAGCAAAGGAGCCCTCGCCTGCCCCATCCTGGCCTGCATCCTCAGCACCATCCTCCTGTGTCCTCTTGCCCTTGGGGGGAGCTGATGTACAACATGAAAGAAAGAAAAACCAGAAAACATGGATGAGATTTTTCAACCAAATCAAACATTTCAAAAGAACAATAACAAAATATTTTGGAGAAATAGCAAATAGATAGACAACTATTCCACGGGATCTATCTCATGTGGTATACTACGTTATTCGTATTGCCTGATTTGCGGAACGTTGACTTAGAAAGTTCCTATGTAACTCAATAAACAGACTACTAAAGAGGTTTGCCTAGGCCTGGCACTGCAGGCAGCAGTCCGCAGCACGCGAAGTGACATGACAGACAAAGTCCATCCTGCTTGCAGATCAGTGAATACTCAAACTATCAATCCACCCACCACCGCCACTATTTCTTCTTATAGCCATGTGTCTAAAGGAAGGACTGGACTTCAGTCTGTTGGGGCTGATTTAGAAGTCCCTTGCGGCTCATTTTCCTCCATTGTTGCGTGCCTTTTGTGACGCAGCGGCAGAACAAAAGACTCGCCATGGTGTTGGTGCGGCGTATATATTAAAAAAAAAACACATATGGACATATGGGCGATGCATCACGTTGTAAAGCCCTGCGCCATCACGGGGCGTTCCGGCGCAAGGGAGGGCGTACCTGCGCAGGAACGAATCCTAAAAGTGGCTGAGGGAAATCTACAAGATGTCAATCAGTCACTTTTAGGACAATGATGCATGACTCAAACCCTGCGCGCTTGAAGCCGACGTACGGCTTGATGCAGCATTGGGGAGATAGGGTACCCCAGAGCATTGCTGGAGCTGCGCCATCGTTGGCACGCAACTCCAGCAATGCGCTGCCTTTACGGCACAGATGCGTAAGGCTTCTGTGACGTTTTGGGCCAATGGGTGGTGGTGGCATGGCACACAATTACTGCCGCATCCCTGCTACTATGCAGGGATGCGCCGGTAATTGAAAATATGACCCTTAGTGTCTAGCATTACGCAGTTCTTATCTTTACACTACACTCATACATAATTTCTCAGGCCAATGAAATGCTTCTGAACACAACATACAAAACAAAGAAGCATAGTAGCAAGCAAGGCTACTGAGAAGGAGAGCAGTGCACCTGAAATGCATAGAAGATTTTGAAATATAATTTACCTCAATGTAATCGGCAGCATTATTGCTCTTGGTAAAGAACAAAGATTTGCAAATAACAGAGCCGGATAAAACAGAGTAGTAAATGAATAGCTACTACTACTCACCAAGCCCGGGGACCTCTACGCCGAGCGCGTCCAGCAAGTCCCGCTCCCGGTCCATGACATCGGTCCAGCGGTGGGTGGCCTGGTTATATGTGCGCCGGACCCCAGAGAGCTTATACATGGCCCGGCACACCTTCTCCCACCGCTGGCGGCGCTCCCGGATGCCATAGCCAGTCGCGATCTTGCCGCCTCCCAGGATCGTCTTGGGGAGGCGGCGCTGGACGTAGAAGATGAGTGCCGCCACTTCCTCCGCGCTGAAGATCTCCCGCGGGACCACTTGCTCCCCCCTCAAACGCCCGCACGGGAGCCGGGCATGGGGTGCGGGACCCTTCCCCTTCTCAGGGTGCTTCCCGGCTCCCTTTACCATGGTCTGGGCAGAAATACAGTTAAATGATAAACAAGAAATAGAATAGTGAAGAAGAATAGAAAAGAGTTTAAAAAAAGTAGTTTAAAAATAACTAAAAGCAGCAGAAAACACAAAAATATAGAGCTAGAAAAATAGAGGGATAGATAATAAGTAAAATTAGATCAAATAAACTTCAAACAAGCAAAGGATGGCAGAGATTGAGAGAGGATAGAGAAGCATGCCCAGAACCATAGCAATGAATGAGAAACAAGATGGCCGCGCCCGTTCACGACCGCGTGGGTAAGTTCGCGCGAGATTTTCCTTGCGAGCCCGCGCGAAATTGTACTAGCGAGCAGCTCACTTTGCGAGATTACACATAGCGGCCGGAAACGGAATTACGTCACGCAAACAAGATGGCCGCGCCTGTGTACGACCGATAGGGTAACTTGGCAAACGTATAGCTAGAAGCGCCTCGCGAACACGCGCAAGATCACGCGAACATACACGTCGCACAAAAAACAATTTTGTATTCGCACGTATTCGCGGCTTCCGAAATCGATCTCGCACGGATTCGAGCCCCAAAAAACGCGTGAAATTGCAGAAAAAACGATTTTAGCTAAACTGAAAGCAATGAGCAGGTGCAAAAGTTCAAACTTAACATTAGTAACATTCAAGGTAGTGCTTCCTGAGGGGCCCCTCCAGAGTTTGCAACTATTCTATGACCCTGCTATGACCCAAACAGCAGGCTCATAGAATAGATACAAGTAGACCATAAAGGTTCTGTGAAAAAAAATTTCACTGCAACAAAAAGCAAATTACAGATAAGGAAGGAAGCAGGTGCCAGCCAGACTGGAAGTTTCAAAATTACTGACACATTAATGACCCACAAATTAATTGATGGCAGTTGAAGAAGGGCAGGTGTGCTTGCTTTTTTCAACCACCATAATCTACAGTGATAAATAAACCTAATGGGTGGCAGTGAGGATGTACCAGAGGGTGGCATGGGTGTCCCAGAGGGTGGCAGTGGTGAAACAGAGGGTGCTGTGAACCTGTGATGATAAACCAGACGTAGAAACAACATAGTCGCGGCCGTTGCGAGCCGAAAAGTAAGTTCGCAATTGCGAACTTGTCCCAAAATCGGCGCGAACGCGCGCCAACACAAAAAACGGGAAAATCCGCAAATCCGCTAGAGTTCGCGGATCTTCGCGGATTGCGAATCCGTAAATCCGCAATTTCGCGTACGCGAGATCCGCTAGATCCGCCCATGCTTAAAAAAGAGTAAAATGCAGAGAACGTATATTAAAACATTTGAATAGGGTGGTATATCCACTTAATGCAGTCCCTACATATATATAAAACATATTTAAACTTTATAGAAACACACAGTCACAGGATGATGTCATCAGTGATGTCATTTGAGATGTCATCAGTGATGTCACCGACCATGTCATGAATGATGTAATCTGTGATGTCAGCAGCAGTGCATTGCTGAATTAACTATAACAGCCAAATTTATCTGGTTTTGTACGAGTATAACATCCCTGAAACCTATCTTTTTTTCAGTGAATTTCAAAGGTTTTTTTAAATGCTAATTCGTAACTATATTGACCCTGAAACCTGTGTGTTTTTCAGGGAATATATATATATATATATATATATATATATATATATATACACATATATATACATATATATATTCACTGAAAAAACCATAGGTTATAGACCATATATAGTTAGGAATTAGCATTTAAAAAACCTTATTTTACTCACACAAAACCATTGAAATTCCATATATAGTTAGTTGCACTAACTATATATCGCGCACCCGCAATCCACTGCTGATGATGTCACATATTACATCATTCATGACATGGTCAGTGACATCACTGATGACATCACTGATGACAACATCCAGTGATTATGTGTTTCTGTAAAGTTTAAATATGTTTTACATATTGAAGAATGAGTGGATGTATAAGTGTCTGAATGAAGGTTTTAGTAGGTGCGTGATTGACTGTATGAGTGAGTGATTAAATGCGTCTTACTGAATGCACGGGTTAGTGACTAAACTGTCTGAAAGTGTGCATCAGTATGTCTGTTGTTGTGCAAGCTGCTGCATGTGTTGATCAGTAGCTATATAAGTAGCTATATGGGTTATTGATTGGTTGCACAAGTATTTGTATGGGAGACTGAGTGTGTGTATGGCTGGCTGGGAGGTGTGTGACTCTGTGCAGATCAATGTGTACTTGTATCAGTGATTCTATAAGAGAGTAACTATGTGTTAGTATATGTTTCAAAAATGTAAGGTGTTCTGTGTTTAACTGTATAGATGAGAAAATGGAAGTGTGATTGATTCTTTTCAGGACTGACTAGGTGTGTGAGTAACTCCATGGATGAGTGGCAGAGTGTGAGTGTCTGTATAGGTGTATGAGTGCATATGATAGTGTTGTAAAGATGAGTGATTGTATGTATGAATGATTGTATGAGTGAATGTGTGTGTAGACATAGGAATCAGTGAGTGCGTATGTAGTAACTAGTATTGGTGTGTCAATGGTTTCAAAAATGATACTCTCTATTTAACACTGGGTGTAACGGAGGTTATATTACAGTGTGAGGAGATGCATTGTATTATCACATGAATGATATCATCAGTGATGTGATCATTGATGTCAAGTGAGATGTCATCAGTGATGTCATTTGAGATGTCATCAGTGATGTCATCAGTGATGTCACTGACCATGTCATGAATGATGTAATATGTGACATCATCAGCAGTGGATTGCGGGTGCGCGATATATAGTTAGTGCAACTAACTATATATGGAATTTCAATGGTTTTGTGTGAGTAAAATAAGGTTTTTTAAATGCTAATTCCTAACTATATATGGTCTATAACCTATGGTTTTTTCAGTGAATTTTCAAGGTTTTGTAAATGCTAATTCCTAACTATATATGGTCTATAACCTATGGTTTTTTCAGTGAATTTCAATGGTTTTTTAATAGCAAATATCATAAGCTGTCGAATGTCAAGTACGTGGTAAGTAAAAACATTTTCGTGTTTATGCACACTGATCTGCTTTGAATGCTGCCCCCCACCCCTCATTTCTATTAGGAGTACTCTCTCTTTGCAGATAGTGAAGGGTAGTTAACGCAGCCCTTTGCCCCCTTTGTAATCCGTCGTGCCTGCTTCTCTCTCCATTTGATTGATTGTTCTCTTTGGTTCATTCTCTATTTACAAACAAGCACAGAGTCAAAATACTCTGTTTAGTCTTTGCAGATAGCGAAAAACCGTGTAAAAAAACAAAAGGAATCGAGCAAAATCAGTAGGCCACTAATGGGATCTCTTTTTGACCTCGCTAAAATAGAAACATTAGGAACAACCTGTTGAAAATAGCAATGCGTATGTACATAAGCGGCGTTCATTTGTGTTCACAGTACCCCTTGTTGATTGTTTGAATCGAGCATTGAATTGTTCGAAGTTGGTTCTCTTAAGGATCTTCTCTGCCTGCAAACGAGGAAGAATAGGAATATTCTCTCTCCCTTTGCAGATAGTGAAGGGTAGGTAACGCAAGCCTTTAACACGTCGTACCTATTTCATTCCTCATTGATTGATTGATTGTCCGAACATTGACTGTTTGGGAATTAGTTCTTTTTGGAGGTATTCCCTGTTTGCAAATAAACGTAGGAAAATCTTTGCAAGTAGTGAAAGGGTACGTAATGCGGACCTTTCTCCCCCGTTGTAATCTGTCATGCCTATCTACTCCCCACTGATTGATGCACCTGTTTCACCCGGACCATTTACTAGACATACGTCATCTGGCCCGACCAGAGAGCACCCCTAGTGAAAAGGACATATGCAATAATAACGAAGTGATCACTGTATCCTGTTAACAGAAACTTTAGCATGAAACAACCTGGAAAGAAAAGAATAGGAAATCGAAAATCAGTAGGCCACTGATGAACATGAACTTTTATTAAACAACGAACAAAGAAACGATAACATAACGTAATGATAAAACCTATTAATGTCCTAGAAACAAGAAAACGTTAGAAATATGCCAGTGGTGAGAGACCAGAAAAACAGTAAGAGAAACCAAATCACCCCTCGCTGTCATACCGCCTGCCACGCCAAAAAAATCGATAGACTAGGGAAAATGCAAGTCAGTAGAACATCCGCCCCCACTCTGGAAACTTCCAAGGTGGGGCAGGGTTCCGGCTACGCCCAGCCGGGAGCAGCCCATATAAGGCAGGTCCTGCTGCCACGCCTAGGCCAGGAGATCCTAACGTAGGGTGTAGCCGGAGGAGAGGCCGAGACCAGTGGGACCCGGCCAGGGGATTGCCTTTACAACGCTGAACAGTTGCAGGGGGGGGGGGAATGTCTCCTCGACCCTCCCCTCTCTCTCCCAGTCCGGCCGCGGTGGCCCTTGAGAGTTGCAGGTAGTCCCGCCACATGCTCTTCCGGTCCGGCCACCAACGGTCGGGGGGCCGAGGCCGACGGGATCCGGCTGCAGCCAATAAACCAAGAAACCCGTTCATGGGGCCAGAGCCAGGGGCGTCCGGCCGACATCTACCGGAAGCCCGGCCCGAAGACGGACGGGACACTTCTTCTTTCTTGTATAATTGCTGCAACAACCCTGGGGGGGGATGTCTTGCACATGCCTCCGACCCCCCCCCCCTCGTCCTCATCGCCTGGTCCGGCCATAACAAATCTCAAGCGAGACGCCGTGGGGTGCACTGGGAGGGAGAGACGGTGCGAACAGGCCTCTCCCGCCTCCCCAGGTGGAGGCTTCCCAGCTGCACCCTCAGCGCTCCAGGCGCCCGGAAAAGGGTTCTTCCACTGTGGCCATGCTGCAACGTCTCGCCCGGCAGGGTGGAGCCCGTCCGCTCATTTGACCCCGCGATCGCCAGTAGCTACCGAACTCTCAAAATGGCGGTCGACCTGGCAAGAGCGGGCCCAGCATAAAGAAATGGCCCGGTCACTGGTTGACTCCACCACCGTAGTCCTCCACGACCTTGAAGATTCTAGAGGAGCCGCGGGAGTCTCCGACCCCCGATGGGGAATGACTGCCATGATCACCCGTGGAGTGACGAAACTGTATCCGCGGGACGTCGGCGCCAGCCTCACTTTGAATTACTAGAATCCTGCAGACCTCACTTCCGGTGAAAGCACAGTGTGACCCGGTAGGAAAAATTGTTGCACCCCCTCCCCTTTTTGACTGATAGTTCAAACCACCAATCCTTTCCTTTGCCCTTTTAACGGAACTTTGGACTGCCTCCCCCTCTTTTACATTTTCTAGAGAAAACAAAACATTAACCACTACAATAACATAGCAGTTGACACCAGAACTGTTTTCAAATTGAAAACCAACAACATCTTCAACAGAATCCTTTTTGTTTCTGCTGTGACCCTGCTACAGCACAGGCATTGTCCCCAGCAGTAATTCTGCAATGCCGGTAAGAATAGCTGTGGTGCCTACTGGACTCACTCACCCCCGCGGCGCCCCACGCCGTTATTTGCTGGGCGGCAACTTGCTAGACATCACTTTCGTGCCATCTAGATTTCAGCGCGTTCTGCTGCCTTGGAACTATTCGCACAACAGACCGCTACTGACAAGAATATTTCATTATTGGTGCTGTCAATTTCAATAAATCTATTGGATAATTCAAAAGAAATTGCCACGGTCTCTTCGTTGTTTAAATGTTTTTACTGTTTTTGTTTTGTTGTATATATTTATATGTTATTAAAGTTTTATATTCCTACTACTTTGTGGGAGTGCTATATATTTTTAATGTGACACATAATTGTAAAAACTTTGATGTACAAAGAGTGATTCCTGGAATCTTCCGCTTCAGGCTCGGTCCCCTCCCCAATCACAATACAGGATGGTTTTCAGATAGTAGGAACACGTGTGGTGTGACGGATCTCATCGGGTGTGGGCCTTCATCTACTATAACTCCTTTGAAGAGGGGTGATTCTTTACAGCTGGGGCCATAAACTACATCTGCAGGGCTAGCTGATAGCCTGGACAATCGGACACAGAGGAAGAGGAGTGTCAGAGGGTGCGGTAGTGAATAGGGCGAAAGGGAGGTGTCGGGCGGGCACAGTGTGATTCTCAGGGAAGAGCAGCGCAGATGGGGGGAGGTTTATTGCCCATGCATAAGACAGAGAGCGGGGGTGACCAGTGCCTGGGGAAGATGCTTGCGAGGGTGAGGAGCCATGCTACGAATCGACAGCGTGCAGAGAGTGGGTCTGGTCAAGACATCTAAAATGGCTGCCGTGCACGACAAAAGTGTGGCATTTCAAAAAAGGCAAGATGGCGCAGACAATGTTTTTCAACACTTCCTCATTTCCTTCGAATCGAACGTTAACAGACGTTGGGGCATATTACCAAAGTTAAGCGATATTTATCGCTAACGATGCTTACCAACGAATTTTTTACCGCTAAGCATCATCAGAAATTATCGAAGATAAACCTTGCTATTATCAAGGTTTATCACAAATGCGATAATAAACGGCCGCAATGCATGAATATCGCTAAAAACTCAGCGATATTCATACATTACCGAGCTAATGCTCTTAGCCATGTTATCCACCTCCCATTGGATAACATGGCTAAGAACTGCTCAGGGCAGGTGTTACTTTTTGGAGATATTCGCGCTTAGCGCGAATATCTCCAAAAGTTGGTAATAGGAGATAGATATCTTGCATGTTGTAATGCAAGTTATTGTGGTATATGGAACTCATACCATAATCTCTCAGGAAAGCAGAAACTGATCCTTTTGGGACCGCCTAAAAAGGCCTAGGGGGTGAGGAGTACTCTACTTTGCCCCCTTTTCACGTTCCGAACTATTTTATTTTACTCTCTTCTGTAATTACACAAAATAGCAGCGATAAGATGCATCGGAGACACACAGTGAGAGAAAGGAGGCCGGAGATGAAGAAGAGATGTCAAATACACATTGGAGATAATATAGTGGCAGAAGGGAAGTAAATATGAGTAAACTTACCATGTAACATAAAAATGTTGCACTCTATACTATAAGTCTCATTTTATACTACAATCACTTCGCTACAACCTCATAAATTAAAAATAAAAATGAATAATGTCTCAAACAATTTTTGATTTCTAAATATAAATTTATTCTTCAGAATTTTCTAAATTTGAAAGAACTAGTAACATGTCCTCATCAGCAATGTCCTCATGAAAAGTCTCCAATAATGATTCTTGTAACTCTATGGTCTCCAAACACTCGATAAATTCGCCATCAAGAGATTGATCAAAAAAATCATTCAAGTCATCTCCTCCTTCTGACAATATTTCATTATTGGTGCTGTCAATTTCAATCAATGTAGTGGAATCATTCAAGTCATCTCCTCGTGACAATATTTCATTATTGGTGCTCTCAATTTCAATCAATGTAGTGGAATCATTCAAGTCATCTCCTCCTTGTGACAATATTTCATTATTGGTGCTGTCCATTTCAATCAATCTAATGGAATCATACAAGTCATCTCCTCCTTGTGACAATATTTCATTATTGCTGCTCTCAATTTCAATCAACGTAGTGGAATCATTCAAGTCATCTCCTTGTGACAATATTTCATTCTTGGTGCTGTCCATTTCAATCAATCTAATGGAATCATACAAGTCATGTCCTCCTTGTGACAATGTTTCATTATTGGTGCTCTCAATTTCAATCAATGTAGTGGACGATTCAAAAGAAATTGCCACGGTCTCTTCATTGTGAGCCATTTTATTTTGAAATTGCTTGCTGTAAATTGCAGAAAAAAATAATCACTTTCATTTATCGTTTTTAGTAATACATAATATAAAACTAACTTTATCAAGTATTTAGTATAACAGAAGGACTGCAAATAAATAACAGAAAACATTTTTCAAATTATCTTCAAGTGTACAACATAGTTCCCCTTACAAATTAACAACTCACCTTTTCAAAAGTAGGAAAAGTGTTAGTACTGTGTAAATCAAACACCAGAAATTCACCACCAAAAATTCCTCACAAATGTACCTCAGACAGTAGTATCACAAAATGGCTGTGGTTTCCTCTCATTTGACATATATACATAACCAATTAACTTTCATCACACACAAATACAAAACCAAAGTAACATTTTAATTGGTTCTAAATTTCAACACTTTCAAATGTGTTTTCCCCATGCAATTTTCCATAGGACATTTACATACGTCTACAGCCTGAATGGCTGAACGGAATTACACCAAACTTGGCAAAATGGTACATCAAACCTAAGAGGTCAGGAAGGATCTACTATGCCCCCTTATGGTCATTTCCCGCTTCGCTTTGGCCTCCTCTTGTCTCTCAATCCTACCGAGAGACAAGATGGCGGCCGCTACGGACTGTTTGGAATGTTGACAGACGCCGGAGAACCAATCAGCTTAAATAAAGCCCTTTATTCTACAAGATGGTGTCTTTCAAAAGCCAGGGGTATAGGAGTATGTAACAAGCGATCCATTTAATTGAAAAAACTAAACGTGACAAACGGTTGCAGGATCAGTGAAGGTTGATTTTTTAATTGAAAGTATAACAGGATCAGTTACAATAAAATCGTCCATACGCACACCATGGGCGAGTATCATGGGTAACATTATTTCGAAGCTTTATTAATACAATAATCAATAATGAAAAATCGACATCAATAGGGTTGTCCGTATTCCCAGTCAGTACCCTTCCCCGCCCGCCATGTGCAGAAAGACCGCATACATCCCCCATAACGTCAAGGCTAAGTAACTAGAACGTCATAAGTAGTTGCAAGTCGCTCCCATACTGGCGCCATTTTGGTCGAGGCCAGGCAGGTCCAGAGTATAGTTCAATGTCTCCAATAAGTAGCGGCAGGACCAGAATCCTTTTCGGCAGTTCTGGCTTCGTCATTACGAGCACTAGAAAACAAGACATTCTGGGCAATACCACCCTTGACGCAGCCCTTTATTCTACAAGATGGTGTCTTTCAAAAGCCAGGGGTATAGGAGTATGTAACAAGCGAGCCATTTAATTGAAAAAACTAAACGTGACAGACGGTTGCAGGATCAGTGAAGGTTGATTTTATAATTGAAAGTATAACAGGATCAGTTACAATAAAATCGTCCATACGCACACCATGGGCGAGTATCATGGGTAACATTACTTCGAAGCTTTATTAATACAATAATCAATAATGAAAAATCGACATCAATAGGGTTGTCCGTATTCCCAGTCAGTACCCTTCCCCGCCCGCCATGTGCACAAAGACCGCATATATCCCCCATAACGTCAAGGCTAAGTAACTAGAACGTCATAAGGAGTTGCAAGTCGCTCCCATACTGGCGCCATTTTGGTCGAGGCCAGGCAGGTTCAGAGTATAGTTCAATGTCTCCAATAAGTAGCGGCAGGACCAGAATCCCTTTTGGCAGTTCTGGCTTCGTCATTACGAGCACTAGAAAACAAGACATTCTGGGCAATACCACCCTTGACGCAGCCCTTTATGCTACAAGATGGTGTCTTCCATTTAGAAAATATTGTTGGCATCATTTTGAAAGGAAAGATAAACGGCCGTTCTCCTAGTGAGTCTCACATTGGTACATTTATGAAGAATGTTGAAGAGTAGTATGTTGAAAATCTGAAGCCATCGTTCTACAAACTCTCAACCAGCCTTGGATGGAAAAATCCTGAAGAATGTACAAACTGAAAACCAGTTTTTGTCTGCATAGCATCAGCAGCAACACTTGAGTCAGCTTTGTGTGAAGCCGCCATCTTGATCCAATTAATACCGTCCCCCCGCACACATTCAGGGACCAGGCCGCATTGCGAGGGCACCGCAGGACGTGTCTTCAGGTCAAACGGATTGTGGGACAAGGTCCAGAATGGAAGAGTCACCAAAAGGCAAAAAGTTCCGCTGGACCCCGGGAGCCGGCCGCCTATGTCGGGGGCGATCTCAGGCCACACCAGGGCAACAAGACTTGGGGAGGGGGCAAGAGCCAAGCGCCCCCTCCGAGTCCGCGCCACCACACCGCCCCTCGGGGGCCTCCGTCAAGCGGCTCAGGGAGGCACCGCAGGCAGCGGTTCTACAGATCAGTGTCTCTCACCGGCAAGGCTCCCCTCCGTCAGCAGCGATCTTTGGTGTTGTGGTTGCGGCCGGAGGCCCCGCCTAGTCAACGCCCCGGCCTCTCCATCTCGTAGGCCGCAGAGTAGTCGGGGAGAAATCCCGGGAACGGCGGCATGCATTACACATCACTAAGATGCCGGGCCTACGACCCTGGGTTTAAGAGTCTCATGCTCGATCGATTGAGCTGGCCGAATCAGGCAACAAGAAGGTGGGGGGGGCACCTCTTGCTCAACCACCACCTGAGGAGGTGGTCCTCTCTTCCTAGGAGGTGGTGGTGGTGGTGGGGATGCACCAGCTGAAGCTACAACACTTGCCATTGCTAAGTGATGAAAAAAGGTCTTCCTCTCACAAAGATGAAAGTCAGAGTGAGGAAACAAGGAGGGGTTTTCATCATTTGGGACAAAAAATAGTTCTAAACCACTGAAAAGTGTTATTTTTAGGTCTCATGACCTAGCCTTACATCATTAGGAACCCAAAAGTGAAATGAACCAATGAAAAGTTTTATTAACAAGTCACATGACCTGTTATGCTTACGTTACGCGCTCCGCACCGCGCCCCGGATCGCTTCCGGGAAGCTGCGCTTCGCGCCTCGCGCACCGGAGCACTTCCGGGTGTGCTAACGCGGCGCGTCATATGACGAATTAGGCGACAACGCGATACGTCGTGGTTACGCGACGCGTCACGATGTTGTTTTCTAACGCGGCAGTTGCGCAAACAGAACGTTTATCGGCCGGGCATATGGAATACATACACATTCATAACATACAATCAGGGCATGTACGCACAGTCACACCATACAATTTTTCACGTTCCCAGTGATGGTCTGCACTCCATGCAATATCTCACAGCGCTTGTCTATGTCTTTCCCTACATGGAGCACGGTGCGGTCCATGTCCACTCCATTCTTCAGTCGGAACTCCGATGTAACCTACAGAGGAGAAAAGAAAGGGGGGATACAGCATTCAGAGGATGTCAGCGCGCGCAAACACGAAAAAGCTTCTACTTACCATGTATCAGACTAGCTGCAGGAACGTGTGATACAACAGATCTTGGCTATCCCTTTCGCATTATTTTTCTGTGTAACATATCCTCCCCTTCTTATGATGCCAAAAAATGTTTCATTTTGTTTGTCTCTAAATTCGAGTTCCCTCTTCGTGTATTTGTTTCTCAATTAGTCTTATTTTATGGGACAAAATACCACACCTTACATTCGGCAGATACCTTAAGCTACGGTCGACCATTTTCTAACAATTCTGGAAAAAGGGCAGGTGTGACGGATACAAATTTCAATCAATCCAAAATTCAGGCAAAGGGTCTGCATTATCTGTCTTGTATTGTTTGGGAATAACAGCCATTATTCTAAAACCCTACCAACCTAGACGATTGTTATGACGCTGATTCAATACTTCCTTTGAAAATTCTTTATTGCAAAAATGTCAGTATACAAATACGGGCCTACACCCATGTGGGCCGGCCACGGAGCAAACTGGAATCGTATATGATGAGGGGACCTTTACACTGTAGAAAAACGTAACGGGCGGGCCATTAGGTTGCAGGAATTAAGGTGTCTAACAGTTGCGGAATCGGTGGACGTTAATTTTATAATCAAAGTACGACAGGATCAGTTACAATGAAATTATCTAGATATACATTTGCGGGCAAGTACCATGAGTAACGTTAATTCGAACTTTCAATAGTACAGTAATCAATAATACATCAGAACTTAATATCAATAAGGATGTCCAAATGTTCAATCAGTACCCGTCCCCGCCCGCCATGTGCTCCAAAACTGCATACATATCTCGTGATATCAAGGCTGAGCAACCAGTACACATCAAGGAGTTGCGAGTCTCATTTATACCGACGCCATTTTGGGCGAGGCCGGGCAGGTCCAGAATATAGTCAAAATGTCTCCACCAACCAGCGGTCGGACCAGAACCCCTTTCAGCAGTCCAAAAAGTTCCGTTAAATGACAACAGAAGGGACAGGCAACAAGAACCATCAGTCAAAGAGGGGAGGGCAAGTTCTTCTCTACCGGGTCACGTTGGGACTCCACCGGAACTGATCGAATTGGTAGTCTACAGTGTTTCTGGATGTTTCAGACTGAAGCTGGCGTCAGCATGAGAGCACCCCGTGGCTACGTCGTGGCCATTCCGCCAGCAATCATGGCAGTCGCTCCCCACCGGAAGCCTGCGGGAGTCGGGGGCCCCGGTGACTCTTGTAGAATCTTCAAGGCTGAGGGGACGCTTTTGGGAATGGGGCCCATGCCCTAGCAGTCAAGCGTCTGAGTTTCAGGGTTGCCCAGAGCCATCCTTGCAGGCCAGGCCCAAGTCTGTGGAGCCGACCGCCATCTCGTGAGCTCCGTGGCAGCCGCCTGTCGCTGTACCGCAAGAGTGGGTGCAATTCAGCCGGATGGCGGGTGAGACGCTGTAATAGCAAGAGCAGGCGAAACTCAACCGGCTGAGCGAGGCACTGTGCCGCAAGAGCGGGTGCAATTCAGCTGGCCGAGCGAGGCACTGTGCCGCAAGAGCGGGCGCACCTCAGCTGGCCGAGTGAAGCGCTGGGGTGCAGCTGAGAAACCTCCACCTGGGGAGGTGGGGGAGGCTTGTTCGCACCGCCTCTCCCTTCCAGTGCACCCCACGCCGTCTCCTGGCGCAGGTATATGTGATGGTCGGACCAGGGCACCGCAGGACGTGTCTTCAGGTCAAACGGATTGTGCGACAAGGTCCAGAATGGAAGAGTCACCAAAAGGCAAAAAGTTCTGCCTGACCCCGGGAGCCGGCCGCCTATGTCGGGGGCGATCTCAGGCCACACCAGGGCAACAAGACTTGGGGAGGGGGCAGGAGCCAAGCGCCCCCTCCGAGTCCGCGCCACCACACCGCCCCTCGGGGGCCTCCGTCAAGCGGCTCAGGGAGGCACCGCAGGCAGCGGTTCTTCAGATCAGTGTCTCTCACCGGCAAGGCTCCCCTCCGTCAGCAGCGATCTTTGGTGCTGTGGTTGCGGCCGGAGGCCCCGCCTAGTCAACGCCCCGGCCTCTCCATCTCGTAGGCCGCAGAGTAGTCGGGGAGAAATCCCGGGAACGGCGGCATGCATTTGGATCGATGTTGCAGCAGGCTGCCATGAAAATAGTTATTTAATAAAACATTTTACGCTGTTACTTTGCTGGTGTGTTGTATATATTTATAATATTTGCATAGGGTTTGTCGTTATTTTGGGCGGGGTGGGCGGCGGAGCCGAGCTGTCTTGCAGCCATCATGGCGTCGAGCTCGGTTCCTCTCACTAGTTTCATATTTCTCATGAGGGGTTGTTCCTAATGTTTCTGTTTTAGCGAGGTCAAAAAGAGATCCCATTAGAGGCCTACTGATTTTGCTTGATTCCTTTTGTTTTTTCTAACGATTTTTCACTATCTGCAAAGACTAAACAGAGTATTGCGACTCTGTGCTTGTTTGTAAATAGAGAATGAACCAAAGAGAACCAATTCCAAAACAGTAAATGCTTGGATAACAATCAATCAAACGGAGAGGGAAGCAGGCACGACGGATTACAACGGGGGCAAAGGCCTGCGTTACCTACCATTCACTATCTGCAAAGAGAGAATACTCCTAAAAGAAAAGAGGGGGGGGGCAGCGTTCAAAGCACATCAGCGTGCATAAACACGAAAATGTTTTTACCTACCACGTACTTGACATTTGAAAGCTTTTGATATTTGCTATTAAAAAAACATTGAAATTCACTGAAAAAACCATAGGTTATAGACCATATATAAATAGGGCCCGATTCACAGAACTAACTTAAGACAAAATACTAAACTTACTACCATTTTGGTATTCACAGAAGGCACTTACTCATTTTGGTATTCACAGAACGCACTTACTCATTTGGGTATTCACAGAAGTTAGGCGTCCTAACTTTAGGACTCTTAAATGCCTTCTGTGAATACTGAAAGTCCTAAAGTTAGGATTTTTCTCAATTTAGTAGTAGTAAAGTTAAGACTCCTAACTTTAGGACTCCTAAATGCCTTCTGTGAATACCGAAAGTCTTAAAATTAGGATTTTACTCAATTTAGTAGTAGTAAAGTTAGGACTCCTAACTTTCGGACTCCTAAATGCCTGCTGTGAATACCGAAAGTCTTCAAATTAGGATTTTACTCAATTTAGTAGGAGTAAAGTTAGGACTCCTAACTTTCCGACTCCTAAATGCCTTCTGTGAATACCGAAAGTATTTAAATTAGGATTTTTCTCAGTTTAATAGTAGTAAAGTTGAAAAAAATCCAAATTTGAAGACTTTTGGTATTCACAGAAGGCATTTAGGAGTCCGAAAGTTAGGAGTCCTAACTTTACTACTACTAAATTGAGAAAAATCCTAATTTTAAGACTTTCGGTATTCACAGCAGGCATTTAGGAGTTCTAAAGTAAGGAGTCCTAACTTTACTACTACTAAACTGAGAAAAAAACCAATTTTAAGACTTTCGGTATTCGCAGAAGGCATTTAG
Source organism: Lissotriton helveticus (assembly GCF_964261635.1). Taxonomy (NCBI): domain Eukaryota; kingdom Metazoa; phylum Chordata; class Amphibia; order Caudata; family Salamandridae; genus Lissotriton; species Lissotriton helveticus. Next base: position 647,534,053 of record NC_136069.1, read on the forward strand.
GAGTCCAAAAGTTAGGAGTCCTAACTTTACTACTACTAAATTGAGAAAAATCCTAATTTTAAGACGTTCATTATTCACAGCAGGCATTTAGGAGTTCTAAAGTAAGGAGTCCTAACTTTACTACTACTAAACTGAGAAAAAAACAATTTTAAGACTTTCAGTATTCGCAGAAGGCATTTAGGAGTCCAAAAGTTAGGAGTCCTAACCTTACTACCACTAAATTGAGAAAAATCCTAATTTTAAGACTTTCATTATTCACAGCAGGCATTTAGGAGTTCTAAAGTAAGGAGTCCTAACTTTACTACTACTAAACTGAGAAAAAACCCCATTTTAAGACTTTCGGTATTCACAGAAGGCATTTAGGAGTCCAAAAGTTAGGAGTACTAACTTTACTACTACTAAATTGAGAAAAATCCTAATTTTAAGACTTTCGGTATTCACAGAAGGCATTTAGGAGTCCTAAAGTTAGGAGTCTTAACTTTACTACCACTAAATTGAGAAAAATCCTAACTTTAAGACTTTCGGTATTCACAGAAGGCATTTAAGAGTCCTAAAGTTAGGACTCCTAACTTCTGTGAATACCGAAATGAGTAAGTGCATTCTGTGAATACCAAAATGAGTAAGTGCCTTCTGTGAATACCAAAATGGTAGTAAGTTTAGGATTTTGTCTTAAGTTAGTTCTGTGAATCGGGCCCATAGTTAGGAATTAGCATTTAAAAAACCTTATTTTACTCACACAAAACCATTGAAATTCCATATATAGTTAGTTTCACTAACTATATATCGCGCACCCGCAATCCACTGCTGATGATGTCACATATTACATCATTCATGACATGGTCAGTGACATCACTGATGACATCACTGATGACATCTCAAATGACATCACTGATGCCATCACTGATGACATCTCAAATGACATCACTGATGACATCTCAAATGACATCACTGATAACATCTCAAATGACATCACTGATGACATCACTGATGACATCTCAAATGACATCACTGATGACATCACTGATGACATCTCATTTGACATCAATGGTCACATCACTGATGATATCATTCATGTGACAATACAATGCATCTCCTCACACTTTAATATAACCTCTGTTACACCCAGTGTTAAATACAGAATATAATTTTTTAAACCATTGACACACCAATACTAGTTACTACATACGCACTCACTGATTCCTATGTCTACACACACATTCACTCATTCACCCATACAATTATTCATACATACAATCACACATCTTTACAACACTATCATATGCACTCATACACCTATACAGACACTCACACTCTGCCACTCATCCATGGAGTTACTCACACACCTAGTCAATCCTGTAAAGAATCAATCACACTTCCATTTTCTAATCTATACAGTTAAACATAGAGTACCTTACATTTTCAAACATATACTAACACATACTTACTCTCTTATACAATCATTGATACAAGAACACATTGATCTGCACAGAGTCACACATCTCCCAGCCAGCCACACACACACTCAGTCTCCCATACAAATACTTGGACAATCAATCAATAACCCATATAGTTACTCATATAGCTACTGATCAACACATGCAGCAGTTTACAGAACAACAGACATAATGATGCACAAATTAAGACAGTTTAGTCACTAACCCATGCACTCAGTGAGACACATTTAATCACTCACTCATACAGTCAGTCACGCACCTACTAAATCCTTCATCCAGACACTTCTACATCTACTCATTCTTCAATATGTAAAACATATTTAAACTTTACAGAAACACACAGTCACTGGATGATGTCATCAGTGATGTCATCAGTGATGTCATTTGAGATGTCATCAGTGATGTCATCAGTGATGTCATCAGTGATGTCATTTGAGATGTTATCAGTGATGTCATTTGAGATGTCATCAGTGATGTCATTTGAGATGTCATCAGTGATGTCATCAGTGATGTCATTTGAGAGGTCATCAGTGATGTCATCAGTGATGTCACTGACAATGTCATGATTGATGTAATATGTGACATCATCAGCAGTGGATTGCGGGGGAGCGATATATAGTTAGTGCAACTAACTATATATGGAATTTCAATGGTTTTGTGTGAGTAAAATACGTTTTTTTAAAGGCTAATTCCTAACTATATATGGTCTATAACCCATGTTTTTTTCAGTGAATATATATATATATATATATATATATATATATATATATATATATATATATATATATATCAAACCACAAAGTTTGCCTGCTGAGGAAGAGGCCACAACACCAGGTAAGTATCCGCCAGACTTTAATGAAAATTGAAGGAAGTGATGCGGGGGAACAGCCAAGTCCGCACAAAATCACCCATTCTGCCCGAAGCGTTTCGTGATCTCCTCACTTCTGGGGCTCATGGCTTTGAACACAGAATGAACGGCAATGTTCTCGGCACCATGATAAATCTGATAACTTCCGCCCCCATGGGCGTGGTCACCCCAGTGACCTATGGTGCTTGTAGTGCTTCGGTGTCCTCAAGTGAGCTGCCGTTTTATCAACTTCGTATTACAAATGTAACATCCATGTGGATTGCAGTCCCGAGGAGACCTACTTCTGCGTAGCCGTTTTGGGACATTAGGAGCCAGTATTGAAGAATAAATAAGTGGTGTGGCATGCAACAGCGGTGTACCGCAATCCAATTGGATGTTACATTTGTAATACAAACTTGATAAAACGGCAGCTCACTTGAGGACACCGAAGCACTACAAGTACCATAGGCCACTGGGGTGCCACGCCCATGGGGGCGGAAGTTACCAGATTTATTGTGGTGCCGAGAACATTGCCGTTCATTCTTTGTTCAAAGCCATGAGCCCCAGATGAAGTGAGGAGATCACGAAATGCGTCGGGCAGAATGGGTGATTTTGTGTGGACTGGGCTGTTCCCCCGCATCGCTTCCTTCAATTTTCATTAAAGTGTGGCGGATACTTACCTGGTGTTGTGGCCTCTTCCTCAGCAGGCATATATATATCACCACTAGCACGTCATCAGAAGTGGAGATCATTACAAAACCGGCTACTTTTTTGGACGAATACCGTATGCTGAGGAGGGGGCTGCAAATGGGAAAAACGACCCCACCACTGGTATCAACACTGAGAGGGAGAGGACAGCAAGGAAGAGGTAGGGGCGGAGTCAACAAAGAAGATGCAGATGCAAACAAAGGATCAAGAAAAGGAAAAGAGGCTCAACGAAGAAGCAACAATGATGGATAGCACTATGGTAAATAAAACCATTGTTAACCTCACCCATCGCACTCTGTCTTTCCTCAAAAAGAAAACCCTATGCTTAGGCCTGACATTCTGCCCCACTGAAATGTTTAATTATTCTGCCACATATATCGATATGTTCATGTTTGTTACAAAGCTGACACTTACTAAGTGGCACAGCCTTAAAGGTAGTATAACATCTGAGGGTACTACTAGCAATACAACCATCCTGCCTAACGTGACAGTAGGAGACGCGAATATCCTCATGACTATGCAGAAACTTGAATCTACTACAGAGGGCACAATCAGTGAGAATGTAAACAGTACCATTGAGATTTTGGATATCACCACTTACAGGACAGCCTCTACCCCTTTTAAACAATGATCGATTTTCTATCCCAACTTACCACATAATAATATAGACACCTTCCACGATGCGGTGACCAAGGCCCTGCTTGAATGTAAGCATCACAAAAGCCACAGGGGTTCCAGGGCTTTCAATTCAACCATCAAGCAGAAAAACATTATCACGTCCTTGGCCAATGATAAGGAAATAGTGATCTGCCCAGTAGACAAAGGGGGCAATATTGTGCTTCTGAGCAAGGAAATGTATATTGCGGAGGCACACAGACAATTGGAGAACAGTATATTCTATTGTAGATGTAACACCAAAACCTACAATGACAGCATCATTTCAACCTGGGGTAAATTAACAAGGTATCATTACCTGGGAAGAATATTTGTTTTTGAAAAAAAGGCTATCCAAAACATCCCATAATGTACTTTCTACTCAAGATACACAAGAACCCTATGCCCCCCCCGCCCCCCGGTAGTCCTATTGTATCATCCATAGGGAGTGTCTCAGAGAATATCTCAAAATAATTTGATCATTTTTTACAGGACTATGTATTAACACTTCCCTCCCATGTCAAGGACACAAAAGACTTTTTATGTAAAATACAGGGCATTTTATGGGAAGAAGGATATGTGTTAATCGTCCTTGATGTTTCTTTCCTCTATACTCTTACAGACAACAACCAAGGCATTTGTGCATGTATACATTACTGAAATGAGAAACATATAATGTACCTTGCACACACTACCATGCTCATTGATATGATGAATCTGTGTCTCCAGAATAACATCTTTATGTTTATTGGCGACCTGTACAAACAAGTCCTATGAACAGCTATGGGGACTTGTTTTGCCCGAGCTTCGCCAACCTGTTCCTAGGCTTGTGGGAGGAGGAGACATGGGAAGATGCAAGATATGACCCTGATTTCGAGAAGTTCGTAGTATGATTACGTTACATAGACGACCTTTTTGTAATATGGAAAGGGAGCGAGCTGGAAGCTAGCAACTTCATAACCAAACTGAATGAGAACACCTATAATAACGTACTCACTCACACCATGAGTAGGGAAGGGATAGAATTTTTGGATGTCAAAGTAAAGGCAACACAAGGCACCCTACAAACAAGACTGTTCAGGAAGGACACATCAGGGAATAGCCTCCTTCATGTTCTCAGTAGCCACCCTGACACCTTGAAATGGAGTATTCCCTATGGTGAGCTACTGAGAGCAAGAAGAAATTGCAGCAATAATGAGAAATATCTCACAAAAGAGGAAGTCATGCTTTCTAGATTCAAAGCACAGATGTATCCCGATTGGGTACTCAATAAGGCATTACCTAAGATGAGAACTATCACTAGAGAGAGTACCTTGAAACGAAAGGAAGATAAAGACAAAAATGAACGCCCTGAAACAAGAGTGATTCTCACATATAATAGAGACTCACACAAGGTATACAAAATCTTAAATGAGAACTGGAATATCCTTAAAAGCGACACGTTAGTGGGCCCAACCATCAGTGACAGACCCAAAATTACGTACAGTAAAGGTCGTAATCTGAGACACATATTGATGTATGGTGGCATTACAGAACACCACGACCTAGGCACACAAAACCTCAGGGATTTTTACCCCTGGGGTCACTGTAAGGCATGCCGTACCAGTCACATGGTTAAGGAGTTTAGCACACCTGGTCACAACAAAAACAAAACCATACCTCAGTTTCTTCCCTGTAGGACCACGCATGTCATTTATCTTCTGGAGTGCCCTTGCAGACAAAAAAATGTAGGTAGCACGACCCTGATGGCCAACAAGAGGGTCCTCAAACATCTCATGGCAATTACCAATAAAGACCCTCACTACCCTGTAGCACAGCATTTTGCTGACTACCACTTGTCTAATAGCTTTACTCTATGTAATTATGCCATAGAACAGGTACTGATGGGCCCGAGAGGTGGGAACAGAGAACTTAAATTGAGAAAAAGAGAATCAAAGCGGATCCTTGATCTCGAGACCAGGTACCCAAGGGGACATAATCAGAATGAAGAATTAGCAACACACTTAATTGAGGAATAGTTTGTTGCACGTATATTGCTTATGAGTAGCTTTCCCCGACTGGGTTCTATTCCTCCATGATGTTTATGTAATGATTTTTTTTTTTTTTAAATATGCACCTATGTACTGTATATTGTATAGGCATATGCAATGTTAACTCTAATTTTTCTTGTCTTCCTTCACATGAGAAAAGAAAGGGGCCCACCGATTATCCACGGGCACTTCACCGGCCACCTACCCTTTTCTTTCCCTCTTCTGGGAGTGCACCATCTAATTGATAGATAAGATTTTTTTCACTTAACTTCACTCTTACATATTATTGTTTATCGCTTTATTGGTACTTGTGACTACTAGCAGCAATCCTTTTGCCACTTGGCGCTAGTATTGTTTAATTGCACAGCCAACAGCTTAGGCCACCATGCCTCCAAGTGGGTGGCAGATACCTCCTTAGCTCAACCCATAAGTCATTGCAAATTGATCTTATTTACACATTCATATTGTTGCGTCAGCCATTACTCACTTATATGTGTGACATGGTTTTAAATCACACTGTATTTAGACAGCACTAGCCACCTCAAGTAGCACTGGCTTCCAAATAGCCTCTGTATCTTCCATTGTGTACTTGCGTCGTAGGCTATGGTTGGTGACACTACTTCTCTCTACATATTTTTATCTCACTGTAGTAAAGAATATTTCGCTTTATGAAAATCCAGCTGATGCAGTCTAGTAAACAATATTAATCTTTGGTTTCTTCTTTTTGTTACAAGTATTATGCAAATTTATTAATGTATGTTTATTGTTGAGTATCATGTTCAGAAGCATTAAATACAACTCAACCGATTTTGTGTAGATATATGCTAACTCTAATATGGGCGCTACAGTGGTGGTGCAGTGAATTGTGATTTTCATTTTGAGTCCTTTCTCTATGTTTTGGCCCAAGGACCAGGTCTATGTAATGCACCTTGTCACAACGCTCAGTGTGTGATCAAGAAAGTTTGTCTTTCGAAACACATAACATTCTGAGAAAATAAATACAACTTTTCCAACTTCTTCTGAGAGCGCACTTTACTGCCTTGTGTTGTGGAATACATATATATATATGTATGTGTGTGTGTATATATATATGTATATATATATATTCACTGAAAAAACCATAGGTTATAGACCATATATAGTTAGGAATTAGCATTTAAAAAACCTTATTTTACTCACACAAAACCATTGAAATTCCATATATAGTTAGTTGCACTAACTATATATTGCGCACCCGCAATCCACTGCTGATGATGTCACATATTACATCATTCATGACATGGTCAGTGACATCACTGATGACATCACTGATGACATCTCAAATGACATCACTGATGACGCTCCCATGCTGGCGCCAGCCTCACTTTGAATTACTACAATCCTGCAGACCTTACTTCCGGTGAAAGCACAGTGTGACCCGGTAGGAAAAATTATTGCACCCCCTCCCCTTTTTGACTGATAGTTCAAACCACCGATCCTTTCCTTTGCCCTTTTAACGGAACTTTGGACTGCCTCCCCCTCTTTTACATTTTCTAGAGAAAACAAAACATTAACCACTACATTAGCATAGCAGTTGACACCAGAACTGTTTTCAAATTGAAAACCAACAACATCTTCAACAGAATCCTTTTTGTTTCTGCTGTGACCCTGCTACAGCACAGGCATTGTCCCCAGCAGTAATTCTGCAATGCCGGTAAGAATAGCTGTGGTGCCTACTGGACTCACTCACCCCCGCGGCGCCCCACGCCGTTTTTTGCTGGGCGGCAACTTACTAGACATCACTTTCGTGCCATCTAGATTTCAGCGCGTTCTGCTGCCTTGGAACTATTCGCACAACAGACCGCTACTGACAAGAATATTTCATTATTGGTGCTGTCAATTTCAATAAATCTATTGGATAATTAAAAAGAAATTGCCACGGTCTCTTCGTTGTTTAAATGTTTTTACTGTTTTTGTTTTGTTGTATATATTTATATGTTATTAAAGTTTTATATTCCTACTACTTTGTTGGAGTGCTATATATTTTTAATGTGACACATAATTGTAAAAACTTTGATGTACAAAGAGTCATTCCTGGAATCTTCCGCTTCAGGCTCGGTCCCCTCCCCAATCACAATACAGGATGGTTTTCAGATAGTAGGAACGCGTGTGCTGTGACGGATCACATCGGGTGTGGTCCTTGATCTACTATAACTCCTTTGAAGAGGGGTGATTCTTTACAGCTGGGGCCATAAACTACATCTGCAGGGCTAGCTGATAGCCTAGGACCGGCCTGGACATTCGGACACAGAGGAAGAGGAGTGTCAGAGGGTGCGGTAGTGAATAGGGCGAAAGGGAGGTGTCGGGCGGGCACAGAGTGTGATTCTCAGGGAAGAGCAGCGCAGATGGGGGAAGGTTTATTGCCCATGCATAAGACAGAGAGCGGTGGTGACCAGTGCCTGGGGGAGATGCTTACGAGGGTGAGGAGCCATGCTACGAATCGACAGCGTGCAGAGAGTGGGTCTGGTCAAGACATCTAAAATGGCTGCCGTGCACGACAAAAGTGTGGCATTTCAAAAAAGGCAAGATGGCGCAGACAATGTTTTTCAACACTTCCTCATTTCCTTCGAATCGAACGTTAACAGACGTTGGGGCATATTACCAAAGTTAAGCGATATTTATCGCTAACGATGCTTACCAACCAATTTTTTACCACTAAGCATCGTCAGAAATTATCGAAGATAAACCTTACTATTATCAAGGTTTATCGCAAATGCGATAATAAACGGCCGCAATGCATGAATATCGCTAAAAACTCAGCGATATTCATGCATTACCGAGCTAATACTCTTAGCCATGTTATCCACCTCCCATTGGATAACATGGCTAAGAACTGCTCAGGGCAGGTGTTACTTTTTGGAGATATTCGCGCTTACCGCGAATATCTCCAAAAGTTGGTAATAGGAGATAGATATCTTGCATGTTGTAATGCAAGTTATTGTGGTATATGGAACTCATACCATAATCTCTCAGGAAAGCAGAAACTGATCCTTTTGGGACCGCCTAAAAAGGCCTAGGGGGTGAGGAGTACTCTACTTTGCCCCCTTTTCACGTTCCAAACTATTTTATTTTACTCTCTTCTGTAATTACACAAAATACCAGCGATAAGATGCATCGGAGACACACAGTGAGAGAAAGGAGGCCGGAGATGAAGAAGACATGTCAAATACACATTGGAGATAATATAGTGGCAGAAGGGAAGTAAATATGAGTAAACTTACCATGTAACATAAAAATGTTGCACTCTATACTATAAGTCTCATTTTATACTACAATCACTTCGCTACAACCTCATAAATTAAAAATAAAAATGAATAATGTCTCAAACAATTTTTGATTTCTAAATATAAATTTATTCTTCAGAATTTTCTAAATTTGAAAGAACTAGTAACATGTCCTCATCAGTAATTTCCTCTTCAATCATCTCATCTGGAATCTCCTCATTAAAAGTCTGCAATGATGATTCTTGTAACTCTATGGTCTCCAAACACTCGATAAATTCGCCATCAAGAGATTGATCAAAAAAATCATTCACGTCATCTCCTCCTTCTGACAATATTTCATTATTGGTGCTGTCAATTTCAATCAATGTAGTGGAATCATTCAAGTCATCTCCTCGTGACAATATTTCATTATTGGTGCTCTCAATTTCAATCAATGTAGTGGAATCATTCAAGTCATCTCCTCCTTGTGACAATATTTCATTATTGGTGCTGTCCATTTCAATCAATCTAATGGAATCATACAAGCCATCTCCTCCTTGTGACAATATTTCATTATTGGTGCTCTCAATTTCAATCAATGTAGTGGAATCATTCAAGTCATCTCCTTGTGACAATATTTCATTCTTGGTGCTGTCCATTTCAATCAATCTAATGGAATCATACAAGTCATGTCCTCCTTGTGACAATATTTCATTATTGGTGCTCTCAATTTCAATCAATGTGTTGGACAATTCAAAAGAAATTGCCACGGTCTCTTCATTGTGAGCCATTTTATTTTGAAATTGCTTGCTGTAAATTGCAGAAAAAAATAATCACTTTCATTTATCGTCTTTAGTAATACATAATATAAAACTAACTTTATCAAGTATTTAGTATAACAGAAGGACTGCAAATAAATAACAGAAAACATTTTTCAAATTATCTTCAAGTGTACAACATAGTTCCCCATACAAATTAACAACTCACCTTTTTAAAAGTAGCAGAAGTGTTAGTACTGTGTAAATCAAACACCAGAAATTCACCACCAAAAATTCCTCACAAATGTACCTCAGACAGTAGTATCACAAAATGGCTGTGGTTTCCTCTCATTTGACATATATACATAACCAATTAACTTTCATCACACACAAATACAAAACCAAAGTAACATTTTAATTGGTTCTAAATTTCAACACTTTCAAATGTGTTTTCCCCATGCAATTTTCCATAGGACATTTACATACGTCTACAGCCTGAATGGCTGAACGGAATTACACCAAACTTGGCAAAATGGTACATCAAACCTAAGAGGTCAGGAAGGATCTACTATGCCCCCTTATGGTCATTTCCCCCTTCGCTTTGGCCTCCTCTTGTCTCTCAATCCTACCGAGGGACAAGATGCCGGCCGCTACGGACTGTTTGGAATGTTGACAGACGCCGGAGAACCAATCAGCTTCGCAAAGCTCCGTAACGCGAAAAGTACGCGAAGCGGAGCGCTGTTACAGATATATATCTTTTTTTCAACGTTAATTTCTCAAAATCCACTGGAGCACATATATTGAGACCTAGCAAAGGCACATCGGGCTACCAGTCCCTAATATTTTGCCAAGTTTCGTGCAAATCCATTCAGCCGTTCGATTATTATTATTTTGGTTTTTTTTTGCCCCGCGGGGCCCTTTTAAAACCTCCACATCAAACCTAGGGGGTCAGCGAGGATCTACTATGCCCCCTTATAGTTATTTCCCCCTTTGTTTTGACCTCCTCTTGTCTCTCGATCCTACCGAGAGACAAGATGGCGGCCGCTACGGACTGTTTGGAATGTTGACAGACGCCGGAGAACCAATCAGCTTCGCTTCACAAAGCTCCGTTGCGCGAAAAGTCCGCGAACCAGAGCGCTAACCGGTCCGCTGTTACAGATATATATCTTTTTTTAAACGTTAATTTCTCAAAATCCACTGGAGCACATATATTGAGACCTACAAAAGGCACATCGGGCTACCAGTCCCTACAATTTTGCCAAGTTTGGTGCAAATCCATTCAGCCGTTCGGGCTAAAAGTGAGGCCAACCGCCCTATGGAAAACTCAATGTTAAAAACACGTTTTGGGACCCCCCTTTTTTCTCGGCCCCCACTGGACGAACCCCCCCCAAATTTTCAAGGGCTGCTCAGAAACAAAATGTGCCATTTTCCTGAAAATTTCAGCCGATTCCGTCCACAAACGCCAAAGTTATTAGACATAGAATTTTCAAAAAACCCATAGAGAAAAAATCCTAACTATATATACCTACTGGCGACCGCCAGTAGGTAATATATATATATATATATATATATATATATATATATATATATATATATATATATATATATATATATATATTCACTGAAAAAACCATAGGTTTCACACCAGTTATAGTTAGGTGGAAATTTTACTCGCATAAAACCATTGAAATTCCCACGTTATAGTTAGTTGGACTCACTATAACTTGCGCGTGCAATGCACTGCTGATGACGTCACATATTACATCACTCATGACATGGTCAGTGACATCACTCATGACATCACTGATGACACCATCCAGTGAATGTCTGTCTTTCTGAAAAATAAATATTAGTGAGTAATGATTAAATATTTAAATATATGTATTAGTGTTTACCTTTGTGTTTTAATGGCTGCATGGGTTGGTGAGTAGCTACATGTGTATGTATATGGGTTATTAGATGTTTTTTTATTATCAGTATGAGTGTCTGTATGGTTTAGTGGGGGTATTTATTAGCACATAGATGCATGAATGACTGACTCTCTCTTTGTATGTGTTATGAAGACAGCATATGTGCAGGACTGTATGGGTGGATGAGTGTGTATATGTCTGTGTTAGTGAGTGAATGACTGTCTTATTAGTGTCTTTATCAGTAACTACATATGTTTTAATCTAGTATATGTGAATATTGATGTATATAAGTGAGTATATGTGAGAGTGAGGGATTGTAAGAGTTCCTGTTTAAATTAGTATGTGTTTCTATAAATGATTGTTTAAGAGAGTAAGTATGTGTAAGTTTCCTTAGAAGTAAAGTGGTAGTGTGTGTATAGCTGTATATGCAAATAAACGGATGTTCAATAGTTTATTTGCATGTGTGAGTATGTGTGTGAATAACTTTTGAATGACTGTCGGTGTGTAACAGGATGTATAGGTATATCACTACATATGATAAGTGAGTATATGTATGAGTGACTATATAGAACTGTTGGTGAATGAGTGGATGTGTATATAGATACTGGAATTATTGAATTTGCTTGTTGTAAGTGGTATGGATGTCTCCATTTTTTTGAAAATTTTACTTTCTATTTCTGAATATGTGTTTCAAGGGTTACATTACAGTGAAAGGAGGTCTCTCACTCTGTCACAAGGATGGTGTCATCAGTGATGTCATGAGTGATGTCACTGACCATGTCATGAGTGATGTAATATGTGACGTCATCAGCAGTGCATTGCACGCGCAAGTTATAGTGAGTCCAACTAACTATAACGTGGGACTTTCAATGGTTTTATGCGAGTAAAATTTCCACCTAACTATAACTGGTGTGAAACCTATGGTTTTCTCAGTGAATTTCATAGGTTTTTTAAATGTTACTTCCTAACTATAACGTGTGTAAAACCTATGGTTTTTTCAGTGAATTTCATAGGTTTTTTAAATGCTACTTCCTAACTATAACGTGTGTAAAACCTATGTTTTTTTCAGTGAATTTCATAGGTTTTTTAAAGGCTACTTCTTAACTATAAGTTGTTTATAACTTATATTTTTTCATTATATTTCATGGGTTTTATTAATTGCGAAATATAAAATATTTTTTTAATGTATTCTATAGTTTTATTATAGATTTTCGAGAAATGCTTTCATAGTTTTACAAAGTTTTCTTCACTGTCAGAATTGCTTAGGGACTCCTTGCAAGTCTCAAAAGCTTTACAAAGTCTTTACCTTACCTTCATTTTACCGTTTTCAGACTTGTCACTAAATGTTGAAAAACGTACCGGGGTGCGCGACAGAGTGCGCGCACCCCGGTATTTTGAAACAATAAAAAAGGTTTGATACTTTATCTGCATTGTTCTTGTGACCCCATATGAAGGTATTTAATATTTGAGAATGTATACATTTCCTCCTTTTCACATTTTAAAACTTCATTAAATTAGACCGATACTTCAAATTCACGTACGTGTCCGGATTCCGTCACCGCGTATACGTCCTAATATGCGCATGTCAAATCATGTGACTTGAAAAGAACACTTCCTATTGGTTCATAGTAGTTTCTATTCTGCAATTTTCCAGAAACCACCTACTTCGCTCACTATCTATTTGGCGCTGAAGGGAGAACAACCTTTTTCATCTTTCCGGAGACTTTGCTGTATTGGCGGCCGCACGCAAATCTTCTTCGGAATCTGAAGAAAATGTTCATCTTCCTTTAAAAAAAAAAAGGAATCTTTTATTTGGCAATTTTTTACCTTTCCTCAGGGTCAAAAAAAAGTAAATGCTCCGAAAATAACGTGCACAATTTGTAGCTCAGTACTTTCAAGAGGAAATCCTACCAAAAAATATTCCTTTTCAATTCATACCATGAAGAGACATATGAGCCAAGTCCACCCTGTGCAATATGCACAGGCAGCGACAAGAGCTCTGGCAACAGAACTACCACCAGCTAAGGCACTTCATCGAGCAGACGACCTACATCTCCTATGACTGCACAGATGGAGTTGAAACCATTTTTGAAGAAAGTGCATAGAAAATGCAACAAGTGCAACGGATTAATTGTGTACGGGGAGCAGAGCCTCATTCTTGTTGAAAGAAGATTTAATGATCATAAAAGGTTCGAATGCATCTAATTTTTTAACAACTTCAAATGTTCCTGTTTTACAGTTCAAAAATTTGGTTCCTGTATTACAAATTTAAAAAAATCAAAAAAAATCAACAAAAAAAAAACATTAAAAAAAACTGTTCTTTTCAGAACTACCTCATTGTACCAAAAAGAGCTCTATTCATAAGCTAAATTATCGCCGCATTTTCAGAACAATAATTAAAGAATGCGGCAATACTTGGGACATATTATGAAGAAGACGTGATAATTTCACGTCGCTTTTATCGGCAGAACGCTGTAAAAAAAGCGCCGATAATCGCCTTTATAATATGAGCCATATTATCGAGGATGGACAATACAATATCGCCGCTTCTATCGGCAGGAAACTGCCGATAAAGTGGCGATAATGGACTTGATAATATGCTGTATGAAATTCCTAGCGTAGCCCATATTACATGTTTTCGCATCTTACATGTTGATAGGATTTCCATAGGGCAAATTATGAAACCCATTATCGCCGCTTTATCGCCAATTTCCTGTCGATAAAAGCAGCGAAAATGAATCGACCGTCCTTTATAATATGCCCCTATGCTTTTCAAAATTCAAATTGAAACGTATGTTATATGCCTTTATATCTAACATTACGTTTGACTGCAATTTATAAAGCATATTATGGACGCCGTTTTCGCCCCTATATCGGCAACTTCCTGCCGTTCAAGGCAGCGATAAAGTCTTTTGAATCTTTGTAAATGTTCTTAAACATCTTTATGAGAATGTATTAACACCGCCTGCGGTAAAAGCACTTTGCATGTGTGCCGCACAGACAGTTAATGACATGCATAGTAGGCGTATGTTAAAATACAAGCAAAATCTGTTTAAAGGCGAAAATACTATCTCGTACACGGCTGCTGTTAGAAAAACAGTTTAAATAATCTTGTTTATCGTACGAGTGCCAAGGGCACCTTTGATGAAGCATTTGGCTGCGTTAACGTGGAGGTGTGGAAAATAAAACTAAATCAACCCCCTCTCCTATTTACAAAGCACACATTAGTGCATAAAAACAACGCTTGTTTTCACGCAGTAATGTTAACTGCCGCAGGCTGTCACAGGGATACTATCACATATGTATTCAAATTATGTTCAGACTGCCTCTTTTGTAATTCTCTGCTAACATGCACTCTCATCACTAGAAGTGAAATCATAGTCCTTCTTCTATTTTCATTTAATGTCCCGTTTTTTGCTTTTAGAAATCTACTTACCGTACACAAGTAGCAAAAATTATCACTATGTTGGCTTACTTCCAATATTTTTTCGTAGACCAGCGGCGATTTTTAACGCTTAGGAGTGATAGAATTATCAAAGTTTAATTCTAAAACTAGTGATTCCCAAACTGTACACCGCGGCTCCCCAGTCCGCCGTAATGAGGTGCCAAGGGCACGGCGCACACTAGGATGCCTAACCGTCCGTAAATTCCACAGACGTCACTACCCTGTTATGTGTAACTGTATCCATCTCAGAGAGCTGCGCGCTCCTCCCCTGTGATAACGCTGACAGTCCCTGCTGAAACGGCCTTGGATTTTACTGCAGCAGGAGCACCCCTCCCGCTCATTGGAATTCTCAAAGGAGCTTCCTGCCTCAATGAACAGAAGACATTGTCTTAGATAAAAAAAGTAAAACCACCAGCTTATTATGAAACAGTTTCTTTAAAAAAGGCTATGAAAGAAAATTAATAAATCAGATTAACGTTCTTTCATTGTCTCATAAATTTTAAACAGCAGTATTTTCATTAACATATTCAACAATACCATGGCTACTGCTTTTGTACTTAAAGGAAGTAGCACCTATTCTCAAAGCCAATAGTCTTTGCTTGTTGTTTGTGTGAAGGTATTTGCTAATCTACATATCTGCATGCAATCAGACATACAACATACCTCCAGTCGAGCACCACACTATACTACACGCATATTTGTAGTTTAGGTGCTTTAATCTGCCTACAGAATAACATCCAACACCTCCTTTGAAAAGACTCTTCCCTTTTTTTAAACAGTGCTGAAAGTCAGGGGCGGATTGCCAAGGCGGGCATTCGGGCATGGGCCGAAGGGCCAGTGCCTCAGTGCCCTCTGTGAGCCATTTTTTTGTCCCCTGCCCCAGTCCACAGAGAGTGGACTTGGAAAGGGGAGAAAAAAAAAGCCGGCCCACAGAGTGCACGGAGACAGACAGCGAAAATGAAAGCAGTCTCCCTGTGCGGCCGGACACCCCTGCCCTGCCAAGCAATGAAGCTGAGGCTGGGCTGGGGAGGGGTGATTGTTTGCAAGAATCGGCCTCCCTGGGGGCCAGGTGTTTCTCAGGCCTTTGAGCCATTTTCACCTCGGCCCCCCTGGGGCCCATGCAGCCCATGCAGCAAGTATCTAAAGCAAACAAAAGTGAGAGGTAGCATACAGTGTGATACCAACGAAAAGTGACATGTGCAAGTAACAAAAGAGTAGCATACACAGGTACAAGGGTAATACTACAGTAAATGGTAAACACTCAAACTGCCAGAACACACTGGGAGGGCACTTCCCATGCACCAGCTTCACCTCAACCTCCCCCTGGCTACCTGGCTGTGTTTTGTGCTCCCCTGCCAGGACATTTTCCCGAGGCCTGGAGGGCTGATTAATTTACTAATTGCAGGGGCCTTACCTCTGTTCAAGTGCTCCTGAGCTGAAGGCCTGGGAAGGACTAAGTAGGTTAGTAATAGCAGCGGCTTTGCTGCTTTTCAGGTGCTCCTGTGCTGGACGGCTGAAATAATTTTGTGACAGAAAGGGGCCTTGCTATTTTTTTTAGTTGCTCAGCATGTTGCCCATTGACACCTTGGCCCTGTGTCCTATGCAAGAACAGTATCCTCCCACTTTCATGCCTTGTATGTGCAAATGGTGTTTCATGAAAGGGCACGCCCCTTGAATGTGGGCCACACCCATTAAATATGGACCACGCCTCTTGAATGTGGGCCACTTTTTTCGTCAGTGCCCGGGCAGAATTGTGATCCCAATCCAACCCTGCTTAAAGCCATGAAAACAACAACATTTAACGGTAACCTCACATGCTGTTACTGAACATCATGTATAACTGATAACTTCTACGTTTTCAGAATGCCTATGTAAGGAGACATTGTAAACTCTCACCCACCGCACCCCACCCTTTGCTGTAGGTTGTTCTTCACAGGCCTCTTCTTCCTACAACTCTACAGAGAAAGAGTCAGCTCATAAAGTACAAAGGTGGGTGTAGCCGGGCCCCCCATGCGCGCCCCGCTCTAGGGCGCGAACTAACCTCATGTGCCCCCCCCCTTCTCTCTCCACAGCCTGCAACCTGGTCTGGCCCAGAGAGATATAGTTGCGACGACGAGGAAGACTGGCCCTTTAACTGGACCGAAGGTGTGCTGGAGGAGGAACCGGCCCCACCGATAAAAGACGTCCCTGAGCAGACCCAGGTGTGTTTTTTCACCGGAGGAGTGGTCAGTGTGAAGGAGAGCGGAGTGGCGGGAAGCAGCGAGGACGAGCAGAGGAGCGGAAGAAGAGGAGGCGAGAAGCAGACGTGGTTCGACAGCGGACGCTGGATCAGCGAGCTGAGCATACAGGAGGAGGAGGCAGCGCCATCCCAAGAACAGAGAAGGGAGCGGATTACCGGGACTTCAGCCGACGACCTTGAGACGAGAGGAGCCGACAGGAGAGGTACGGCGCGGGAGGACACGCCCGGAGGCCAACACCACGATCCGCCCAGCCGTACGCCAGGAGGGGTACGGCTCACAGAGGTGCGTGACCGCTTCCTGGGGTGGTGCAGGCGTAGAGCGAATCGCATCACGTAGTGGGGCAGTGTACATAGACACAACCCAGAGATCAACTCACTTTCACTTCACCGCACAGTTTGGGATAAGCGGGAGGAAAAGAGGGGGGGGGTGTGGTAGCACTGGGTGATTCCCCCACGAACCCTTCCCTTTGAGTCCGTAACAACCAGTTCTTCTATAATTGATACCCGCCTCTCTTCTGTTTTCCCCCCACCTGGTGGTGTCGGCGAGGGCGGACAGCACGGAGCCTCCGGGAGCCAGGAGAAGGAGGAGCCCCGTCCGGAGGAAAGAGGAGGGTATTGTCCGCAAGACCCGAGGAGAGAGAAGCCGGTCCCCTCGCAAAGTGCCTGTGCGCAAGACCTGTACTGATTCTTTGTTAGAACGAATAAATTCAAAACCCACAAAAACACGACTCCTGCCTATTCCTAGCCCCGCTGCTACAGTGGTGGAGAATGCGGGCATAAGCACCGTCAGCAACCCGACGATGGAAGGAGTCGTGCAGGCCCTGGTACAAGGGCAGGAGAGGCTGGAAAGACTGGCTGAGCAGCAATTGAGAGCCGCAGAAGCAGACAGGGAGCTGATTAAAACCGCCGTGGCCGCCCGGGCTCTGGATCCCCCTCTATCCGTGGGACAGGTCCCCTTGAGTAGCGTACCGCATTCTATGAGTGGCGTTTCCTTACAGAAGTACCAGCCTGGTGAGGATCCGGATGCCTTCCTCCTTAACTTCGAGAGGGCAGCCCGAGCATGCGGCTGGCCTGGGGCGAAGTGGCCGTTCTTCTTGGCCCCTCTATTGGTTGGGGAAGCACAGGCGGCCTATCAGGTGGCGAATCCGAGAGGAGACACCCCGTACTCGGACATCAAAAGAATTATCCTGGACCATCTGGGCCTCGATAGAGAAGCCTATCGGCTCAGATTTCGGAGGGAAAGGGGGGTGTCCGGGGAAACGCCGAAAACTCTCTTCGTGAGGCTGAAGATGGCTGCGGATAAGTGGCTTAGCCCAAATGATAGCACTAAGGAAGAGATCATGGATCGCATATATCTGGAGCAGTTTCTAGAAGCCTTACCGTTTGCCACTCAACGATGGCTGAAGCAGCACCACGACCTGACCACTGCCCAGGCCGTCGAGATGGCCAACACCTTCTCCCGAGTCCAACAAAGACCCCTGTTGCCCGTCGAAACTGACAAACAGAAAACGAATTTCAGAACTGATAAAAGACTCGTGAGGATCCCCGAAACCCCGAGACCTCGGGTTTGGAAAAACGAGCCCATTCCTCATAGTGGGCCTCAGTGTTTTGAGTGCGGGACCTGGGGTCATATAGCGAGACTGTGTCCAAGGAGAAAGACAACCGAGGAACCAATGGAAGTGGGATACTTACCTCGCACCGTCCTCTACTCGGCGGAAATGGGAAACGCATATCGAGTAAGTATACGGATTATTGATAACCCTGTGCACGCACTACTTGATTCCGGCTGCCGCCAGTCAGTAGTTCAGGCCCACCATGTACGTCCACAACAGCTCGTCCCCAAAGAACGGGTGTATATCCGTTGCGTCCATGGGGATGTGAAGCCCTACCCAGTGGCCGTGATACCGCTGCACCCCGAGGAAGGACCCCCATCCCGAGTCCGAGTCGGGGTACTACCTACCCTTCCCGAAGACCTGATCATAGGTACCGACAATCCCGCTTTCTTGGCGATGTTCGAACGCTGTCTGGATAAGAGAAGAGTGACAAGGCAGCCTATCGAACCAGAGAAGGGGGCCGCTGCACTGGTCTCACCCGACCCGTGGACCCTGGACCGCAGCTTCCAATTCACCCAGACCAACGACGCGTCTTTGTTCAACGCTTGGGAGACAGCTCACCAAACTCAGGACTTGGTTCCCATTACGTATCCCCGCCTGTTCATCAAGAACGGACTGTTGTACAGACAAGGAAAAGAGGCAGACCCAGAACAGTTGATTGTCCCTGTCTCATTCAGGGAACAAGTGTTGTTTTTTTCACATTCCCACCTGGTAGCAGGCCACACCGGGGCAGAGAAATTGACACAGAACCTCCTGAAATGTTTCTACTGGCCGGGGATATATAAAGACGCTATGCTCTATTGCCAACAATGTGACGTATGCCAGAAACGTAATATGAATAGACCCCCAGCTGTGCCCTTACAGCCCCTCCCCATCATAGGGGTGCCATTTGAACGGATTGGTATGGACATAATAGGGCCTCTCCCAAAAACAAAGAAAGGCCACCTATATGTCCTGGTGATGGTGGACTATGCTACAAGATTCCCAGAGGCATTCCCACTCACCTCTACGACCACGAAGAACGTCGCGGACAAAATGTTGGAATTGTTTTCACGGGTGGGGTTCCCAAAAGAGATTCTAACAGACCAAGGGACCCCCTTCGTTTCACGTCTCATGGGAGAGGTCTGTAAACTGTTACACATCCATCAAATACGCACTGCAGTATACCACCCGCAAACGGATGGCCTCGTAGAGAGGTACAACCGTACGTTGAAAACGACATTGAGGAAGATGTTAGAAGTCAACAGCACGGAGTGGGACCAAATCCTTCCTCTTGCCCTCTACGTCATCAGAGGACAAAAACAGAGCAGCTTGGGGTTTTCGGCCTTCGAGCTTCTGTATGGCCGACACCCCCGCTCCCTGCTCGACATGACCAAAGAGGCATGGGAGCAGGAAACCCCCGAAGAGACAGCCAAGACCTTAGACTATGCACGAAATCTCCGTTCCAAACTGGGCAAATTGCGAGATCTGGCCTTCGCCAACCTAGAAAAGAACCAACAGAAACAAAAAAACGTCTACGATAAAGGAAAGAAGTGGCGAAAGATGGAGAAGGGGGACTGGGCCCTAGTGTTGTTGCCGTCCTCGACCCAGAAATTTAAAGCAGAGTGGAGCGGACCGTTCCAAGTAGTGGAAACGATAGGTAACACCAGTTATCGGTTATTGATTAACCCGCGAAAAAAACAGGTGTACCACATTAATATGTTAAAGAAGTGGCTCGGGAAACCTCCTACCGCCATACACTTGGCAAACGAGACGATGGATCCGGGTTCCTCCACCATACCCCAACTCGTGATTAAAGAAGACCTAAGAGACAAAGAAAAACAGGAACTGATGGAAGTTCTTAGGGAACAGGAGCAGGTGTTTTCCGACCTCCCGGGGGGAACCGAGATGGCTGAACATCACATCGACACTGTTCCAGGAAAGACCGTTAGGATCCGTCCTTACCGGATCCCGGAGGCCCGAAGACAGGATATACGGCGAGAAGTGGCAGACATGTTAAAGCTCGGAGTGATTCGCCCTTCCCATAGTGACTGGTCCAGTCCGATCGTGCTTATCCCAAAACCAGATGGAACGAGGCGATTTTGCATGGACTTTCGGGCCCTGAACGAGATATCCAAATGTGATGCATACCCCATCCCGAGGATTGATGAACTTATTGAAAAGTTGGGAGAAGCCGCCTTCATTAGCACGATTGACTTGACAAAAGGATACTGGCAGGTCCCCCTGCGTGAAGAAGACCGCCATAAGACAGCATTTACAACAGCAGAAGGCCATTACGAATTCACCGTGCTGCCCTTTGGTCTGCATGGAGCCCCTGCAACTTTTCAGAGACTAATGAACAATGTTCTACACGACCTATCAGCATTTACTTCAGCATACCTGGACGACATCGTGGTGTTCAGTCCAGACTGGGAGTCGCATCTGAGGCACTTACGGGAAGTATTGGAGACCCTTGAGAAGGCAGGGTTGCGGATTAACGCAAAAAAATCCAGACTGGCATTCCACAAGGTTAAATATCTCGGATACGTTCTGGGACATGGACTAATAGAACCCCAAATAGAAAAGGTGAGGGCCATATCAGAGACCCAGTTTCCCTCAACGAAAAAAGAACTACGTGCCTTTCTGGGCCTTATTGGATATTATAGGAGGTTTATACCCAGGTTCGCGCAGGTCGCAGCTCCCCTTACGGATGTTCTCCAAACGGCGGTCAAACAATCGACATTGTCGTCGCCCACCCCGGCCATGCTGAACGCCTTTACCGAACTGAAACGGAGAATAACCTCTACGCCCATTCTCAACTCACCTGACTTTACGCGGCCCTTCGCGCTACACACCGATGCCTCGGATTTCGGTATTGGCGCAGTCCTGTCGCAGGAAGGCAGCGACGGGTTAGATCACCCCATTCTCTTCATCAGCAGAAAACTGTTTCCGAGAGAACTCAAATACGCCACAGTGGAGAAGGAGTGCCTGGCTATCCGATGGGCTGTAGACAAGTTGGCCTATTACCTGGAGGGCCGCACCGTCACACTCTACACAGACCATGCCCCTCTGTTGTGGATGGCTCGGAACAAGTCCTCCAATGCCAGGGTCATGCGCTGGTTCCTGGCTCTACAGCCATATACATTCAGAGTGTGTCACAAAAAGGGGGTGGATAACACGGGGGCCGACTACTTGTCCAGGAATCCGCTTCCCGATCGGAAGCGTCCAGAGGGGGAGGTGTGTAGCCGGGCCCCCCATGCGCGCCCCGCTCTAGGGCGCGAACTAACCTCATGTGCCCCCCCCTTCTCTCTCCACAGCCTGCAACCTGGTCTGGCCCAGAGAGATATAGTTGCGACGACGAGGAAGACTGGCCCTTTAACTGGACCGAAGGTGTGCTGGAGGAGGAGCCGGCCCCACCGATAAAAGACGTCCCTGAGCAGACCCAGGTGTGTTTTTTCACCGGAGGAGTGGTCAGTGTGAAGGAGAGCGGAGTGGCGGGAAGCAGCGAGGACGAGCAGAGGAGCGGAAGAAGAGGAGGCGAGAAGCAGACGTGGATCGACAGCGGACGCTGGATCAGCGAGCTGAGCATACAGGAGGAGGAGGCAGCGCCATCCCAAGAACAGAGAAGGGAGCGGATTACCGGGACTTCAGCCGACGACCTTGAGACGAGAGGAGCCGACAGGAGAGGTACGGCGCGGGAGGACACGCCCGGAGGCCAACACCACGATCCGCCCAGCCGTACGCCAGGAGGGGTACGGCTCACAGAGGTGCGTGACCGCTTCCTGGGGTGGTGCAGGCGTAGAGCGAATCGCATCACGTAGTGGGGCAGTGTACATAGACACAACCCAGAGATCAACTCACTTTCACTTCACCGCACAGTTTGGGATAAGCGGGAGGAAAAGAGGGGGGGTGTGGTAGCACTGGGTGATTCCCCCACGAACCCTTCCCTTTGAGTCCGTAACAACCAGTTCTTCTATAATCGATACCCGCCTCTCTTCTGTTTTCCCCCCACCTGGTGGTGTCGGCGAGGGCGGACAGCACGGAGCCTCCGGGAGCCAGGAGAAGGAGGAGCCCCGTCCGGAGGAAAGAGGAGGGTATTGTCCGCAAGACCCGAGGAGAGAGAAGCCGGTCCCCTCGCAAAGTGCCTGTGCGCAAGACCTGTACTGATTCTTTGTTAGAACGAATAAATTCAAAACCCACAAAAACACGACTCCTGCCTATTCCTAGCCCCGCTGCTACAGTGGGTCAGTAAATAAATGTGGAATGTCTAAATGGCTAGATCGATTACTGAAAGGATGAATGAAAAGAGAATAGTTATATAATCACAGAAAGCATGGATGAATAAATGAATGAGAGCAAGTATAGATGTCAGAAAAGATAAATTGATGTATGTATGCCTGAAAGGGTGCTTGAATGGCTAGAAGGATGGATAGATATGTTAAAGGATGGATGCATGAGTAAAAGAGCACGTGATGGATCAGTAATTTAGTGAATGGATGTTTGAAAGGATAGATAGATAAATAAATGAAAGTGTAGATGATGGTCAAAGAAATGCGTGGTTAGATAAATTGATATGTGAAAAGGTGAAAGAATGGTTAACTGAAAGGGTGATTACAAAGATTAATTAGTAAACGACAGGGGGTATATGGACAAAAACATAAATACATCAGTAAAGTAAAAGGGTGCATAGTTAAGAGAGCGGATGGCTGGATCAGTGAACAGATGATTGAATGAGTGATAGAAAGTGTCCCAATTAATTTAAGAAAGGTAACAGGACGTACATACCACCTACCAACCGTTAGATAAAATGGTGCGTAACCACTGTAAACTGCTGAGTAGGTCAAGAAACCCACAGGTGAACATTGTATGCGAACCACTATCCTAAGTGAAAAAAAATCTGTCCAAATAAATAAATATTATTGTGAAGTCAGCAATATTCATCCATTACGAAGCTCTTTGTCTTAGTCAAGTTATAAACCGACCGTTAAATAATATACCTAAGAACTGCTCAGGGGCATCTATTCAATTTTGATCATTTTCGAATATGGCACAAATATGTTCCAAAGTGGGTAAAAACAGATAGCAATGTTAGCAACTGTTTGCAGTCACTTACATCTTGCAATGTTAACTTTGTATGTCAATTATATTAAATTTCACAGACAAACAAAGCAAATCCCAATATAGTCATTATCTGTTATTAGTTGTCGCTAACTGGTGTTAGCATCTGCTACATACTAGTGAGACAATTTTATCTGCACTATCTCGCCTTTTAAAATCAAAAATGCAGAATAAAACTCCCTTGATAATATGCTCAAAAGTTCTGTAACACATATCATTTACCTGCAATATTTTCACACATCCGCATTAGTGAACGGACTGACTGAAATGTTGCTGATTTCTTAAATTAATTTTTTATAGGCTCCTTGTGACCGTGCAGCCAATCCTCCATGGAAATGCTCACATAAAACACAACACTAGTATGACCAGGATACTCAAAGAAATAACACAGGGTTAAAAAAGTATTTTTATTATTTATACTTACCTAAGAAATAGTAATAAAGAAAAACTTTAAATATTTGAAAAACATGGTATCTGTGAAAGAAAAGTAAAAATATGGTTATACTGTTATTTCATAAAACAAAACAAAGTAGAAGGGATTGAAGCAGAAAGTGAAAGAAAAGAAGACTGAGGGACAGAAACAGACCGAGACAGAATATTTTGAAAGAAATAAAAGCACTCAAACAATGACTGTGTAAAGGAAAGTAAAGTGACAGACAAAATGAGAGTATAATCAGTGATAATACACGAAACAAACAGTCTGTGAAATAAACAGACTAAGAGTACCTAAATGTCTTAAACAGATAGATAAAATGAAGAAAGAACACTAAGAGAAAAAGAGTCAAAAAGGCAGAGTAACAGAAGATGAATGGAATACAAACAGACATGGAGTATAAGACAGACAGATAAACAGAAATGAAGTAGGGTGAATAAACTAAACTATAGATTTTAGATTGGAAATTGTTCATAAATAAAGAAAGCAGAGTAAGGGAACAAATTGTAATGTACAGTAAGACAAATAAATTAAGATTCAGGAAACAAAGGCGATAAAGGATCAATAAAGGTGACTCTCTATAAAGCAACTTAAGTAAGAAACTGAAGAGTAAGAAAGACTGAATAGAATACTAACAAAAAAGATGTAAAAGTGAAAGCATGAGTTAAAGAGAATAACCATATCTAAACACTATTAACAAAGGAAGAGGAGGAAGAAAATTAGGGTAAGAGACAGATACACGGAACTCTCAGATATGATTAGTTGTTCTTACCTTAAAAATGTAATATCTGTGGAAG
Source organism: Lissotriton helveticus (assembly GCF_964261635.1). NCBI lineage: Eukaryota > Metazoa > Chordata > Amphibia > Caudata > Salamandridae > Lissotriton > Lissotriton helveticus. The sequence goes on from NC_136069.1 coordinate 647,559,280, forward strand.
ACAATAAAGAAATCTGTTATAATACATACTTCTAAATCCAATGTAACAAAATAACTTTAACAACATATTTACTGGTTTATTTTTGCTGTCCTCAGATAAATTGATTTTCACGATAAACAGTGATTTCAATAGTAATCATCATGTGACAGCGGGAAAAAAAAAACACAATCAAACTGATTGTATTTAAAAAACCCGTACAAGATCTCTATACATACTATAAATACCTAGAAAAAAACATGTCTTAAATGTTTTTCTCTAATTCGCAATTTCTTGAGTAAGCACAACACATATTCCACAATTATAAACTAACTAAAGTATACCAGTTACTTTTAAATACCGCTCCACAAATAACCGTGCAACTATGTTCTTAAAACATTTATCTTAAGTCAACATTTTGATATCTCATTTTTTTCCGCATGGCCAAATACTATGAGATAAGTCCTTATTTTTTGAGTACCTCTCAACAAACTCGCGAGTAAGTATGTTCTAGAAACATTTATCTCTAGTCCACATTTAGATATCTCATACGTTTCCGCAAGGCCAAATGGTATGAGTTAATTCGTTTTTTTTGAGTACCTCTCCACAAACTTCCAAGTAAGTATACTCTAAAAACATTTATCTTAAGTCAACATTTCCATATCTCATTGTTTTCCGCGTGGCCAAATAGTATAAGTTAATTCCAACATGTCCTGTACCAGAAACATTAAGGAAACCTTACCTGATGCTATCACTTTGGCACATAAAAGTTTCATTTCCATATTTGAACACCCTTAATCACATCATATTTCTAAAGAACACATTTTCATATCTTTACAGTATTACTCTAACTCGACCAAGTAATTTCACTGAAATTTTGGTTGCAAAAATATCAGATAAGAATTTCTTAACTCAGAAGTCAAACGTTTCTTAAAACTTAATTGACTATCATTGCACAGCGTCCAACCAGTTGGACTCTTCAAATAAGCTATGTAATGTCCTGATGATATAGATGACCCTTCATGAAAAATAATTGCTACAGTTACAAATGTTCTTCTAGAAATAGATATTTGAGAAGCCACATAATTATTAATTAAAGTTGACAATTTACTTCCATCAGCTCTGCATCGTTGAAGCATTAAAATAACATACTGTCCATATCTATGGATAAATAAGGTAGATAACATTTCTGAATTACATTGACAACAGACCATGTTCTGATACGCATCTTTAACTAGTTTATTAAAGGACACTGTTTTACAATCTGGTAATGTTAAATATATAAATCTTTCTGTGTGTATGTCAGTACTACTTGTAAATGAGCAATTATCGCAAATATGTTCCCATTTATAAGAAAGGCCAAAAAGACTATCAATACCTACACCTTCTTCTTCCAAAACTGTAAGCATATACATAATAAATTCCTGACAATCTTGCTGAATATTCTGAGAAAATTGATTTAGTTCTGCACATATGTCTAAAACATTCCTTACTTCTGAAACACTTGCTACTTCACTATTACCACTGGTACATTTTTCAAACACAGAATTTAAAGAACAACAAAATGTTTGCTCCTGATTTTCTCTAATCTGTTGCTGTAAACTTTTTAGAAAAAAAAACACATTAACCACTACATTTGCATAGCAGTTGACACCAGACCTATTTTCAAATTTAAATCCAACAATCTCTGTAGTACTAACCTTTTTCTTACTCTTATCAATGACAGTCTCATCTTTTTTTCTTCGTTTCTCTAATACTTCAGTACATTGTTCCTCATTTCTCCTTTTCTGACCAACTATACTCTTTTTAATTAAAGGATATTGAGGTAAATGTGGAGCATATTCTCTTCTTAACCTATTATACTCCTTTACACATTTTAAATCTGCACTGATCTTTGTCTCATCAAAATCAATTAGATAAAGCCCAGATAAAGTTCTAACTCGTGATAAAGCAACATATCCCATACCCTCTTTGAATACACTATTTCCCATATTTTCCAAAGCACAATCTACACTTAAACCTTGCGATTTGTGAATAGTCACTGCATATGCCATACAAATTGGAAATTGTTTCCGACGGACATACAAGTCTTTTACAAGTAAAAAACGACTTGAGCAGCGACTGATTAGTTGAACTTCCTCAATTTCATCAAATTTTATTCATAAACATTCAATCTCATCTCTATTTGGGTAATTTACAAAACTAACAACATTACCCATTGCTCCATTCACCAGACCTCTTTCTACAAGTAAATTTCTCCGTAAAATAATCCGACAATTTAAACATACATACAGATTCTTCTCTAAACCAGCAGTTTTAGATATAGATGTCTGTAGACTATCCAATTTTAACTTTAATTTATCAGACAAAACAATAGTACTTCCTTCATACTCTATTTTATCTTTTGCTTCCAGTTTCTTAATTTCTTGATTTTCCAACTTTCTTTTAGAGTTGGCATCAAGCATATAACTGACTTATCTTTTACCTCTTTACTATATATTTTCTCAGGTACATTATCTTCATTGGGAAACAACTTACAAAGTAATCGAGCTCGTAGAGTTTCTTTTGCATCTTCAGTTAGTCTTCCAATCCTTATATCTTGAAGAATATTTCCATATTTAGTATCCTTTGCCTGTCGCATATTTTGAACCAGTTCAGTATATTTGAAAAATGTGACCATATATTAACATTACCAATACTGCCAAGGCACTTTCTCGTGTCTGCATGTGTCACAGTTTCAAATACAGATTGTCCTTTTACAGGAGTTAGTTGCAGTAGATCTCCGAAAGCTATGACATGTTTCCCTCCAAATAAAACATCATAGTCAGTTTTAAGTATCTGCTGCATTCTTAAATGTACAAAAGCAAGCATTAAATTGGATACCATGCTTACCTCATCAATAATAATAAGTTTCATTTCTTTAAGAACTCTTGAAACTTCATAACAAGCGTCTCCAGATAGCTTGTGATATTGTAATTTGTTTTCATGTTCAACTGGCAGCATCAGTAAACAATGTAAAGTAATACCTTTAATATTATGCGCTGCCAATCCAGTTGGAGCTTTCACAACACAAGACAATGGTGACTGAGTTTTTTGCTGTAGATATGTAGTAATTCCATTTATAAAAAAACTTTTCCCTGTACCAGCTTCTCCACTTACATATAGTCGAATAGGTTGAAATGACATACATGAGCATTCTTTTTTCTCATGACGAAAACCATGCTCAATGTGCTCTGTCACTACATCATATATCTGTCTTTGCTCAAGATTAAATTCCTTCTCCAATTCTTCTAAGTTTATTATATCCTCTTGAGCTTGCTCCATTGCTCTTTCCACCTCATCCATGGCAGTGGCTGCTTCATTTCGGATAATTGGTTCTCCCAGTGGATCCTGACTCAACGATGCTGAACTTTGAGTGTCTTGTGAACTTTCTCTAGCAATCTCCGCTGCAATTGTTGCTTCTTGCTCTATTTCGTCGTTCAACATTTTCAGATAATTACTAAAAGCAGGACATTCTATACTACTTTTAGATGCGTTAAAAGAATCTTCATAACTTACAAAGTCTCCAAGTAGTTCCTCTTCAGTACGCCATGGTTTAAAGAGTTGCAAAAGAGCTAAATAATAAAATTCTCTTTTGTCTGGATTTTCGCAACTCAGTTTTCGGTGATTAATCAAATGTCCTTTTGTTTGTTTCACCAGACATCCTTCCTGTCCAATTACAGCGTAGATACCTTTTTCAACATTCTCTCTGATATTCCTTTTAAAAGTGTATTTTTCAAGGACTTCATACAGACAAATATTTTCAAGCAGAGTACTTCTATTTGGATAGTATGTATCCAACATATTTGTTTTCAGAATGTCTGTACTATTTGGTTCTTTCTGTGCTAAATATTCAATTTCTTGCACAGTTTTCAAAACACGGTTTCGTGTTCCTGCTAGACCTAAACTCACCCACAGGATACTTCGAGATTTCGCATAAAGACTTGCTGATGATAATCGATCACAGCATTCATATGCTCCAATTTCTCGATTTGATAACATCTTGAAACTGTATGTATACAATTTCTTGCTTAGGCTCTTTTCATGAGAAATATCTTCCCACATCTCCTTCAGTTCCGTCTTTTCAGATTTCGTGATGTAAGACGTTACATATCGAGCCACAGCAATAGAGTTGTCCGCAACATATTGTATATCCATTTTAGCTTTCCACATGGACAAAATGACAGGGTTGTAGTCATTTATATATTTGGACTCTTCTCCTCTTCTTAAATTGTATGTATTTTTGGGTGATCTTCTTGTGATGTTATGTCGCAAAGATGACATCAAATTGTTGACTCTTCCTTTTGAAAGCACTGGTCATGCAAATCCAAAACGACATTTTGTATAGAACTTATCCTGTGATTTAAATTTTCGCAGACAATATTTTCCACAACGATGTCTTTGAAACCGCAACACTTTTCCTCTTAAGTCTTTATCAGTTGTACTGTTAGGTATGTCACAAGTGGCATATTGCTCAATAAAAGACAGTACAGTGTCATCGGAGTCTTTTCCAAATTTGGGAGCATCCTTGATCCATAGTAACATATGAATATGTGGAGCACCTCTAGCTTGATACTCTTTTCTCCAGAAGAAATCCAAAACTTCACCAAGCGGTGGATTCTTCTTGTTTGTTAGAAACAACATCATTGCTTCAAATCGATGATTAAAATATCTGCAAACATTAACCGGATCCAACAAACACAATTCTCCTGGTGTCTTGTAGTTTATATTTTCAATATTTACATTCGCCTCTCAAAGATATTCAAGTAAATCTTCCCAGGCATACTCTGCACAGCTTAGAGTTACAAACCATGTTGGTACTCCGAAGTTCCTTAGCATGCATTTTAAATCTCCATGACGACGGCACCAATATTCATTAGTACCACGCTGACATGCCATTAAATTAATTAGATGAGAATCCAAAACACAATCTTTCTGTTGCACTTTATCCATAAAATCCTTTGCTGAAACATTTGGCAGATGCACTCCACTTTTTAAGACATGGTTTACTGCATAAGAAAGAGCAGATAAGTCACTCTCAAACAGAAGATGAAACAAATATGGAATACATTGATGAAATCTGGGATCTTCTGCATATAATCTTGTTGTCCGGTACTCAGATGCAGGAATCTCCATAGGTCGATCATCATATCGCGCACCTTCACCTGTTGGGAATAAGTGTGGGAAACAACGACCTTCCAAACTTTTTTCCCACACACTAATAGGACTTCCTTCTGCTTTTTTCATCTGAAATAACTCAATTGCATTCCCCATTGCTTCTTTGGAATGCAGTTGATGAACACTGTAATATTCATGAATTTCTTCAGTTCTGGAAATGTCGACTTTTTCAATTTGTCCAATAGACAAATCATTACTCTCTTCATCACTTACATCTTCTTGTTCTACATACACATTTTTATAGTATTTATTATTTTTCACTAAATACAACGTTGCCTTTTTCACTTTCCTAACATCCACTAAATCTTGCCAGATTTTCTTACTCTTTGTAGATACACCATTAACTAGAATAACAAGAGGTTCCTCTTCTACATTTTCAATACCAATTGTCTCCATATTTTTTTTTAAATCAAGTGGCAAATATACAACTCCACCCTTTAATCCTCTTTGTAAATCTGTAGGATTTAATTTCCCAGTCTTAGGCTCCATACGAACAATAGCCTGAAAAGGATGTACACATTGATCAAAATAGTTTCATAAGTATTTAAATCCTTCAGTTCCGAAGGAATATTTATCAACTCAAGATTATTATGAACAGCTCTAGCAGGCATTTTATTTTCATTTAATTTATTATAACAATATTTACAAATACGTTGCTCAAAACCCAAATCAAAATAGTTTTCTACCAGCAAATAAGTTGCAAACTCTCTCCACTGAGTATTATCTTCATCTTCACTTTTTAAATATAAATCAACTAACCTAGTTTGACTTTTGTAATGAATACGTCGACAACATACACAAGTTAAATTTGGTTTTTCACCTGCAATGACCTTAAATTTTGTTATTTCCTGTTCAAATTCTTCAGTATTAAAATGTCCAACATTTTCTAACACATTTCCTTCTATAACTATATCAGTTTCTACATTCTCTTCATCTCGACCAAAATAACTTACCTCAATTTCTGCACAAATATTCTTCACATCTAATACACATCCATGCAAAAGAGCACTATTTAACTCTTTAAGTTTAAGTGCTGGACTTTTTGCATAATACATATTTCTCATTTTGGTATGATGCACTGCTAACATCCTAAAGTGATGAAAAACACTCTGGCATATTTTTATTGAAAGACAAGCCAAAGAATGACCTTGCAAACCTATTTTTTCTCTCACTCTGCAACGATCTAATTCTTGCAACGTTACAATTTTTTTTTTAGACTTTCCTTAGTGTACTTACGTAAGAAATTGAGAAATAAATCAATTGAATCCTGTCGTACACTGCAAATACTGCTACAGTTCCAACTATAAACAGGAGCATGAACACGTCCCTGTAAAACTTCCCCAACTATTTCCCCTTCTGTATTGCTGACCTCCATTTTCTCTTTCTCAATGGGACAGCCATCCTTCACTACATACGCTCGACCACTGGTGTCAACTGCATGCAACAAATCGTTACTTTGAAAGTAACTCTCTTCATGAAAAAATGGCTCAGAATTTGAAGTATGCATCCATTTACCAGAAAAGATTTTACAAAAATTTGTTCTATTTATGTGTCTCTTCCATTTACTCTTACCTTTTAAAACTCTGATTGCCTTATTTAGTGTATTTATTCTTTTAAGCACTTTTTTTTTGTCTCGAACGCATCATCCACAACTTCCTCTATATATATTTTTTCTTATAAAAAGCAGATTTCCTTTTAGAAACTTTTTCCTTTTGTAATAAATTCATAACAACTCTCTTATGAAACATACGTTTCCTTATTTCCGCAAACTGATTTGTACGTCTTTTACTGTACATATTTTCCTCACCACTCTTTTCAGACACAGTTTTCTTTTTTCTTCCATTTCTCCTTGTAGATCCTGAAAACTGGTTTTCCTTTTCAACATAATCCAATTGACTTTTCCTCTGACACAATTTTTTTAAGAAATCCTTGCTGCTCTTACCAGGAGCACTCTTGTTTTTCTCCGTCCTTTGTTGATTAGGTAAATCTTGTGCCTCTTTTCTCTTCAAATGGTATGTCTTTTTATACAGCTTTCTTTTTTCATTTCTTGTCGGCATAGTGATTGATGTTTCTGATATAAATGATAATCTGTTTGGAAAAAAGTTACAAAATATTATAGACCCCTACTGCCATATAACATACAAATTATAACCACTGCTTGATTTTATAACTTGAATAAAGACAAAGAAACAATCTCTGCTCAGACTAGGAAATCCTTTAGTGAATATTGCTCCTAAATTTATGACACTCCATATCTATGTTATCCTTACACATGTATTCTATGAATGTAATTTTTCAGACATATAAGCACTATTCTAACTTTCAAGCATTGTCGGTGTTCCTAATGCTTTTTATTTTTATAACTTTAATCTTTTATGCACCTCATCACAACTTTTACTGTCATTCTCAAAAAAGAGATTACTGATTAACAGTACAACAATAATGTTTTCAAACTTGTTTTTTTTAAACAAAAATAATTTTATTGATTTAATAATTCATATTCCAGTAGCACATTTAGCAAAATTTCATCTCTTCCAAGTTCTCTTCTTCCACCATCTCTAAATATGCACTATCAAAAGTGCAGTCCAAAAACTCCTCATTTTCAGTTGAATTTTCATCCTCAAATAGTCCTTCAATTAATTCTTCGAGGACTTCTTTTGCCATTTCAAAATGGTCATTCATATTTTCACAGTAATCTTCCATTTTATTGTTAATTTTCTATCTTCTCTGTCCTTTTAAAAAAATATAAAGACTAAAATATATATTTTTTATGATTAGTTAACCAATGATTACCTTGAGTAATCTTTGAACTACATACATTTTCATACTTTTAAAGACATTAACTACATTGATTAATATAAGACCTTCCTCTTTATTTTTATAAAGAAACAGATACTTTCATCCTACACATTAACAGTTTCCTTTTTAATTTCTTTAATTGAAATTGTGCTGTAAAAACACATTTTACTGTGAAATTTGCCTTCTGCTTTTCGTGCTGTAGAACTATTTATACACTTTCTAATTTTATTGTAGAGATCTATTTTCTAACTTCTCCACTACAAACTGTGATTCAAACTATATGCAAACTGAAGGAATGACTCACAATATACCAATTAAACATTCACTAAACAGATTGCTACTTCCCACAGAAGCAGTTGCTTTTTCCTTTAACAGCATACTCATCATGTAAATTTCATCTAATGTAAAACATTTCATCATAATCATATGAAACCACAATCAGCCGCGACTCGTGGAGAGAATTATGGTGGGGCAGGGACACAAGGAGGGGAAGGTCTTTGCTGAAGGGACCTAAAAACCAGGATACAGATAATTTGTAGTAAATACATAATTTAATTATTTAAATGAATTTTGCAGTGCGCGCTACATTCCAAAATGCGATGCTGTGTACACTAAAAAATGTATTTTATTAATTAAATTATATACTTTCCTGCATTTATCTATACACCACATTTTAGATGTCTCCACCGTACACCTCCCCCTCCCTTCCTCCCTGCCCTACCGTTACTCCCTCCATGGTGTCCGACTGACCTCATCATAATACACCTGTGCAAATGCATATAATAGAGTGCAAATTGATAGTACAGTCACAAAAATGCATCCGAAATGCCCATCATGCCAACAGCCATGTCATAATACACCTCTATATTTTCAGAAAAATTACTGTACACAAATGATACAACATAAGTTGAGAGATAATGATGACTTAGCAAAAATTAACCAACGTAAACAGCAAACTCTTACAGTCAAAGAATAGATGAACCCAAACTGCATAGAAAATAACACATGGACCGAGCCCATAAAAAGGTTGTACCAATAAACAATAGAACCATATTTCAAAATACATATGTACTACAAGCATGTTCAGACATGTTTAAAATAGAAATTAAAATCCTCATGCAAAAGAGAAGCAGTGTAAATTTTCTTAAAAAACATGCATATTATGGTAGTCTTCTCAAAAATAAATTATCATTTAAAAATTATCAACTCACCTGTAAAAAAGGATTTTCTGTTTGTATACTCTCACGTTCACTTCAGGTTGTTGCTTTTCAGCACCAAACACACTTTTAAAAAAAATACACAACTGAATTTTAGTTAACAGAATACAGACATATGTATTAGACAACATACACCCATTCTACCAAAGATCATGCCTAACAGATACATTCCCTAATTTTCTAACCAATATATATCGTAAAGCCTAAGTTTAAGATTTCTTTGTGAACCACATTTATTTACCAAATTTTCCCCCCTACATTTTTTTTAAATCAATCATCATTTACAATATAATTTACCATACATTACCAGGATACTACATGCAATATTTTTGATATGCACTGCTACACAACCTTATTTTCTATGGGGCAGATTTATGAAGGCGTTGCACCGCCGGTGCGTCATTTTTAACATGGGAAAAAGTGATGCACCGGCGGCGCAAGGCCTTCATAAATCTGCCCCTATATTTATTACCTAAATACATATAGATTATGTGCAGGTTTTTTTTTAACAAAATGGCGGTCAACACTTTCTGAATTCCCCCTAATTGGGCATACTATCAAGGGGGTTTATCTCCGCTTTTTTGGCTTTAAAAGCCAAGAAAGCGAAGATAAAATGATCTCCCTATTACCTAGCTGTCGCTAACACCAGTTAGTGACAGCTAGTAGGAGATAGCAACCATCTTGGGCACCACTTTGCATGTCAGTAATATTTATCAGTAATGATATCCTAAAGTGGGCGTGCCAAGATGTTAGCGACTGGAAACAGTCGCTAACATCGCTATCTCCTATTACCAACTTTTGGAGATATTCGCGCTAAGCGTGAATATCTCCAAAAGCTAACACCTGCCCTGAGCAGTTTTTAGCCATGTTATCCAATGGGAGGTGGATAACATGGCTAAGAGTATTAGCTCGGTAATGCATGAATATCGCGGACTTTTCAACGATATGCATGCATTGTGGCCTTTTTTTTCGCATTTGCAATAAACCTTGGTGATACCAAGGTTTATCTGCAATAAAAATCCCCGCAGCTCACCAGTAAAATTTTGTCTCTAACCAACCAATAGCGATAATTATCGCTATTGCTTGGTAATATGCCCCCTTTACTGACGTTAAAAAATAAATCACAATGCCATTCACACACACCCGCATAACTGACTAAAAAGGGAGAAGAAGTGTCTATGTATTGAATGTACGAAACCGAGAAACAATTCTTGTGTTTTGAAAAGGAAACGTTGTTTGTAATTAAAATTTAATGATGCAAAAGGAGAGAAGACATGAAGATAGTTATAGATCTTAAAGTTTTATAATTTTGCCTGTTTTTCAAAAATGCAAAAATTTACAGTTTGCGGAATTATAATTTGCTGCTCAACGTCTGTCAACATTCCATTCGGACGAAATGAGGAAGTGTTGCCGCCATTTTGTTAGTGCGAGTGCATATATTCTACCGAACAAACGGTGAGAATATGGAAAGAGAGAAAGGTACAAATTATCTAAGCGAGTACGTTTTCTCAGGGGGTGCAGTATAGACCCTGAACGCCAAAACAACATTTTTTTTTTCTGAAAAAAGTTACGGGGTGCACGCACTCGATCGCGCAACCCTATTTACAAGACTGTGATTCACGTGCTTTATAAGTAAAATTTAATGGCGCAAAGGCAGACGACACTTGAAGATCGTTTCAGGACTTTAAGTTTACTTATTTTGCCTATTGTTTAAAATTGCAAAAATATACAGTTTACGGAATTCTGATTTGCTGTTTAACGTCTGTCAACATTAGAATCAGTGGAAATAAGAAAGTGTTGGCCGCCATTTTGTAACTGCGAGTGAATATATTGTACGGAACAAAGGGTTAGAACATGGAAAGGACAGAAGGTACAGATTATCTAACCGAGTAGGTTTTCTCAGGAGGTCCTGTATAGACCCTGAACGTGAAAGAAACTTCTCTCCATAAAAAGTTACGTGGTGCGCGCATTGGATCGCGCACCCCTATTTACAAGACTGTGGACTATTGTCTTTTCTCACAGATTATTAGCTGCACATGTTAAATAAACCTTAATTTACTTATCTCACTAATGTTTATCAAACTTCAACTTACAGTCCCGCTAACACTGTAACAATATTCTCATACCTTAGTTTGTGAAAAAAATAAAAACTATTCCATACTAAATGTAACTCTCTTTAAAGGTTTTCCGTTCCATAACTACACTACACTCACCTAACATCATTTCATTGCATCACTTCTCCACTAGTCATAAGTACACAGAGCCTTATTTATGAAGGCCTTGCGCCGCCGGTGCGTCACTTTTAACATGGGAAAAAGTGACGCATCTATGGCGCAAGGCTTTCATAAATGAGGCCCACAGTATCAAAAATATCAATGCCGCACATAATCGTTCACATCCAGGCACTACCAATTGCATGACTTATTTAACAGGAAGCACTGTAATGTTGCATGTGTTTTCAAGGTACACCGGTATCTCCTATAATGCCGAATTTTACCATAACACTCAGTAGTAATTATTTATTTTCAAGCAATGTTAATTACTATGACTTTTTAAACGACAATCTTTAGTCTGTAATAGTCACTCTGCATATGCCTCTCTGTAAAAATGAACTTCACACACCCACGCATGGGAACCTTGATGTTTGCATCTGGCCGCGAAATACGGCCTTGAACTCAAAGTTCCATCCCAAGACTTGAACAACAGCCTTATTGTCCCAAAATCAAGCTACCCGAGCATCTGTTCACAAACATATCTCATTCACTTAGCTAACACTCGCAGAAAACGGCATATCTTATTAAATAGTGACCTTCCAATTTTCTAAGGTGACTCGCATAATCTTTAACGCTCCTCCACTTCCCAGCTGCACTATTTTTTTTGCAACTACTAACCAATGGTTTGGTGCTTTTTTTCACCAAATCATTTAAAGGCATTCTGCTACTCTCACTCCATACTCTCTGATCTATGTTTCTGAACTTCCTCATCTATTACCAGCAGCTGCAACCTTTGTATTCCTATTTTCGTTATTACAAAATGGATGTCCGTCCTGCCTTTGCAAACGAGCTGGAACACTTAGAACTATTTCGCCACAGGATGCTTGACCAATATGGCATTCTGCCACTCGCGACTTTGAGTGCATCATATGGATTATCGTTTCGATTTACCTATTTCACCTGTGTGCAGCCTGTATTTCATTGCCTGAGCTGTGATTTCATGTGGGCCCTGGACTTATGTCTCTGCAACTCAGTACCTCCTGAAGTGAATTACAATCATCTCATGAATCCGTTACTTGATCATGAACAGCTTTGTTCCGACGGAGGGATTATGGCCTTTGCAGCGATACATGGAGTTCTGGGTCATTGGAATATTTTCGCAGCGGCGCAAGATTTCTTGGCACACAGCTACATTGAAAATTCACCGAGTTCTCCTCTGATGCTACTAGAGGCTCCGGTAATTAATGACCATGTATGTTCATTTCCTCTTTTCAATTGTATGGCTGACTTGTTTTCGGATGATAACAATGACTTTCTTTTAGAAGCGGTTGCCACTTACTTTGCCTATTCAATGGAAGGATAACTGTTCTGCAAACCATTGACATCTTGACTGTTTTTTCCCTTCCTAATTTTTCTTATTATTTTTTTATTGTTATATTTTATATAAACTGACCTATTGGCTTTACTAACATTGGACATTGCAATTTCCGGCTAGTGTGAATTTTTTAATTTATGTGGAGTTAATTTTTTTTCCACACCTACTCGATTTTGTTCAAAACATTTCATGATTCTCTAATTTCAACAAATCACTACCTTATGTTATCTTATCTGATTTGAAATGTTCTCGAAGCAAGGCTGCGTAAAATATGGTTAAATGTGCCCTGATAAATGTGTATAGTTACAATGACTTTTTATATCGTTTATCACCATTCTCCCTTTCTGCTCCTTATTTCCGCCTCACACACATGTGCTGCTTTTGTTTTATGCCTATTGAAAGATTTTTGATTCATAACTGAAAAGTATATGATTACCCTGATATTACCCTTGCTTATCAACCTGTATGTCACATCGAGTACTGAAACCTTTCAAAAAATTATGTCAATACAATAGTTGTTCTGAGTACTGATTTTCGAACGTCCCTGCAGATAACATACATGCACCTCCAGCCAAATTCTCGCTTTTGGCGCGTTTTTCATTTCCTTTCACAATACCATACAACAAGCTTGTTACTGCTTCGTATGCTGAAAACTAACTGTTAATGAGGTGATGTTTAACCATTAGCATTTTCATATATGATTTCTGAACTTAAAATCAAAAGACACCTTCTTGCATGCAATATAATTCAATATATAGTAACTATACCCACTATTTTCTTTATATTATGTTCACTTGTATTAGATAAAAAACTTCGCTTCAAAGCACTGCATCATTGAATAAAAATTTGAAATATATACGTTCCCTCTTTTAACCCATATTCACAACTGAAATAATGTATACTAAAACTGTATTCATGTGTTTGACGTAATCTCAGCTGTACTCAATTCATGTTTTCTTTTGTCAACCTGAATTATTCATAGTTCAACCCGCTGGCCTGCGACGGTCAGTCAAGCCTTTCTTTGCGGGTTGTGAACCATAGCATCTATCGTACCCCTGACAAAAAAATAATTTATTACTGTAACGAAACACCGCCGCAGTTGTGGTTCACTCAGACTGTTTATCACTGCTCCCCCGCTTCCACAGAGCACACGCTATATCGTATTTCAGTACTTATCACCCTTTCATCTCCACTATAACAAACACTTCTTTGCCAGCCATCAGACAACAAAGTAAGAAACCAAACGGACTAAGAACAGAAACACAACAAACCCTCAGCTCTGTGGAGCCCACCGAGCGGTAATTCTGAAACTCGACATACACTGACTAATGCTTCCAAAATCCATCTCCATTATATAAATAATATTTTCGAAACCTGCCAAGTACTTTGATGTGACTATCTGTATCTGCCTGCAGAACAAACTTCCTCAGCTCAGACTGAATGCACACACACACACACATACACACACTAAGATAACACAAAGCAACTGATATGGAAAGCAGGAGTGAGATGAAAATGGAGTCACACTGTGGAACACAGAAACCTCTATATATATTTGGTCTTCTACATCAATTTATGAAGGCATATACTCCACGAACCTGTGTACAACCTCATGGTCACAATTTTTCATTTGATTGTACTGGGACCCTCTCCTTCTCACCCCACCCCCACCACTGCATCCCTCGGCCGCAAACCACACTGTAATTTTTTCCTCAAACTTAAAGTTTAAAATACCTAAAGCATTCCCACTTTTTTTTGACAATATCACATTTAATCAACTATTTTTCTCTCTACCTGCATTATCTGTGTCTCTGCCAATTTCTTTTTTTTTTATCTGTAACCAACTTTACAAATTATGTGCAAACGCTCCCAAATGTTAATTAATTTCTGTCTATTTTATTACATTTTATATTCTGTTTATTCAGTTTACTACAAATACATTCAAAAGTATAATTCAGACTTGAAAGAAAGTGAAGAAACGGCGCACAACCCCTATTAACTTCACACAACTTCAGCCCCCTCCCCCCTCACTCACGTCTGCTGTAGAAGCCCAAGATAACACACATCCCAGATACACACTGAGCCGCACCTGAACGTTTCACATCTCTATAAAGAACCATTTCAATATTAATTAGGCCTCGCACTTGTTTCACCCATTGTAAGAGCCCCTCCACCTTTACTCTACCTACTGATTACACGTTCATGTCCCCCTACAAAAAAATCTTTTTTTTCGTCCCCCCCCCCAAATTTCGTTGCAGATCCGTCTCTAAGTGACATTTAATTCATAGACCTAACAGTAGCTGATAGCTTAAAAACATGACTGAACTCCACTATCCTTAATCAAATTAATTAATCGTAATTTTAAACTAATAATTACAAAGAAACAATGTTCCAAAACATTAATGTAATAAAATGGAACATTAGTTGAAAACATATAAAACTGTATCAAAGTCAAAAATGTGGTTCCTTAGACACAGTAAGTCAAATAATCAAATATAGTGATCAAACCACATTTAATGGTACATCATAAAACAAACAGTTATACACTCACCTTTACCAATGCTTTATCAGATGTAGAACAATGATAGTAGCAAAACGATAGCCGTTTGACGGAGCTCTCAATAATACTTCTATCACTGCAATCAAAGAATAATGGCATAGATTTCCTATCAATACACACTCATATATGTCTCTCCAACCAATCATATTTGTTCCCGCACAATTTCATAATCAAATTAACATTTCATTTGGTTATCCTATCAATATTTTCAAAGTCACATAACGGTCACCCTTCACCCTCTGCCTTCTCTGCCTGTTACCATGGTAACAGCTCATTCTGCACCTGGCTGAAGGCACAGGTCAAAAGTTCATATCTCAACGTTCTAAATCAAAGCAATAAGGCACAATTCCCTGCAAACACACCTGCCTATCCACTGTTTTTTTACATTTCTTTTTTTTCCACAACCAATAGAACATTTCGTTTTAAATAAACAGTAACATACAACGTAGTCTTCAATCTTGAGGTATAACAATTAACCAATCATTTTCAGTTGTTCATCAACACGACACCTCATACTCTTTTTTATCGTGACTTTCACCATCTACTTGCCATTCTACTTCAAGAACCCATCGGAGTACTACTGCATCTGCCTTGAAAATGAAGGTTTGGCTTGTAGGACACAGTTATATTCACTGGAGTGAAAAATATGCTGCAAACAGACGAATTTCTAACCTTGACTTACCAAATGTGCAAATTACGTGGATTGGCCAAAGAGGATTAAGATGTCACCAATTGATACCATTGGTGAAAACTTTTATTCATCTCCCTGAACCTAACCTGATAATTGTGCACTGTGATAGGAATGATCTAGGCACATTAACAGGGGTAGGTCTGGAAATGCTTCTAAAAGACACCTTTCGTCAATTGATGTCACTTTTTCCTCGAACTGTCTTGGTGTATTCAAATATATGCCAAAGACAAAAATGGAATTGGTCCAATCAACGTTGTCCACAGATTGAGAAAGCAAGGAAACATGTAAATAAATCTGTTTCTGCTTTCCTCAGAGAATATAACATGGGTTCTATATACAACAACAACCTGCGTTTCAACATGAAAGGCATCTATCGGAGAGATGGTGTTCATTTCACGGATGAGGGAAATAGAATTTTCCTCTGTAACATGAGACTCTGCATCAGAACTTACTTATAAGTGCAGAAAAAACTCAATTAACACAAGGGCTCTTTTAAGAGCCACCTTAGATCTAAACACTCAAACTTGTAATTTATCTCCATCTTTATTTATGTTTTTTGATCACCGTGCGCGACCGAGTGCGCGCACCTCGCAACTTATTTACGAAAAAAAGCTACTTTCAGACTTTCGTCATCCTTAAGAAACCCCTCAAGAAACCTACGAAATCAAACACTCTCCACCCTGCTCCCTTTCCATTCTCACCACTATAGTTTTTCACAGTCTTGTAAATAGGGGTGCGCGACCGAATGCATGCACCCCGCAAATTTTTTCTTTACAAAAAAAAAGGTCTTTTCGCGTTCAGGGTCCATACTGCACCCCCTTAGAAAACCGACCCGGCCAGACAATCTCTACCTTCTCCCCTTTCCATGTACTAACCCTTTGTTCTGTATTATATATTCACTCGCACTAACAAAATGGAGACAACACTTCCTGATTTCCTCCGAATCGAATGTTGACAGACGTTAAACAGCAAATCACAATGCCGCTCGCGCACACCCGCATAGGTGCGCGCACCCGTGCACGCTTACATATATATAACTGATTTCAACTTTAATTTTCTCAGCAACTACTGAACGGATTTACACCATTTAAACAAAAGCGTGATATGCGACCCACACTCTACCTTTCTGCCAAATTTCTTATAAATCCATTCAGCCGTTCGAGCTGTAGCCGTGTCTAAACGTCCTATGGAAAATAACATGGGAAAAACACGTTTTGGGACCCCCCTTTTATCTCAGCCCCCACTTCACCAATCCCCCCAAAACTTTCACAGAATGAGCGCAGCGGAGCGAGCCATCTTCTTTGAGAAATTCGCAAACATTTGTCCACCAGGCAAAAAGTTATTCCTAATAGAATGTTACGGATTTCCTATGGAAACTAGGTCCTAACTATAACTACCTACTGGCGACCGCCAGTAGGTAATATATATATATATATATTATATATATGTATATATATAGATTCACTGAAAAAAACATAGGTTATAGACCATATATAGTTAGGAATTAGCATTTACAAAACCTTGAAAATTCACTGAAAAAACCATAGGTTATAGACCATATATAGTTAGGAATTAGCATTTAAAAAACCTTATTTTACTCACACAAAACCATTGAAATTCCATATATAGTTAGTTGCACTAACTATATATCGCGCACCCGCAATCCACTGCTGATGATGTCACATATTACATCATTCATGACATGGTCAGTGACATCACTGATGACATCACTGATGACATCTCAAATGACATCACTGATGACATCACTGATGACATCATCCAGTGACTGTGTGTTTCTGTAAAGTTTAAATATGTTTTACATATTGAAGAATGAGTAGATGTAGAAGTGTCTGGATGAAGGATTTAGTAGGTGCGTGACTGACTGTATGAGTGAGTGATTAAATGTGTCTCACTGAGTGCATGGGTTAGTGACTAAACTGTCTTAATTTGTGCATCATTATGTCTGTTGTTCTGTAAACTGCTGCATGTGTTGATCAGTAGCTATATGAGTAACTATATGGGTTATTGATTGATTGCCCAAGTATTTGTATGGGAGACTGAGTGTGTGTGTGGCTGGCTGGGAGGTGTGTGACTCTGTGCAGATCAATGTGTACTTGTATCAATGATTGTATAAGAGAGTAATTATGTGTTAGTATATGTTTCAAAATGTAAGGTGCTCTATGTTTAACTGTATAGATTAGAAAATGGAAGTGTGATTGATTCTTTACAGGACTGACTAGGTGTGTGAGTAACTCCATGGATGAGTGACAGAGTGTGAGAGTCTGTATAGGTGTATGAGTGCATATGATAGTGTTGTAAAGATGAGTGATTGTATGTATGAATGATTGTATGGGTAAATGAGTGAATGTGTGTGTAAACATAGGAATCACTGAGTGCGTATGTAGTAACTAGTATTGGTGTGTCAATGGTTTCAAAAATTATACTCTGTATTTAACACTGGGCGTAACAGAGGTTATATTAAAGTGTGAGGAGATGCATTGTATTGTCACATGAATGATATCATCAGTGATGTGGTCATTGATGTCAAATGAGATGTCATCAGTGATGTCATCAGTGATGTCATTTGAGATGTCATCAGTGATGTCATCAGTGATGTCACTGACCATGTCATGAATGATGTAATATGTGACATCATCAGCAGTGGATTGCGGGTGCGCGATATATAGTTAGTGCAACTAACTATATATGGAATTTCAATGGTTTTGTGTGAGTAAAATAAGGTTTTTTAAATGCTAATTCCTAACTATATATGGTCTATAACCTATGGTTTTTTCAGTGAATTTTCAAGGTTTTGTAAATGCTAATTCCTAACTATATATGGTCTATAACCTATGGTTTTTTCAGTGAATTTTCAAGGTTTTGTAAATGCTAATTCCTAACTATATATGGTCTATAACCTATGGTTTTTTCAGTGAATTTCAATGGTTTTTTAATAGCAAATATCATAAGCTGTCGAATGTCAAGTACGTGGTAAGTAAAAACATTTTCGTGTTTATGCACACTGATCTGCTTTGATTGCTGCCCCCCACCCCTCATTTCTATTAGGAGTACTCTCTCTTTGCAGATAGTGAAGGGTAGTTAACGCAGCCCTTTGCCCCCTTTGTAATCCGTCGTGCCTGCTTCTCTCTCCATTTGATTGATTGTTCTCTTTGGTTCATTCTCTATTTACAAACAAGCACAGAGTCGCAATACTCTGTTTAGTCTTTGCAGATAGCGAAAAATCGTGTAAAAAAACAAAAGGAATCGAGCAAAATCAGTAGGCCACTAATGGGATCTCTTTTGACCTCGCTAAAATAGAAACATTAGGAACAACCTGTTGAAAATAGCAATGCGTATGTATATAAGCGGCGTTCATTTGTGTTCACAGTACCCCTTGTTGATTGTTTCAATCGAGCATTGAATTGTTCGAAGTTAATTCTCTTAAGGATCTTCTCTACCTGCAAACGAGGAAGAATAGGAATATTCTATCTCCCTTTGCATATAGTGAAGGGTAGGTAACGCAAGCCTTTAACACGTCGTACCTATTTCATTCCTCATTGATTGATTGATTGTCCGAACATTGACTGTTTGGGAATTAGTTCTTTTTGGAGGTATTCCCTGTTTGCAAATAAACGTAGGAAAATCTTTGCAAGTAGTGAAAGGGTACGTAATGCGGACCGTTCTCCCCCGTTGTAATCTGTCATGCCTATCTACTCCCCACTGATTGATGCACCTTTTTCACCCGGACCATTTACTAGAGATACGTCATCTGGCCCGACCAGAGAGCACCCCTAGTGAAAAGGACATATGCAATAATAACGAAGTGATCACTGTATCCTGTTAACAGAAACTTTACCATGAAACAACCTGGAAAGAAAAAAATAGGAAAACGAAAATCAGTAGGCCACTGATGAACATGAACTTTTATTAAACAACGAACAAAGAAACGATAACATAACGTAATGATAAAACCTATTAATGTCCTAGAAACAAGAAAACGTTAAAATATGCCAGTGGTGAGAGACCAGAAAAACAGTAAGAGAAACCAAATCACCCCTCGCTGTCCCACCGCCTGCCACGCCAAAAAAATCGATAGACTAGGGAAAATGCAAGTCAGTAGAACATCCGCCCCCACTCTGGAAACTTCCAAGGTGGGGCAGGGTTCCGGCTACGCCCAGCCGGGAGCAGCCCATATAAGGCAGGTCCTGCTGCAACGCCTCGGCCAGGAGATCCTAACGTAGGGTGTAGCCGAAGGAGAGGCCGAGGCCAGCGGGACCCGGCCAGGGGATTGCCTTTACAATGCTGAACAGTTGCAGGGGGGGGGGAATGTCTCCTCGACACTCCCCTCTCTCTCCCAGTCCGGCCGCGGTGGCCCTTGAGAGTTGCAGGTAGTCCCGCCACATGCTCTTCCGGTCCGACCACCAACGGTCGGGGGGCCGAGGCCGACGGGATCCGGCTGCAGCCGATAAACCAAGAAACCCGTTCATGGGGCCAGAGCCAGGGGCGTCCGGCCGACATCCACCGGAAGCCCGGCCCGAAGACGGACGGGACACTTCTTTCTTTTATAATGGCTGCGACAACACTGGGGGGGGATGTCTTGCACATGCCTCCGACCCCCCCCTCGTCCTCATCGCCTGGTCCGGCCATAACAAATCTCAAGCGAGACGCCGTGGGGTGCACTGGGAGGGAGAGACGGTGCAAACAGGCCTCTCCCGCCTCCCCAGGTGGAGACTTCCCAGCTGCACCCTCAGCGCTCCAGGCGCCCGGAAAACGGTTCTTCCACTGTGGCCATGCTGCAACGTCTCGCCCGGCAGGGTGGAGCCCGTCCGCTCATGTGACCCCGCGATCGCCGGTAGCTGCCGAACTCTCAAAATGGCGGTCGACCTGGCAAGAGCGGGCCCAGCATAAAGAAATGGCCCGGTCACTGGTTGACTCCACCACCGTAGTCCTCCACGACCTTGAAGATTCTAGAGGAGCCGCGGGAGTCTCCGACCCCCGATGGGGAATGACTGCCATGATCGCCCGCGGAGTGACGAAACTGTATCCGCGGGACGTCAGCGCTCCCATGCTGGCGCCAGCCTCACTTTGAATTACTAGAATCCTGCAGACCTCACTTCCGGTGAAAGCACAGTGTGACCCGGTAGGAAAAATTATTGCACCCCCTCCCCTTTTTGACTGATAGTTCAAACCACCGATCCTTTCCTTTGCCCTTTTAACGGAACTTTGGACTGCCTCCCCCTCTTTTACATTTTCTAGAGAAAACAAAACATTAACCACTACATTAGCATAGCAGTTGACACCAGAACTGTTTTCAAATTGAAAACCAACAACATCTTCAACAGAATCCTTTTTGTTTCTGCTGTGACCCTGCTACAGCACAGGCATTGTCCCCAGCAGTAATTCTGCAATGCCGGTAAGAATAGCTGTGGTGCCTACTGGACTCACTCACCCCCGCGGCGCCCCACGCCGTTTTTTGCTGGGCGGCAACTTACTAGACATCACTTTCGTGCCATCTAGATTTCAGCGCGTTCTGCTGCCTTGGAACTATTCGCACAACAGACCGCTACTGACAAGAATATTTCATTATTGGTGCTGTCAATTTCAATAAATCTATTGGATAATTAAAAAGAAATTGCCACGGTCTCTTCGTTGTTTAAATGTTTTTACTGTTTTTGTTTTGTTGTATATATTTATATGTTATTAAAGTATTATATTCCTACTACTTTGTTGGAGTGCTATATATTTTTAATGTGACACATAATTGTAAAAACTTTGATGTACAAAGAGTCATTCCTGGAATCTTCCGCTTCAGGCTCGGTCCCCTCCCCAATCACAATACAGGATGGTTTTCAGATAGTAGGAACACGTGTGGTGTGACGGATCTCATCGAGTGTGGGCCTTGATCTACTATAACTCCTTTGAAGAGGGGTGATTCTTTACAGCTGGGGCCATAAACTACATCTGCAGGGCTAGCTGATAGCCTGGACAATCGGACACAGAGAAAGAGGAGTGTCAGAGGGTGCGGTAGTGAATAGGGCGAAAGGGAGGTGTCGGGCGGGCACAGAGTGTGATTCTCAGGGAAGAGCAGCGCAGATGGGGGGAGGTTTATTGCCCATGCATAAGACAGAGAGCGGTGGTGACCAGTGCCTAGGGAAGATGCTTGCGTGGGTGAGGAGCCATGCTACGAATCGACAGCGTGCAGAGAGTGGGTCTGGTCAAGACATCTAAAATGGCTGCCGTGCACGACAAAAGTGTGGCATTTCAAAAAAGGCAAGATGGCGCAGACAATGTTTTTCAACACTTCCTCATTTCCTTCGAATCGAACGTTAACAGACGTTGGGGCATATTACCAAAGTTAAGCGATATTTATCGCTAACGATGCTTACCAACCAATTTTTTACCACTAAGCATCGTCAGAAATTATCGAAGATAAACCTTACTATTATCAAGGTTTATCGCAAATGCGATAATAAACGGCCGCAATGCATGAATATCGCTAAAAACTCAGCGATATTCATGCATTACCGAGCTAATGCTCTTAGCCATGTTATCCACCTCCCATTGGATAACATGGCTAAGAACTGCTCAGGGCAGGTGTTACTTTTTGGAGATATTCGCGCTTAGCGCGAATATCTCCAAAAGTTGGTAATAGGAGATAGATATCTTGCATGTTGTAATGCAAGTTATTGTGGTATATGGAACTCATACCATAATCTCTCAGGAAAGCAGAAACTGATCCTTTTGGGACCGCCTAAAAAGGCCTAGGGGGTGAGGAGTACTCTACTTTGCCCCCTTTTCACGTTCCGAACTATTTTATTTTACTCTCTTCTGTAATTACACAAAATACCAGCGATAAGATGCATCGGAGACACACAGTGAGAGAAAGGAGGCCGGAGATGAAGAAGACATGTCAAATACACATTGGAGATAATATAGTGGCAGAAGGGAAGTAAATATGAGTAAACTTACCATGTAACATAAAAATGTTGCACTCTATACTATAAGTCTCATTTTATACTACAATCACTTCGCTACAACCTCATAAATTAAAAATAAAAATGAATAATGTCTCAAACAATTTTTGATTTCTAAATATAAATTTATTCTTCAGAATTTTCTAAATTTGAAAGAACTAGTAACATGTCCTCATCAGCAATGTCCTCATTAAAAGTCTCCAATGATGATTCTTGTAACTCTATGGTCTCCAAACACTCGATAAATTCGCCATCAAGAGATTGATCAAAAAAATCATTCAAGTCATCTCCTCCTTGTGACAATATTTCATTATTGGTGCTGTCAATTTCAATCAATGTAGTGGAATCATTCAAGTCATCTCCTCGTGACAATATTTCATTATTGGTGCTCTCAATTTCAATCAATGTAGTGGAATCATTCAAGTCATCTCCTCCTTGTGACAATATTTCATTATTGGTGCTGTCCATTTCAATCAATCTAATGGAATCATACAAGCCATCTCCTCCTTGTGACAATATTTCATTATTGGTGCTCTCAATTTCAATCAATGTAGTGGAATCATTCAAGTCATCTCCTTGTGACAATATTTCATTCTTGGTGCTGTCCATTTCAATCAATCTAATGGAATCATACAAGTCATGTCCTCCTTGTGACAATATTTCATTATTGGTGCTCTCAATTTCAATCAATGTGTTGGACAATTCAAAAGAAATTGCCACGGTCTCTTCATTGTGAGCCATTTTATTTTGAAATTGCTTGCTGTAAATTGCAGAAAAAAATAATCACTTTCATTTATCGTTTTTAGTAATACATAATATAAAACTAACTTTATCAAGTATTTAGTATAACAGAAGGACTGCAAATAAATAACAGAAAACATTTTTCAAATTATCTTCAAGTGTACAACATAGTTCCCCTTACAAATTAACAACTCACCTTTTTAAAAGTAGCAGAAGTGTTAGTACTGTGTAAATCAAACACCAGAAATTCACCACCAAAAATTCCTCACAAATGTACCTCAGACAGTAGTATCACAAAATGGCTGTGGTTTCCTCTCATTTGACATATATACATAACCAATTAACTTTCATCACACACAAATACAAAACCAAAGTAACATTTTAATTGGTTCTAAATTTCAACACTTTCAAATGTGTTTTCCCCATGCAATTTTCCATAGGACATTTACATACGTCTACAGCCTGAATGGCTGAACGGAATTACACCAAACTTGGCAAAATGGTACATCAAACCTAAGAGGTCAGGAAGGATCTACTATGCCCCCTTATGGTCATTTCCCCCTTCGCTTTGGCCTCCTCTTGTCTCTCAATCCTACCGAGGGACAAGATGGCGGCCGCTACGGACTGTTTGGAATGTTGACAGACGCCGGAGAACCAATCAGCTTCGCAAAGCTCCGTAACGCGAAAAGTACGCGAAGCGGAGCGCTGTTACAGATATATATCTTTTTTTGAACGTTAATTTCTCAAAATCCACTGGAGCACATATATTGAGACCTAGCAAAGGCACATCGGGCTACCAGTCCCTAATATTTTGCCAAGTTTCGTGCAAATCCATTCAGCCGTTCGATTATTATTATTTTGGTTTTTTTTTGCCCCGCGGGGCCCTTTTAAAACCTCCACATCAAACCTAGGGGGTCAGCGAGGATCTACTATGCCCCCTTATAGTTATTTCCCCCTTTGTTTTGACCTCCTCTTGTCTCTCGATCCTACCGAGAGACAAGATGGCGGCCGCTACGGACTGTTTGGAATGTTGACAGACGCCGGAGAACCAATCAGCTTCGCTTCACAAAGCTCCGTTGCGCGAAAAGTCCGCGAACCAGTGCGCTGCCCGGTCCGCTGTTACAGATATATATCTTTTTTTAAACGTTAATTTCTCAAAATCCACTGGAGCACATATATTGAGACCTACAAAAGGCACATCGGGCTACCAGTCCCTACAATTTTGCCAAGTTTCGTGCAAATCCATTCAGCCGTTCGGGCTAAAAGTGAGGCCAACCGCCCTATGGAAAACTCAATGTTAAAAACACGTTTTGGGACCCCCCTTTTTTCTCGGCCCCCCCTTGACGAACCCCCCCCAAATTTTCAAGGGCTGCTCAGAAACGAAATGTGCCATTTTCCTGAAAATTTCAGCCAATTCCGTCCACAAACGCCAAAGTTATTAGACATAGAATTTTCAAAAAACCCATAGAGAAAAAATCCTAACTATATATACCTACTGGCGACCGCCAGTAGGTAATATACATATGTATATATATATATACATATATATACATATATATATATATATATATATATATATATATATATATATATATATATATATATATATATATATATATATATATATATATATATATATATAAATATATATATATATATATATATTCACTGAAAAAACCATAGGTTTCACACCAGTTATATTTAGGTGGAAATTTTACTTGCATAAAACCATTGAAATTCCCACGTTATAGTTAGTTGGACTCACTATAACTTGCGCGTGCAATGCACTGCTGATGACGTCACATATTACATCACTCATGACATGGTCAGTGACATCACTCATGACATCACTCATGACATCTTTTAAATGCTAATTCCTAACTATAACTGGTGTGAAACCTATGGTTTTTTCAGTGAATATATATATAAAATTTCTATGGCAAAATGAAACCCCTCATTTTGTTCCTTTTCAAATTAAATGTATTAAGTGTTACCACTTTATTCCAATCAAGATGACTTCAGGTGTGCCATACTTTTGTCATAAGTAAGACTGTTAGCGTTCTAGTTGTTCTTTAGAACACTCTGGGACATTCTGTCATTGGGCTATAGTTGGGCTACATCTGGCTGATATTTGGGCTACATTTGGGCTCTTTTGTCTCTGGTGGCCATCTTGGGAGACTGCATATCAGAATTTTTTTAATGAAATATAAGAGGATTGGAGAAGTCACTCAAAATGTGCCCTAATTTTTCTTTCTTCAGCACTAATCATAATTTCTATGGCAAAATGAACCCCCTCATTTTGTTCCTTTGCAAATTAAATGTTTTAAGTGTTAACAATTTATTCCAATCAAGATGACTTCAGGTGTGCCATACTTTTGTCATAAGTAAGACTGTTAGCGCTCTAGTCGTTCTTTAGAACACTCTGGGACATGCTGTCATTGGGCTATAGTTGGGCTACATCTGGCTGATATTTGGGCTACATTTGTTTTTTTTGTCTCTGGTGGCCATCTTTGGGCTACATTGGGCTACATTGGGCTACATTGGGCTACATTGGGCTACCTTGGGCTTCATTTGGGCTTATATATAGCCCAATGTAGCCCAATATATATTTTTTCAAAGTTAATTTTTGTGAAAACCACTGGAGCATATATCTTGAGACATAGCAAGGCACATCGGGGTACCAGTCCCTACAATTTTGCCAAGTTTGGTGGAAATCCATTCAGCCGTTCGGGCTAAAAGTGAGTCCAACCGCCCTATGGAAATTAACATGGGGAAAACACGTTTTGGGACCCCTCTTTTATCTCGGCCCCCGCTTGACGGATCCCCCCAAAACTTTCAGGGAAGGAGCGGAGCGCAGCGAGGCAAAGTTAAGGAAAATTACAGGCAGATCCCTCATTCGGCGCCAAAGTTATTCCCAATAGAATGTTGCGGATTTCCAATGGAAAACAATCCTAACTATAACTACCTACTGGCGACCGCCAGTAGGTAATATATTTATATTCACTGAAAAACATAGGTTTCAGCGACCTTGTAGTTAGAAATTAGCATTTAAAAAACCTTAGAATTTCACTAAAAAAACCATAGGTTTCAGGGACAACTAACGCTAATGATATGCAGAGTAGGCATTCCTGTGAAAAAGAACACCAAAACACCACTTCTCAATATTTTCAATGACCAGTCAAATCTGCAATGCGATCCAAAACCAGGGGAAAAGCTATGATAGCAGTAAAAATTTAACATCTGCCTTTAACTAGTGTAAAGCAGGACAACTACCTACAGTATGAAAGGGAGCCCAACCCAGAGCTACATCTAAAGACGTCATAGAGCTACTGATCATGCAACTCCGGCACCCAAGAAGGCCAGAACAGGAGGCAAGTCACCCATCAATAACAATGCACACAATGCTATGTGTAGTAGTGATGTGCTGGACAGACCTGGACAGTGGACGCAACCATGTTACCTCAGGCAGTGGGGAAGATCTTGATCATGTAGCTCTGTCGTCTCCCCTGTAAGCGGAAGAGGAGTGGGCTGGTCCAATGAACTCCACTCCAGCGTAGGAGTGTGAATAAATAGGCTGGGGCTCTGGGTGTGGTTCACTTCTGGGAAGGCCAACGTGTCTGCCAGAGCGTGGGCCCTCACCCTGCCACGAGGCCGCCACCATGACCGTCGACCTCCTTGACACAGGCACCCTGCAAACACAGTGGCACAGCACTACAGAGTTATGTCTGTACAGACTACTGCCTTTGATGTACACTGCGGACAGCAGGGCTCACAATTCAGAACGAGTCTCAATTGCAGATGACGCAGTCCAGTAGGTAAGAGACATTGCTCCCAGTGAGGCACGCCCGGACCACGCATCATCGCAGGCTGTGCCCACGCTGGTTGCTTCAGGTGCCACTAACTCAGTGCCCCACAAGTCATTGCAACGTAGCCTTATTAACCCCTTCGATGCTCATGAGGAGCTCAGCTCGTCATGCAGTACACTACTCGTGTGCTCATGACGAGCTGAGCTCGTCATGAACAATGGATTTACATATTATTCAGCACAGCAGAATAATCTCCCTAGCAGACAAGGTGTTAAGGCAGAAATCATTAGACAAAAGACATTGCTACCAGTGCGGCCCGCCCGTACCCCGCATCATCGCAGGCTGTGCACACGCTGGTTGCTTCAGGTGCCACTAACTCAGTGCACCACAAGTCATAGCCTCGTAGCCTTATTAAGGCAGCATTCATTAGACAAAAGACATTGCTACCAGTGCCGCCTGCCCAGACCACGCATCATCGCAGGCTGTGCACACATGCTGAGTGCTTCAGGTGCTACTAACTCAGTGCACCACAAGTCATCGCCACGTTGCCTTATTAAGGCAGAATTAATTGAACAAAAGACATTGCTACCAGTGTGGCCCGCCCAGACCATGCATCATCGCAGGCTCTGCACACACTGGTTGCTTTAGGTGCCACTAACTGTGCAGCTCAACTTAACACCACGTGGCTGTGGGCCCTTGCTGACCTCTGCCTCCTGCCTACACTGTGGTCATCAGGGCTCACAATTAAAAATTGAGTCTTGATTTATTAATTGCAGAGTCCAGTAGGCAAATAAGTATAACGTCCCTAAAACCTACATAATATCCTTTTAGTATCCTTGCTTCAAGAACTTCTTTTTCTATCAGTTATAGCTTTACCGCAATTACCAAATTCATCTTGCAAGTCCAAACAAACACTGAATGGCAGTCTACACGGCGGACAGCAGAGCTCATAATTCGAAATCAGTTTTGAGTTATTAATTGCAGCGTGAAATGTACTCTATGTCCTCGGATTTTGTCAGGAGCAAGTGAAGAAAAGAATTCCTTTATGTCTTTGCTGACTAATGCCTTTGATCCACACTGTGGATAGCGGGGCTCACAATTCAAATCAAATCTCAATTGCTGATGACGCAGTCCAGTAGGTAAGAGACATTGATCCCAGTGCAGCCCGCCCGGAACCCGCATCGTCACTGACTGTGCACACGCTCAGTGCTTCAGGTGCCACTAACTCTGTGCAGCTCAAGTCAACACCATGTGTCTGTGGGCCCTTGCTGACCGCTGCCTCTTGCCTACACTGCGGTCAGCAGGGCTCATAATTAAAATTGAGTCTTGACTCATTAATTACAGAGTCCAGTAGGCAACTAACTACAACATCCCTAAAACCTACATGAGATCCTTTTAGTATCTTTGCTTCAAGAACTTTTTTTTATATCAATTATAGCTTTAGTACAATGACCAAATTCATCTTGCAAGTCCATAGGAACACTGAATGGCAGTCTACACTGCGGACAGCAGAGCTCACAGTTTGTATTCAGTTTTGATTTATTTATTGCAGAGTGAACTGTACTCTATGTCCTTGGATTTTCTCAAGCGGCTGTGACAAAAAGCATTCCTCGATGTCTGTGCTGACTACTGCCTTCAATCTACACTGTGGTCAGCAGGGCTCACAATTCAGATCGAGTTGCGATTGCAGATGACACAGTCCAGTAGGCAAGAGACATTGCTCCCAGTGCGGCCCCCCGCACCACGCATCATCGCTGGCTGCGCACACGCTGAATGCTTCTGATGCTCCTACCTCAGTGCACCACTACTCATGGACCCTTTATAATGCAATATTTTGTGTATGATTTCAGATCTGCTGCCCCTACCTCAGTGCACCACAAGTCAATGACCATTTATGATAGAATCTTTTCTGTGTTTTTTCACATCTGGTCCCCCTACCTTATTGCAGCACAAGTCATAGACAGCTTATGATTGAATCTCTGGGAGTGATCCGATGATTACTGTTGTACTTGTTGCCAGCACCAACCATTTCCTGAGGGCTGGCTTACACTCACCCCACATGCATCCAGTATAGACATCCCTGGATATGTGACCCTGGTAATACAAAGGAGTTGAGCGCACGCACCTGTACCCAGTTCCACTATCTATCTAACTGTGTCCGGGTGTTCATTATGTATGCATGATGCTGCCCCTGTGCCCTACCACATTACATTGTGCTGTGGACAGTGTATGCAACCATGTTACATCTGGCAGTGTGAAAAACTACAGTTATTTAACTTTGTCTTGTTTATTGTATAAATACGTAGGTAGAGACTTGATCATTAGAGTACTGCAACAAGCGTGTATATTGAGTTTATAAGTGCTTGCGGATTGGCGGAGTGATTGTAAAAGTACATATGTTAGCGCAGCCTAATCCCCGTTCACGAGCTTGGATCTAATTGCCTGCCCTCCATGTACAAAAATTGAAACTTCAACTTTGCAAGGCCCTGTATTGCTACAGCTGCAACACTCCACTGAATGTGCAATAAACATTCATATCCACACAGATGTGTCATGTCGACCATCTTTCATGTGTGGAAGTATGGATGAATGTAGGGTCAATGATTCCCCTTACCTTCCATGTTGGCCATGTTGTGGGACTTGTGTCACAGAGTGACACATTGGCGTTGGCAATCCGGGTGACAGCAGCACTACAACAGGGACACCCGCATCAGTTGATTCCTCATACAACCCAGGACGGAACCACGCCCATAGCTCTGGAGTCATTCTTCACAGCCTCACGCAGCACTGGCATAAGCCAGGCCAGCTCGCTCCGCTTATGCTTACAGGGAGGGACAACAACGCTATAAGGCCCATGTTTTCATTACCTGTGATATGCTGGTCACAGTCCTAGTTGTCAGTATTCCACAGCCACTCCCTCATGGCTGATATACACCCACACCACACCCATCCAGCACAGGCGTCACAGGACACGGAATCCTGCCAATAAAAAAGACCGAGCGCACGTCCAATACGTCATTTCAGACTTGCTGGAACTGGATGCACTGCGGCCAGCAGAGGCACACCGCCAGGGGACGGTGACTTTCAGGCCACTGAGGTAGGGGTACCGTAAGTGCTGAGAAGCCTGAGATGATGCCCCGTCCCGGCAGTACGGACAGGTCAGCTTTTGTGTGCCCTGCTGGACAGCAATGTAGGTCTAAGCCATCAAACAGCAAGGGCCTACCGCCACGTGGCGTGGCCTCGCTGGTCACATAGTGCCACCGCAAGAGCTAAGCGAGTGTGCAGGCTGCGATGATGAGGGGCCTTGATACACCATCCTAGCAATCAAGACCCCATTTAAATTGTGAGCTTGGCTAGACAGCGTGTACGCCACGGCTGAGGAGGTTGCTTCGGCACGTGGTGGACCCTCTTCGACACATGGCGGTGGTGAGAGGTGAGCAAGGAGGACTGGGTGTGCAGGGGCGGGCAGTCACCTCTGGGTGGTGGGAGTGGATGGTGTGCAACAGCTTGGGTGCGCAGGGCCTGGACAGCGATAAGAGCGTGTGCAGTCATATGTACTCTACCATTACTGATTCTATACTATGTTTCAGATGAGTGAGCTTGAGGGCAACAGTATGTCCCAGCACGTGGTTGGAGACACACCGGTGGTGGAAAGGTGAGCAGTGAGGGTATTGTCCGGAGTATCTGCACTCACTTTCGCTCTCCATCTCTTCCTTTCTCTCTCTCACACTCTTTCTCTCTCTCTCTCTTCCTCTTTGTCACTCTTTCTTTCTCTCTCTCTATTCCTCTCTCTCGCTCCTTCTCTCTGTCTTCCTCACTCACTCTTTCTTTCTTTATCTCTCTCTTCCTCTCTCTCACTCTTCCTCTCTTTCTCTCTTTCTCCTTTGATGGGCGCATAATGCACAATATTAGCTTGCTTTTTGTCTTGCAGGCTGTGATTCACAGAGTGTAGACCCCCCCGA
Source organism: Lissotriton helveticus (assembly GCF_964261635.1). Taxonomy (NCBI): domain Eukaryota; kingdom Metazoa; phylum Chordata; class Amphibia; order Caudata; family Salamandridae; genus Lissotriton; species Lissotriton helveticus. Next base: position 647,590,811 of record NC_136069.1, read on the forward strand.
CATTGGCCACCTGCCATGTGGCAATGACTTCAGTTCCACTGAGTTAGTGCCACTAGAGCTCAATGGGTGTGCAGGCTGCGATGATGAGTGGCTTCAATACACCATCCTAGCAATCAAGACCCCATTTGGATTGTGAGCTCGGCTAGACTGCGTGTACACCACGACTCTGGTTGCTTTGGCACGTAGTGGACCCTCTTTGACACACACTGGTGGTAAAAGGTGAGCAGTGCAGGCGGGGGGGCAGGGGAGGGCAGTCACTTCTGGGCAGTGGGAGTGGATGGCGTGCAGCAGCCTGGGTGCACAGGGATGGGACAGTAATAAAAGCGTGTGCAGTCTGCCATTACTGATTCAATACAATGTTTCAGATGAGTGAGCTGTAGGGCGGCAGTGTGACCTGGCACGTTGTTGGAGACCCACCAGTGGTGGAAAGGTGAGCTCTGAGGGTTTTGTCTGTAGTGTAGGAACTTACTCTCCTTCTCCATCTCTTCCTTTCTCTCTCTCACACTCTTTCTCTCTATCTCTCTCTCTCTCACTCTTTCTCTCTCTGTTCCACTCTCACACTCTTTCTCTCTCTCTTCCTCTCTCACTCTTTCTCTCTCTCTCTTTTGATGGGCGCATAACACACAATCTTATCTTACTTTTTGTCTTCCAGGTTGTGATTTACAGATTGGCAAGGGATGATGACACGCCAGGACTGTACCTACTTTTATTTTGTTGTTTTGTGTACATAGGCATGCTCCTGCCCTGTCATAGCAAATGGAAATGTCCCGGGGATGCACACCCCAGGACATTGAAGGAGCCAGCCCTGGGGGTGGCAGTCCCTAGGGCCATCAAGCGCTCCAGGAGGGAAACTGCTTAGCCCCCCTCCCTCTATTTTCACAGCCCTAGGGAGGAGGTGGTTCCTGAGGCTTTGGGGGCCCGCAAGACCCACCCTGCATATTTAATTAAAGCCCCAGAGGGTGGCAATTCCCGGGACTTGGGGTGGCATCAAAGCCCCCAGAAAAATTACAAAACAAGCCACAGGGAGGTGGGGATCGGCTGGACTGCGCGAGGTCCGTGTGCCCTCCCGCACCTAATTTACATGGGAGGTGGTGGTCCCCAGTGCTGCGGAGGCCCCCGCAAGCCCCCAAAATATAACAATAGGATTGCCCCGGGAACCTGGCCCACCCGGAGACTCATTTAAATGAAGGGGTGAGACCACACTTCATTTTATCTTTTTTACATTTTTACCATACGGATTCACGCACCCAGAGCTCATTCTGACTTTTATTTACAAAAAAAAAGACATTTTTAAAGCCTGCGGATCCTTGTGGGACCCCCGTGAGCAAGACTAGGGGGTCAGGGTGTTTCTACTCTGTCCCCTTTTTGTATCTTTTATTCTTTTTTGACTGTGTTCTTGTAACTCGGTTCTACCGAGTCACAAGATGGCTGCCAACACTTCCTGGTTTAGAGTGTTGGAAGCCAATTACAGTGAAGCTCGTGGTCGTGAGAGGCAATCACAATCAAGCGCATGGTCGGGAGGGTGCGCAAACTCATCGCTGCCCCAGATATCAAAACTTTTATTTTTTAAATTTTTCAGTAACTATTGAATGGATTTATACCATTTAAAAAAAAGACATTTTCTGCATCAATCACTACCTTTTTACCAAATTTAGTGTTATTCCGTTCAGCAGTTCGAGCTGTAGCCTTGCCTAAAGTTTCCTACGGGAAATTTTTTTTTTCTCTTTTATTTTTTAAATTTCTCAGCAACTACTGAACGGATTTACACCATTTAAAAAGAAGGTCGCTTTCTGACCCAAGCTCAACTTTTTTTTCCAAATTTGATGTAATTCTGGTCTGCAGTTCTGGATATAGCCCAGAACAAAATTTCCTATGAGTGTTGACAGGGAGAAAACACTTTTTGGGACCCCCCTTTTTTCTCAGCCCCCGCTTGGTAAATCACCCCCAAACTTTCAGGATAGGAGCTAACCTGGATAGACCTTTTGTTGGGAGAATTTTGGGAAGATTCGTCAAACGACGTCAAAGTTATTAGCAAATCAAAAATGCTTTCCTATGGAAACTAGGTTTTAACTATAACTACCTACTGGCGACCGCCAGTAGGTAATATATATATGGTGTGAACAACGGCATGGCTGTGCTCGAAACGCATCTCTTATACAGGTGTGCTCATCCTGCCCATTGTTCACCACTTGAGTGTGTTGCTGGCCATGGAAGGGTACAGTCAAACACGCTCACTGTGCAGCTTCACATGACCTGACTCTGCACTTCGCCATGCCCACTGGCTCTGTTGCTCTGCTGTGTTGTACTCTCACCTGTGCCATGGACACTGGCCCTGTTTCTCTGCTGTATTGTACTCTCACCTGTGTCATGGACACTGGCCCTGTTGCTCTGCTGTGTTGGAGTCTTCCCTGTGCAGCCTATCATATACTTGCTGTGCACCCTGCCATGGACACTGGCCTTCCTGTTTGTAGTTTGCCTGTGAAGATTCTGTTGCATACGATCAGCATTTTGTGCCTTGCTCTTCTCTACTGTTGTTCTACTGTAACATCTGTGAAATATGTGAATAAAGTCAGTTACTCCTGTTGTGTGTTTTGTCAGTGTCCTTGCTGATTAAAGTTCTTTCGTTGTCTGCATTTTGTTGTCTGTGCACCATGCTCTATGTGTCACTTCAAAATTGCCAAGATCTTTGCCCGTATCACATTTTTAAACAGGGTAAAAATAAATAAATGTCGGAATTTGTAAAGCGCACAGCTACCTCCACCGGAGGTGACCCGGCGCTGTCCGTATACCGCTTAGGAACCCTTCCTGGCTTTCCTGGGAAATATCCACTCCTGGGCACCCCCCAGGTGCAGCCAGGCATCCCAGCGCTTTTGGGGCCGTTGATGAGACTAAGCAAGCTATTGCCCAGAGTTGCAGCGTGGGACCCATGATCAGAACAGGCACTGAGGCGAGAATATCCAGTCAGGGGAATTAATGAGCCGGAGACCCGCCGAGGCGGGAATCAAACCCTGGTCCCTGGCCAGAGCTCTGCATCAAGGTCTGCCTGCTCTAACCATTGAGCCACACTTCTCCATGTCAGGGTGACATGGTCTTCAGTCCATTCAGACACTGTACTAGTGTTATCTGTGATGGGTATTGCTCCTGACATGCAGTTCTCTTTTTAGTGGTTTGCAATTGTTGGCTACATTGCTGCCATGTAAAGTTGGGGGACACTGCCAGCACAGGGTATGATTCTGTGCAAAGGTTTGCATGCAGGCTGGGCAATGACATGTATGTGTGTTATTCCTGTATGTGTGCCCAGCTGTGTATGTGTATGGTCATCTTGTGTTGGCCCTTAGTCCTGGTCCCATGGCCCACATGAGATGTGTGGTATTGGGTGGTCAAGAGGTGTGCAGTGTGAAGGGTGTGACTTTGTAGTGGGTGTGGATGTGTGTGTGCCCCTGGATTGTGATAGCCACACATGTGTCACCCAGGAGTTGTGTGCCTGTAGTTTGGATTGTCATGCCCTGTGTAAATGATTGTATGCACATGTGTGAGTTGTCTGTTCTGCACTGTGCAGTGTGCTGGTGTGTCCATGCAATTCTGTCGGACTCATCCTTGTTGTTTTGGTCACTAAGAAGTGTGCAAGGTGTGTGAGTTGCACATCAGTGTTGTGTTTGTTTGATCATCAATGTGTCTTGGTTGTGTTTGTGTAGACTGTGTGGCCCTGCTGCTCCACACTGGCATTGTGGCTGTGTTTCTCATGCATTGCAGGCACATGGTGCCTTTTCTCCTCCTGTATGGCATGGTGTGTGTTGTAATGCCATCCCCTATGTGTGCCACTTATGCCTACGCATTGTGGGTCTGCACTCCCTCTATTTGTGTATGGTACACCCCTTACATGTCTACTACTGACATGCACGTCAGTTCACTTTGATGTCAGCTGTTCCCTTGGTTTCCATGTGTGTGTGCCTCCCCATCACTTCATTTGTGACACTGTGCTTTGTGGTGCAGTTCTTGGGCCAAGAGTGATGGCCCACTCTGGACATTGCCCCAATGGTTTATGTGTGCTGTTCTTGTGCTATTAGTCATTCAGGATTGGTCATGTGCACTTCAGCTGTGTGTGCTGCCCAGTGCTCTGGTGCAGATGGTTGTTCTCTTGTATCCCAGGGTGGTGCATCTGTTGTTGTTGTGTTGGATGTATGTGTGTTGGCTGTGGTATTACTTCACTTACTGGGTGTGCTGTTGTATTTGTGCTGGGCTGATTTGTGGTGTGTGTGTTGAGGCTGTGTCAGTCATGTCTGTGTGTGGCTGTGGTGCTTGGTGTGCACACACTGCTTATTGTGCATACAGTGCTGTGTGTATGTGGGCTTGGCATTGCCTGATGTGCATCCCCTGATGTCCTGTGGTGTTTGTTGATATCAATTTCATGTGCATCTGTGGTTGGTTTGACCTGGCAGTGTAGTTCTGTGCTGGTGCACTTCTTGTGTGATTTGTGTTGTGTTGTGTGTGTTTTGTTCCTGAGTGATGAAGTTGTGCACTCGTGTTGTGTTTGTGCTCCCATTGCCTTTCCACAGTTTGGCTGACAGGGTATGTCTGTTTCTGTTGGGGTTCTGTGTGTGTTCCTGTGGTGTTTGTGTGTTGTTTTTGTGCAGGCATCTGTTCAGTCTTCCCTGTGTGTGTGTTCTGGTTGTGGTTATACCCAGGGTGTGTGTTTGTTTGTGTGTGTATGTGCTGGCAAGTATTGTCAGCCTTTAGTGTGTGTGGCACTGGTATTGTGTGTTCCTTGTCAGTCACTCCTGCAGTGGCTGTCTCCCTGGTTGTGTGTTGTGTGGTGCAGAGTGTGTATTGGGCTTGCTTGTAGCAGTGCGTGTTGCTTGTTGCTGTGCATGGGGGTGCACAGGATGGGCACCTGGCCTGTGACTTGATGGGATGTGTTGATGTGTGGTTGGGGGTGGTGTGGTCTTTGTGCCCTGCCCATGCCTTGGAGTGGCCCTGCCTTCTCCATTGTGCGCAAGTGTTCACCACTGCGGTGACGTGACCGGGATATTACTGCAAGTTCGCGGTCGATGTGTGTCCGGGATGCAGTGGGGTGACTTCTTGGCAGGTGGGTCATGTGTGGGTGCCCTTGTGGATGTGTTGTGACCCCCAGCAGGGTGTCTGTGGTGGAATTGTACCCTCTGTCAGCATGTTTGCTGTGTTTGTGTAGTTGCGTACCTGCGGCGGCGTCCACGGCGGCCCATTTGATGATAGTGCTGTAGCAGGTTCAGCACCGGAAACACATGTAGGGCTGGGTCCATGGTGTTCATGACCGGGTGGAGAGGACCGGGTCTCTACTATCGCGCTCCGCTGTCGAGTTTCCGCCGTGTCAGGTTGGGCGGTGTATCCACTGCAGTGCGTCTGCTTGTTTGGGCCATCCTAATTTGTTGAGCGGGGCGGACGTCATTCCGCACGGCCGTGAGTTTCCATTGGCTCACACCGCTGCTGTGATGGGTGCACTTTGATGGCGGTGCAGGTCGTTCCACGGCGGACGGGGAATAACCTATGTTTTGCTTTACTAATATGGCGGACGTGATTCACGCTGTTCGCGGGCAGAAAAAGGCATTTTTCCGCCCCACCAGCACCGCGGTGGTGCCAACGCCCGACATCCTAATGGACCCCTTAGAAACTTTTCTGTTGAAAAACAGACAATGGATTCCTATGGAAGGAAATACAAGTTACTGGTAAGTACGATTTGAATTACTTTTCAGGGTCAGTGCTGGGCTAAAAGATACAGCAATGGGTTATCTCCTGATAACAGGTGAGTAAATCGGAATTCGATGTTCAGATGATTTTAGGTGAATATTTTAAAGTACCAAAACTCCACACTTAAAAGAATTTCCAAGTGAAACCAGTCAATGTTAGCCTATGGAAGGAAATTCAAGTTACTGGTAAGTATGGTTAGAATTACTTTTCAGGATCAGTACTGGGCTCAAAGATGCAGCACTGAGGTCTCTCCTGATAACAGATGAGTAAATCGGAATTCACAGTACATCCAGTAGGCGCCACAGAGCTGAGCAGCAGAGAGATGTAAAAAGGGGCACGGCCTGCACCACCTCTCTGCAACGCAGCGCAGTGGCGCTTCCTGGAAGCACCTGGTGGGCTACTTGGCCCCCAGGGTCCTTCAGGTTTGAAGTGGAATTTTTTCTGCAACTTAAAACGCGCCACAGGGCGTGTTTGCACACATCACTTTAGGCCCCCTACCCTCCCTTCGCCACTGTGTAAAAGTGCCATGTGGCCGTTCTAAGGTGAGAGATTAAGTCCCCTTCAATCCCAAGGGTCCTTAAGGTCAAATTAGTCCACTAGGTACCTCCAATAAGCGCCACAGAGCTGCGTTGTAGAGAGGTGTAAAAAGGGGCATGGCCTCTGAACACCTATCGGCAACGCAGCACCCTGACGCATACTGGAGATACCTATTGGGCTATTTGGCCCTTAGGGACCCTCAGTATTGAAAGAGAATTAATTCCCCAACTTATAACGCGCCACGGGGTGCATTTGCACAGTGGTGAAGGAAAGGGGTGTGGCCTTAGGTGACAGTCTGCAAACACGTCCTGTGGCGCATTTCAAGTAAGAGAATTAATTCCTCCTCAATCCTGTGGGTCCCTGGGGGCCAACTAGCCCACTAGGTACCTCCAGTATGCGCCAGGGGGCCGTGTTGAAGAGAAGTGTTCAGAGGTCACACCCCTTTTTACATAACTCTGCAACGCAGCTCCGGGGCGCTTACTGGAGGTACCTGGTGGGCTAGATTGCCCCCAGGGACCCTCAAGATTGACAAGGAATCAATTGCCCAACTTAAACCACGCCACAGGGTGTGTTTGCACACATGTGAACTCAGGCCCGCCCCCTCCCTTCACCACTGTGCCTGGGTCGCGTTTGCAGAGTGATGAAAGGAGGGGGTGTGGCATCCGGTGCGATGCCGTTCTTTTTTTATTTTAGTTTTTTTAAGAAGAGGGAGTGTGAAGCCCCCTCCTTTTTCCATTTTTTGGGCTCTGGGGTCCACATCCCCCAGGGCCTGCCCCCTAACTATTTTATTTTATTTAAAAATCACCCCAGGGATCCCATTCCCGGGGCATGGCCTTTTTATTTTATTTTTTTAACAACTATTGGGGAGGGGGGCCTCGTGGCCCCCCTCCTGGGACACTTATGGCCCCAGGACCACATCCCCCAGGGCCTGCCTTTTTAAAAAAAAAATCATTATGGGGAGGGGATGCGTGGCCCCCTCCCAGGCCACTTATAGCCCCGGGGATCCCATCCCCCGGGGCTGGCCCTCTCCGTTGAGGACTGTGGGGGTTCCCCAATCCCCCCCCGGTCTGGCCAGCTTCCCGCGTCCTGTGGTTCCGGCATTGCTTTTCCCCATGGGGAGCAGCTAACACGCTGCTCCCCATGTGGAAAAGCAATCTGCTTTGCTTTTTGGAAGCGAGAGCAGGAAACCTGCTCTCTCTTCCAAAAAGCAAAGCAGTTTGCAATGACAGGGTGGGAGCCACAAGGCTCCTGCCCTGTCATTGCAAACTACAGTGTCCCGGGGTGGGCACCCCGGGACACTGCAGGAGCGAGCCCTGGGGGGGGATGGTCCCTAGGGCCCTTGAGGGCTCCAGGAGGGGGGACGTGCGGCTCCCCCTCAACCTTCTTCAAAGCCCCAGGGCGGTGGCAGCCCCAATTTACATATTTAGAGCCCCGGGGTGGTGGCGCTTCCAGGGAAGTGTGGGGGGGTCAAGCCCCCTACACAGGTTTTGTTTAATATTAAATCAAATATTGTGCCCCCCTGCAATTTTAATGTGGTTGAACCCCCATAATTAAACTTTTAAGCCCCGGAAGTGGCTGATGCCGGGGCTGCGGGGGGATGTGTGCCCCCGCAATATCAATCAAGTGGAGCCCCATGAGGTGGCGGTTCCTGGGGCTGGGGGGGCCGTGTGTCACCCACAATTACACAGGATTTTGTCCCTGGGGCAGTGTGGGGGGGATTGGACCCGCCCACACTTTATTTTTATAAACATACCCCCGGGATTTGGCCCCCCCGGGAACAAATTCTCATAAAAGCGCAGGACCCCGCACTTCGTTTTTTTTTATCGGCAGGATCCGGGCATTCTGCGCGGATGTTTGCTGATGTTTTTTAAAAAAAAAGAATTTGGGGGGCTTTGGGGCCCTTGTGGGACCCCCTGAACGGGCCTAGGGAATCAAGGTGTTTCTACCCTGCCCCCTTTTTGCGTTTTGCGCGTTTGTTTTATAGGTTTCTTGTGCCTCGGTTCCACACTTTCTGATTTGGAGTGTTGACATCCAATTAGAATACAGCTCGTGCACGGCAGGCTGCGCTTAGGGTGCGCGAATCCTACGCCTCTATAGATATATATGTACTTTTAAATGTCATTTTCTCAGGAACTACTGAACCGATTTACACCATTTAAGCAAAAGACATGAGTCTGAACCAAGGACTTCCGCTTTTCCATTTTTGGTGTCATTCCTATTGAAAATTGCATGGGGAAAACATGTTTTGGTACCCCACTTTTTTTCGGGCCCCGCTTGACGAATCACCCCGAGACTTTCAGGATAGGAGCGGACCGGAGCGCCCCAACAGTTTTGAAAATTTCGCGAAGATTCGTCAACCGGCGTCAAAGTTATTCTAAATAGAATGGAAACAGTTCCTAACTATAACTACCTACTGGCGACCGCCAGTAGATAATATATATATAAATATTGCAAACTCTGAACCATGCTGGTTACTGATCTTCTTTGCCTTTATTTTTGACAGACCACCACCTTGACCCGGTTGGAAGAATAGTCACTATGCTAATCATAAGAGCACATGAGAACCAGCCTGTTCCTTCTGAACTGCCGTCTCTACTGTAGATTCACTTCTGCAACGCTATGTGGCAAATTTCTCATCTACACCCCGCACTGAGACCTTCACAGCTTCACCTACTTTTCCCATACCAACACCACGGCTCCTTATGGTAGACTAAGGTACTTTACCTTGATTCACCCACACGTATGTGCACCATAGTGTGTGCACAAACATTGGGATAATAATTATTTCTTTATTCCCTGAGACTGCCCATAAGATTGATTGAGCCCCTCACCAGATGTGAAAATATTGAAATGTACTTGACAAATTACTGGCATTTTTCACTTCAAAATCATTAAATGTGACAATGCATTTATTACTTCAATTTACACACCTTGCATTCTTATTCAAGATATTATGAGGATTTAAAACACATTTGTTTTTACTGTATGCGCTTAAATGACATGAATTGGCAATATTTCTTTTATTTCTATGCACGCTGCATCGTGCATTCCACTGTCACTTTAAATATGTGAGAAATTCTCGGATGGTCATGTGACCAAGATTTTAGCCGAGATCGAAACGCGTCTTCCCTCTTTGTCTGAATAAACCTGCGAAACTTTTACCTGCATACCTGGTGTGGCTCGTTATTTCTGCACGGATCGGCAGGAATTCCTGTGGAAAATATATATATATATATATTACCTACTGGCGGTCGCCAGTAGGTAGTTATAGTTAGGACCTAGTTTCCATAGGAAATCCGAAACATTCTATTTTGAATACCTTTAGTGCCGGTGGACGAATCTTCACGAAGAATATGGGGTGCTCCGCTCCGCTCCTTCCCTGAAAGTTGTGGGGTGATTCGTCAAGCGGAGGCCGAGAAAAAAGGGGGGTCCCAAAACGTGTTTTCCCCATGCAATTTTCCATAGGGACCTTTAGACAAGGCTACAGCCCAAACTGCTGAACGGAATTACACCAAATTTGGCAAAAATGTAGAGTTTGGTTTGCAGATTACGCTTTTTGTTAAATGGTGTAAATCCGTTCAGTAGTTCCTGAGAATATAAAAAGTAAAATCATAGACATATCTATAGACAAAGTATGGCACACATACAGTACGCGTACCTTCCCGATCACGAGCTTTATGCTAATTGGCTGTCATTACTCCAAACCAGGAAGTGTTGGCAGCCATCTTGTGCCTCGGTAGAACCGAGGCACAAGAAAACAGAAAAAGAAACGCGAAAAACGTTAAAAGGGGGCAGGGTAGAAACACCCTGACCCCCTAGGCCTGCTTAGGGGGTCCCACAAGGACCCACAAGGCAAAAAATAATTTTTTAAAACTTTTTTTTAATGTTTTTTTTTAAATCGGCTTACCCTGCCGATAAAAAAAAAATGTGCATGTATACATTTTTTTAGCCCCCGGGGGGCCAAATCCCAGGTGCAATGGACTCTTTGTAAAGGGGTGCCCAGGGGGGCCCCGTGGACTGCCACCCCCGGGGCTTTACTAAATTATGGGCAGGGGGCTCTGAGGCCCCCCAACCCCGGGGACTGCCACCCCCTGGGGCTTATTTTAATAGGGTGGGGGGCTCTGAGGCCCCCCTGCCCCGGGGACCACCGACCGCCACCCCCTGGGCTTTAGCCCCGGGGACTGCCACCCCCCCGGGCTTCATTTATTTTTATTTTAAAACCTGTGTGGGGGTCTCAAGTCCCCCCACACGCCCCGGGGACTGCCACCTCCCCGGGGCACTAATATTCAAAATAGGGGGGTCCGTGACCCCCGGGGCTTTTGACTGTTGGGAGGGGGGCCATGTGGCACCACTCCTAGATCCCTTGATGGCCCTGGGGACTGCTACCCCCAGGGCTGGCTCCTGCAGGTTCCTGGGGTGCCAACCCCTGGGACACTACTGTTTGCTAAGGTTGGGTGAGAGCCTCGCAGCTCCCACCCTACCTTAGCAAACTGCTTTGGTTTTTGGAACGGATTGCTTTTCTGCATGGAGAGCAGCATGTTAGCTGCTCCCCAAGCAGAAAAGCAATGCCGGCTCCCGCAAGATGCGGGGAGCCGGCAGGGACCGTGGGGGGCTTGGGGACCCCACATGGCCCCCAACGAGGAGGGCCAGGCCCCGGGGGCCAGAAGTAGCCCGGAAGGAGGGACACGCGCCCCCTTCCCAAATAATAATATATATATTTTTTTTTAAAAGATGTAGGCCGGCCCCGGGGGATGGGGTCCCCGGGGCCTAAGTGGCCTATGCAGCCCCCCTCATTAAAAATAAAAAATAAAATGTGGCATGCCCCGGGGATGGGGTCCCCAGGGCCTTGACTTGCCACGGGAAGGGGCCCACGGGGCCCCCTTCCCGTTAAAAAAAAATAAAAATCCTTTTTGGGGGTGAGGCCCTGGGGGATGGAGTCCCCAGGGCCCAAAAAAAAGAAAAAGAAGGGGGCTACACAGCCCCCCTTCTTAAAAATATTTTTTTTTTTAAACGGGATCGGGGAGGATGCTACGCTCCCTCCCTGCACCACTCTGCAAACGCGCCCCCCCGCGTTTGCAGAAAGATGTTTTCTGTTTTCATTAATTTGTGTGAAATACACCTTTAAAAAGCGGTATGAGGTGAACGCGGGTCATGTGACCAAGAACAACGCGTTATCCCTCGACTCTGTGACTGCCGAATTAAAGACCTTTGGAATGAACTACGGGCTTGCATGAATTCTTTTACCTGGATTCTGTTTTGGCATATATATATATATACATCCACGGCAATACATTGGGTCTATTTGACGTTTAAAACTTAGATTGTTTAGAAATTTTTCAAATTATCATTTGTACCTATGTGACCATTAAAACCCTCAACAGCATTTCTTTTGAAGGGTGACACGCCGATCCACGGCAATACAAACACTAAAACTCCACTCTAAGATGGCCCCCATAGATGCGCTATGATTGTGGTCCGTCTTTTATGTTTACAACGCATCTCACTGAATATGTATGGCTCACCTGCGGGGCTCGATTGACACCGAGGAAGGCTTGTAGCCGAAACGCGTCTGTTTCACTCTGTTTCATAAATAAAACCAAGTACAAGCACCAGTCTGATTTCCGAGTGCTGTTTTCTCACTGAGGAGCTGAGAAATTGGAGCTGCATATATATATTACCTACTGGCGGTCGCCAGTAGGTATATATAGTTAGGATTTTTTCCCTATGGGATTTTTGAAAATTCTATGTCTAATAACTTTGGCGTTTGTGGACGGAATTGGCTGAAATTTTCTGGAAAATGGAACATTTTGTTTCTGAGCAGCCCCTGAAAATTTGGGGGGGTTTCGTCCAGGGGGGGCCGAGAAAAAAGGGGGGTCCCAAAACGTGTTTTTAACATTGATTTTTCCATAGGGCGGTTAGCCTCATTTTTAGCCCGAATGGCTGAATGGATTTGCACGAAACTTGGCAAAATTGTAGGGACTGGTAGCCCGATGTGCCTTTTGTAGGTCTCAATATATGTGCTCCAGTGGATTTTGAGAAATTACCGTTTAAAAAAAGATATATATCTGTAACAGCGGACCGGGCAGCTCCCCGGTTCGCGGACCGGGGAGCGTACCAGAACTTCGCGTAGCGAAGCTGATTGGCTTTCCGGTGTCTGTCAACATTCTAAACAGTCCGGAGCGGCCGCCATCTTGTCTCTCGGTAGGATTGAGAGACAAGAGGAGGCCAAAACAAAGGGGGAAATAACCATAAGGGGGCATAGTAGATCCTCCGTGACCCCCTAGGTTTAATGTGGAGGCTTTAAAAGGGCCCCGCGGGGCAAAAAAAAAAAAAAAAAAATTGTTTTTTTTCGTGGGTAGCGCCCGGTCCGCGAACCGGGAAGCGTTCTGGGCAGCGTACTGCAATGAAAAATGAATGAGAGACTTTTCAAATGCAGTATGTTAATTGATTGTTGGTTTTGTTGATTATTTTTTATTTTTTTAACTTTTTTAAGCAATTATTTATTATTGTGATTGTGGTTGAAAATTTAATAACATTTCTAACATTTAACTAGTTTATTAATTACATATAAAAATGATTAAAGACTCAAACAATTTTTTAATATTACATACAATTTTATTTTTCGGATTGTTTTTCAAAATTTATTAGTACGTCTAGCATTTGACTGTCCGATATGTCCTCTTGTTGAGTGAACATAAGTTCCCACATTTACTCCCTATAGCTGTCTTTCTTTTAACATCACTCTCTGTTTACTTTCCTTATACTTACACTTTTTTTTTTTTTTTTAATTTTTTTGGTTAGTTCCCGGTCCGCGTACCGGGAAGCTAACCCGGGAGCGAACCAAAAGAAATAGAGCTTGCCAGAGTGCTAAACATTGTAGCCATTTTTTTTGAAAGGGAAGGTAGTTCTGAAAAGAACTTTTTTTTTTATATTTTTGTTGTTTTATATTTTTTTTGTATTTTTTGAACATTTTTTGTTTTTTTGTATTTTTTGAACGATTTTATATTTTTTTTGGTTTTTTGGGGGGGGGGAAACAACAAAAAACAGGCGTTGAAAAGGGCTCAACAGGAGCAAAAAAAATTTACTGGGGGCGGTTAGGGCAATCATGGTGTTCATATGCAAGGTTGAGTGCATTGATGCTCATGTTGCCACAAGCTAATAATGCACGACAGTGCATACATAAATGTATCATATGCCCAAAATTTGGTTGGATATTTGGCACAGTTTCCCGTGCCTCCTCTGGTGTTAAAGAAACCGATGTTGTTGATCTCGCCACAGGAGTTGCTCTAGGATTGTCCATCATATCCCTTAATTCCGCCCGGCTGTAATTTAGGGGATGTTTCCTCGTCATGTGCCTATGCATGGTGTGATTACCATAACTGTATTTTTTGTCCGTCCCTCTGGACAATTGTTCCTTGCATATGAGGCATGTTGCGTACCTGGCATTGACCTTTTTTTGGCCAGGAGGGATGGAAAAAAACTGCCAGATGAAACTGGCTTTCTTTCTTGAAACCCGGGGCAACTCTTCCAGGAATTGTGGTTGTTCTCCCTCCTCATCCATTTCTTCATCTTCCTCCTCAGTGTTGGTAACCACCTGGGGAGGTGGTCCTCTCTTCCCATGAGGAGGTGGAGGTGGTGGTGGGGGTGCACCAGCTGCAGCAATCAATGAAGCCATTTTCACACAACCAAAATAGGTCTTCCAAGAAGCAAAATAGGTCTTCCTCTCACAATAATGAAAGTCAGAGTGAGGAAAGAAGGAGTGGTTTTCATCATTTGGAAAAAACAATACTTCTCAACCAATGAAAAGTGTTATTTTTAGGTCACCTGACCTAGCCTTCCATAATTATGAAACTAAAAGTGAAATGAACCAATGAAAAGTTTTATTAACAAGTCACATGACCTCTAACGCTCATGTTACGCGCTGCGGAACGCTCCCCGGTTAGCTTCCGGTTCGCTGCGCTTCGCGCCTCGGTCCGCGCCCCGGGACACTTCCGGGTGCGCTAACGCGATACGTCACAAGACGCATTTCGCGGCAACGCGATACGTCGCGCTTTCGCGCCGCGGATCGCTTCCGGGGAGTTGCGTTTCGCGCCTCGGTCCGCGCCCCGGGGCACTTCCGGGTGCGCTAACGCAATACGTCATAAGACGCATTACGCGGCAACGCGATACCGTCACTATGTTGATTTCTTACCGGTTCGCGGACCGGATCGCGGGATCAAATTGAGCTAACGGGAAGCTTCCCGGTTCGCGGACCGGGAGCGAAACAAAAAAAATATTAAAAAAAATTATTAATAAACATATAAAATATATTTTGGGATTTAGAGAAGAATAAATTTTACAGCTATAGATATTAGCTTTTAAAAAACCAATGAAATTCATTGAAAAAACCATAGGTTATAGACCATATATAGTTAGGAATTAGCATTTACAAAACCTTGAAAATTCACTGAAAAAACCATAGGTTATAGACCATATATAGTTAGGAATTAGCATTTAAAAAACCTTATTTTACTCACACAAAACCATTGAAATTCCATATATAGTTAGTTGTACTAACTATATATCGCGCACCCGCAATCCACTGCTGATCATGTCACATATTACATCATTCATGACATGGTCAGTGACATCACTGATGACATCACTGATGACATCTCAAATGACATCACTGATGACATCTCAAATGACATCACTGATGACATCACTGATGACATCTCATTTGACATTACTGATCACATCACTGATGACATCATTCATGTGATAATACGATGAAGCTCTTCAGACTCTAATATAACCTTAGATACAGTAAGTGTAAACAGACACTCACAGACTGTCACTCATCCATAGAGTTACACACACACCTAGTCAGTCATGCAAAGAATCAATCACACCTCCATTTTCTCAACTATACAGTTATACACACCTTACTTATTCAAACATATACTAACACATATTTACTCTCTTATACAATCCCTGATACAAGTTCACAATGATCCATACAGCCACTCACACATTCACTGGCTCTTATGCACAGTTATTTATATATGTCAACTCTCACATGTACTGTGTTTTACATATGTACTTACTTTGACATGTAGCACTGAGATATCCATTCACTCAGCAATACACTCATGCACACAGTCAACCGCCCATACAGCTGTTTCCACATGCACTTTTGAACCCATACATCTAGTGAATCAACTGCTCACACATCTATGCACAGAGTCATACACCTCCCAGCCACCCACACACACACTCAGTCTCCCATACAAATACTTGGGCAACCAATCAATAACCCATATAGTTAATCATATTGCTAATGATTAACACATGCTGCAGTTTACAGAACAACAGACATAATGATGCACAAATTAAGACAGTTTAGTCACTAACCCATGCACTCAGTGAGACACATTTAATCACTCACTCATACAGTCAGTCATGCACCTACTAAATCCTTCATCCAGACATTTATACATCCACTCATTCTTAAATATGTAAGACATATTTTAACTTTACAGAAAAATACAGTCACTGGATGTTGTCATCAGTGATGTCATTTGAGATGTCATCAGTGATGTCATCAGTGATGTCATTTGAGATGTCATCAGTGATGTCATCAGTGATGTCACTGACCATGTCATGAATGATGTAATATGTGACATGATCAGCAGTGGATTGCGGGTGCGCGATATATAGTTAGTACAACTAACTATATATGGAATTTCAATGGTTTTGTGTGAGTAAAATAAGGTTTTTTAAATGCTAATTCCTAACTATATATGGTCTATAACCTATGGTTTTTTCAGTGAATTTTCAAGGTTTTGTAAATGCTAATTCCTAACTATATATGGTCTATAACCTATGGTTTTTTCAATGAATATATATATACATATATATATTCACTTAAAAAAACATGTATATATAATTTGACACAGAGAGCTATTATGGCATGAAGGTGCCTTTAAAATGTTTTTGCTGTAGGAATGATTTAATTCCATTAATATATGGTCTCCTTAGTCACTTTTTTTTCTTTAAAGTAATAGTGGGTGGGTAATAGTGGGTGCTATAGTGGTGTTCTACTAGTAGCGAAATATTGGGTACTTTTCCTATCCATATTTGTTTAATTCCCTTAGGATTTACATTGCATACTCGGGGTTCCAGCTGCTATGTTCTATTGGGAAAGGTGGAGGTATTAGACTAGAACACATACTTACCAATTTATGTTCCATGTATGGATATGTTAATGCTTTAGACGTGAACGTCAAAACATATTGTATTATTTTAGACATATGATGACATAAGAACACTGAAGGAAGCTGCAATTCATAAAAGTTATGCAGTCATCTTGAAGGGACCTAGAGGACGCCATTTGTTCTGTCTTTTCTCCACTTCCTCTTTCCCCTGGGTGCTGTTCTCACCTGGACTTCCACACATGTCTCAGTAGGTTGCAGGGCTCGTGTAGCATAGGGAATCAACTTCTGGGATTCACATCTTGCTCCCATAGGATTACACAACCAAAACAGAACTGGCTATGTCCAGACATTACAGAATTGCTGGCATAAGGTTATCATACTTGTCTGAGTGAGCTGGAATCCCAGAATCCCTCCTTGGCAGATGAACTTTCTATACTAGTATCTCTACAAAATGAAACTAAATGAAACCAAGGCAGTGCAACAGTCTCAAAACGAAACCAGTCTGCTTTAAAATGTTTGGATGATTCACAAGGTATTCGAGAAAGAACAGATGCTAGACCTAAAATTACGACTAGTTTAGTTGGGAACACTCACACCAAGTTTACTCTTAAAACATCTACCTTTGTTATTCAGATACACAGTCATTGGACATTGAAGGGGATGAAGCGAGTGAGGAGGGAGTGTTAGATCCAATAATTTAGGTTATTGCATAACATGTTGTTCCATTGGCCTCTCCTGAGAGGTTTTATGTTGAATCATCCACGTCCGCTACCTTTTTAAATTAGCCAGTTGCATTTTATGTGCAAACCTGCTTATTTTCTGAATTATCAATCTCAAATGGCAATTATCCTTTCTTACTTAGGGGGAACTGCAACTAGATGGTCAATACCTCTAGTAGAAAGGGACGCTCTAGTCTTATATAATTATACAGAGTTCAAGGCAGAGATGAAAAAAGTGTTTGATATGCATACCTTTATGCAATCCATAGACACCAAGTTACTAATCTAAAACAAGGGACTAAAGGTCTCATCACTTACCTGGCTACATTTAGTAGACTCGTTTCTGAATCTGGATTGCCTAAGGAGAAGAGAGCTTCAATATTCTATAGGGGCTTAAGAGACGATCTGAAGGATTTACTGGCTCAGGCGGTAAATCCCCCAGAGGAATGAATGAATGAAATTGTACTTGTATAGCGCATGGCTACCCTGAGGCCTCCCTGCGCTATTTGGTAGAAAGGCAGAAAGAGCAGAAGACGTGATGTTAAGGGGATGTCCTAAAGAGGTGGGTTTTTAAGAGCTTCCGGAAGGTCAAGAGATTGTTGTCCTCACGTAAAGTGAGGGGGAGGGTGTTCCAAATCTTCGCAGCATTAAGCGAAAAGGAGCGTCCACCCCATCTGGATCTTCGGATTTTCTTGGGGGTGGCCAGGCATAAGGAACTGGAGCGCAGGATTCAGTGGGGAGAATAGGGGGGGACCCGGGAGTGGATGATAGCCGGACCAGTCTTCCAGATGGCTCTATGAACTAGACACATGGCTTTAAACTGTATCCTGGAGAGAATAGGGAGCCAGTGAAGACTCCCCAATGCTGGTTTAGCAGATTGCCACCGCGGAATCTGGAGAAGCAGATGAGCTGCGCAGTTCTGCGTTACTTGCAGTTTGTGAATGGTAAATTCAGGAGCTCCGAGATATAGGGCATTTCCTTAGTCAAGGCGAGAGAGTATAAGGGCCTGTACCACAATTCTTATCGCCTGGAAGGGGAGAAGGGGAATGATTTTCCACAACATTCTCATCAGTCCATAACAGGTGGCTGAAAGCTTGGTGGCCTGGTGGTTAAAAACAAGGGAGCTGTCAAGCCACATACCAAAGTTTTTAATTTGTGCCTTTGGAGTTGGATCGGAGCTCATGCAAAACGTCCACGGGATGGCAGACGGGGGGTTGCCCAGGACCATAATCTCTGTTTTGTCCCCGTTGAGCTTGAGGCAGGAGAGTTTTATCCACTCAGCCACTGCCTCTAGGCAAGGACCTAGGGTGCTAGACGACCCCTCAGAGCGATTCAATGCTACCACTAACTGAGTGTCATCTGCATAGGTGATGATCTTAATGCCGAATGGATGGACATTCTCCTTTAAGTCGATGGGCTAAGATGTTATGGTTAACAGTGTCAAACGCGGCACTGAGGTCCAGGAGGATGATTACCGCTGTTCCTCCTTGGTCCAGTAACCTTCTTGCCTCTTCTGTTACTACTAATAAGGCCGTTTACGTCCCATGCTGAGGATGAAAGCCTGTTTGAGAATAATGCAACAGCCCATTGGATTACTAATTGTCAACCAATATGGTGTCGATGTGCTTCTCAACCAGCTTATTCAGCCGAGGGAGGAGGGAAATTGGGCAATAGTTGGCCAGACTGGATTGGCCCCTACTCGGTTTCTTCAGAAGGGCCCTGACCATTGCGCATTTCCAAGTTGTGGGCACCGTACCGGAGGTAATAGATGAATTCAAAATATCAAGGATAACTGGGCGAATGGCATTAACCCCTTCACTGCGGCGCACGTTCAGCAGACGTCGCGTGCACTACCTCGGTAGTGCTGGGCACGTCCGCTGAACTTTCCGGCCCCGCCCGCGCAATAGAACGTTCCGCACCAGCGCGGAACGTTCGGCTCAGCGGAGGGGTTAATGACTGAAGTGAGATGTTGTGGGGAGCAGGGTTCAGTGGAGAGCCTGAGGTTACTCTCGTGATGATCGAATCCAGGGAATCCCCATATAGGGGGAGAAATTGCTCTAAAAAGCATTTGGAAAGAGAGTTAGGGCTACTTGTTGCGGTCACCATGGGCTCGAGTGTTGTGATAGGGAAGGACATAGACATATTTTGGATATTTTGGTGAAAAAAGCTTGCCAAATTATTACATCGTGTAAGTGCTCCTTCTGTTACTAAAGGTTTTTGAGGTAGGGTAATAAGTGATTTGGCAATGCGAACAATCTCCTTGGGTGAGTTTGTGGCTGTACTTATTTTTCCTTCATAGAATGTAGTTTGGGCAATTTTGATTTCTGATTTATATAGCCTGATTGCTTTCCTATATTCCACTTTCCTAGTCTCTGAGAAATTTTGTCTCCAGCTTCTTTCCAGTCTCTGACATGATTGCTTTAAATCTCTCAATTTGGGGGGAAACCATGGTGCTGTTTTCTGTCTGTTTTTCTTATAGGAGGGCTCCTTAGGGAGAACTAGGTCAAGGGAACTTTGGATCCAAGCATTAAAATTACTACTGGCCAGATTAGGAATAGGATCTCTCGGCGGTCATGTATTATCAAGAGCTATGGTCCACTGATCGGGGGAGAGCCTTGACCACTTTCTTTCCAGAGTCGGTACTGCTCTCTGGTGGGGCAGTAGCATGACGGTCTCCCAACTTGAAGGGATAAAAAAATGATCCGTCCAGGGGAGTGAGGTAGGAGTGCCTACAACAAGGTTGTGCAAATTGCTAAATACATGGTCAAGAAGGTGACCCTTAACATGTGTGGAGGTAAATCCTTTTTGTTTGAGTTGGATCGCCAGGAAGCATGATAGAAGTTCACTGGCTATATGGTTGGAGGGTCATCTAGATGAATATTAAAATCACAAAGTACCGAAAAAATTGGCTGGAGCAAGGGCTATTTTGGTGACTACGGTGGAGAGATTAGCGAGAAATTGCCCTAAATTTCACAGGGGGTGGTAGATCAGCAAACCGGAGAAGGTGCTCGTTGGCGAGAACTCTAGGGAGAAGGCCATGCTCTCACAGTCAGATAGCATAGTCAGTGTGGTTCTACATTTAAAAGTGTCTTTGAATATAATCACCAAGCCTCCGCCTCTGCCGAACATGCAATGGAGTCTAAGTATTGAGTAACCTTGGGGGAGGGTTTGAATAATAGCAGGGTTCATTTCAATCTCGAGCCAGGTCTCTGTTAGGAAAAGAGCATCTGGCTCAAGGTCATCTATTAGCAACGCTAATTCAACAGAGTGTTTAGGAAGCGATCTGCAATTGAAAAGAAACATCCTTACTGGTGTGCTGTTATGGGGCCAAAAGTGTTTGTGGGGCATGAACTTAAAAACAGTGTGGGCAGTGGGAGGGTTTATTAGCAAGGACTGTGACAAACTTATTGACGTGGCTGTCCGGTTACACCACAGATCAGGAGAAAGAAATTCTGACTAGGGAAAAGTAGAAACAATAATATACAAAGCCTGAGAGAAAAATATTGAGAGCAAATTGGTAGATGAGACAGAACCTATGCAAATTGGAGGAATCCGTTGTCCTATTTCCAATGAGGAAAAACAAAGGTGCACAGATAATAAACTTCGCCTATATTGTGGAAGGTCGGCACATTTCCTTAGAGATTACACCAGTAAACCCAAACAAGGTCTATATTCACATCAATTGCCTCTAAGTAGGTGGGAAATGCTTAAGCCCAGCACTTTTAGAGACCCAGTTACTGGGTAGTTTAGACACAAAGGTCTTTTTGGATTTAGGTAATACTAGCTGTTAACTTCCCATCAAATAATTTCATGTACCTATGTGTTTAAAACGGACCTTATCAGTATTTCCTTAGACTTACTGATTGATTCCGGAGCTACTGGTAACTTTATGGCTTCACCATTTTCCAAGGAAATGGGTATCCCTATTGTTCCCAAGGACCAGGTTGAGAGCAGTCTTGTCAGGTACGGTAGTCTCACAAACAATATAGATGACATTGGTGAGGGGTAATGACCATCAAGAGTTCATTTGTTTTGATGCTCCTCAATTCCAAGCTTTTTTGATGTAGTTTGGTTATACCAACATAATCCTTTCATTGACTGGCTTTCTGGAATAGACACTTTTCCATCTGTCTGCAGTCTCCAAAATTGTTTGCAGAGGACTCGTTTAAGGAAGGAACAAACTCAGGGCACCCATGGGGTGAACACCTTAGACTTTCCTATGGAATACCATAGTTTGAGTGATATCTTTGATCGAAAGAAAACAAATGTTCTATCCCCTCACCGGCCTTTCAACTGCAGGATTGAACTTTATCCTGGGGCTCATTTACCTTTTAGCGATATTTACTCTCTAGCAGAGTGGGAAAATCTGCATTTAAAAGAGTATTTAGACTAACTCTAGGAAGTTGGGTGCATCCACCCATCTCGTTTTCCAGTGTCTTCTCCTTTATTTTTTTGTTCCTGAGAAAGAGGAGAGCTCTGAATGTGCATTGATTATAGAACCCTTAATCATGTCACAACCACAAATTGATACCCACTACCTTTGATTTCATCCCTGATAGAACAAGTTAAAAAGGCCGCTGTCTTCAGTAAATTGGATCTTAGAGGGGCTTATCACCTATGCAGGTCCAGGAGGGCGATGAGTGGAAACTGCCTTTTGTACTATGTGTGGTGTCTATAAATACCTGGTGATACCCTTCGGGCTTTATAAGTCGCTTGCTGCATTCCAGTACTTTATATATGAGATATTATAACAGTACGTAGATGTCAGTGCTGTGGTGTATACCAATGATATACTCATTTTTCCAGTTCCAAAGAAGAACACATTGCGCATGTTGAAAACATTTTGAGGAAGTTGAAAAAAAATCAGTTGTTTGTAAAATTTGAAAAATACACATTCGATGTTGAGAAGATTGAATTCCTAGGCTTTATCATCTCTTCGAAATGAATACCATGGATATAAAAAGGTTGAAGCTATCAAGTTTTGAAAGTCTTCCCTGTCTGTGATGGAGGTGCAAAGCTTCTTGGGCTTTGCTAACTTCTATTCGCATTTGTAGATCAATTTTCTGCTTTGGTCTCTCCAATTACTAGACTTCTAAAAAAAGGGGTATGCTTCTTGTAGGAAGTGGAGACCAAAAAGGCTTTTTAGGCTCTAAAAGAAAGACTTGTTGCAGACCCTATTCTCGGGCTTCCAGTTTTGACATGCCCTTTTATAGTGGAGGCAGATGCATCACAGATCAAGGTTGGTAGAGTTCTGTTGCAGTGCCATCAGGTCACTGGGCAATTGCATCCAGTCATTAACTGCTCACGTAAATTTAGTCCAGTGGAAGTCAATTATAAAGTGGCAGATAGAGGGCTCTTGGCCATCAAATTACATTTGAAGAGTGATGTCAGTTTCTGCTTGGTGCCCAA
The DNA here is from genome assembly GCF_964261635.1 of Lissotriton helveticus. NCBI lineage: Eukaryota > Metazoa > Chordata > Amphibia > Caudata > Salamandridae > Lissotriton > Lissotriton helveticus. The sequence continues at coordinate 647,613,396 of NC_136069.1, forward strand.
CATATGGTAACAATACTTACAGATCATCACTTGAACATCTCAATGTTCCTTCAAATGTAATAGCTACTGACAAAGTATCAGGGATTGCTCCAACCCCAGACCTTTTGACCATAGTTCAAATTGAACAAAGCACAAAAAAAAGAAAACAGTACTAGAGCAACATGCCAGAGTTGAAAGGAACTACATAAATGGGGGTTTATACTTGCCAAGTCTTAGTCTACAAGAACATTCTCTTGATTAGAGTCATTTGCGTAAGGTAGCGGGTTGTCCAGGAGAAATGGGAACCCTAGACCTTCTATGAAGGCATTTCTGGAGGCAAACGATATGAAAAGACTCTCAGAGATTTGTAGAAACTGGTGCCAAATGTGCTCAAAGAAATACTGTACACGCAGCTCCAACAGAGAGTCTTATGCCTATACATGCCCCCAGAGGCCTTAGCATTTGGTGTTGTTATATTTTATTGTGGAATTACCATGCACACACAAAGTATTGATTATATTCAATACAGAACTGATATGTGTTGATCATTTGAGTAAGATGGCACATTTCACTCCCTTAAAAGGTCTCCTTATAGCTAGAAAATTGGCAGAGGTGTTTACACAGACCACAATCTGATTACATGGGGTACCTTTTGTACTTATTTTTGACCTTGGTTCACAATTCATCTCTCATGTTTGGAGAACCTTGTCTGGCCTAATGAGCATTGAGGCAAGGCGTTCATCTCGTCATCACCCAAAATGAATGATCAGGCCGAGAAAGTGAACCAGTGTCGGGAACAGTATTTCCGGTGCCACTCTTTCCAGGAACACATCAATAAAATTAATTAGATAGCTCAGGAGAACTTACAGCAAGCAAAACAAAGATTTAAGAATAACATGCTGGCAGACATAGAACACTAGAAATGGTCAATTCAGTTGGGGATCAGGTGTAGTTTTCCACAAAACATGTGTCTTAAGGAGCGAAATGAATTCCAGCCCAGATTTGTGGGGCCTATTATGGTTTGCAAAATAATCAATCTCATAGTCCTTTAACTGAAACTGCCTAATACTTTACCAGTACACCCAGTTTTCAGTGGGTCATTTATCACACCTGGTATATATGGCACATGCTTGAATACTATACCACCACTTGTGGAGGTAGAGGACAGACCAGAATATGAGGAGTACGCAATTTGGAATTCTAAAAATGTGAGAGGACATATCTTTTCTCATTGACTGGAAAAGTTATGGTCCAGAGAGTAGATCTAGGGAGACTGCAGGCATGTATATGCATCTCAGTTGGTTAGATTTCATGTGCAATATCAAGCCATACCCAAGCCATTGGGAAAGGTGCTAGGAAAGGATGTACTATAATAGCAGTAACAGCATGCGTGGTTACAGCAAAAACCAGAAAATACATTGTATTCTTGTAGATGCACAATGCCACTAGAACATTGAAGAAAGCTGCAGTGCAGACAAGTTGTGGATTCACCTTGAAAGGACCCCTAGATCACATGTTTTTGTGGATTGGGATGCCGCACCAAGTAATTACCAGTGGCTGAGATTAATTCATGCATTCCACACAACACTTTTATGTAAACTCCAGTAGCCAAAGTAGCAAAGTGGTGAAAAATGTTGTACTAATTGGTCACCTACCTGCAAACCCTGACCTGTCCCATGCCCTACTGTAGGAACCTAGATAGGACCTTAGTTCAGTGGTAATCTCTACATGTTAGCCACTTAACAAGGCAATGTTGTGCAATATACAACAGACTACAATAATCTGGCACATACCTGTAGTGTCCCCCTGTATGATGAATACATCAAAAGCACCACTTAAGGATGGCAAAAGTGCGCTCACTCATGGTTCTTATACATGTGTGTGATTTTTTGTTCCTCTGGTGGATGGACATCAAAATGATCTAACCAAAACAAACTAATGCCTGAGAGATCGTAGACCCAGCCCACCCCCTTTTTATATACTTGAAACAACAGGATTTTCAGATTGCAATGCTTCTACACCTGACCTAAAACTATTATGCAAATACCTCAACAGTCTGTCTTTCCAAAGGGAAGTCTTCCTTAAATCTTTGCCTTAAATTTCAATTTACATCAAACAGTGCAACTGCCATTGCTATCATGTGTGCCTTGTCTAGTCTTATGATACTGTGGTGGTAAAAGATATGAATGTGATATTGAAATACACCGAATGTTAAACAACCTAAAACAGAAAAATCAGAATGAGAATTAGCAGTAAAGTGACCTGTGTCCATAATGATCTGACAGTATCCTCAAATCACAAACTGCATTGTGCACTATGTAAAATAGGACCGTATTAGTAATATTCATGTACTACAGAATCCAGTTTGCAAACCTAGTGCCTGATGTCTCTGCCTCACTTATCTTTTCTGGTGTCTCTCCCTGACCCCAATACCATTCATGGCCTGGGAGGAAATGGTCTTTCAGATTCTACATACTGAAGGCTTGACAGGAACACCTGGTGGAATGGAGTCTGCTAAGTGACACTTTTCAAAGTCACAAAAAAACTACATTTCAGGTTTCTTTTCAAATCAACCGTTTCCAATGTGTCCTGCACATATTTCCATAGCACACAAATCTTGAAGTATCAACTAATTATTATTGTTTGTGTGAATGTATTGTGTTGCATCTAAGATTACAGGTGTCAATCTCCATTACATGTCACATGATGATATGGTGTCTGTAAGTATTACAACACCAAATAACTTATTACCCATTTGTGTGATAAAATGTAAGTGATTGGCCCTTTTTCACTGCATATTTTCCACAGGTCTGTTCCAGTAACCATTTTGCAAGTGTTGGGTAGCTGTCTTTGAAATGACTACAACTACCATGATGCCTTATTTCTGTTCCCCTGAAGAAATTTGATGTCATGCTGCTCATTCTCTCTCCTCCTAACAGATTTCAGCACATGGTATAGTGTCATGTAGTGATCAATTCTTCAGGGAGGACAGCGCTCCTGGTGATATGGAGGAGCACAAGTAACCTGGCACATTTAATCACTCTGGGCCGTCCGTACCAGTGACACTCCCTGTGCCCATACCAACACTTCCCACCCCAGTTGTGATACCTCAGCAACACAAAGACTCCACTTCCTGTGTCCTACCTGCTGTGACACTAATCGTGTGCCCCCCAATCCTGGATGATGTTGAGACCACACCACATTCAGCTCACCCAGGAATCAGTCTTATGGGGTATACTGGGCCAAGGGCACAGAGTAGTGGGGTTAGGGGTCATGGGAGGGTGTTTGTGGGCCCGAATTCTGAGTCCACTGGGGTCACAGACACCCAGACCACCATCAGCAAAGTCTTGGGAGCCTTCCATCTGTTCCAAGACATGATGGGCCAGGTACTCTCAGAGCTCCGAGAGATGAAACAGCTGTAGAGGGAGAACAACTACCAGATGGAGGCCCATAATTCTAATATGGGCTTCCTGATTAGGATGCTCCTGAACATTTTCATCCACACGTTCAGGGCTTTCACAGCACCATCTATTCCTTCCTGCGGTTCTACAACACAAGAACCATCTACATTGGCCATAGCCACAGGAAGGGAGACCCTGCCATGAGAAGAACCACCAGTAGCCCCCATCCCCTGCAGCTGTGTTTCCCTACCCCCTCCATGCCATAGGATGTCCATACAGATGACCAGGTGGTGAGGTGGCAAGACCTCTGCCACCACCAGCAAGAAACCTCTATGCTAATTTATTCAAGTGTGTGCCTATCATTCACTCTGTGGCTAATTCTGGACACATTTGCCTCTCTGATGCCAGTAGTATTTTGGACATTGGACTGGAAACTATTTTAGATCTACAACTAGGGTTACATTCAGATTCATGACTGACTTCTTAACTTTTTGCTTTGCTTTTGTAATGCGTACCCTCTTTATTTTCATTACATTTGGTACAATACATTTTCAAGTCAAAGAAATCATAGACTGGTATTCTATATCTCAACTCTATCAATGCATTTGTTTAATTCCATCATAACTGGACAATGACAGAACATCAAAAGATTGTGTCAACATAGATGACTTTCATTTAGGTATTGCTTATTTCAACTTCCCAAACAGGAATCTAAGAATATGTCATACAATTCAATCATGATCCACTATGTTTGTCCCATTTGATAAATACTTGTCTGTGTACATTTGCACTAACATAACAATCCATGCCTAAGACTAACACTCAGTGCCAGTTTTCACATTTCCTATTCCAGGCGTTGCCAAAATGGAAGAAGGTGATATGTCCAAAACAATAGGACACAATAGGCGAATTATCATTGATTCATGTCATCAGCTGGAGCCAGATCTTATGGCTCACATAAGGAAACCCACATCAATAATACCAAGAGTCAAAAACATGGCAGTACTACATTTTGTAGGCACAAAATCATTACAAAACACTGTTCCAGTATCTGGTGGAATATCACAATCAAGTTTCAGTGGTGTGTCACAAGAAGTATGTCCTACAATGATGAGGCACATCAACAGCTACATACACTTTACACACAATGAGGATTTTCCCAATGTGAAGGGAGATTAGCATGCTATGGCTCCACTACTACATGTGTTTTGAGCAAATAATGGCACACATATAGCTTTAGTGCCAATAGATGACAGAGAAGAAGTCCAATGTAATCTTCAATTCTCGCATCCAATCACAGTGCCAGTCACCTTGGTACATGATATGTACATCCAAAGTCTGGGCCTGCCTTTTCAAGGATCAACCCAGGATCCCTTTGTATTTGGAAACAGCACCATATGGCTGCAAATATCACAACTCTGAAATGTCCAAATAAAGATCAAATGGTGAAATAGATCACTAAAAAATTACCAATCACACAGAACATGATGGCCACAATAGAAAGTAATATTTTGGAGGACAGATTTTCACATTACAATAAGGAACAGCAAATGTAACTGAACAACATAGACACTGTGCTCACACTTTGATTTACAAACTCCTTTGACCTGCCCAGAACTTGACCGTGCCAACAAATTATCACCACATACTCCTCACATCACCATATCAATAGTTGGTGTAACAGTGAAAGACATTAAATGTAAAGATATACTAACACTCATGAGAAGAAGTTGTCAATAACATCTAGATGTAAGTCAACTCCTTCCACTTCACCACTATCATCTTCATTTGGCATATCAGGATCCTCACCCAGAGCCTCTTCTTGGTCTCCTTCCTCTGTGATGTAAGGGATGTTCCATCACAGATCAATGTTGTGGAACATGCAGCAGGCCATTGTGATTTGGCACCCTTAGTAGGTGAGTAGAGGAGGGCTCCACCAGTTTTGTCAAGACATCAAAATCTGTCCTTTATAAGCCTGAAAGCCCACTCCTCTGGCTGCTGTGTTGTCCATGGGCCTCAATGAAGCAGAATTTCCATGGCATTGTTGGATGCCTCAGTGGTGCCAACAACCATGGTTGGTTGGGATAAGCTCAGACTCCTAGATTGAAGACAAAAAAAAACTACATTATGTAACAGAACTCCAGATCATGCAACTAGCAATAAATGATTGTACTGACCAAAATGCCAGGCTGTCTCTGGTCCAAGTTGAGACATTTGCAGGGTATGGGGCTGTTCCGTATTACAAAGGAATCATGCGCAGACCTTTGAAACTGGCACAGATGGTTTTAATGTACAAATCTGGTAAGCAGACAAATTGCTCATTGATTGAATGGAAGTTCTTTTGATTCTAGTACATCTGTTCTCTGGTGTATGGTGGCACTAAGGCAATATGTGTTTCATCAATTGCTCCAGCCAAATGTGATAGGAAACCCAAACCGTAGAAGTAACCCTTCATTTTGGTTAAATCCTTCTGGCGTGGAAACTGGATGAAGCTATTGATGTGTCGTATTGAATATAGAACCTCTTGTAGCACAGCACTGAAAGTTAGATGTGACATACCACCAGATATTGCCACAATGTATTGGAAGAATCCTGTGGCAACAAAATTAAGTGCAGTCATAGTCATAGTCAAATACTTTATTCGGCATTCTTTCATAGAAACCATAAAAGTAACACTTTAAAATACAGCACATTCAATGACTTAAGAACAATAGATTAAATACAGTGTTTAACAGTGGTAAAAGCAATTTAGAGGTGGCATAAATACGAAAAGGACCATTAATAAAAACCGTTAAAACACAATAATTTTAAAAGTCCAAGGGCCCGATGTAGGAGCCCTAATACCGGTCAGAAACGGCCGAATTCGGCCGTTTCCGACCGGTATTACGGTTTTCTTATGTAGGGGGCTACACAAGTACAAGAATTTTACCGATTCTGTACATTTACCGATTCGGTAAAATACCGAATCGGTAAATGTACAGAATCGGTAAATAGAGATGATGGTGGCACTCTGAAGAGTGCCACAGGCCTTCAAGAGTCGGTATTTTACCACCCAATCCAATTGGGTGGTAAAATACCGAATCCAGGTGTGCATGCACATCTGTGCATGCACACCTGTGCCATGTGACACACAGACATGCCCTTAGGGCATGTCTGTGTGCCACATGGCACACATGCCTGTAATTGGGGTGCCAGAGGGTGTCAAAATGACACCCCATGCGCCCTTTCAAGAATAGGTAATTACCGAATCGGTAAATACCGATTCGGTATTCCACATTGATTCCTATGGGCTTCAAGGCCCATAGGAATCAATGGGGGATACCTATTCGGTATTTACAGAATCGGGTAAATACCGATTCTTACAGATTCTGTATTTACCGAATCAGAATTACCTAAATTTCCCCCCCTCTAATTTACCACTTCTTAAATACCGAATCGGTATGATTCGGTATTTTAGAAGTGGTAAATTAGATTTACCTACATCGGGCCCCAAATGTTTTCTTTAGTTCATTGCACATTTAAGGAAACCGGCCAAAAACGGAATACAGTCAGGTTTAAGCAGTTGCAAATAAAACAGGGCGGGACGTACTTGCACAAAATTTAACTTTTTTAAAAGAGATTTCAGATAGATAGTCCTGTGCATTTCATAATATTTGCAGAGAAACATGAAGTGAAGCAAGTCCTTTCAAGACTTAGAGTCGCAGCCACAGGATGCCAACACACTCCCTTTATGACTGTCCCTTGGAACTGCCAATAAGAAGTGAAAGAGGTTAAATCTGAACCTAATTAATAGAAATCGCTTATATGCAGGCAACGGTCACAAAAGATACGGCTCTATATCTAGGGTGGTTTTGAGTATCAAATGTGTCCTCACACTAGGTTTCAACAGTTCTTTCTCTTCTCTTTCCATTTTTCTGATTTGTGTGAAGGAATGCTTTACGAGCGCGACGTCCAATCTGTTAATCCCTTCAGGATTTAAAAACAAGTCCAATCGTCCCAACTCATGAAAACGGGTGCAGTCAGGATTTTGACAATTGGTGTAATAGATGTGAAATTTCGGTTGTGAGGCTGAACATATGGCTCCAGCTGATTACATGAATCTAATATTGTTTGCCTATCCAACCTGAACTTCTTGATGATATCACTTTCTTCGATGGTGGCAAGGTCTGGAAATTGGCGGTACACCGGAGGTTGTCATCTCCTCAGTCACCCAGGGTTCATATGTCTGCATTGGTGAATCATGTGAACATTTAATACGTGATCCATGGCTACATATGTGATGAGTAACACAAAAGTCACCAATTTTTTAAAATGTATATGGGTTAATACATATTTAGAAGCTGCATTTGCTTCTTGTCCTTTAACCACCACAAATGGCATTGATGGCCTTGATATGAATCTGAGAAATAAATGTGTAGATAAACCTTTTAAAATGTATTATTTACACAATGTTGTATATTTTCATTTATTTCCTCCGAAAAGACTGTCAACTGAGAAGTACACAACACAGCACTAATATTGCGTTTCAGCACAGTAATGCACTGCACATAGATGTTTATTTAAAAAAATCAGGCCCAGATGTAGGTAAAATAGATTTACCGATTTTTAATTACCGAATTTTACCGATTCGGTAATTAAAAATCGGTAAATCTAAGGGGTGGATATGTAGGTATTCCAGATGTGCTGGAATACCGATTCTGAAGAATTCGGTATTTACCGATTCGGTAAATACCGAATCGGTAATGCCCATTCATTCCTATGGGCTTTGAAGCCCATAGGAATGAATGGGCATTACCGATTCGGTATCTACCGAATCGGTAAATACCGATTTGCACAAGGGTGCAGGGTGTGTCACTTTGACACCCTCTGGCACCCCCAAAACAGGCTCGGGTGCCATGTGGCAGGCATACATGCCCTAAGGGCAGGTCTGCCTGTCCCATGGCATAGGTGTGCATGCACACATGTGCATGCACACCGGAATCGGTATTTTACCATCAAATTGGATTTGATGGTAAAATACCAATTCTGTAAGGCCTCTGGGACTTTGAAGAGTCCCACCTACATCTCGGTGCCTCAGAATCGGTAAATTTACCGATTTTTTATGTTACCGAATCGGTAAAATTACAGAATCGGTAATTTTACCGATTCGTTAAAATAATGCCCCCTACATACCTGTCACCCATATACCGGTCGGTAACGGCCGAAAATACAGATTTTCGGCCGTTACCGACCGACCTACATCTGGCCCTCAGTGTCAAAGTTTTATAATCTGAACAAAGTAGCCCCCATTTGGAGTGGTGGTGACGCACTTAACAGTCACTAAAACACTAGTTTTAAGTCCTAAAATGGCAGTTGCCTGACGTCGCCGATATGACATTTGGAATCAGAAGGCAGCGGCATGATGGACACACCCATAGGCATAAAATTGGTCACATAACATTATGTATCATTACATTATTATGTACAGTAGAAGGCCAATGCCTGTGTCTGTCTCCAATGGCAATAGTGTACGTCGTGTACATGTATGCAGCAGTTGGAAAAAAACTCACTTGCCTCCTAACACTGCTGCTATCATGACCTCCTCCACTTTTGCTGCTGTTTCTGACCTATGGGAGCTACCATGCCAACCCAACAACTGAGAGGGCCCCTGCTGGCATGCCAGAGGACCTGGAGTTGCTGGCAAGGGAGACCCTCTCTCTGTATGGATATCTCTATGGCTCACCAGAGGAACAGGTATAAGTCTGGCATACATATGTGAATCTGTCTAACCTTCCCAATTCAACAGGCTACAATGTCCCTTTGAGTTCCAGCGTGAAGTGTAGTGATTGATTTTAAGTGTCACATAATGTGGTCCTCACATATGACAAAGTTGGCAATCTGACACCAGGCCTGCCCTGCCTTTTCACCCTGAGACAGTTTGAAGCATCGACAGGTGAAGGGGATTAATTTTCTAGAACCAGATTTGGGGGTAGGATAGGGAAACACAGGCTTGGACCTCCAGAGCCACTCATCAGAACACTCCTGGATCTGTGGAAGTTACAGAAGAAGGACTGCGCTGCTTATAGAGGACTGCCCTGCTGCTTGAAGGACTGCCTTGCTGTCTGAAAAGTAAGTTTGGACCTGCTTGCCTTCATCGAAGGCTAACCAAAGTGACTCCAAGGGTCAGACACCAGGTGAAAGTGACAAGTTCAGGCCAACCGCAATGGAATATGGACCAGATAGAGGGACCAGGTTAGTCATGCTGAAAAAGTTACCTTCTAAAGTCTAATGCAAAGAGTCCAGTTCACAGTGGACAAGCCCGCCAGGAGTGGGGAGAGCATCACAAACAGTTGTCACTGTAGTGCAAAGATCCCATCATGTGTTGTGGACGGTCATTGCAGAGGTTCATCATTGCCAGTTACCGTGGAATATTGAGTCTGTAGAGTGAAGTGCAGATCTCACTTTACCAGTGTCTCTGGCAGTCACTGTAGCATGAAGAGTCACCTTCACTGGAGCTTTAATTGGTTGTGGGTGTGGACAGCAAGATCTTGGCCCAAACAGGCTGGTATGCGATCTTGAGAGTCCAAAACTTCAAGATGTCTCCTTTTCTTGTAGGAGGAACTCAACTGATACCACACCAAGGGTCTATAGCCTGGGTCCCACTTCTTGAGGATCAAGAACTCACTCCAGCAGAGGCCAACAGTGCTCAGGCAGGACCTTTTGCAGATCGAGGCAGGTTCAGCACAGAAGGTCAGCAGGGCAGTTACAGTGAAACCTCAAGAGCTTGTTTTGTCTCTGTAGCTCAGAAAGTGAGTTTAGCTAACTGGCCCTTGGAGTCACTCGGTAGCCTGGGATGAAGAGTGCAGGTATAGTCTTCTTTCTCAGACAAAAGAACAGGCCTCAAGCAGCACAGCAGTTCTATGGCAGCAGGATAGTCCTTCTTCTGTAGTATCCACAGGTCACGAAGTGTACTGAAGAGTGGGTTTGAGAGTCTCAATTTTATACCAGTTCCTCCTTTGAAATAGGAAAAACCTCTGGAGTTTTAGCCCTACAGAAGTGTTTGGAATTTCCTGCCTCCCTGCCCTGGTCCTAGTCTGTTTACATGCACAATAGGCTAGTGTGAAAGTCTGTATATGTGAGGTGTGCAGCGTCTTTGGAAGTGCAAATGGGCTGTGCAGAAATCCGCCTCTATCCTCCCTTTGGTGGGCCATCCTGCCAACACCCAGGCTCTCTATCTTGTGGTTGCCTGGAAGGAATACTCAAAGTCCAATGCCAACTACACCTAGTGAGGTAAACCAGAAAACAGGCTGCAGCCACCAAATGGTTTAGACAGGCAGATGCCAACTTTATAAGTGTCATTTTCCGAACTGTGACATAAAATCTGACCACCACTAAAGAGGATTTTAAATTACAATTTTCTAGATACCTAACATTGCATTTCTATCTGCTCCTAACCAAAAGTTATCTCTTCTTAAATGTAATAAGGTGCAGCAATATTATCCTATTGAAGGAGTAGGCCTCACAGGAGTGAACAATGAATTTGTGAGTTTTTCACTACCAATGCATTCAAAACTTGAATATCCATGTCCAACATTTTAGATACAAGAGACCATAACCCATGAGTTGTTTGAGCATACCCTAAGGGTGACTTATATGTAATAAACATGAATTTTTGACTTGGCAAAAGGTTAATTTAGCAAAAAGAACAATTGATTCCCCATCAGTTGGACCCAGCCATATATCAGTCATGACCCTGCACCCAATTGAGCAGTCCAGCACGAACTGCCAGGCCAGGTCCTCTCTGGACTGGAAACAAGCATCCTAGTACCGGTTTTGGGGTTTCACTCATCATCAGACAGGATAGCTCGAGTTCAGTGGCATGGAAAGCACGGGACCCACGTCTGGGCATTACTGTCCCACTCGGGGTGAAAATGCAAAAAGAACAATTGATGGACAGTATGCAGCACAATGTCATACATTCACCCCAGTACAAAGATCTGGGCCTAAATCCATTGCATTTTTGCTCACCATGCCATTCCAGTTTGGACCCATCCATATGCAAATCAGTCTTGACCATGCACCCAAAGGGAACAGTCTAGCCGGAACTGCCAGGCCAGGTCCTCCCTGGACAGGAAACAAGCATCCTAGGACCGGTTTCAGGGCTTCACCCCTTATCAGCCAGGATAGCTTGAGTCCAGTGGCAAGGAGAGCACAGGACCCACGTCTGAGCATACCCGTTCCACTCGGGGTGACAAATGTAAAAAGAACAATTGATGGACAGTATGCAGCACAATGTCATACATTCACCCCAGTACAAAGATCTGGGCCTAAATCCATTGCATTTTTGCTCACCATGCCATTCCAGTTTGGACCCATCCATATGCAAATCAGTCTTGACCATGCACCCAATGGGAACAGTCTAGCCGGAACTGCCAGGCCAGGTCCTCCCTGGACAGGAAACAAGCATCCTAGGACCGGTTTCAGGGTTTCAACCCTTATCAGCCAGGATAGCTTGAGTCCAGTGGCAAGGAGAGCACAGGACCCACGTCTGAGAATACCCGTTCCACTCGGGGTGACAAATGTAAAAAGAACAATTGATGGAGAGAATGCAGCACAATGTCATACATTCACCCCAGTTCAAAGATCTGGGCCTGAATCCATCGTTTTTTTGCTCACCATGCAATTCCAGTTTGGCCCCAGCCATATGCAAATCGGTCTTGACCCTGCACCCAATGGGAACAGTCCTGCCCAAACTGCCTTGCCAGGTCCTTCCTGGACTGGAAACAAGCATCCTAGGATTTGAATATGGCTGGGTCCGAACTTGAATGGCATGGTGAGCAAAGAAATGATGGGTTTATGCCCAGATCTTTGCACTGGGGTGAATGTATGACATTGTGCTGCAATCTGTCCATCAATTGTTTCTTTTAGTATTTGTCGCCCTAAGTGGGAAGGGTATGCCCAGACGTGGGTCCCATGCTCACTGCATCACTGGATTCAAGCTAGCCTGGCTGATAAAGGGTGATGCCCTGAAACCGGCTTCAGGATGCTTGTTTCTGGTCCAGGGAGGACCTGGCTTGGCAGTTCAGGCTGGACTGTTCCCACAAGGAACAGGGTCAAGACTGATTTGCATATGGCTGGGTCAAAACTGGGGGGGGGTGGTGAGCAAAAGAATGATGTATTAAACCCAGATCCTTGTGACTGGGGGTGAATGTTTGCTTTGTCCAGTATTCCGTCTACCAATTGTTTCTTTTGTATATGTCCCCCTAAGTGGGAAGGGTATGCACAGACATGGGTCCCGTGCTCACAGCATCACTGGATTCAAGCTAGCCTGGCTGAAGAAGGGTGATGCCCTGAAACCGGTCCCAGGATGCTTGCTTCTGGTCCAGGGAGGACCTGGCTTGGCTGAACTGTACCCACAAGGAACAAGGTCAAGACTGATGTGCATGTGGCTGGGTCCAAACTGGGGTGGTGTTGTGAGCAAAAGAATGATGGATTAAACCCAGATCCTTGTGACTGGGGGTGAACGTTTGCATTGTCCAGCATACCGTCCATCAATTGTTTCTTTTGTAAAAGGTTTATTTTGCCAAGTCTAATTGGCAGTTTAAAACTGCATCCAGGCTGCATTGGCAAGCCTGAGACATGTTTTAAGGTTCTACTTAAGTGGGTGGCTAATGAGTGCTACAGACCCTCTAGTGTCATTTAATTTACCAGCACTGGGTATATTGTATACCACTTTACTAGGGACGTATAAGTAAATTACATATGCCAATTTTATCACTGGTTAACAGTGGCCAAAGTTCCTAGTGGTTAAACACAGGTTAATTTAGCGACTTTTGTAGTTCACCCTGAGAATAATTGTGGTTGTTACCTGAGTGGCACTCTCCACCCCCTCCCCCCCCAAAGTAATAACCTTGGGCCAGATGAAGGTCACCAAATACCGGTCGGTAACGGCCGATTTCGGCCGTTACTGACCGGTATTTGGTGATTGAGATGTAGGGGTCATATATTTTACAGAATCGGTAAATTTACCGATTCGGTAAATTTACCGATTCTGTAAAATACCGATTCGGTAAATTTACCGAATCGGTAAATCTATATGTAGGTGGCACTGGAAACAGTGCCATTGGCCCTTAATAATTCGTTATTTACCATGACATACTATGTCATGGTAAATAACGGATTCCTGTGTACATGCACATCTGTGCATGTACACCTGTGCCATGTGGCACACATACATGCCCTGGGGGGCATGTATGTGTGCCACATGGCACACAAGCCAGAATCAGGGGTGCAACAGGGTGTCAAAGTGACACCCTGTCCCCCTTGCAAATTCGGTAATTTTACCGAATCGGTATTTACCGATTCGGTAATTGACATTGATTCCTACGGGCCTCAAGGCGCATAGGAATCAATGGCAATTACAGATTCGGTAAATACCGATTCATTAATTACCGAATCATACCGATTCGGTAATTAATTCGGTAAAATCACCTACATCCCGATTGCCAGTTCTTAAATACCGAATCGGGATGATTCGGTATTTAAGAATCGGTAATCTGGGATTACCTACATCGGGCTCTAGCTACTAGTTTCTTAGAGCCTATTTGCTGTGGTCTGTAAATGCAGATGTGTACTGGTCAGCTTTATAGAAACACTCGTATTCCTCTCAGACACCAAAACATCTCTTGCCTAAAAGTGTTCTTATCCTATATAAATTATTGCACAGCTTGAAATCGGAGGTGGCATGCAAAAAGATAGTGTTTCTTATGTCAACTGTGCCATAGGAGTACATATACAACATTTCATAAATTATAAAACACGGCTGATTCCTGTAAAATAATCCAGCCTCCGTTGAGCACTCATGAAAACCCTAGATACATGAACAGATTGCTAGTGAATGTGAAAATAGTTGTCAAAGGCTTTTGCTGAAATTGAAATGGCATTTGAAGGTGAGGCAGACATATAAATTGCATCCATGCCTTTTCAGTGAATCATTTCTTTTTTCTGACGAGCTTTCAAGGACGTAGACTTGATCAACCTCTGAATCACCACTGTTATTCAGTTTAAATGTCCAGAACATAATGCATACAAGTCATATTTTAAAGAAAGCTAGAAAGGGTTTAATCTATGTAGCAGAGATGCTTTAATTATGTGACGTCTGTTCACATTAGGACAAAAGAAATACCTATCTGGCCTAAGAGAATCGAGGGCGCCGCATGTACATAGGGGAAATCTCAAAGCAAACTTTGTTCAGGTCTGCAACTAAAGGGAATGCAAAGAAAGAAATTCCTTTAGTAATGCTCGCAAAAGAGAATTAGGGAATAATAAAGTATAATCTCACCAAGGAAAGTTCTGAAGAGAGAAGTTTAATGTTTGAACTGTAAACGCATGGTGATTTCACAGTACGAACTGTTTATATTTTTTAGCAATAGTTATAACAGCGTAAATTATCAACAAATACACAACACAATTAATGGCAGCTGCTGGGGCATTAAAGTGGTAGGGCAGCACGGGAAAAAAATGCTTACCTGCATCTGCAGCGTCGGCGCTCTTCTGGGCTTTGCTCCTTGACTCCGGGCATGCCACAGGCTCCCCTACGCCAACCCAGATGCTTGTCTCATGCTGGTATTACCCAACCTGACAGCAGCACCGTGATTGGCGTGAGTGCCCTAGTTAGGCGCTCACTAAGGGACTTTGGGCCATATTATCAAGAAAGGGCGATACATTATCGCCGCTTTTATCGGCAGGAAACTGCCCCTAAAGCGGCGATAATGGGCTTGTTAATATGCCCTTGTGAATTCCCATAGAAGCCCAGGTTAACACCGGAACCTGGGCTTCTATGGGAATTCACAAGGGCATATTATCATGCCCAATATTGCCGCTTTAGCGGCAGTTTCCTGCCGATAAAAGCGGCTATAATGTATCGCCCTTTCTTGATGACATGGTCCTATAACCCTATGCTTGCTCTCTAACCAGCTGTACAGCACAGCTGGGATGGAGAGATTGAACCGCGCATGATGGTTTAGATGGCCTTTGACGGCCAGCCAAACTGTCATGCGCATTTGAAGCAGTGCTGCTACTCCTCCTCCGTCCTGCAGCTGTGTTGCGTCGGAATGGATGGCCCTGCCCCACCCTCCACATGACTGTAGGAAGTGAGCGAGGAAAAATTAAATTATAATAGCCTTTGATATTATCATTTTATTTTTCATTTTTCACTGTTTAAAAGCAATGGGGTGACGTTCCTCCTCCTTAGTGGTGAAGGCGCTGCTGAACAAATTATACCAATGTGTGCTTCATGCTCCTATAATAGGAATACCCTTGGCTGTTACATTTACTGAAAAAGGAAGACTTCATATTCTAGATACATTAGGAGTGGTTAAAAGTATATCGGAAAGGGCTTGTCGTTCTTGCAGTCGTCCTTCAGGTAGTTTTCCTCCCGGGAATAGTAGTTTGAGAAATAATAATCAAAAGCCCCACTGGACACGCCTCAGTTTAAACAGGCAGACTATATGTAACTGTCTACCAGGAAGTATATGATAGGGTTGTCAGTCCTGCCAGTTCTTAATTTGAGAAAGAATGAGTGCCAGTGCTTCCACCTGCCGAATACCAACGCTGGTAGTCTTTAATGTTCTACTAGACACTCCCTGGCCTTTTCTCTCTTTCAGGTTCCGGCTTTCTCCCTTTGCTAAGGTTTTGCCAACTTTCTCTAACTCAGCCTTCCTCTCTCGCACTCTGTAAAAAGCTGATGCTTGAAATAAGTGCCGGTCCCCAAAAATAAATGCTGTCCCCCCACCCGGCAACCACTGGCTCAAACTAAGCACTGCATATAGCCACATTTCAAAGCACAATTACAAATTTTTTTAGAAAAGAATATGAATAATGGATCAAGCCATCGATTGCGGGCAACTGTCGTCTTTGTGCAAGATAGTATAAATTCAACGTCTACTCCCCCCTGAAATTACAGTTGTAAAGATCATTAGTTAATGATGAGCTGATTTATTTGATCACATAAGCTTTGATAGGGAATGCACCAAGTCGAGACCTAATTCATAAAGTATGTTGTGCATCCGGGTGCAGCCAGTCGGGATGTTGCTCAAAATCAAAAAGATAGTTTGTTGTGGAGGTAATTCAAGGGCAACGGGGATGACCTATGTGCTTTTGTAGCCAATACTCTTCTTAAACCCAATTAATTGTATCCGGTCCAATGGTAGATCCATCATCCCACAAATTCTAACGACCCAGGATCATAATGGTATTTCTGACATACTGCCCAACAGATCTAGCAATCATCCCCTCCACCAAGGGCTAAAACCTTCATCATGCTCTTAAGTGTGATGCTCCAAAGCTATTTCTGTTCAGTGGATGCCAAGAGAAGATACTAGAGAACACGGGCCAAGCTGCAGGCAAAGTGGTGTCAAAAGGGTAGCATGGCGTAGTTTCAATAATGTTCTCAAAAACCTGTTCACCTTGCCTGGTTTAAGAATCATCATGGCGGTATCATCGTACCATGAGGTTGGAATTGAATATCTACTTTTATACAGCCCATTAAACTATATTTCTAGAGGAGTATCAACACCTTTATCATTTTTTAAATAAAATTCAGCTTGTATTCCATCGGGGCCCACTACCTTTCCATTAGCTAGATTTTGAACTTGACCTCCTGTTTCTTCTTCCGTGATCTCAATCCCAAGATCATTTGTCTGGTGTTCCACAAGATGAGAGATGTTACCATCTAGCCATTCTCTGATAGCTAAGAGATCAGGGTCTGGATTTTCTTTATACACTCATCTCAGACTGTGCAGCTTCTCCGTTTTGATCTATTCCAAGAAACTCCAGACCCTATTTGTCTCTGACTTAATACGTGTCTCTATGTTATTCCTGCCCTAGTCTGAGCTAGTATTCCAGACTAACAGTGCCCCGCAGTTTTCCCCGTACACAAAATGCTGGAGCTCACTAGCCTACCATTTAGCTCTCAATCTGTTGTCTAAGTAGATCTTGAACTCTCGCTGTAGCTGCTCTTAATCACTCCTCAACATAGGATTGGGCTCAGAAACCCTGCCTTGCCTCTTCCTGCACCTCTGCTTTCTTCAAGGCAATCTTTCTCATTGACTTCTTCTGGAAATCCCAATCCTTCCGAGGTCGCACAGACACAATTTTAACTATGCATCACCTGCTATGGGCCTTTTATGCCTCCCACATTATTACAGCACTGGACGTGCCACCATTGTTTTTAAAGTACTCTATTGTATCGAGATTCAGGGCCTTCATTACAATGAGACTCGGAAGGCCTGCGACAGCAGGTCTGAGGATTTCTGAGCCCCACCATGAGTTTCACTTTCAACCGCCGCATTTCAATGCAGCTGGTCGAAAGTGAAACCGGCCGGTCATTCCGGATGGATTCCGACATGCTTATGGAGCCCGTCAGCATGACGGAGGTCTGACAGTAATCCCAATGGACGACGTTTCCACCTTCGAGATTACGATGTCCTTGTCTGACATGATTTCCATGTCGCTCTTTCTGACATGGAAAGCCTGTTGGAAAGTGACTTTGGGGACCCCTAGCAAAGCCCCCTTCTTCTTGTGGCCTCTGGTTAGGGTCCAAGAGGGCACCTATTTTGACCCCTTGCTCATCCCTGCACCGTGTGACAGGCACCTTGAGGTGCCTGCCACGTGGTGCAGGGATGAAAAGATTCTCCCATTTCTCTATGGGAGGTTGTGCTACGGCCGGTTTACGGCAGCAGCACAAGCTCTCATAGAGAAATGGGAGCATGCGACCACACCATGTGTGGTCACATTGTAATTCTGCAGTTGGGGCCGTTGACCGGAGGTTGGTCAGTCCCAAATCCGCACGTCCACCCTACATCGTAATAAGGCCTTTAGGGCCAGATGTACAACCATTCAGTTTAGCGAGTCGCACATTGGGAAGAACTGCGACTTGCTAAATTGAATGTACAACAGTGTCTCAGACACTGTTTGCAATTACCGATGGGGTCGCAAATTGCATGCCTCATCAATATTCATGAGGCAAGCGTAATTTGCCACCCCATTGGGAACAGCTGGCAATCACAGGGATGGTGGCCTGCTGGGGTCAGCAGATCACCATGTCTGTGACTGCTTTTTCAATAAAGCTGTTTTATTTTTTGAATGCAGCCCGTTTTCCTTAAAAGAAAACAGGCTGCATTTAAAAAAAGAAAAATGAAACTTTTCAGTATCATTTTCTAAGCGCAGTCAGTGGTCCCTGGGTCCACTGCCTGCTCGTAAAAAACATTTTCATACCCATTCACAAAGGGGAAGGTGTCCCCTTGGGACCATTCCCGTTTGTGAGTAGTTTACCACCTACCTGAAGTAGGTGGTAAACTGCAAGCGTTTTGCAACCGGAAGTGCAGTCGCAAAAGAATCATACATTGGTGTTAGAGTCACTAGTAGGAAGGTACGCCCTTGGCACGCCCCTTCCTAATAGCGAGTCGCTAACCATATTTTGCGAGTCGGTAACGGGTTATCGACTCACAAAATAGGGTTTGTGCATAGGGCAGACCCAATTTCGCAGTCGCAAACTTGTACATCTGCCCCCAAGTGCTTATATTACCTCCTCATTCAACAGTAATTCTCTCCTCAGGGTCCATCTTGGGGGGGACCCTTATTGATGGGAATTTCAGGACTAGATGTACTGCTGTAGGATCAGATAACCCTGCGGGGACATGTGCTAGTGTCTTGACTGCATATTAACCCCATGTCTGATGGAAAGTAATCGATATGGGAGTGATGCTTATGCTTCTGACTATAAAAGGTATAACTTCTTAGTTTCCTGTTGTTTTTCCTACAGACATCTATTAGGGTAAAATCTCTCATCATGTCTTTTAGAGATGCCCACGTTTTGCCCAAATGTACATAGGGAGATCTAGAAGTCCTATCACTATCTTTATTCATGACTACGTTAAAGTGTCCACCAACCAGACAAGGTGTTGGTCACTCAGTGGGGCCTAACGGCCAATCAACCCAAAAATGCAGGATCATCGCAATTCAGGCCATGATATCTTAGCACAAGTTAGCTCATTCCATCTGACCTGCAGCACAGCAACTAGCCATCTCTCAGAGTTATTTCTTTTATAACTTATCACCTTTTTTCCAACTTTCTTTTTTATGACTATGGTTACTCCTTTCATACTCCCTGTTTGCTCTGAGCCGATGACCTCTTGCACCCAGGAGCACTTTTTTAGGACCAATCTACATTTCTGTTTAGCCATCCGCCTCTTCGTCTTCTTATTCATCCAATCATCCATCCATACATCCATCCATCAATTCTTTCAGTTCATACTCTTTTCTTTTATTTGTTTCCCATCTAATGGCTACATCAACTAATTGTTGTTTGCAGTAGTATTTATGACTGGGGTCAGTGCCTATGATCAAAGTCAAAGTCAAAGGAGCCATAAACAACATTTTAAGGATTTATGATACACATACACAGCCCAGAGGTACCAACCCCTGCTAAAGCTGCTAAAGTGGTGGTTCATGCCACCCCAGAGCAGATGTTGTCCTGGTAACACCTCATGCTGTGTGTCCGGGTAGGCCTAGAGGGAAACATGGCCATTTTGCATACACACAGGTTTCTCCTAAGTTGCCTTCACTTTCACACAATGGCTTTTGATGCACATTTGCGACCATGACAATGCGGATTAGTTTCCAAGAAACTATACTTGCTTACAAAATCAACTTTTTTAGAACGCTATTGATACCTTGAACTTCACGTCAAAGTCTATACATACATTGTGAAAATGTGATTGTTTTCATCTATACGGTGACACAGCTATCTATAGTACACAAACAATGGCGGCCTGACTAGAATTGCGGCCCAAGGCAAGGATGATTTCTGTTATAAATTAACAAGCATTTCCTGGGTTAGGTAGAGGAGCACTTGCAGTCATTTGCGAGGTCACTACTCGGTAAAACCTCAGCCCAGCTATTAGCTGATCCCTCAGTGAGGGATGTCCAACTTGTAACTACAACAGGGACCTACATTCTTTCCCTTCACTTAATGGGGTTGGATCATCCAATGGGAATTCTTGGCAGAACACATACATACACCTTAGGCATCTAGGTTAGGGAACACATAGTGGGAGTACGCCTGCAAATATATATGCCTGCATATATAGATTGTCTTTGCAAGATGGAGGAATATTTCATTCTGTTCACTATCCTTATACTACTAATCACTTTCATATGCTTCTGTCTATTGATCATTGTAGCACCAATATTATATACAATATTCACTTTGGGTCAATAAATATTGAAAATGCCCCACTGTATATTCCTCGTAGAGTTCTCTCAGAGAAAGAGATCATGAGTGACTGAGCAAAAGGGTTCTAGATCTGTTACCACAATCCCTTGAAGAGCTCAGGGTTGTCGTGTTCTGTGATTGCCAAAAGCATTTGTTACCCATCTTGGTTTAGGTAATCATATGGTGACATTGTGGGCTAGCAAATCCTATGTTTATATTTCCTATTAAATGTGCTGTTCCTACTGGAAAGTGGCGAGATACACAACATGGTGTCGCCAACGTTTATAGAATTGGTTCTTATGGAATGGATCACCTGAGTAGTTTTATTGTGCTTTCTCCGAGACCCCTACTTACCCCCTAACTGGAGATGTCTGTGGTGATAAGGGCTATCCTTCTCAGCCGAGTAGGCAACTCCCATGTATTGGCTGTAAGATATTTAAGCTTGAACTTATAAAGAATCTATTTCCCATTGTGCTACCTTCTCTGTAAATTCATGAATACATTTTTATGTCTGCTGATGATGATGCAGCAGCACTTAGCATCGCTGAGAACTGCAGACATGCACTTACTCAGAAGCTTTTTCAACATGGTTTTGCTGCTATAGACGGAGACATGGTTTCGTGGTTGAGGCTCACAAAGCATTTAGGACAGAAGTATTCTATTCCTGGGTTACATTCCTGGCAGCAAACTGCACCACACAGTTATTTCATACTTATATACAGAATGAAGAACCATACAATCACACACCATACGAACACAAGAAGAAATAGAGATACCTTTCATGCACCAGCAACACATACATTGGTTTAATATCACCCTAACACACACAACAGCAAATGTTAGACATGGCCAGTCTTAGGCAGCTACACACCACATCCTAATGTTGACAAACTACCAGCACCAGAGGTTTGAACACTATACAAAGATCTAGTAACAATATACAGATGCCTGACACAGTTCGTTATATGAGCACTAACACTTAACCCTTCACGGACCACTGAAGCTATACAACCACAATTGACTACTCCGGGCATCAGCCCACAAATATTAAATGCAGTCATGGGAAAAATTCCCATCAGAGGAGAGGATATTCCTTTCTGGATTGCACAAAAAACAAGTCAGCTTGCGGCATTGTTTCTCCATACGGGCCCATAGGAGAAACAGAGAATTGTAACAATTTGCTTGCCAATTGGGATGGAAGAATGCACAACTTGGCATACAGTCTATTCTGCTGCATATATTAGAACACATGGTACCTCTTCATTGGCTGTTTTGCCTGCAGTTCTGAAACTGTTGGGCAATTTTGCTGCAGTGTCCGCCATTGTGTTAAGTAACATAAAAGGGGAAGCAGCGGAATTGGCTACATACCAGCGCATACAGGATTTGGCTCCTGCACAGCAGGAGCGCAACCTACCTAAAATTATCGAAGAAACCTATGCTACACTGGGGAGAGATAATTTGGGAGCCAGACCTGGGAACCAACAATGAAAGAGTAATCCTGAAAGGGACAACTCAAAGCAAGCACTCGATTCTTCTACAAAGAAGAAGTGGGAGAACAAGAACAACAAAGACTGGACTAAGTCAAGAGATGGGTATACTCAACTGGAAGCCACTGAAAAATGCTATAACCTGCGTAACTGTGATAATATTAGACCGCCTAACAGGTATCAGTATACTGATACAAGTTCATCTCGTTCCATTCAGGATTCATCCGATAAACGCTCCGAGAGAGGTAGACAGTCAGAGCATAGATTGGAAAAGCACATGAAATTGAAGAAGGACTCACAGTGCTCATCTGACTACATAATTAAACATTCAGACACATGGAAGCCTTCTAAGTCTCAATTCAGAAAAGAAAGAGGTGGCCGGACTTAAGGTCAGGCATGCCCCGGATATTAAGACTCTGCTTCTGAGAGGGGAATGGGCAGTGACAATGCTGTACAGTGCAGCAGAAGACAAAATAGTTTGCCAGAACCTGATGGATTGTCTGGTGGGAGTAGTGTTGAGGGAGTATATCATGGTGGGAACACCTGATACTCGGGTAAGTGTCCCACATTGTCTATACGAAATACATCTCCAGTTGGAGGGGGATGTACACAGAAACATCAACGTTCTCTTTTGGGGGGACTGAACCCAAGGTTACTGCATTCTTTTGGCTGAAAGGATTAGCCACCTGATTTTGTAATGGAGTGCCCAAACGGAGAAACAGTAATTTTACGTGCTTTCTCCAACCTCGTTCCAGAATCAGTAAAACATTAAAATGCTAAGGAGTGGATGCTAGTGCTAGCTCCCGCGTTATACCGCAACCATGTGTGGTAGAATTACGGTTCCCCTTTCCATCAAATATCACTGAGGACAAACACACAATCTCAAAGACAGTATCCAATTAAGCATGAAGCTAAAAAACAAGTTAGTCAAAATACTCTAACAACTTGAATACCAAGGTGTAATTGAATGTTGCACCTCCTCAATGAATAATCCCTTCTTTCCCATAATGAAACCTGATGATTCATACCATCTAGTATTAGACTACAGACACTTAAACACAGCTACTCACACATTTGCCATACAAAATGCACACAGTGCTGCACTAATAAACAACATAGTGTAAAAGAAATCTAAAGCAACACTTTATATCTAAAATGGATTTTTCTGCCACAATATAGCACTTGGAAGCAGATATCTGACCTCATTCAGCATGCTAGGCTCTCAAAAGCAATTTTGTCGATTATCCCAAGGGTATAAGGATAGCCCCGGGCTGTTCTCAGCCAGAGTAACAGAGCTACTACAAAATTTGGTGACCAATCATTTTCATATGTCGATGACATATACTTAACCTATATTGACCTTTTGGAGCACTTGACAAGAGTAGACTGCATAGTTTTGGGGGTTGCTCACAAGGGCTACAAATTACATTTTGTAAAAATCAAAAATTGCCAATCTCAATGTCCTATTTCTGGGATACAGCTGTCAAGTGAAGGCAAATCCTTGCAATACACTCCTTAGAGAAGTGTGTGTTACTTCAACCTCCAACAATGTTGAAGACATTACAATTCATACTTAGTTTACATTCCAGATTACATAGAATGGGTTGAACTATTATACAACCTAATACATCTAGATTTTTCCAGTACACATTGAACTCAGAAACATACAAATATCTTACATTCCATACAAGTTGACATGAAAGCTTCAAAACCCACACACATATAAACACAATGAACCTAGTGATCCGTGTAATTGCAGGAACATCCGAGCATACGTGCGTCACGTTCAATGAAGGTGACACAGTACCAAATGCATATAAATCACATCTATGCACCAGTGCTGAAATGCGTTTTGCAACTACAAAAAAAATACTGACAGCAGTACAGACTGCTGTGGTGAGAGAGTGAGCCCTAGCTCAGGGAAAATGCATCATTGTTGTGACCCCAGCGCCGACCTTAGAGGCCGTCACCAGAGCAAGTGTTCCAAATGCTAAGGCTCTACATTCACGATGGATACAATGGACTAACTTGCTCACCGCAACAGATCTAGATTACAAGTTTGATTCTATTCTACAAACACAAGCCTTTCTGCAGTACAAACATGAATATCCTCTGCCTAATTAAATATTGCCTCTAGAACACTATGATTACAATATATATTCTGATGGTTCAGCCCAGACTGCCTTGGGGAGAAAGCATCAGTACTCAGCAGCGTCAGCTATTGTAAAAGGGCATGCACAGTGTGGAATTCCATCCTGAGAAATTCTACACGCAGTCACTTGGTGACTGCACTGCACAGCTGGCTGAACTTAGGGCTCTAATACTTGCACTGAAAAATACAGATCCAAGATTCCCCAAACTTGTAGTGTGCGATTCATTTTACTGTGTACAGTCTTCTAAGGAATATCTACGTTAATGGAGCCAGAGTGGATACAGAGGCTCAAAGGGTTGCACAAGCAGCTTTCGGAATAGGTAGCAAAGCTGAAACATTGCTTGCCACAGCCTCATGTAATATACACATTGGGTCATCAATTAGGTGACGTACACATTACAGGGAATTCCATGGCTGATGAAGCCGCAAAAGCAACAGTTCACACTGCTGCAGTTGCTGTAATCACTCATTCAAGTATGAAGATAGACAGAGACATAATGTTGCCTGTCAATGCTGCTCGCAATGAAATACATTTACCGAAATGCTTTCCACTCAAGTACTCCTACAAGTTAGATGCACAAAACATTCCATGTGCTCAAATTCCTGGAGTGGGGGATAGAGTAATACTAAACACTGATCGCAGGATGGGTTTAGTCCTAGCTGCACACGAGAATCTGGCATCTGTACATGCAGGGGTGGCTGCTACAATTTAGTTAATATAGCAACGTTACTTGTGGCCCGGTATTTACAAACAGGCCAAGGACTTTGTCCTTAAATACGCCATCTGCCAGCAGATGAAGGGGTCCACCATGGCACATCCACCACAGACACCTCTACTGATTTCAAATAAGCCCCAGGCTTGTGTTTACCTGGACCAATGTGGCCCTCTGTTATCTGATGGGGCTTACAAAAACATCTTAGTAGCAATGGACTCTTGCTATCCATTCCTATGGGAATGGCCACAGTGGTTGGCTGATGCAAACACTGTTATAAAAGACCTACGAGTCTTCATTGGGAAATACGGAGCTGGCACATTGCATTCCAACCAGTATCCAGCATTTAGCTTTAGTGCTGACATAGAGGTCATGGGAAGTTAGCGTGTGACCCTGCGTTTCTCATCTCCATACCATCCTGAGGGACATTCAGTTATGGAGAAGAAAACCATTACATAAGGCAGTCTTTAACAGCAAGGGTACTAGGCTCAGACCGCATTTGTGTTCATCATCTGTTTGGGGTACAAAGGGCCCTTAATAACCTGCCTAGAAAATTTCTGGGTGGTTGAATTCCCTATAAAATCCTGTTTAGGGTAAAGATGTGGGTCCCAGACCTCAACAATACCAGCACTGGGGTGAAGGAATCATCGTTTGACATCAATGAAAGTTTGTCGGTTTTACAGGAACTGAATGACTTCCAGGACAAACATAGAAATGTCAAAGTAAAACCCACTTCCACTGGGCAAGTAAAGGAGGTACAGACAACACCTACCTAAGTCCCAAATGTTGGGGACCTGGTCAGGGGGGAAATTGTGGACAAGAAAGTATTTGGGCCATCTTATAAACCACCTGTTCCTATCTTGGCTGTTTAAGGTACTAGAACTGTACTTCCTCCGCACCTGGCCGGTCACAAAGACAAAAGATGTGTCTCCATTGATCTGATCAAACCACACTATGTGGCCGATTCTCAACAGTAAGCAATGTGGGCTCCTGTGTAGCTACCTGCCTCCTCCCGCTTCCATGCACGAATTTCGTATGGAAGCTATAATAACTAATGAATCATCCTTTCTCCAATGAGAGACAACAATTAACAACAATGAAGTATGCTTTCTACGTCTTCTTACAAGAACAGCAACTGTACAGTCAACTAGTACGGAAACATAGATTTCAATTTGAAACCTGAAAAGGACATGGTATATGTCAATGTACCCCAGACAGAGTCTTCTCCCAAATCTAAAAAACATGTTGAGCTGCTAAAAATAGATCAAACAGCCTCTGGCTACTTTATTGACTTTGATGACTTCTCTTCCCACACACCAGGTCCACCACTACTGCCACCTCTAACATGCAGGTTGAAAGCATGTGTTTTCTATCCTTGGCTGAAAATGACAAATTTTGTTTCTCCATGGTTCATCTTTGAATTACAGTTGCATTACCTTTCCTAGTCCTCTAGATTGATTTGGTGACAGTCTAAATGGACACTATCACCCAGAATGCTCTGCGTACATCTGGTGAACTTGGTTCTCAAATCACATGTGTCATCACACTGTGAACGAAAAGACCTTTCCCTGGTGAACAGCTGGTCCAGTTTCCGATGGTATTGTTTGTATCATATGATGTGTATGGCACCATTGAACTTTTACAAATTCCATATCTGTTCAAAATATCTTTGAATGATGTCATTACCCCTAGTACTGTTACTGATGATTGGGACATTGATACAGTTCATGAAATGCTAGAAGATTTAGAGCACTCTACTTTGTTTTCTTCTGATGAATTGTATGATGTTTGCTTATTTTTCTGGTTACGATCCATCTGACCCAGCCTTTTATTATTATAGGCTTGTGCCATCACCTGAAAAGAAAAATATGCTCGCTGACATCAAGCTGATATATTCTGCTTCTTTTCTTTCCAGACTGTCCGTACAAGGTTTTGACTTTTGGAAGGACACAATAGATGTAAAATGTATTTGGGAGACAAAAGACTGGTAGGTTGAGGGAAATGAGGCTTTGTTTAGAACATGCCTAATACTACAACAAATGCTTTTCCTGAACAAATCTGTGCAGAAAACAACTTGCCTTGGATTAGCCAAGATGAAAGATTTGAACATACCACAAACTCCTACAATTGCACATTTTGAAAACTTGCAGAAGTTCACAAAATACAGTAAGGATACTTTGGATACCATATTACATAATGGTACATACAATTCATCAGACCCCAATTTGAAGGGATGGTTAGTTTGGCCATTAGACACAGACAGTTGTCAGGCATGATTCCTCCATAACATTGAGGGATTCAAAGTAGGCAGACCTGACATACAGTACTTGCAGTCTGAACACTCAGGGGTGGTGACTATCTACAGTGTTGAGAAGTTGTGCATTGATAGACTAAACCCTCAAACACTGTCACCGGGTGAAACAACACTTGTCCCTTTTATTTGATGACCTTGGACTCCAGGACATTTCATTAGTTCCTCGTAAGCCATGTTCAAAATTCTTCCTATATGCAATATACAATGAATTATGGAAGGTTTCTAAGCAGGAAGCTGCTAAAAGACTGCTAAAAGACTGTGTGAAATTGACAGGACCACTACTAAAGCTCTAGCAAGGTTGACAATGGTATGACCACCTTGTCCGCTAGGACATACTCTTTGGAAAACATAGTTTCATCAGCAATAGACATTGTTCAACAAGGCATTTCGACTTTACAACATGGGCAGTCACTGCTTAGGTCTATTATGCTTTTGAACAGGACATTACAAACACTACATTCTGGCCACATGATATGGCAATATATTAACACTGCTAGCTTGCATTCCCCATACCAACTTATGAAACAGCAGATGGTCCTGACACGCAAAGATACAAAATACTCTATGGTACACATTGAGAAACTAGAGAAGTTAACTTTCAACATTGCTGAAATACCAACTACGATTGGATAATCCATGGGTACATCACTCTGCCAATTTGGACATTTCCTTTTCAGTTCTATCTACCACACTACCATGTAGGCAGATATGAAGCAGTGGGGAAAGGGTTTGTACACGACTACTGGGAACTACCTTTCACATTTTGTTTTCAAAATAGGGAGGCAGGTCACTGGGGAAATAAACACCCACAGACATCAGAAGCCTGGTTGTATAGTATGACACATTGCAACAGTGAACTCTATGCTGAATTGCACCCCCCCCCCTCAGGACCACTCGATATAGGGCAACCAATTCACACCTACTTGCTCAACCTACAGGCCACGGCAGGCTTGCAAACAAATCATGACACGTCCTTATCACTTACTGTGATCGGTGATGCTGCAGCTCCTACTGTAAAGTAGGTACTGGTTCACGTAAGGACATCATAGACCAATCCCTTTGTACCCTAGGAGAAACAATGCTGTTGAAGTTATTGTGCCTTTTATGTTCTGAAAATGGACCATAATTTGAAAATGTTGTATCACACATGGCTAACTTGTACTGATTTTTCTTTTTTTTTTTCTTTGTCAAAAAAGGTATTATTAAGTGGAAAAAATAGGGAGGTAGGGAGCTACCCAGCTGTTCTCACTGCAAGAATTATTTAAGTGGATCCTTAGTTGAGTAAAAATGTTTCATTGCACAGGCCCTGTAAATGCTTCCGTGGCACACTTATCCTGCTACTTGAAAGGTTCCCCAGTGGCTGTGATAAGTCCGGCTTCCCGATTGCTCTCTATCGGGAGTTACCTGATGCTGAACAGTCAAGTTAGCTGTGGAATGAAACTGGGGGTTGCCTAGCTGGTGGTGGTTTCTTCCATTGTTATGTGTTGTACACAAGTACTGTTTCCACCTACCTGTCCAGTTAGGGAGGATACGCGTTAGCCTTCAGTAAATCTTACCAATGTGCGTTTTGATGCCCTGAGCAAACTGAAAGTTTCAGAAAGATGTGGCCTTAACTTATGATAGGGAGACATTTGATCTTAAGGTTGCAAGGTTCAGAGATACAGGCGCTACTCCACGCTAACTTCCCATGACATTTTGGATAGCTGGTGCATCATATTTTTGACATGACCAGTACAAAGGGAATAGAACATTTTTTTAAAGTTTAGGCTCTGATTTGGGTAGCACCTTCCAGACAATTTTTAGAGTCATTCCATCGTATATACACTCCGTGCTCTGAAACATCTTTGGAGGTCTTCTGCTGTTCCTGCTCTTGATTGATGGGACTGGGATTTACATTTTCTGGTCCTCAATGGATGTCCCATTTTGAGAGCAAATAGAGCTAGCACTACCACATGTGCTTCAGTCCAGTGAGCGCATGGTGCATTGGCTTGGCACAACCTTGCTTTGAGAACTGAGTGAGCATTGGTTCTTATCGTTTCAGCCTGTGTAGCTTCACTAGGTACAGCCCATGTTCCGCTGTCTTTTGTGCACTTTCAAGTGTGCCTTGGATTTGTGCCTGGGATCACAACTGGTTGAGCCTACAGACATAAATGTACTGGTGGGCCGCTTAAAGGCCCATATGTAGAGCTATGCACTGCATATTCTGCTGCTCCCACCTGCATTCTATGTGCCTTCCTGGGATGCATGTGTTCCTGGTGAATTGAATCTTGACTCTGGTTCGGCGAACTACCCAAAGCAGTAGTCACTCCCTCAGCGGCTGTTGTGGGGGTTTGGATGGTAACTCATCTGCTCTGGAAAACTGCTCCAAGGTGCGCCTCTGGGATCATTGTGTGTGGATGCTGGGAACAGAAATGTTTTGTCTACTTTTTGGAACATATGAGCATTTGGCTATTCTGTTTGGAGGGAACTTTTAAATTCGGCCTGTTTTTAGCATCCTAATTTTTGTCTTTTTTTTATTCCTGCTTTTATTTTGAATGGCTTTCTTTTCGTTTTGTGGCTGGGGCTTGGGGCTTGAGGCGAGCTGGGGGTTGAGGTGAGCTGGTGACTCTCCCGCTGCTGCCGTCGCGGCCGGGCATTGCTCCGCCCCCCCCTCCCGCATCCTACCTCAGACTTGCTGCTGGTGTCCGGCCGGGCTTGGCTCCGCCGGCACCGCTGGGGACTGCATCACCCAGGATCCTTTGCGCCAGGACGACCCTTCATCGCGCGCCAGGAGGCGCATATAACCACGCCTGGTCCCTTGCCTCGCGAGATCGCGCCGGGAGAAGCCCGGGACACGGGCGTGCCCTCTGTGGCCCTCAGAGGCCGGAAGAGACAGGGCAGGGCCCCCTCACTTGTTTCTCACCTGTCTACCGCTGGAAAAAGGAGGTACACCTTTCAGACCCATAACAGTGACTGCCTTGAAGACTTTTGACTAACATTTAAAGATTACCGAGGTTACTACGTAACACGTTGGCCCAGCGTAGGTGTCTCTTTTTACATATTAGTAATACGCACTATGACTGGGAAAGAAGTATCAAAAAACGTTATCTCTCAGGGGGGGCCTCGGAAGGGGACTTTGGACAATTACCTAACTAGGGTAACATCGGACATTGAATGTGCAATAGAGAGAGTTGAGCAAAGTCCTTTTATAGAAGCCACATATAGTTGCCAATCCCCTTGGGCAGTAGCAGACCAATGCCAAAATGTAACCTTATTGGAGGAACTTAATCTGCTCTGTCATACGGTATATGTCAATGTTGAAGAGGGAAACAAACAATCAGGTGCCCCATCCAAACCTAAAGTAAGCCATCCGAGAACCCCCCTTTTACCTCCAGCAAAAGCCAACACTCATCCGATAACGAACCCTCAGACTCCCTCTGTTAAAAGAAAACGCAGAGGTGCCAAACAAAGGGGAAGACTATTAAAAAAACAAAAATTGTACTCTAGTCCCCCCTCAGTCATTAGCAACACCCCGAATTCATCCAGGGCATGCTGAACTCCTAATTCCCCTCTATCTATCATATCATCTGAACTACTGGCCCAGTTTGAACTTCTTGTCAAATCTATAATATCCCCACTGGTAAAAAGAATCATGGCAATAGGGGAAAAGATCACTAGTATAGAAGAGACAATGAAGGAAAACGCGATACTTTTAAAAAGATTGGTAGGATCTAAGCGGGTAGAGTCTCTAGTCGCTACAGATGTTCCCAAAATCTTGGCACAAAGCACTACTGCCCCAGTCCAGTTAGTTGCCCTAAAAACGTCATTAACATCAAATACTCGGTACCCAACACCAAACTTGGTAGTACCGCAGAGCACAGTTAATAGAGTAGGGCCGACAAATGTTCCCACGCCCCTAGAGGGGACTCTTCCCAACCATGGCTATATGCAAAGAAAGTTTACCCAAATTGACCTACCGCCGGAGGCCGCTCCACTTGTGTGCATTCTCTCAGGCGTGCCCGAACTAACTAATGGTAAGATGGAAGGACAAGCTGAATTGGCAAATAAGGTATCTTTCTGGCTAACTAAGAACAGGCCCCTCCCACCAAACATCGATGGGAACATTTTAAACGTTAGGAGGGTGAAATGGTTGGGACCTTTACCTAAAGATATAGTGGGTGACTTGATTATTGTAAACTTTAGGGACTCCCACGTCGTCCCATATCTGCAAGGCTGGCAGCCACAAATGGGAGACGGCCCTATAGTTACTAGGGAACTGAGAGACTTCTACCCTAGAACCATATACTTGCCCCCTGTAAGTCTAAATGTAGAAAAGAACCACCGCATAGGCAATAGAGGCCATATACTCAGCAACTTCAACATACCCATTCGTAATCGTTTTGCTTTACTTACCGGTATAAATCCGGTGTACTGACCTGTTAAACCGATCTCCGATTGGTCAGCTAATAATGATTCGAAGCCTGGGGTTGGTCTTTACTTGAATAAGTTTTTACGCTTTTTGCACTCTTGCTTATTCTGTAGCCCATTTGTAACACTATGGTGAATTTATTGTCTACACTAGGAGAATTGCATTGGAGACAGTATTAAGTGTGGAAAGCTACTATGAATAGATTGTTTTTATCAAGAGACATTGAGGGTTGCATCTCTCTTACAAACAAACGAGGTTTTCTTTTTTTTATTTATTTTTCTTCTTTTTTGTACATTAATTGTATTATTCTTTGATGTAGTATTTCCTTTCTTACTATGTATTGTAACAAATGTATTTTAAATTTTGTACTGTGCTTTTATGGTTGCTCTGTTTCAACCGAATAAAGCTTATTGAGAGAAAATGGCTTTCTTTGTGCTGTGGACTTCTAAATCACGATTGCCATTTTTGAATAGTTTTTAGCTTACTTTTAAAAGTGAATTTTGGGGTTTCTTTTTACATTTATATATGCTGATGCATTTTTAGCCATACCTTTCTATTTATTTAGATAGCATAGTAGTCGATTTATGTTCGTGGAGTGGGTGTCATGTGTCCTGGTTTGGCCTAGAGGGAAACACAGCCATTTTACATACACATGAGTTTGTCCTAAATTACCTTCCCTCTCACACAATAACTTTTGACCCAATCCATAACAGTGTGGATTAGATTCCATGAAACTATGCTTGCTTAGAAAATCAACTTTGCAAGAACACTATCTTAATACCTTGACATTCACGTACAAGGTCTATACATACATTGCACAAATGTGGTTCTTTGTTTTCATCCATGCTGCGACACAGCTAGCTATGGTACATAAACAATGGCAGCCTGACTAGAATCTCGGCCAAGGCAAGGTTGCATTCTGTTATAAATAAACCTGCATTTCCAGGTTTATGCAGAAGTGCACTGCCAAGAATCCCCTGAAGGTAAAGCATGTAGGTCCCAGTTGTGATCACAAGTTAGATAACCCTTGCCGAGGGATCAGCTAACAGCTGGCTGAGGCTTCAGCGTGTAGCAACCTTGCAGTCATTTGTGAGGTTGCTACATGCTGAAACCTCAACCCAGCTGTTAGCTGATCCCTCGGCAAGGGTTGTCTAACTTGTGATCACAGCAGGGACCTACATTCTTTTCCTTCAGGGGATTCTTGGCAGGACACATACATACACCCTGGGGATCTAGGTTAGGGAACGCATAGTAGGAGTACGCGATATATAGGTATATGTGAAGACAACTGTTGGTGGCGACAACTTCGCCACCAACAGTTGTCTTCCATAGACAAAAAATTTCGATTAGCGGACCCAAGGTTCTTGGTGCCAATCAAAGTGCTTTATTTGTGCCCAGCAAGTCCGCCATAATGCGTTTCGACCCGCACTAGGGTCTTGATCACATGTATATATGTATATATATATTCCAAACCATAACCTGTTCATGGAGTATAAACAGGCTCCAACACAGGGCAGGATGCAGTTTTCATCCACTCTGTCTATATTCCAGTAAAACAGTCAATGTGACGCATTCTGGCCGAGGTACCGGCCTTTCTCACACATTAGCACATATTCTAGGGACGAGAATGTATCTAATATCTCGTTCATGGGTTCAAAGGAAGGATTTTCCAGAAAGGCTAGTGCCAACTGCAGAGCCAGTGCTGGGGCATGAGTTGGAAGAACCCTTTCAGAAGTCTGAGTGCCAAGGCAGAAAACCCTTTACTGTAACCCTCATGACTCATATTGGCAGGATTGAAGATCCAGATCATAAAAAAACGAAAGCCTAAAAAGACCTTAACTGTTCTTTGGAGAGAGTGGTCACTGAAAGGTGACCCAGTGAGGAGGGAAGACTTTCTGGCATAAAGGATTTCTGCGAATCCTTCAGGAGAGGCACAACTAAATCAGAATAACTTAGGGCCCGATTTAAGGTTTGGAGGATGGAGTAATGCCTGTCAGGGCAATGAAGTACAAGACTCGGCTGCCCAGATGGACATCCCATCCCCAAAATCTACTGATGTCTGCCAAACCAATGGATATCATTTGATATGGCTTAACATTGTCAGGAGCCATTATCACTGTGGTTTTTATTAGTTAAGTATAGGAAGGTGATATGTTTGTTATTGATATTTAGATTAGGATATTTTTGTGTTTTAGATATTGTATGCATCACTATTATGTCAGCGATCCATTATTTCAGATATTGTGGAAAGAACTGAAAGGGAATGGTCAATTTTCCAGCACAAGGCACCAAGTACTCGAATGCCTGAACCTCTTATGACATTTGACACTTGTGAAATGAAGAGCAAATTTACAAATATCTGGCACATTGTGATTTTGAAGAGAACTGTCTATGCTGTGGATTTCACTCGAGCCATTTGTATTGTCATCTATTTTTTCTCATTCCTAAGTGTGCATTTGATAATGACATATTATCATGGAAGACAGAGGGGATGATTTATATGTTCGGGGTAAGAATACTCGGTTTCAACAGTGACAGAGTGTCCTTACCCCAAACATAATGGTCCACCTGCCCGAATTATATGATGGCGGATCTTTGATGTAACCACAGCAGATACTACTATGTCTCCGCCTTCATTGCTACACCCTTCCAACAGTCCAATGGAGTAAGGGCATTGGAGGTTGACCTCTGTGTCCGTCCACCTAATTTAGATGGGTGGACATACAGGTCAGTTTTCACTACTTGTTGCCACCAGGAAAACCCTAGTGGTAAGGGCCAATGAAAGCTGTCTAATGCCTCCCTTGCCATTAGACTTCCCTTGACGAAGGGAAAATAGTTTTTTTTTTAAAGAAGAAAATCACACTTCGGGATTTCCTTTTTGAAAATCCTAAAAATAAGATTGACTGATGGCTCCATCATGTTGATGGAGCCATGCATTACATTTAAAATAGCATTGACAGGAACAACTGCGACAACAGTATCTACCAATGCTTCCAAATTAACCACCAACTTGTTGGTCATTTCTAAATGTTGCAGGTGGGGATTCTGTTGCTGGGCGGCAGAGTCATTTACCTTCAGGAGCGTCAGGCACCAATCGGGGGTTGGTGGTCGGGGTGGGGTAAGTGGGAGTAAAAAAGAAAAAAATAACTTAACCCTTTGCCGTGCCTCACCGCCGTCATCCTGCTGTCTTCTTTCCCGGACGATCTTACAAATAGGAAGCACCCAGGCTGATGCTCCCTTGAGCCAATCACAATGCAGAAATGTAGCATTGTGATTGGTTGCCCTAAGCCAATCACAAGGCTGCAATGCAGCTTTGTGATTGGTCTGAGTGCCATGGTTCAGTGCTCAGACAGGGGCTGGGGGTCTGGGCATGTTCTACACGCAGGCTGTAATACAGCCTGCATGGAGAACATGGAAAGTGTGCATGATGGTTTAGCCGGCCTGAGAGCCTGGCCTAGCAGTAATGTGCACTTGGAGTGGACAAATCATGCCGTACCTGCTCCTCTGTAATCGGAGAAGCCCCACCCTGCCCACCCGCAAAGCTGCTGGTAGCAGGAAAAAATAAAATGACAATAACCTCGAGTTATTATCATTTTATTTTTCCTTTCATTCACTGCTGCAAAGCAGTGGGTTGACGCTTCTCCACCTTAGCCACTGCTTACCTTAAATCCCAGAATATAAATCAGCCCCAGAGTCTGGGTGAACTTTGTGTTTTTACTATTGTTCTGTAAAGTTGCAAAGGTTTTCCTCCCCAATTTTCCAGGAAGTAGATTCAAAAACATTGCAAGATTCATGAAGTTTATTAAGTTAGAACTTCTCCCCAAAAAATGTACATTGAAACCCAATTAGCAGTGCCTCACTTACAGCTGGAAAACCATGTTGTCAGATTTTTCACTCTGCAGAAGGAAGTCAGGGCAAGGAAAATAGTTGGTGGTAAGCCGGGCAGAAACAAGCATGGGAATGAGCAGGGAAACATTGGGGCTTGCGAGTGAGGACAGACGTAGCTGACGGGAAGTAAACTGAAAGAAGATGGGAGGGAGAAAAAGTGAAATTAGATGACAAGAGGGAAAGTGAATGATGATGAGAGAAAGGGGTAAATAGAAACCAGATGTTGGGATGAAAGCTAGTAAGGACGAACAATAAGGAATGAGCAGAACTACTTCTTACAGCTGATTATCAAAACCTAATGGGAAAAGAAATGGAACAATGTAACCTTCCACGAAAGGCTATGGCCTTGATGAACAGTGCTTTCCAAGCAATGGCAAACCTCGAAAACCAATGAGTGCTGGTGGCTGAAGATGTTGTGTATACAACAGGAGTATGACCACGTTGGGATTGGGGTGGAAAGTAACAAAATATATGGTATCACAAAAGGTATAAGTAATAGAGCAATTAGACATGATATGCAAAAGGCATTATCTGCAAGGACAAAAGGAAACTCAATACATCCGTAGAAGATGCCTGGGGCATCAAGTTTATCACATATAAAAGAGTGTGGTACAGTTATATCAGCACTGTAGGTAAATAAATGATACAACCCAAATTGTACTTGGTGCGTGAGAAGTGCATACGGTGAGCAAGGTGGCGACGCAAGTGACAAAGCTGATCACTTTGTATCATTTATTTACCTACAGTGCTGATATAACTGTACCACACTCTTTTATATGCGATAAACTTAATGCCCCAGGCACCTTCTACGGATGTATTGAGTTTCCTTTTGTCCTTGTAGATAATGCTTTTTGCATATCATGTCTAATTGCTCTATTACTTATACCTGTTGGGATACCATATATTTTGGTGGCTGAGGATGGTCAGACCCAAGCCCAATCTCTCTATGCAAATTCTTTTTTTGTTCATGTCTCAAGAGCAAGTAAAATGATTTATCGTAGACAGCTAAACTGTAGGTAGTAATACCTAAAAAGGGATGGAACAAGTTGTACTAAAATGGTGCTTTGTTAATACATAATTGTCTAAACAAGAGCTAGTCCAAGTCCCTAATGTGCATTAAACCGTAGTTACCTTGACAGAACAAACGTTTCAATAAATATAGCTGTTAGCCTCCCACACACTTC
Source organism: Lissotriton helveticus (assembly GCF_964261635.1). Lineage (NCBI taxonomy): Eukaryota > Metazoa > Chordata > Amphibia > Caudata > Salamandridae > Lissotriton > Lissotriton helveticus. The sequence continues at coordinate 647,650,176 of NC_136069.1, forward strand.
AAGCGCAAGGACACTCCAACTTTTAATTAACTGCACAATATACACATATAATAATGAATACTTTCCTTAAATCTTGCAATATAAATGAGTGACAATTGAATTCCTCTTGATGTTTAAGAAAATGAGTTAGAAGCATTGAAACATCAAGCCCCAAGGATACTATATAATCGAAAGGAATAAGAATTAAGGTATGTTAACTTGTTTTGTCTAAATCTTTTGAATATGAGTCAGTGATCATGTAGTTTCCAGATTGTGAAGATGTAACACACTCTTTAATGTTGTGCTCCGCAAAGACCCTGATTATGAGCGAGGAATAGCCGAATTTCTGTGAGGGAATCCACTCTGCCCAATCCCGACTGGCCTGGTGTTATCGCATGTGTTTCTTCTGTTTGCGGGTGGACAAAACACAATTTTATCAGCCAGACATTCTGGCTAGAAAAGCCCCTTGAGGCTTTGCCAAAACCAGCAACCATGGATCTGCACCTATTCCTGCATGACCTCTTTCTAAGACTTTCCTATCATGGAAAGTGCTCTCTTTCCCTCCACAACCTACGCAACACACCTCCTTTCACGCCTTCCACACAGAGAAGCCTCTGCTTCCATTTACTACCTGCTAAGAGCAGGTGGTAACCTCTCAGAGCTGGTGGTAATTGGAAGTGTTAAACCCCTTGCAAAAGAGAATACCTTGCAGAATGGCACATTGTAATTCCATACCTACAGCTATTCACCATTCCAGGGCAGCTAAATTGTAATTGCACAGTATTGATAGGGTCCAAGTATATAAACTCATAGTTACGGGTGTGGAGTTGCACCCTGCCAGTACTGAGCAACTCGTAATAAGGGCCTTCATGTTAATTGTTCTTCTTGAATTTATATGGTATGGTCACACCTCGCTGCCTCCACTTCAAGTGCTCCTATGCCATTTTGAAATAGTCTGTACTCTAGGAATTTGCAAACAAATAAGTAAGCAAATACATCGGTTTGTGAACTATGAACACTTCCCTTCCGATTTGGTACAGTGCTGTTGATGCGTTTGGCAGCAATCTGTTTGGACATTTAGAGAATACTCTATTTTTGTGATCCTCTACCAGTTTTTAGTTCTTTCGGATTGATGTTTTGGATGTGTATGCCAAGCGTAGCATCTAAAATTATTCCTCTACACATTTCGGTTTGTTCGAGGTATTAACTAATCCCATGTTAATTATACTTCCACCTATAGATAATAAGTATTTGTTTTCAAACCAGGAGCCTCATTTGCTGTCTTATGAAAAAAGAACAATTGATGGACAGAATGCAGAACAATGTCATACATTCACCCCAGTACAGAGATCTGGGCCTAAATCCATTGTTTGTTTGTTCAACCTGCCATTCCAGTTTGGACCCAGCACGAACTGGCAGGCCAGGCTCTCCCTGGACTGGAACCAAGCATCCTCGGACCGGTTTCAGGCTTTCAACACTCATCATCCAGGATAGCTTGACTCCAGTGGCATGGAGAGCACGGGACTCACATCTGAGCACACCCGTCCCACTCAGGGTGACAAATCCAAAAAGAACAATTGGACAGAATGCCGAAAAATGGCATACATTCACCCCAGTACATAGATCTGGGCCTAAATCCATCGTTTGTTTGCATTCCAGTTTGGACCCAGCCGTATGCAAATCGCTCTTGACCCTGCGCTCAATGGAAACAGTTCAACCCCAACTGCCGGGTCAGGTATTTCCTGGACTGCAAACAAGCATCCTAGGACAGGTTTCAGGCTTTCAGCCCTCATCAGCCAGAATGGCTTGACTTCAGTGGCATGGAGAGCACGGGGTCACGTCTGAGCACACCAGTCCCACTCGGGGTGACAAATGCAAAAAGAACAATTGATGGGCAGAATGCAGAACAAGTTTTAGGCCAGGTCCCCCCTGGGGTGGCGGAGTGGGCAAAAGGACAATGTCCAAACTGAGGGGGCGTAGTGGGCAAAAAAACGATGGGAGAATGTTTGCATTGTCAGCATTCCGTCCATCATTTGCTTGCAGTAACACTTTTTGCCCTAAAAGCGATGGGTATGCCCAGACGTGGGTCCCTTGCTCACTGTGCAACTGGATTCAAGCTAGACTGGCTGAAGAAGGGTGACATACCCTGAAACCAGTCCCAGGATGCTTGTTTCTGGTCCAGGGAGGACCTGGCCTGGCAGTTCGGTCTGGACTGTTCCCATGAGTCCCAGGTTCAAGACTGATTTGCATATGGCTGGGTCCAAACTGGGGTGGCGTAGTGGGCAAAAGAACGATGGATTTAACCCCTATCTTTTGACCGGGGAGAATGTTTGCATTGTCAGCATTCCATCCATCATTTGCTTGTGGTAACACGTTTCGCCCTAAGTGCGATGGGTATGCCCAGACGTGGGTCCGTTGCTCACTGTGCCACTGGATTCAAGCTAGCCTCGCTGAAGAAGGGTGACAAACCCTGAAATTGGTCCCATGATGCTTGTTTCTTGACCAGGGAGGCCCTGGCCTGACAGTTCGGTCTGGACTTTCCATGGGGCACGGGGTCAAGACTGATTTGCATATGGCTCAGTCCAAACTGGGGTGACGTAGTGGGCAAAAAGAATGATGGATTTAACCCAGATCTTTTGACTGGGGTAGAATGTTTGCATTGTCAGCATTCTGTCCATCATTTGCTTGCGGTAACACTTTTCACCCTAAGTGCGATGGGTATGCCCAGACGTGGGTCCCTTGGTCACTGTGCCACTGGATTCAAGCTAGCCTGGCTGAAGAAGGGTGACATATCCTGACTCCGGTCCCAGGATGCTTGTTTCCAGTCCAGGGAGGACCTGGCCTGGCAGTTCGGTCTGGAGAGTTCCTATGAGGCACAGGGTCAAGACTGGTTTGCATATGATTGGGCTCAAACTGGGGTGGCGTAGTGGGCAAACGAACAATGGATTTAACCCAGATCTTGTGACTGGGGGAGAATTTTTGCATTGTCAGCATTCCGTCCACCATTTGCTTGCAGTTACATCATTTGCCTGTCTCATGTGTCACCTGTATTCTTACACCCATTATTATCGTGCATGGGCTCCAGGACCCAAGATGACACATCATCTATGCTCTATATGAGAGCACGCTCCATCGAAGACTACCAATACTTCTTCTAGCTCTGGAATTTACCATAAGTGTCCACACATTATCTTTTCGTATGCTGTGCTGGAACCTGGGGTAAAAGTGATCAGGACACTGCCATTTCCAAGTGGTCACAATATTCAATTGGGTACAGTATTCTGCTAGTAATTGCCTTTTAGTGTTTCCGAGCTCTGGTGTCAGCAAAACATGCAATAACTTTGAGGCATTTCGATTTAATGGTGGTGCTTGAGACACGAAATGGCGCAGCACAGAAAATGGAATCTCGATCCCGACCCTGGAGTGATATGTAATTGTCATCATCTAATTTTGCAGTCTTATCTCTAGGTATGATTGATCTTTGGATATGCTTATGCGTGTATGAATCTGCATGCCTTATTGGCCGCTGGGTGGGAGTATTATCTATCCTCTGTGATATTCCCTGAGGCATGTATGGTTGTAGCACAAGAATGGCAAGTTTTAAATATAGTCTACTATGAATTTGAATTCAAAAAATTCTGAGGGGCATATTACAAGGGAATGGCGCAGCGTGGCATTAAGCACAAAATGGTAATGCCACATTCCTCCATTCTGAAAATGCAGGGATGTGCCATATTTACAAAGATATGGCACATCCCTGCATTTTCCCTAGCGCTGGTGCTAAATTATGCTTCCTTGCATCAATGCAGGCACCTTTGCCCCGTAGTAGAAGAGTGCCTCCATTGAGTACCTTTTATCCCCATCAGCAGGCAACATCATGGGCTGGACAATGAGTAGAAGACTTGGCACAGATGCCTTGAGTCAAGTGTTCTCCTCATTTCAAGAGTTTAGACACTCCCAGGTAGTCTTGCAGAGGATTCAGCAATACAGTAACAGACCTTCTTATTGTATACTGTTCAGGCTGTGGCCTCAGCTGTTCAGGCTTCTAGGAAATTGTCTTTGCGGAGGACACTTAATCTCTATTATGCCTCTTTTAAGAAGTGGCTTGTGAGGAAAGCGTTGGTACTCTCAGAATATCAACCAGGTCTTGATCCTTCAGATCTTGAAGGAAGGGTTTGTAGGGGCGTGTCCTCGTTCTCCTTAAGAACTCAGTGGGTAGCCATTAGAGTCTTCAGAGAATTTTGAGATGGTTTACATTCTGTTGAGGCTGCTGTGTCCAATACTCTTAGGGTTTTTTCCTGGGTCGGCCTCCTGGTAGAGGCAATTCTTCTCCCCGGGATCCACCTCTAGTACTCTCCAGTCTTGAAGTGGTTCCCTTTGAACATTTTGCTAAGACTTCCTTTAAATGTCTTTCCTTCAATACCTATTTCCTTGTTGCCATCGCCTCAGCCAAATTGGGGATTTGGGATCCCTTTACCACCAGGCCCTTTATCTCCATGTCTTTCCTGACACAATGGTTGTTCATCTGGGTGCAGATTTTATTTTCAAGGTTTTGTCAAAATTCAATAGAGAGACTGAAATTGTTCTTTCGATGTTCTTTCCTAATCCTTCCTCTTTGGAAGAGTGAGACACGAACTCTCTAGAGGTTTGTAAGTCCCTGCCCATCTAATTTACTAGGGTCTCTTTGTTCTGACAATGTATTAACCTGTGTGTGATCCTTGATCCTGATGGCATCGGCTATCTCCCAGTGGCAAATGCTCCAAACTGGAAGCGGTGGGGCAATGCAAATGGGGAAAAAATCAATGAAACAACTTACTCACCTGCAGCCGCCGCCGCGGTTCTCCTCTCCCTAAGCTGGTCACGCTGTACAGGCTCCCAGCGGGCAATCAGAGTGCTGCTCTCATGCAAGTAGTATTATTTACCTGCATGAAAGCAGCGATGGATTGGCCTGAGCTGGCTGACCTGACCCTCGCTCAGGCACAGGGAGCCTGCCGCTTTAGTCCAACCCAGCTGTGAAACACAACTGGCTTTGAGAAACCAAAGCGCGCACGTCTGTTTGGCCAGCCTAAGATGGCCGGCCAAACTGACGTGCACTTTTAAGTGCCTACCACTCCTCACTACTGTGATGCTCCCTGGGGATGGCGCCGTCCCTGCCCTAAGCTCGTCTGGCAATGGTAGAATTAGGAAAGAAAAATAAAATGATACTAAAATGTTTTATTATCATTTTATTTTTCAGTGTGGCAACACTCCTCTGTCATAATGGAGTAGCAGCTATTGCTATCTCCTTCATCCTCTACCTTGAACCATTTGATTCATTCAACCATTTCTTGGGCTTATGAACTTTCAGGTAAGGATTTACCTGAACACTCTCAAGGACGTTCCACCACATGCTTCCTACGCCTTGGCCCTTATGTAGGGTGCTAAGAGAATATGTAGCTGTCTCTCCTCTTTGTTTATGTTTCTTGAAGGGTGTCTTCAGGAGGTGATTCTGCTGCCCTACACATAAGGCCGATTACGCAGAATAGAAATTCATAGCAATGTTATTATGGGCAAGTAATCTGAACATTATTGTTCATTTCCGTAATGTTTTTTGCAATGGCTTTATTAGTCTACTTTTTGCATGTGATAATATGGTGCAGACTCCTGATACTCAATCAGAACATTCAAAGCATAGGTTATTTTTTTGGTATATTATGTGTATTTCCTTCCTGCTTCAGGTATAGCAAAGGCCTTTGAACTGATTGTCTTTTGTTTGAAATGCGTATTTCATGCAACCCCTCTGTCAGAATTCGACTCATTTTCTCAAGAGCGAAGGAGGCCTGTTTTATGCTGCATTACATTTCATCTTGACCTTCAGACTCTTCAAATCTAATAGTTTGAAACAGGGACTTTTTCCATGACCTGTGCATTTCCCATTCCACAACCTTTTCAACTAAATATGTTCTTGCTTCACAGGTAGTGCTGCCCATTGCATGAAGATGCAACCTCAGCGCAAAATGTTCAAAAGAAAACTAACAGATGACTTGCTAATGCATTTCTAAAACATCGATTCAAGTACGTTTTCCCTCTTCTACGTTCCTGTGATTGCTCCGAAAGTCTGCATCTCGCAAAATGGTTTTAACAATAGAAATTGCTTTTTCAGTGCCATCATTTTTCTAAAACCGTTCGACAGATGCAGCAAACTGCTGAAATCTGTACAAAATGAATCGCTTTAAGTGGCAGAAAGCTAGTTAAGAGTGGTTAGGCTCTTGATGGAGACATACCACATTTAATAGGCAAGATGTTTACATACTACCGTCAATGTTAAAGAGTCTGACTGTTTTAATTCGCATACATTAAGTACCTAGGCTAAATAATATTTGCTCCTGTTCCACATTTTAGTTGGATGAATGGATCACAGAGTTGTGTTGATTGGGTACGTGAAATTCCCAAAATAATTAATCCAACAGTGGGTTACTGTTTTCTACCTGCGTAGCTATGTTCGCCACACAATTATTTCCTTAATCGCTGTTGTATGTCCTAGGTTCTATTAAAAGCCTCATAACATACACTGAGGTTACAACAGATTTTTTTGAGAATCTGGTTGCAGTTTATCAAACAAACCAGTCAAGTGGCATAGTTACCAACATTTGAAAAACATTTCCAGGGACACTTTTCAGCACAGCTATCAATTATTTACCTGAACATTTTCCACACCCACTTCCCCACAGCTTCGCCCACTCTGCCCAAACCATGTAGTTATACCAAAGGGGATAATGGACGGAGCGTTTGAGCAAATCAAACACTCACCCCCAGTCAACTGATCTGGGTTTAATCCATCATCATTCTTTAGCTCACTCCACCACCCCAGTTCAGACATGGCCATATGCAAATCAGTCTAACCCTGTGCCTCATGGTAACAGTCCAGCCCGAACTGCCAAGTCATGTCTTCCCTGGAACGGAAACAAGCATCCTGGGACCGGTTTCGGGTTCATAACCCTCATCAGCCAGGCTATCTTGAATGCAGTGGCAAAGTGAGCAAGGGACCCACGTCTGGGCATACCCTGCCAACTTAGTGCGAACAAAGGGATACCAAAAGGGATAATTCCCCTATGTGGGAAGGGTATGCCCAGACGTGGGTCCCGTGCTCACTACGCCACTGGAGTCAAGCTATCCTGGCTGATGATGGCAGATAGCCAGAAACCGGTCCTAGGATGCTTGATTCCGGTCCAGGGAAGACATGGCTTGGCAGTTCGGGCTGGACTGCTCCCATGAGGCACAAGGTCAAGACTGATTTGCATATGGCCATGTCTGACCTGGGGTGGCGTGGTGAGCAAAATAACAATGGATTAAACCCAGATCTGTGACTGAGGGTGAATGTTTTGCCATTGTGCAACATTCCGTCCATCATCTTGTGTGTTTTGCTGCTCGCCCTATGTGGCAAGGGTATGCCCAGACGTGGATCCCATGCTCACTACGTCACTGGAGTCAAGCTACCCTGGCTGATGATGACTGATAGCCAGAAACCGGTCCTAGGATGCTTGATTCCGGTCCAGGGAAGACATGGCTTGGCAGTTCGGGCTGGACTGTTCCCATGAGGCACAGGGTCAAAACTGATTTGCATATGGCCATGTCTGAGCTGGAGTGGTGTTGTGAGCAAAATAACGATGGATTAAATCCAGATCTGTGACTGGGGGTGAATGTTTTGCCATTGTGCAACATTCTGTCCATCATCTTGTGTGTTTTGCTGTTCGTCCTATGTGGGAAAGGTTTGCCCATATGTGGGTCCCGTGCTCACTACGCCACTGGAGTCAAGCTATCCTGGCTGATGATGGCTGATAGCCAGAATCCTGTCCTAGGATGCTTGATTCCGGTCCAGGGAAGACATGGCTTGGCAGTTTGGGCTGGACTGTTCCCATGAGGCACAGGGTCAAGACTGATTTGCATATGGCTGGGTCTGAACTGAGGTGGCGAAGTGAGCTAAAGAATGATGATGGATTTAACGCAGAGCTCTGACTGGGGGTGAGAGTCTGAAAAGTTTCAGCGCTCTGTCCATCATCTCCTTGTGTTTGCTTTGTTCGCCCTAAATTGGCAGGGTATGCCCAGACGTTGGTCCCTTGCTCACTTTACCAGTGGATTCAAGCTAACCTAACTGATGAGGGGGTGTCACCCCGAAACCAGTCCAGGATGCCTGTTTCCGGTTCAGGGAAGACCTGACTTGGCAGGTCGGAATGGACTTTTCCCATGAGCACAGGGTCAAGACTGATATGCATATGGCTGGCTCTGAACTGAGGTAGCGAAGAAAATAAAGAATGATGATGGATTCGACCCAGATCTCTGACTGGGGGTGAGTGTCTGAAAAGTTTCAGCACTCCGTTCATCATCTCCTTGTGTTTGCATTGTATTACTTCGTTGATGCATGAAACACGTTCAACATTCAAATTATTCATAATTGTCCTTCTATGACAATATTCTTATTATGTTTTTTTCATTTGGGAGACATGTACATTTAAAACCATTTTGCAGTTTCTCATAACTGGCGCAGTTACGGAGTAGTTGTTATTCTGAGTGGCAACCCGCTGATTTTGGCTTCCTTACTAGCCTTCGTAACTCTGTTTCCCCCAGTTTCCCATACTTTGTGTGCCAGTATTTCTGAAGGTGTGGAGTGACCATGGGTTATAAGTGACACCCTGAGAATCCAATTAGAAAAGATGAAGTCCACTGGGCCAACACCCTCTTTGGCTGGTAGTTCCTCATTCTTCCCCGGGGCTTCACCCAGAGATTTCAGTTATTCTTAGAAGCCGGAGTGCTGTGGGGACTCTTCAAATACTTGTGATTCAGATGGCGCAGTTACTAGCCCCATCCTTATTTTGTTATGAGAGCCATGATTTTTAATTACAGTCGCCAATCTCTTCCCATTTCATAATCACCAAAATCTTTAGAAAAGTTATGACTATTAAGATGTTTGGATGAAATACAGTGATTTATCCAAATTGCCAATGAATCCATTCGTCTGTCATCTATTTTAACTTTTCTTGACTAACGGCCACATACATAAATACATCAATTTGTTGGATTGCACTTACCATATGTAAATTACATCAAAGTTTGTATATAGAAGCTTGAACACAGTAATCGTATTCACAACAAATGATTGTAATGATAAAGTGGGAATGTAAACAAAGGCTTTGCATCCTCTTCTGCTACACAAAAGAAACAAAGAAAACAATATGCATTTAAAAAGGCTGGATTGTGTCAGTAAAACACAGGGGCAATCAAATAAAATAATGGCTTACAACGTGAAATCTTATCCCCGAAGCATAATACATCACTATTATTGCTCTCATTAAAAACCTTTCGTGGCAAGTGTTAAAACTTGTTTTAGGTCTGCATAATGGCTAGATATCTCTCAGCTTAACAACTAACAATTATCACAAGCTGCTGCAGCAAACAATTTGAAAATAAAAGTTACCATGAAGCATTTAAAGGGCAAGGGTTTGACGTTGGTTTTAACAATAAACGTAAAAATATCTGCGTCTCTAAACATGTCAAAAGATCTGCATAAAAGACACCTTCATTCAAAACAAAGTCAGTTTTAGACCAAAATACACTGGCTTTAATATAGTAAGATATTTTATTATGTTACAGGTGTTTATGTGTCACATCTGTTGTGTCCTACCACACGTTATCCTCTTTGAATGTTAGTAGCCTAATGCTGGTTTATTAAAAAAGGTGTCTGCTGATTAGAATTCTTTGTTAAACTTTCAGAATTAACGTGCATGTGTGAGACAAAAACCATTATATCCACATTAAGATGTGATGGTTTCCCATTAAAATGTATGTGTCTATCACTCGACCAATATACTAACAATAATCCAATAAGTCGTCTTAATTGTCAATGCATATTTCAGGAGTAAAGTAATGAGTGCTTGTGAAGCAAACGTTTTTTGTCACCTGTGCAGAAATATTTTCTGAGGTGTGGCTCGGAATTTTTTCAAACTTCTTCATATCTGTGCACAAACGAAAAAGTGTTGGGGTTGTAGAGTCCTTCCCTGCCTGATGCCCGTCTTGACTATGCAACACACAGAGCTTAGGTTTCAACATTCTAAACCAGCCTTGAATGCATTCTGCTCTAATGCTTACGTCACAGTTCTACGGAGTCACTCTGGAGCTAAAAGAGCTCCATCCTTTCTAACGCGCAATACACTACAGGGGTCACAAGGTCAAATGCTCTGATCAAAGTGATAGAATGTAGAGTTGAGTTACTGACCCATTTCATGAATCTTCTATACCACAACAAGGAGGAGTGATTTAGAGTTTGATGGTTGCCCTGCTGTCCCGCCAGGGTTAGGGAGGTTATATTCATCCCCACCACAATGTATGATTGCCCATCATATCTAGGAGTCTTCTTCTTTCTGGTGGAGCTGCTGCTACAGTGGCTTTTCTGAAGGAACTGGGAGTTTGCTGACTGGTTGCGGTGTTTCATGCAGCTACTCAGCAAACTCTTTGTGTGTTCAAAAACAAAATCCTAAAGGCAAAGTTATTTGAAAACCAATCCTTGGAGTCTTCATACAGGGTGTGTCATTTTTATTCTTTTCTGCTCATCGAAATTGCCATCCCACCAGGAGGGCAGCCTGAGGGGCTTAGATTTTCAGCCCATTGTGGGGCTGTTGGTCTAATATTTCTGCTGGTAGAACCATCAGGGGCGTTGATGAAGGAAACATAATGGTTTGCCTGACTGTAAATAGCGTGAGCTTGACAATTTGGCAGAAAGGTTCCTCTGCCATATTTGTGGTGTAGCACCTTTCCACTAACCTCTGAATAACACCCTTATAGGTTGGAAGTAATTTTGTCTGGGCATACTGGGGGTCATGGCAGAATCAATTATTATGGCTGATATCCTTTTGCCAAATTCCCTGATTACGATTTGTTTCTGGAATGGTGCATAAATGTTCAGATCTGTTAACACTGGATCCTTTTCAGGGCAGTTTTCATAAATTCCAAGGGAATAATTTAATTTTCGGCCTGATTGGAGGCGGCATAGACAGGCTTCTGCTTGCCTGGGGTGGCATTGCCTGATCCCCCATGCTGCTGCAGGAGTCTGGCATAGAGCTTCTGGACCTGCAGCAGCAAAGTCAGGCCTAGTGTTTCCAGACCTGGAATTATTGGCTGTAGAGTTTGAGGACCAGATAATTCTGGGGTCACAGGGAATTACGCATTGCAGAATTTGAAAGTTTCCAGTGAAATCTCTTAATGGATGCTTCAATTTAATACAACTATTAAATAATCTTATAGTAAGAGATATACAGTCACATTAGTGACCACCATTACAACACACAGCATCACACTCATCTTTTGTGTATCTCTTTACTTTGCTAAAAGATTTAATTGCTTAAGGTAAACTTCAGGGAATATAAGAATATATTTTTGGACACTGCAGTGAATGATTGTTTTGCACAATATGTGATGGAATGGCAATTTCTTTAGATGTTAGACTGATGTGTTTAATTGCATGTAATGGTTACATATGTAGAAGTAATTACACAAACATATATATATATATATATTTTTTTTTTTTATTTATCATGTATTCTATGTTTTTTTTCAATAAATGGTATTGCATCGTTGCAATAAGGTCGTATAAAATTATGAATTTGAAATACATTTAAATTGAATTGAATTGACTTAACCCAAGCCTCTGTTAAATATGTACTTAAAATGTGGGCAATTTTGGACAACTGAATTGGCCCAGCATGATATAAAGTCACAACATGATATTCATGTACCCAGGTGGATCTTGAGCACCAAATCCAAATTAGGGTGCTAGAGACCAAATCATGCAATACAGAGACAGTAGGAAAGATATGAGAGTAATATTCAGTACTCATAAACTTGTCTCGACCAATTATATTAGGAGAACAATGCAGGTCTTTAATAAGAAGGACTTATGTTTGCATCCCCAGTAGACCCAAAAAGTAAGCACAGTAGAGTAAGAAAAGCAATAAAGTAGACCAATGGGGAAGCATACCAATTCATTGCAATAGAAAACTAGAAATTATGGCTGGTTATGGTTTGAACTATAACCCAATAATTTAAAGCCACTAGTTTACTAAAATCATATGTAATGCTTGGACTCGAGGTAAGATATCTGGTCCAAATCATAGAAAAAACTGTTCCATTAGCTTTTGATTATGTAAAGATGTAGACAAAAACATTATCCTTATCAGTTCTTTTAAATCTCAATGAGGAAAGGATTCAGACTGAAGACTTGGACTACCACCAACAATGTTTTTGGGCTTATTCCCAAGCCTTCCCGGTAAGCTAAGCATTGAATTGCCCACTTCCTGCCCCAGGAGTTTGGTTTACAATGGTGCATTTCTCTGCACTAGTAGGAAAGAAGTCTACACGCAAGCAAAAAAATGTACATTTGGTCATGAATGCACAAGCCATTTTGCCATGCTTCCTTCGGGAGAGATGCCTAACATGATGTCTTGTGTAAAGGTTTTACACTCTCACTAACCAATAGTCTCTTACTAATATACATATAGAAAAACTATACAAATGTCTGCCAAGGAAGCAAGCGGGGGGATGACTGCTGAGGACAACGCCTCTCAGTAGCCACAGGTGAACCCACTGCTCCACCCCCGGTAATGGCGGTGCAGACTAAAGCAGTTTGGAGACGTACCCTGTGTCCTCCCGGCGTTTCTCCTGCTCGTGCGGTTTTCGCTGTGGGTGTCTTTTTCCCCGCGTGGAGGAGAGTGGAGGAAGTTTATCAGCTGCAGCTGCAGGGGGGGCGCCGGAGTCCGCAGGTTTTCACGCGGGAAGCCGGCTCGCTAAAGCGGTGACCTGCTCTGGACAGCTGACAGCTGAGGAGAAAGCAGAACGAAGGAGACCGAGACCCAGGTGGAGGTCGCAGCAGTTAGAAACACAATTCATCATCCGTGTCATGGTGAGGTGGGGTGGGGCAGAGCATAGGCGTAACACAGGCCCCCGCAGCCCACGCGGTGCGGGGGGGCCTCAAGCTCCGAGGGGCCCCCTCGGCACTGCTCTCTGGCCGGAGAGCTCATGATTGAGCCCAGAGGGGGCCCCTCTGCGTACTGTGCAGGGAGGCCCCCTCAGTTTTCGTTACGCCAGTGGGGCAGAGGTGAGAGCTCGCCTGCTCGCTCGACTTGAACAGCGTATTTTCCTTGTTTCTTGCCAGTCGCTGCGGTCTCCTGGGTTGGCTCTTCTTCAGCTGCAGTTTGATGTGTAAGTGAGCCAGTGTTCAGGAGCCCGAGAAGACCTGACAGTATTTTGGCATTCTGCCATCTGACATTGCTGGGAACTGAATGTGAAGGTGGGTGACTAGCTGCTGAATAGCTGAATAGCCGTAATAGCTATTTTGAACGCTGTTAACTCCTTGCAACTCCCCCTGGGGCATAAAGACTCTGACTCCGCTATAAATAAATATATATAAACATATATAAACTCAAAATTAACTCAATATGGGGAAGATATTGAATGCACGCCCTCCTAAAACGAAGACTCGCCGGCTTATAGCCAAGGAAGCTCGAGAAGCAAAAGAGGCAGCTCGCGCGGCTGGGCTGGAAAATACCCCTAATGCCCGTAACCTTGAATCCACGTTTGAGAGTTCAGAGGGAGAGGAGGGAAATTTAGTTACACAGCAGCTTGCTCTCCCGGGTGAAGTCCATGGGAGGAATGAAGTTATTGCCAGCCCTCCCTCCTGCTCTCAAGAAGAAGGATTAGCTATACAAAAGAAAACGAGCATCACGAAAGGTCTTAAGCAATTCTCACTTTTTCTTAAAAAACCCATGCCCCCGGCTTCCTCCTTCAGCCCAAGCTCACCTGCACAAACTGTGCAGACTGCGCAGACTATCAAGGACCTCGCCGGAGTTGCCGAAACCCCCGAGTCCATATTTAGGCTAGATGCCGCAGCCTCTGGGTCGGAGGAACTACAAGATAAATCGCAATCGCCCTCTAACCAAACTGATTCCGCCATTAATATTGAAGTGCCTGGTCTGATAGACTCCATATCGTCTCTTGATGGAGAGACTATTCAAACTCCTGTGACTCAGAGAGGGGTATCTCTGGTATCTCCATCAATTCTTGGAAGTGTGCAAGTAGGTAATCAGGAGGTAGATTCTTTAAAAAGCCCAGATATAACATCGATCAATATAGCTCAGACTATCGCTCCGCAGCAGGGGGAAGGTGAGGGGCGAAAAGCTATATTTCCAACTATAGCCCCGGACAGCCCTAATTTGAGCCTGGGCCTTGACTCTATTTCCAACTTGTCGGCTGAGCCTGGCGGGAGTTTCCAAATGAATATCAAGGATATGTTGAACTTAATCTTAGAAGAGGTGCGAGATATGAACAAAACACAGAAAGTGGAGTTGGCCTCCCTTAATCTCCGTTTAGAGAAGATGGAAAGCACAATGGGAAGCTTTCCAGCTAGACTTCAGGAGGCTGAGGAAAGGATTTCGGCCTTAGAAGATTAGTTGTCCTCTGTCAGGAAAGAGGTTGACACAGCCACTAAAAATAAAATCGCAGCGGAGAACAAAATGGAACAGTTGGAGTGCCATTCACGAAGATCAAACCTGCCTTTAGTCGTCGAGCAGAGGGAGTGGAGGGGTCTCAACCCCTGAATTGGGTGAACACTTTTATTAAACAAAGAGTTATACCTGACTTTCAAGGTGATTTCACAATCACAAGGGCCCACCACGTTCCTGCTCACCCATTTCCTAATTCATCACTTCCACGTACCATTCTGATTAATTTTGCAGACTTCTGGATAAAAGAGATGATTCTATCTAAAGCCATTCAACAGCGACAATTTGTGGTGAACGAGACTTCTAAGTGTAGAATCTTTGCAGATATGACAGCTGCTGCAGCTCGTCGCAGGAAATAATTTGTTGAAATCCTTCACTTATTCAAGGCAAATGGGGCTCAGCCTCAATTGCCCAACAATCTAAGTTAAGAGTGTTGGTAAAAGGTAAATTCTTTATGTTCACTGATGTGGATGAGGCGCAAGAATTTCTTAAAGAGATCTCTCAGGGCTCAAAGGGCTAGGAGGGTAAACTGTAGCCTTTGTATGATTAGCAGGATTTAGCTTGGGGTTAGCTTGGGGGCTTTGCTTGCTTTTTTTTCTTTTTTTCAGGACTTTTTTTCATCTCTCTTTCCTCCTTCTTTCAATCGTTTGTATGGGAGGAAAAGGTGATGTAAATTCCTTGCAAAATCGAGCTTATTGTGTTCAGATGTGGAGGCATATTACTTGAAATGTGTATTACGATCTCTTTCTAAGGCATTATGCGAGGAAAAGCAACCGTTCTACCGGGGGTTGTAGGGTAGGATCACCAGGGTGCAATAACATGGCACCCGAGCTGAACTGGGGGAGGGGGAAGTGGATGGTGTGGTGGAGGGAGGTAGGTTCACTTTTCAGGGGGGTGTTGTTTGAAAAGGGGAAAAATGAAGTTGGGTGTTTTTCAAGGTTTTGTTGTTTTATTGCATCTATTCCTGAGTGATTCTTGTCAGAAGAGGAGCGGGTTTAAGTGGTTGGGGGTAGTGGAAAACTCTTTTTACCCAGGCTAACATGTCCACAATGAAAGTTGTTTCATTTAATTTAAATGGTTTGAATAATCGGAAAAAATGTGTGCTATTGAAGCTTGGTTAAAATCTGAAAACTCTGGGACAATTCTTTTGCAAAAAACTCATATTTCGACTATAAAACTTCCAGATTTTTCTATGTTTAAAACTTGGGCATCTTATAGTGGGTTCTCATCGTCCTCTGCTTCCCATAGAGGGACTGCTATATTTTTAAACAAAAACCAACAAGCTGAGTATATTAATTCGGGTAAAGATAAACAGGGGAGATGGTGTTGGGTTACCTGCTCCTTTAGATCAAAGTCCAGCCCCCTTACATTTGTTAGTTTCTATGCACCGGTGGAGGATAATGGCAAAGCATATGAGGAGCTATGTCAATCATTAACTCACGTTCCGGGGGATTTAATTGTGGGTGGGGACTTTAATATCTTGATGAACCCACCCATAGATTCCTCAGTTCAAGGGAAAAAACAGACAAAACCAAAGTCTTTGAAGGTGTTGAAAAATTATGGAGCTTTAAATTTGGCCGATCCATGGCGAACTGCTTTTCCTTCGGAAAAGGAAATTTAGGTGTGGCTCAGGCCGGTTCCGCTCCTCCTCTCACATTGATTTTTTTTTTTATTTCACAGGGCTTGGATTTTTTTTAATGGTTTTTCTGATCACGCAATGCTGACATTGGAAATCCATCTAAGGACAGGCTTCCGGCTCCCGGGACAATGGGTTTTTAATAAACAATATCTTAAAGATGAGAGGTGGGTGGAGTTTATGAGCTCAGAGATTAGAGTATTCTTAATTCAGAATATTCAGTCTGCCGCCCCAAATGTCGTATGGGACTCTCTGAAGGTGTTCGTTCGGGACTCTCTGAAGGCGTTCGTTCGGGGGTTAATAGTGACTAAAGATGCAGCAATTGCAAAAAAAGCCAGGCTCGAGAAAACAAAACTGGAGGACAAGATCCAAGCCCTTCATGAAACATATTTACACGGCCACTCTGTGTCTATTAAAACTCAGCTTGAGCAGGCTTAGCGTGAGCTTTGCTCCGTCTACTATGCTCAAAGTGAAACTTTCTATCAACAGTTTCAACAGAAGGTGTATGAAGAGAGTAATTTCACCGGCAGACATTCGGCGTGGCAGGCCAAAGAGCAGGCGGCCACGAACCTTATAAAATCACTAAACTGTCCTTTGACGGCAGTATGCACTGCGGATCCTGATAAAATGGGAAGCATCATGCTTTGCCACTATGAGGCCATCTATGGTAAACTTCAGATGGTGGATGACCATCTACTTGGAAAATTTCACCATGAAAATCCACCTCTGAAACTTTCCGAACTGGAGAAAAGCTCTATGGTTAATCCCTTCACACTTAAAGAGTTGGAGGAAGTAGTAAAAAGCCTACCTAATGGGAAGGCTTGTGGTCCAAATGGACTTCCACCCAAACTTTTAAAAGTTTTTTTTGAGGTATTATCATAATTTTTCCTTTTTTTGATTAATTAGTTGTTGGAAGGAGGAGTAGTCCCGGAATCTTTTAGGCATGGGAATATTGTTAGCTTTGTTAAGAAGGGTAAGAATAAGATGGATCCTAATTCTTATCGCCTGATTACGCTGCTGAACTCAGATTATAAAATTGTCACCAAACTTTTAGCTCTGAGGTTTAATAGGTTGGCGGCGAAGCTGATCCATGCGGACCAGAATGGGTATTTAGGGGGCAGACAATTAGCTACTAACACCCACTTTCTCTCAGAGGCTTTGGATGACTTCGAGATTCAGAGGATTCCGGCCTTAGTTCTATTTTCCGATGCAGAGAAGGCCTTTGACCTTGTGGTCTGGGAGACATTGTTTTTGATCTTACAGTCCTTCAATATTCCGTTGCAAATTATATCTTTATTCCGGAATTTGTATGAGAATGCTGTTGCTAATGTAATTATTAATTCGCCCGTGGCAGGGTCTCTAAAAATTAAATGAGGAACAAGGCAAGGGTGCCCCTTATCGCCAGTTCTGTTTGCTTTTTTTATCGAGCCCTTGGCAATAGCCATTCGGAACTGTGCTGATATTTGCCCCCCAATTTCATCAATGCCAAAATTAAAACTATAATCAGATGACATCATGCTCCTAATTAAACCAACAGTTGAGGTGCAAGCCAAAGTCTTTGAGATGTTTGAGAACTTTGAAGCATTAGGTGGTTATCGGATTAATAAAGGAAAGACCGAAGTAATACAGTGTGGGAGGGCCATTTTAGACCTGCACCCCGACATCTATAACTCTGTTATTCCAATCCACAGAGATATTTGGGGATCTTTTACTCTGAGTCAGTCGACGACTTATACAAATTGGATTTTGTTCCTTTGATTAAGAAAGTCCAAGGGCTGTTTGCTCGATGAAGCACGCTCCCTTTGTCCATCTTGGGACGCGTTGCTTTAATTAAAATATCTGAGTTGCCCTTATTTAATTTTCTTTTTTCTTCAATTCCATGCACTTTATCAGGCTCTTTTTTCTCTCAGGTGGAGTCCATGTTTACAGCTTGTATCTGGGTAAATAAAAAACACATATTGCACTTAGCACTTTGTATGAAAATTTGGATCAGGTAGGGTTAGCACTCCCAAACCTACGGAGCTATTACAATGCGTATTTTGCACAATATTTGTCTAGATTTAAGCCCTCACCGCAAACACATTTTTATTGTAACAATCTCATGTATTTAATGTGTAAGGACAGCCAAATCCATTCTCCCCTGCTGATTTTTAGATCCCTGAAGCTGATACGTTATGTGTTTGCACTTGTTTTTTAAAAGACGGCAGGCTTTCTTTAAAAAATATTCTATTCCAGCAATCAATTCAGCCACTTTATTAGAAGTAATCCTGCCCCTTGTAGGGATTAGACAGCCTATTCATCTGGTGTCAAAATGGCCAATAGCTGGGTATGCTACAGTGTTTCCTGAAAAATGGTAGCTGGATGACAGCTGCAGAAATATCCCATTCTATTTCTAATGACTTTATCTTAACCAACTCTTATAGTATTCTACATAGATATTTTGTAGAAATAGATGCTGCCTCTTTAATGGATCAGAACCAATTAGTTGAGGATCTATTAGTTACAGTTTCAGATAGGAAACAAGGTGCCTGGAAGAAATATTTAGCATCGATAAAGGGGGGAGATCTCGGGATAAAAGCCATTAAAAAGTGGGCAGATCATGAGGATTGCGAAATATCGCCCCACATTTGGTCTACTATCAATAGACTAAACTTTAGTTCTTTGAAAGGAGCAAACTGGCGTCGGATGCTGTTTTTCAGCAAATGGTTATTGTATCGAACTCCCTGCTCCATGTCAAAGATGTATGCTAACTTCACTAGGGGGGGTCAGAGGGAAAATTTAATGACCAAAAATGCTACGTCCCTCAAGATTACTCAACACCAACTAACAAGTAGCATTAAGTCAAAAACCTTCTCATATGTGAGGGTTGAATGATTGCGTGTGCTGATTGCGAAATCAATAATGGGACACCTTCAAGATAGTTACAGTGTTCCCATCAGAGTTCCATCCTGTACCGCCCTACATCATTTGGGAAGGCCACCATAAGTACACAGGGAGGAGCCCAATGTACGATTTGGCACAGCGTGAGCCTGGTGGAAATCAGTAACCCAATGAGCTTTATGACAGGTAGGAGTCAGGATGTAACTAGTAAGCAGTGCTAAATAATGAAAATAAAGAATTTCTCAAAAATGTGGTGATTTAAAAAGGGGTGAAAGAAGGAAAAATAAATTTATTAGCAACCTTCTACTCCCACTATCTAAAAACAGTGCAAAAGGTAGTGTCAGCAAATTACTACCTGGACAGTTTATATAGTCATGGTCGACATGTTTCTGCAGCTTTACCTGTGCCCCGGGGTCACTTACTGCTTCGTCAGGACCTATGCTGCTACTGCTTAATTAGTGCATGATAAACAAGGAAACTTAAAACAAAGTAAATGTCACCTTTGATTCTCCCAATATTATGGAGAATATTGCCCCACCTCACCCGGCACTAGCTCAGGTACTACGGAGCCCCGCTCTATCCGTCGGTACTCCAGACGTCCAACTGGGCTGTCTGTGGGACATCTGGAGTACCGACGGATAGAGCGGGGCTCCGTAGTACCTGAGCTAGTGCCGGGTGAGGTGGGGCAATATTCTCCATAATATTGGGAGAATCAAAGGTGACATTTACTTTGTTTTAAGTTTCCTTGTTTATCATGCACTAATTAAGCAGTAGCAGCATAGGTCCTGACGAAGCAGTAAGTGACCCCGGGGCACAGGTAAAGCTGCAGAAACATGTCGACCATGACTATATAAACTGTCCAGGTAGTAATTTGCTGACACTACCTTTTGCACTGTTTTTAGATAGTGGGAGTAGAAGGTTGCTAATACATTTATTTTTCCTTCTTCCACCCCTTTTTAAATCACCACATTTTTGAGAAATTCTTTATTTTCATTATTTAGCACTGCTTACTAGTTACATCCTGACTCCTACCTGTCATAAAGCTCATTGGGTTACTGATTTCCACCAGGCTCACGCTGTGCCAAATCGTACATTGGGCTCCTCCCTGTGTACTTATGGTGGCCTTCCCAAATGATGTAGGGCGGTACAGGATGGAACTCTGATGGGAACACTGTAACTATCTTGAAGGTGTCCCATTATTGATTTCGCAATCAGCACACGCAATCATTCAACCCTCACATATGAGAAGGTTTTTGACTTAATGCTACTTGTTAGTTGGTGTTAAAGATGTATGCTAACCAGTCTTCTCAATGCTTTCGGTGCACAAATCATCCAGCTGCCAATTGGTCACATGTTATGATGAGCTGCCCAAGAATTAACAATTATTGGGTAGATTTATTTGCCTATTTGGAACAGGAATGCAATATCCAGCTGGAGGTGAATGATAGGATAATTTTATTTGGTTTTGATCCTGATCTCCCCTTTACCGACGCAATGATTACATTTCTATATATAGCTATGGCAATTGCAAGATCGCTGATATTGCAAAATGGCGTTCAGATTTGATTCCATCGGCCCTGGAGTGGGGTCAGAAGATGAGAAGGGTTAGGAGAAGTGAATGAATTTTTGCACTACGAATAGGTGGCACTAAGAAATTTAATAAAATATGGGGTGCCAACTTCGACTAAAGCTATGGGAGGTGAGAGATTTTGTGATTCTGTTTTATGCTGTGGTGGGATGGGGAGCGGAGTTAGATTTAACCAATGAGGGTTGTTGTTTATTGTGTAAATGTGTGTAGTGGTCAATTTTACAGAGAGTTAAATACATGCTAAGGTTGTGTGATGTATATAGTGTCTCATACGAGATCTCTATTCTGTATGAAATAATGGTGCAATGTCTGTGTTTTTAAAAACACTCCGGCTTCAATAAAAAAATGTAAATAAAAAAAATCTTACCAAAAAAAAAAATGTCTGCCAAGCACCCTCACCTTTGTATGTCTGTTTGTTAGCGTGCATTTTGGAATCTATTTCAGATTTTACATATGTGTAGCAGCATATAATGTTGGCGGCCTTTTTACAACGGACCCAGAACCCTGGGAGGCCAATCATTTACATTCATGTTCACACCTCTGTAAACGTATATAGCGCTCTAGTGGGAGAGGGTGTGACCCTTTGAAAGCACATCCAGTTTGTCTAGCTTGGACATGGAAATGACAGTGGCTAGCTAGGCTATTTGCGGTGCATAACATTGAGATAGCCATTTATCAACGGAAAGGTAAACAGTGGCGCAAAAGGGGTATGAAAACCTGGGCCCCTCTTACACAATGGCGGGATTCACAAAGTTAATCTAATGTACCTACAAGGCTGTATATAGGATTTTGTTCTTAAGCTTGGTTTATGTAATGACGGGTAAACAAAAAGGAAAAAAACAATGTAATGCTCATGACGTTAATGTGCGTATGTTTACCTATCCGTCACATGGGGGATTGGGGGACGTGGGGAATAAATGGAAAACCATCAATAAAAACATTTTTTTTTAAAAAAGGAAATGAAAGGGGCCTGCCACAAAATCCTCCCACTTTGTTAGAACCAGACACTTATGCTTTGCTGGTCAGCAGCCAACTCATAAGGAAATTGAGCAGGTATAAAAAACAGTAGTTGTTGTTCAGCCGGGGATGATTGGCCTATGAGTATCGACCCATCAAAGAAGACCAGTTGTGACATGCTATCTAGCCTACAGTTTGTAGAATGTGAACCAGTCAGATAAATATATAATACTTCTCATCAAAAAGAAAGGTTCAAATCAATGTGTAGACCCAACAGTGTGGTGAACTCTAGAGTAACATGGAATCTGAAAAAGCAGAACAAACACAGGAGGCAGCAGAATATGACATAAGAAATTAGAGACAGGAGACAGACACTTGCAGAGAAACACCAAACAACCAAGAACGTAGGCTGCTAAGCTGAGTGAGACAAAGAATTAAAATTACAAATGTGAAGTGACAAGAAGGTATATATGTGGCGGTCAGTCAAGGAAATAACCCATAGAAGTACAGAAATTGCCAGGCAGGGACAAGACATTCCCTGTCCTAAAATCTGCTATGCTCCAACTCAACCTTTAAGGACCCTGCCTGTAACCTGGAAGTGATGTGAGTGACATATTGCAAAGCCCATACCACTCAAGCACCGTGTTTGTTCATCGACCACCTGCCAAAGAAAATGTCATCCAATCTGCATCAGCCATGTATTGAGTCAATCCCTCCAAAGATGAAGCGGTCCTAAATGCTGACAAGAAGTTGGTACATTGCAATCTCCTCTCTGGCATGCACACAGAGTAATGAAATGATCCATATCTCTGTGAGATGTAGCCTTCTGTCTGGGAACCATAAAACATTTTACCTGATCATGTGGTAGCAGATCAGCAGAGGTTATTGTTGGCCGTGAGCCTGGCATAAGCTGATCATGCAGTGTCCTGCTTAGAATTTAATGTTGCAGCAGACCTGATTGCCCAGCTCTTCCCATAAAGACTGCCTCACTTGATAAAAAAAGTGGATCCAGGATTTCTCTGCTTTTTAAGGTGGAGCTGCACACCAACATTTCACTGAACCTTGTGTTCCAGGGGCAATACACATCTGTTGGCTGACTTTCTTCTGAGCTGGAAGCACGCTTGGTCACAGAAACTGAAGAAGAAAAACTGGTGTGTTGCCTTGTGTGATGAAGGTTGCTGCCTGTGGGAAGACATCCTTGGGTTATGCTTTTTATGAGAACTACATGCATGCTAATGTGCCAAGAGACCAGCTGTATAGACATGTGGAAGCTGTTTTGGGATTGTTACCACATTATGCTCCCATCACCCAGCGGCTCTTTATAAGCATCATCTGCATGCATCACCACAGTTCCAGAAGTAAGTTGTGGCCATCTGCTTTTGCTCAGGGGGAACCTCCATTTCTTTGATTTATCCCAAGTTGAAGGAGTATTTGTATAAACCCACATGCGTCTCCTGGAACCTTAACTACCTAATCTGCTCTTTCCAGTTTTATTCTTTGAAACTGTCAGAGTATTTCCATCAAGACCTGTGGGCACACCTGGAATGTAAGATTCCAAACACAACCACTAGTTCTTCACTTGTATAAATAATGCCTGCTTTCAGTATGAATAATGGTGTTCAGGCACAATGACCATGTACAGACTCACCTTTAGTGTAACCTTTGAGCTCATCTGGCTATTATGAGCAGCATGTGGGCATCACAGTGTGCCTGAAAATGTTTCTGGCAAGTGTACGTAAAACATTTCAAACTCTTGTTACCAACAAAGAGAACACAGGGCAGTGATGGGCAAACAGAGAGATATATTTTTGGGATTTGAAGAGTCACAATGTTTACTATTACTTCTCTAGAAAAGTATCATTATTAGACAGAGAAACTGGCTACTGTATTCTTTGTTTTCTTTGCACCTACCTGGGAAACACTGCTCCTGACAACGAAGAAGCAGAGCTAATAAGAGGTACCAGACTTCAATAGCATGTCTGATGAATGAGCAGGTGCTGTGGATGAGACAGGCTAGGGAGGGCTGAGAGCTGTGTCAGGGGTGGTGTGGGGGGATCATGTGTACTAATTTGTGTCAGGCAGTGAGTGGGAGGTACAGACCAGGGGGATGTGGTTGGGTGGGTGCCTCACAGTAGAAGTGGCAGGAGGCCCAGGGAACGCACCTTTTGACTTGCCCATGGAGGCCTGACTACAGTGCCGGGAGAAGTGTCTGGGGTTCAGGGCTTGGAGTGCTGACCAGAGTAGCACCTGAGGGTGTGGTGGGTGGGTGTAAGACCATGGGTGCTAGTGGGCACGGATGGGCACAGACCAGCTTGTCTTTGGCATGATTTTGTTGCTCCAATGGTGAGTCTATGCGGTTGCCACCATTAATTAGAAGCAGGATGGGGGAGGTGTTCAACACGTGCAGAAGTATCACCCAGACCCTCATCACCAGCAACTTAGCCTATAGCAAGGTACTCTATTGATCTTCCTCTCCAAATCAACCAGAGGACTTCAGGTGGAACAAAATGCAGCAGCCAAACTCACACTCAGTCTCCCTCCCTACCCACACACATCACCTCACATCTTAAAGAGCTCCACTGGCTCCCCATACACTAATGAGCACTCTTCAAGCTCCTTACCCACACATATAAAGCCTTACATAATCTCGGGCCCTTTTATCTGTACGCTGAAATAAATTTCCACATCATAAACAGAAACCTATGTTTGGCCGTACTCCTGCTCGCTCGCATATAACGCATCTTGCAGAACCAGAACGGTGGCTGCACCTTCTACCTCACTTAAGGCCTGTAACAACTTCTTCCTGTACATCAGAACCAAGGCTCTTTTCCTAGACCCCAGACTCGACCAACTTTGTACCATCCTTAGCTAGCTCCTGGGTACACGAGGACTCTACAAATAGTTACACACAAAAAACATAGCAAGTGAAAAACTAGTTGAAGTGGGTTGCAAAGAGGTAACCACAGGTTTTCTCTGAGTAGCAAGTGACATAGATGTTGCATATAACCACTTAATTCTCTGATTGAAACATATAGCATACTAACAGGACTTAAGCCAACCTTTGGAGCATTTTTCCAATTCATTGGTGTTTGCTGAAAAGCAACCTCAAGCAAGAGATTAATTTATTTATCCACTTGAGGTTGAGCAGACCATTTTGCAGCAAAACTTTCAAATAAAAAAAATTTGGCCATTTCAATGGAATATCAACTTAAAAGACAATGTTAAACTGATTCCAACCCATTTCCCCAAAATTATGTATATCTAGAAAAGTAAATAACATGCGTTGCAGGTCACTTCACATTTACTTACAAGAAGAACAAGCAATTTGAACTTCAGCGTTTAATTTTGCCAACAATACTGATTGTAATTGACTGTCCACAATAAACAAAATTCATTGTTTGAGTAGTGTTTGCTGCCCAAGATGACTTGTAAATTTTACCCAAATTTTATTACAAAAATTTATATTTCAGGTAACTTCTAAATCTTCTTATAATTTAATTCAGTTTTTGGCTCTATCATAAGTACATTAGATGCATTATACTATTTATAAATTATAATATTTCGGATGATGACTTAATACAGGAAGTATTTTATCGTCTTTTGGGCTTGTACAACAATTTCCTGATATAGAAGAAAGAAATCTGGGTGCTAAGTCAGATGATAAATTATATTTCATTTCAAATTAATTTGGTAACCTAGAGGATTTAGAAAATGTCTTAAATAAAATAAAGTTATCATTAGTTAGTGATAGACTAATCCAAGAGGGACCTCTATCGTTCATGCCTCCCATTTTTATAATACCATCTGGAGAAATGTATGAAGTTGATTTGCCCTTGACTATGAGCAAAATATTAGCGATCTTAATAGCTTGCCAGTGTGAACACAATGATCTTTCTGGATTATAGTCATTAAAGAACAAAGCTCCCACATATGTGGGTGGACAGGAACGAGAGGAAGTGGGCAATTGCGAATTGCACCCTACCAGTCACTATGCTTATCAAACAAAAGCAATCCAGACCAACAAATGCATCGCATTTGGGGATTCTTGCACGCAACGAAATTTGTTTTATTTATTTATATGTTTACTTACCTGTAAGGCTCTGTAATCCATAGATTACTAACCCCCACCCTGCCCCTCCCCCTCCCCACATCACCGCCCGGCAGGTACACCCACTACCGACCACTACTGTCCACATGGTGTGGGGATACTTATAAAAATTTTATATAAGCTCTCACACACCAGTGTAGGTAACCTGCTACCTCATACAACGCCCTAATTCCACAAAAATGATTATAACCACGAAAGGACTCCCTGTGGTGTGAGAAATACTTTAGAAGAAGGTGGTGAGAGTGCAGGGATTCTAAAAATCGGACTAAACATTTCTAGTTTTTCAAAGGAACTACTTTCATTTCAGAGACCCTAGGGGAAGGTTAACATCAAAGTCACAATGTCTAGGAGTATAATTCCTCCTGCATTAATAGGTCAACATGTTTTTTCCACTCCTTGCCCCCAAACGGGGTCCCTGAATTTCATCAGGACCAAGATGTATGGATTATATATATTGCGCTGGTAAAACCTTGCTCCAGTATTTGGGTGTGAGTCCACTAACCCGTGCACAATACTATTTTTACAGGAGAGCCAGTCCAAACTATTTTCTCACATTTATTATTTGTTGTTGCTGTAACAATAAGGTGGCACTGATTAAATATAGTCTATCTAGATCCATGACATTGTAAATGCATAGGAAAATAGTGGGCAAGATTCATACAGGTCTTTGCACACATAGGTGAAACCCATGTGAGCAGATACAGACATTCATAGAGGCAAATCCTGTCCCCAACACCGATCAAACATGGAGGACTATGTCCTTAAGTAACAAGAGTGCAATTGCAGGTGAAGGTGAGAATTGAGTTAGAAACACTGATTGCAATGTATTATTACACATCGCTTAGGGAACTGCAGACAAGATCTACTTGCGACCCCTCAGTAATTTGTAACCTGGTGTAATAAAGTCCTAAAATTAAAATGAGTTATGATTGGGGCTTTCCAAGGCGGATGACAAAACAAAACATCTATCAAAACATGAAAATCAGCAATTTATCACAGAAGTAACAAAATACAGATAGTCTTATTTTTGTCATTGCAATCCCTTTCACAGTTTTCATTGAATCAAATTTAGACATTGACTAATTTCTTCATGAGTTCTTAGTCTGTCGAGCCATTTCTGATAGATATTAAACACGATTGCCATGCTTTTCACTGCATTTATTTTCAGAAAATTGGTTTTGGTATAATATGCATGTCTTGCGATCGTTATTAGCCACTTGGTGGCTGTTCTAATATTATCGTATTGTCTGCACAGAACAGAGTGATTCAAGGTGTTCCGACTATCATAAGTAGAAACATTCTGACTTTATTGACTATTATCAAGAAATAGAGGGGCATATGTACAAGCCCCTATAGTGGCTTATCACGGCCTTGTAAATAAGCCCCATTTCACGCTATGCTTAGAGTGAAAGGGGTGGGCAGTGGGTGTCGCGGTGTGCGTTCCACCGCAACACCCATTGTTTTTGACACTTCCCCCTATTTACAAGGGAAGCATAAATAGGAGGCGGTGCCAAAATTAAGACCAGGAACCACCTGCTCGTAAGGTGGCGAAACGAGGAGAAATGCTTTATTTCTCATCTTTTTTGCTTTTTCCGTGTGTGCTGCTCAAGCAGCACACATGGAAAATGCAAAACATCTTGGATTGTTGATGTGTAGGAAGGTGACACTTCCTGCACATGAACAATCATGAAAAAAGACATTTTGTAACTTCCATCATCGCCCTAAGTTGGCAGGGTATGCTCAGACGTGAGTCCCTTGCTCACTTTGCCACAGGATTCAAGATAGCCTGGCTGATGAGGATTATGAATCCGAAACCGGTCCCAGGATGTTTGTTTCCGGTCCAGGGAAGACATGGCTTGGCAGTTCGGGCTGGACTGTTCCCATGAGGCACAGGGTCAGACTGATTTGCATATGGCCATGTCTGAACTGGGGTGGCAGAGTGAGCTAAAGAATGATGATGGATTAAATCCAGATCAGTTGACTGGGGGTGAGTGTTTGATTTGCTGAAATGCTCCGTCCATCATCCCCTTTTGTATCGCATTAAGCAGCACACATAGAAGTATCAAAATGGCATTTCTGGATTATTTATGTGCAAGACGGAACACCCTACAACACATAAACAATCTTTCCTTGCACGCAGACACCCTTGCACTATGTTGGAAGGGTGCCTGCATTGGCGCTACACTGCTAAGTGTAGCACCATCGCAGGTGGAAATGCAAGGCTGCACCACATCCTTGTAAATATGGTGCAGCCTTGCATTTCTGAAGAGGCGGAGTGAGGCGTTAAGCCATGACGTTTAATGCCTCCCTCTGCCACTTCCTTGTACATATGCCCCAGAAAGTGAACACAAGAGTAGTGATACAATGCAATTATTGTCAAGTTCATTTAGGGTTTCAATGTGCCTGAATAATTCTCAATCTAAAAGAATACATGTTTGACACTTAGGGCCTGATTTTGAATTAGGCAATGTAGTATGTATGGATGCTATTCAATTTGTTTCTTTATCTATTTATGTGCTTATTTATGGGGTTTTATAAAGTGCAGTTATCACACCAGAGGAGTCTTTTGGTGCTCAGTAGCAGAAGAGAAGGGATATACATCTGCGAGGCTATTTAGAAAACAACTACTTTTTTAAAGCTTGCATAATCTTCAGTAGCTGTGGTAGGGGATGATCTACAGCAGTATCATATTCTAGAGCCTGGCATTCTGAATGCTCAGTCACCCCATTTGGCACAATGACACGCTGAAGCTACAAAGCTAGCTTTGCTGCTATATCTAAGGTATCCAAGGTTTTTAGTGGCGACATAATATCTTAAAATTGCCTTCAAAGAACTTAGGCTCCGACTTATGGAGAATTGTATCCACGCTGCTACAAAAAGATACGTGTCTGCATAGGAAGTCAGTGTAATTGGCTGAGGTGGTTTGAAACAAGGTCAATTTTTTTTTGGTTGATGACGATTTTCACAAGAATATTTTAAGGTTAATGTAAGTGACTGATGAATTTTTAAGGAGTCCAAATTAGGCAGGGTTGCCATAGTCCAGGTGCAATGGAACAAAGGCATCGACAATCATAATCTTACCAGTGAAAGAGAGTATTGGCACAATGCATTGTAAAGGACAATTCTGATTAAAACATGGTTTGGTGCCATTGATTTATTTTTTCAAGATTCAGTTCGAAGTCTAATATAGCTGCTAGATCTTGTACTGAAGATCCTGACTGAGGGTAGTCGCCAAGTAGGGGGAACCAGAATAAGGCATTCCAACGATTGAATTTATTGAATTGTGTAAGAATCTCTGTTTTTGCAGGGTTACGTTTATGGTTATTTTTCTCCCATCCCGATGAAGATCACATCAGAGTTGCAGACACCACTGCGGTAGATTTAGAAGGGGCTTCATTTAAGCTGATGATGACCTAAGTATTGTCAGTGTATAAGTATGTGGTCACCTTCAATTGGTTGATCAAGTGGCTAATGGATGGATGTACAGGTTAAATAGTTTATCCATGCTGATCTCTACAAGTATGTGTTGAACTTGACCCTCTCTGCAGACACACTCTACATTTTGGGTGTGCCTACACTCCTTTTCATTTCTGAACCTATGTTTGTTGCCTTTTAGAAATCTGTGCATGTTATCACTGCTAACTAGGGCTAACGTGCTTGTGCTCACTCCTTAAAACATACTAAAATTGGCTTACACCCACTTAGCCCATTTAATTTACTTATAAGTTCCAGGTACAGTAGTACTGCATGTACCCAGGGCCCTTACATGAAATGCTCTTAGTGAACCTGCAGCACTAATTGTGCCACCCACTTTAGTAGCCCTTTAAAACATGTCACAGACCTGCCATTGCAGCCTGGTGCAATTTTAATCTGCCAATATGGCCTGGGAAAATAAACCATTCACCAGGCTTAAAACTCAGTTTTTGATACATATAAATGACTCTAAATTAGGCTCTAAACAGCCCTTAGGGCAGTGTGCATTGCATTCAAAAAGTGGGACATGTATTATTAAGTTTTACATGTACTGGTAGTGAAAAACTCCTAAATTAGTTTTTCACTACTGTGAGACTTATTTCTCATAGGAAAACTTTGTGTTACCTTATTACATTTAATAAGTGTGAACTATTGATTGGGAGAAGGTAGAAATGTTCTGTTTGGACTCAAATGAATTGCAAATTAAAATCCTCTTTAAAGGTAAAGTCAAAATTTAAATTACAATTTTGAAAATGCCCTTTTTAGCAAGTTGGCATTTTTCTGCCCTATACTTTCTGAGGCCTTCTCCAGCTCCCATCAGAAAGCATGTTGGTCCTAGACAGTGAACAGTAGGTCCTTGGTGTAGTTAGGAGAGGGCCACCCCACCAGAATGGGAGAGGCAGAGCCATTATCTGCCCCAGCTAAATTTCAAAAGAGCTGCATCTGCACACTCACATAGAACTTGACACACCAGACATCTTGGAAACTGGGCAGGGAGGAAGCAAATTCCAGAACCATCTGTATGCAGAAAACTCCAGAGGTTTTTTCCTGCATCAAAGCTGGCACCAGGTACAAACAGTGGACATTCAGGTCAACTCTTCAGTACACTCCTTGGCCTGTGTGGCACTGTAGAAGGAGGACTGCCCTGATGCCAAAGTACTTCCTTTCTGCTTGTCCTGCTGCTCTGCTCTTTGAGGAGGTACACAAGATCTGCTCCCTTCATCCCAGGCAAAGTAACTTCACGGGTCAGGTGGCTGACCATCTTTCTGTTGTACTGAGACACTATAAGCTTCAGAGGCCACCGTGCAACTGCCCAGCTGACCTGCTGCACTGGACCAGCCTTGGCCTGCAACTGGACCTTCTTGAGCCCTCCTGGCCTCTGCTGAAGTGAGTTCCTAATCCCCAAGAGCTTCCTCCTCAGGCCCTGGATCCTTGGCTGTCATCAGTTGAGCTCCTCCAGTAAAGAAAAGGAGAAATCTAAATGTTTTGGACTCTTTGCAACTACGAAAGGGCCTGTTCACACTGAGATCTCCCCATCCACAATGACCACCAAAACTACGCTCAGTTGGAACCCACTCTTCACGCTGACTGTGACCTCGAGTGATGACTAGCAATGTGAGATCTGCACTTAGCACTAAAGCATCAACATACCGTGATGACCACCAACTCGAAGCTCCAGCAACAACCATCTAAACCCCAACAGCAATTACCGTCCGCGACGCCAGTCCTGCTCTTCATCTATAGCAACGACCATCGGAGATGCTCTCCTCGCGGCCTCCTCCACCAAAGTAAACTTCCCGCTGGACTTTAAGAAGGGAATATTTTCAGCAGGATTAAACTGGAGCCTGTATCTGGACCACGCTTCATCGCAGTCAGTCTGAACCTAAATCTTTGAAATTGTATAGCTCCGGTTTACTGACTTGATTTTTGTAGTTTTGGTCTCATTTTATTTATTGAATTGTACTCTGTGTTCCTAAGTTTGTGTGGATTTTTTCTTGTGTGCTGTGTTTTCATTTTATTATTTTCTGTGTGCTGCATAACTACCTTACACATTGCCACTAAATAAAGCCAGATTGCTTTTGTGGCAAGCTACCAGAGGGGTAAGAATAGGTTAATTTAGTGACATTTGTGATTGTTGCTTGAGAAATGTTTCACCCCCCACTCAACCAATTACACAACTTCTCACAGTAGGGAAGTAGGAGAAGTAGAAAAGGCTGCCAGTGGGACCTGCTGTGTTGTCTTAAAAATAAAAATAAAAAATCCATTAAAACGTCTTCTTTTTTATGTGAAAATATTAAAGGAGGATTTTGTGATCATTGGTATCAAATGCAGAGGTTGGGCCCAGCGGTACAGGAGTGTACCTACACCCGAAACCCCGTTATTTTTTTATCACCCTTATGTCATCAAAGGTTTAGGTGATGAACCCAGTCTGAGTAGGAGCCATGACATTGTGCTTTTCAACATCAGATTGAAGTTGATAGTGACTACTCAATCAAAGAGCCTTTAGATTAGTAGGTGTAGTTAGATGGGTCTGAAGTTGGTTTCCTTATCGGGAGTTAGGTTAGAATTTTTAGAATATACCTTGTGACAGCCTTTTTAAGAACATATGCGCATCCATTTTAGATAGAATAGAATGTGAATACTTGAACTGCTTATCTTCATCTTGTTACTTGCAAAAAGAAAGCATGTTGCTATGAACCAAGTGTATATAAAAAAGCTTCAGAAGATGTAATGAATTAACTCTTGCATATTTAAAACATTGAATGCCCCATGATTTAAGGCAGTTGCCTGGAATAAAGAAATGTATTAGTAATCCTGCATGATAGCCAATGTAGTGTTTGTTGAATTGGAATTGTCTATCTGTTTATGGAATAAAGTGGTGCAGTGATTAAAACATATTTAGATAGGGGACATCATGATAATCCTATGATTTTTGTTATTTATTTAGTATACATCCAAAATAACTACTCACCACAAAAATGAGAACTGACCCAACGAGTGAATAGTTCAGATATCCATAGTTCTGCCATAAATGTTGCATGTAGAGAATTGAAATAAACGGGAAGTTTTAATTTGTTCGGGAAAACTGACTACAAACTGTATTCAGTTTGTGCTTGTTATATTGTATACAGTTACAGAAAAATAGCATTGAAAAACATCACCTGGTGTCTATAGCAACAAAGACAGAGTGAATGGAGTGCTGGAGACCACACCACTGACAATGTCTGCTCCTTTTTAACTCAGTGTCTCTTGTTCCTTTATCCCATTCACCCTTGCTTCATCAGTTTGGTCCTGGCTTCCTTGTCTACTTTCACGGGGTCAGGCGTAGGCAGGAGTGGGAATGCACATTGTTCTCATTTTAAAAATGCCCAGTTTAACATTAGTGTTCTTAGTCCTGACAGTTAGCCACATTATTTTCGTTTCCACCGCTATCCTTTGCTGTGTGCACATCAGGGCTTCATCTTAGCATATTATTCTCTAAATATTATCGTGCTATGGTTCCGCGGTTTTCTTGGTCTGAATCAGTACCAAACTTTCATTTGGTGACATTAGTTTCGTGAGGGGTTCTTTGGAATTGTTGTCATGCACTTTCATGATGTCTTGGTGTACTGCATTCGGACACCTTCCTGGTTAAGTGGCACTTTAATCAAATGTGAAATAAAATAAATAATTTAAATATGCTGTTCAACATTCGTTCATGGATGGCTGTTCATGGTTGTTCAAATCAGTCTTTGGGGAGCATGCAAGTCTTTCTTTTGTGGACATCTTAATCTGCTTTTTGGCAGGCAAGACGTGTCAATCAATGTATGAATACATGCATAAATGCAAAGATGTACATTTTTCATGCTTTGAGTGAGTAAGTAAGTAAGTAAACTTTATTGCACAGTTAATTAAAACTATTACAAACAGTTTCCAGTTTTGCACAGTTTCAAGCTAAAAAAGAGAAGACAGCAAATTAGTTCAACGCTAAAAAGGCTATTTGTTCAGAGTACAAGATAAAAGCTATAAAACATGCGGTTAATAATTTCTGAGCCTCAGATAAACATAAAGGCTGGCCCAGAAATTCCCTTTTCAGAGCCCTTTCTGCTACAGGGGATGTTTGGAAGGGAATAGAGTACCATTTGTACGAATTATTAAAAGCCTTAATAAGGCAACCAGGGGGCAGTTGGAACGATTTCGTTGGTCACTACACATATGAGGCTGTTCTGGTCTTTAGAGCAATTAGCCAGATCTAAATATGCGAGGTTACCAGGGCATGATTTAAATTTGTGCTAAAAAAATAAATAAAACAAAAATAAAGGAAATGCCTATGCTGTTCTTCCTTTTTCTTCGCTGGGATATTTAGGAGCTTTTCTTTAAATAGGTCATGAAAGTGTGTTCTCCTCTGCATCCGTACTCCTGTCTCCACGAGGTTCTATTTATTTTTAAGTCGAGCTTCGGTCGCTGCTAAGAATTTTACCATCCGGCAGTTAAATTGGATATCATTGCCACTAAAGCATGCCAGCACCGCTTGCCTTCAAGTCCGAATCTGTTTTCTGTTAAAGAGCGGTCTCAAGAGGACCCGTCGATCTTGTAATAGTTCCCTGCAAATGGTTATCAGATGCACTATATTTTCTTCACCTCCGCCGCAAAGACGACACTTTACTGGTGTCTGGGCCCATAACCAAGGGGGTAGATGATTTGCCGAGGGTAGCAGCCCTAGGCGCAACTTCAAAAATGTCTCTTTTGTTTTTTTTGAGCAGCCAGTCTGGAGGTATCTTTGAGGCAAGGGTTTAATGTAGGATTGTATTGTAAGCCAGCCGTGTGCACGCTCTGCTAGGGACGCTTTGTCCTGCAAGAGTGATTCTTTCCTGATAGTCTTGTTTACTGCTTTTTTTAAGCCTGCCGGGGCCCCTGGAAGTTCCCATAGCTGTCGTAGCCCCAGTTGGTTGATGGCAGCCTCCAAATAGTGCCTTGCAGGGCAAGTTTCTTTGGTTTGTAGCTCCTTCCACAGGAGAGCATTTAGCGTATTCGATTCTCCCCGGCTTATTTTGTGCCAGCTTTTTATATATGATCCTTTGCGTGCCAGCTCTTCTCTTTGGAGCCCAAATTCAAGTCTCATCTGTGCGGGAGATGTGTAACTTGGCAAGCCGAAGATCATGCGCAGTGCTCTTGCTACGGTGCCATCAACTGTAGCAGCATCCCTCCCTCTCATAGCCTTGCTACCATAAGTGATCGCTGGAATTAGCTTTGCTTGGATCATCTTTATAAGAGGAAGGAGGTTTTGACTGGTGATTTTGTTTTTTAAATTTCTTAAAGCTACCCAGCCATTAGACCTTTCTTTTTTATGGCGTCATATTGTGGCTTGAAATTGCCCTTGTCGTCTATGATGACCCCCAAATATCTGTATTCACAGACGTTATCCAGCTTCATTGATGCTAAGAACCAGTTGTTTGTGATTCTCTTTTTGTGGATGTTATTACACATGACTTTGGATTTCTCTTGGTTAATGCTAAGCATATTTGTTACAGAATATCGTGATGTTGTCCAACAACCGCTGTAAGCCTACCGGGGTTTGGCTTATGAGTACCAAGTCATCTGCATAGAAAAGGTTGGACAACTGGGTGCCCCCTAGCTTGGGTGCGTGCAAGTTGCTTTCATTCAGCAAAGTTGATAACTTTCCCATGAAAAGATTGAAAAGTGTTGGGGCTAGCACACAACCTTGTTTGACCCCTGTGCTTGTGGGGATCTTCTTCGATAGATATGCACCGTTACCTAGTTTAATTTGCACCCAGGTGTCGCTATGCAGGAGGATGAGTTGGTTTAGGAGCAGTGACGGGATGTTCAACTTTCTTAATTTTTGCCATAAAAGGTTTCTATTGACCCGGTCGAATGTGGAGCTGTAATCGATGTAGCCCAGGTATAGTGGTTGTTTTGCTGCAAAAGCATGAGGGATAGGGCTAGAATATTGGTAGTTGTCCCTGTATTTTTGCAGAAGCCGGTTTGATTGTATGGAATTGCGGTAACTTCTATTGCCCATGATGTTAATTCTTGGAGTAGTAGGCCTGCAAAGTATTTAGCGTTGTTGACAAGTAAGGATACTAGCCGGTAGCTTCTCGGGTCATTTCTATTTCCATTTTTATAGATTAGGGAGATAATGGCTCCCCTCCAGGATGTTGGGATTAGTGACGTTTCTAAGATCTTGTAAAACATTGGTTTAAGAACGGCGGCCCAGAATTAGAGGTCTTGTTTAAACAAAATGGGGGGAATCCCATTTGGCCCTGCCGCACCTTCTCGTCTTCCCTTTGAAATTCTTTTACATATCCGCACAGTCGTAATTAAAATGTCCTATGCAGATGCCTGGATTTCATTGGATTCTTGTAGCCGAACTTTAGAATCATGTGAGGAATTATGTGACCCTCGCCTGGTTTCTTGAGTTTCATTAAAAGGTAAGCCAAGAAAAGTTGTTCAGGCTTCTTCTGTGGCATAAGATTCAATACCCTTACTCCCTTCGCTTGTCAGATCGTTGATCTTCTGCCAGAACTGTGTAATGTTACCTGTTTTAATATCATGTGATAGTTTGGCCTACAGAGTTTCTTCTGCTTCTTGTTTAAGTCGCCAAATCAGCCTTCTGCGGTCACCCTTTAATCGTCTCAGTTCTTGTTGAGCAGCAGGGTCTGTCCTCAGTCTTTGAAGTGTTTGATTGATCAAGGTCTTAAGCTTTTTTATATGAATATTATTTCTGAAATTTAAATTTAAATTGCTCTTGTGCCCCATAACTTTGACCGTCCCTTCAGCGTGGCCATTGCCCTTTCCAGCTCCTGTTTTATTTCGTAATGTTCTTGTAAACACCTCCCAGCTGTCAATCAGGTCTGTTGTTCCTGTTTGCACTTCACCTAAAACCTGTTTAGCATGAAGTAGGAGACTTTGTGGGTCATCCGTTCTACATTTTACCCGTCTCTCATTCGCAGTGTATTCCAAGCTGTGTGTGTCAGCTGTAGGTGGGTTTAGTATTGAGTTGGCGTCAATGATAACTTCCTGGGGCAAATGCTCAGTGTAGTCTTGTGAACCGATGTGGAAATCCTTTGCCCTATGGTACAGATTGCTTGAAAGGAATGTAAAGTCAATTGTGGAACTGGCTGTTGTACTGTGAAAGATTGCTGTTTGAGGGCGGTCCCCTGAGAATCTACCATTAAGTGCTCGGAAGCCCAGTTCTTCTAGAGATGAAAGCAGTCTCCGTGCTGTTTTCGAGCTTGTGCCCCCTGAGGTGTTATCTTGAGAATTTGGCTCCAAGCAAATGGATCCTCCACATGGGTGCTATCAATAGTTGGATTGCAGAGCATATTTAGATTGAAGTCACCACTAATAATCCAACTGTTTGTATCCTCAACATTTAACAATGTTGTGATCTCTTCCTTCAACTGCTGTGCTCCACTGTTTTTTTCTCGGGATGTAGATAGAGGTTTATTAAAATTAGTTCTTCCAAGTTGGTCTTCCCCCTAATTGAAATTCGTAGCACTTGCATTGCATTTGGCGGGGTTAGTTTATGTGCAAGGGGTACTACTGCAAAAATGCTCCCTATAAAACTATATATGGCAAGGCCACCCTTTTTACGGCTAATCCGTGCATTTTGCGTGGGAGGAATGTAATTCAGATTATAGCCGGGAAGTGCCGGCAGTTGATCGGACCATGTTTCTTGCAATGCAATAATATTGAATCTTTTCAAATAGTTATAAAGTTCTGTATCAGTCAACTTATCACTTAGGCCAAAAATGTTCCAAGAGTGTTGGAAGAGTTCTCGTCATTATACTTATTTTGTCATTGATTTTCTGTTTTGACATTTATAGTCCTCGAGAGCCAGCTCCAGTCTTGATAGGCAGCGCTTTTAGTGGCGAACTATCTTTTATTGCTTCGCTCTCTAAGGTCTGGGATGTCAGTGGTGTTGCTGCGAGCTCCACGCAGTACCAAAAGTAATCGTGGATTTGGATCAGATTGACCATTCTCTTTCTGTTGTTCGCTGTCTGGTGCCAGTGGATCGGGGTATTTTGGTTTTGAGAATGGTTGGAGCTTTATACCCCAGGTGTTGAACTTGGCTTGTTCTTTTAGTACTCTCTGAGCCACTTCTGCGGTTGACCAAACTGTTTTTGTTGCTTCGGCCCCCGGGCGATCCAGTATATCTATGAACTCCACTGACTCCAAGTCACTGGTGGATATATTTTTTAGACCGATTTTGGAATTCAGTAAGCGTAGTATGTTCCCCCTATTTAAGATGTCAAATGAGCCCTTTGATTTATACTCCGGGAAGAACATGATTGTGGGGCTGTTTGCCTGCCCCATCTCGTGTTTGTTAGGCTGTCGTGAGTGATGGTAGGAACATCACCTGAGCCATGGTGTTTCTCGCTCAGAGTTCCTCACCCTGAGCACTATTTTCCTTTCCCTGTGTTGACTCTAGGTTGCCTATAATTGCTGATGTTAATATGGCCCCTTGTGGATGACCTGTTTCGTTTCTATTAATGGGGCTGACAAGCCTGCTGTTTCGAGTGGTATCATTTTCTTTTTGCATCTCTTCCTGCTTCGAACTTTCCCTGAGATCATGGACCAAATCTATTTTATTGCTCCTGTGAGCATGACCTGCTTCTTTTTTTGTGAATGGCACTAGTGGCTGTTGTTCTGTTAAATGTAGTATTCTTTTTGGACTTTTGCTTCTCTTCTTGAATCGAGTTTTCTCTTGAGTCTGGATCCGTATCTATTTCTTTGTAGTGCTCGGCTGACATGTCTCTTTCTGGTTCCGAACTTTCCCTGAGAGCATTGACCAGATCTTTTTCATTGCTCCTCCGAGCATGCCCCGCTTCTTTTTTGTGAGTGACGCTAGTGGCAGTTTTTCTATTAAAAGTCATGTTCTTTTTGGTCTTTTGTCTCTCTTCTTGAGTCGGATTTTCTCTTAAATCGTGATCCGTTCCTATTTCATTGCAGTTCTCGGCTGGCACATCTCTTACTGGTTCCGATGTCAAACTCCCTGTACTGTTATTTTTTTCTCCAAGTATTGCAGGGATTTTTTCTTTTGGTTGCGGCCCTTCCTTCTCTGCTTTCTCCCTTGTTTTGTTGATTGTAGGTCTTCCAGTGGTTCTTTGTTTTGTGGGATTTCGCCCAGTAGTGTTATATTATTAGGTGATGGCCGTTGACATCCACTGTCCCTTAAAATCCTGTCTATTCCTTGCCTTGTTAAGTCTGCGGCTTCCCCTCCTCCTGCTGCCTTTCTTGAGTCGGTTTTGCAGTCACCAGACTAGGTGCCCGGGAACCTGAGCTCTGTATCGGCCATGCTTTGTTTCTTAGCTGGTCCAGACCCTTTGATGGGGAATTTTTAGTAGCCTCCCTGATGTCTGAGAGGAGATTACCCATTGCCTTTGGGAGTGTAGCCAGTTTGTCTATGATTGTTATACATGAGCAGTTGGTTTGTGTTAATTGTGTCTCTGCTTGTGCCCTTCTTACAAAATTATTGAGCTCTGCTAGCTTACCGCCAATATTGGCCACGAAGATGGAAAGCGAGTTAACGACAAACAATTGGAGATCCATCTTGTCTGATTGATATTGGATGGCATTTACGGACATTTGCATTGTGTGCAAAAGAGATGCCCAAATGTCTTCTTTTGTTTGTGGAATTTCCTTACCGGATTTAGAGTTTGGTGCATTCTTGATCATGCCTGGGGGTTCATCCTGTTGAGCCGCAGAGTAGGAGGCTACCAGTTCTTCACACTCTTCTTGAGTGAGGTACGGGGATTCAAAATCCGTAGTCTGCAGTGATTTAATAGGAGAGGTGGCTGGGCCCGATATTCGAAATTGAGTTTGACTGGGCACATAGCTTCTCTTAAGTTCTTCGAGTTGTAGGTCAAATTGATGGTCAAATGAAAGAGGTGCAGGCCGGCCTTGCACTGTAGATTGTGGTGCAATTGATAAATGAGGAGACATTCTCTCTGGTGTGTCAGCCGATATAATAAGATCGTTCTTTCCCTTAATGTCCTCTTGCCGTGTCACCATGCAGTCAAACATTGGGAATGTGTGCTTGTCGTGCCCTGACTCAGCTTGAGGTGTCGGATCACCATATCCTTTGGTTTCACCCTCATTTGGCGAATTACGATTCCTGGGCAAGTTGAAGGCTGGTTCCACAAGCCCTTCAGTATTGCCTGGCAGTCCCTTGTTATCGTTCAGCGATTCAGCTACCCCATGCTTTACTAGGCCCGGGGGGCTCATCATCTGTTGTTTTTTCTTTTCCGAGCCGGTGCTTGAGGAGAGTTTTTGGGGCTCACTTTCATACTTATTATTGCTTCCACTCCCATTAGCCATTAGCTTCGCATCCTGCCGGTCCTGTCGATCCAGCTCTTGATCCTGCATTTTTAGGCTTGTGGGGACAACATTTTCTGTTCCCCTATTCGGCTATGTTGTGTTTCTGTGGACTGCCTCTTCCATATTACTCCCCTCTTCTCCAACTTTGGCTAATTCTTTTTTTGCATCCGACTCCTTCCCCAGATACCTCTGCTGCTTTGGGGGAAGGGCCTTGCCGGGTTCCACATTGCGGCTGTTCAGACATATGACTGTGCCGACATCTTTGATAAATGAAAACTTCATATAGATTTTCGGTTGATACCCGGGCTTGGGCGGGTTAGGTACACTTGCTACTACTCTCACTTTGCTGTTTGGCAAAGGCTGAGGGCTTGTGAGTAGAGGAATCTGGGTGGGTCAAGAAGATCTAGAGTGTTTCTTCCTTTTCATCCACCCCTTTCCACCTCGGGTAATCCTCGTTGACCTTCATAAGGTTAACAGGTTTAGCAGATGGTGGTTGGTCCCTTGACTTTCCCAACCTCATTGCTTCTTTCCTAAATTGGCCCCTTCCTCGTCCTTTTGCCGCTTTCCCTCCTTTGCTCCTTCACTCCTACCCCTCTTTCCAGTCTGTTCTGTGGCGTCAGTTGCAAGTTACCAGTTTTGCCCAGGTTTAGCGGTGCGCTGGGTGGGAGTGGGGGTGAGTGAGGAGTATGGGTTGGAACCGCTTGGAATGAGTTGGAGTAAGTTGGAGCTGTATGGAGCTAATTAAAGTTCCTTGTAGCTGGTACAGTAGTGGTACAAAAAAAGATCCCTGGTGAGCGTTGGTAAGTACGGTACATTGATGAAATGCTTAATGATTGGTAGCCGGTAAAGGTGTATGCTGTTAACAGCGAGCAAGCAAGCAAGCAATGAGATTATGCAGTAATGAGCAGTTTGATGGTGATCACAGGCTTGTCACGTTTGTCAGCTGATTATCGGCTTCCTGGATTCCGATGAACTGGTAATAGACCAGAAATAGGTCCTGCTGGTCTGTTCTCCACTCCTGGGGAAGCGAGGCAGGGGTAGGTGTCCCTGGGCTGGCGGGGGGCCTTGTTGAATATGTTGTTGTCTCTCTTTGGTGGGAGCCCTGGGCGATAGGTAGAGGTGCAGTGACAGCCAAACTAGGTCTGACTGCCCAGTAGAGGAGGGGGGGTGGAGGCACGGTGGAGAGATGGGTGGAAGAAGAGAGGGAGTCAGAGAGAGAGTGGGGTGGAGAGCAGGGCGCACTGGAAGCTGCAAGCCGACCCCAACCTAGTTGGTTTTCTTTCCGCGCGCTTATCTGGGCTCTTCAGTTAACAGCCACCCATAAAGGTGTCCGCGCTCCCGCACCCCCTCCCCCAGCTGCTCACCTGCAACTTCTGCTCCACACAGCTTCAAAAACAGTGCTTCAGTTCAGCCTGGCTCCACTGAACTATCCCTCAGCTTTAGTTCACCCTTTGCTCTTGTGTCCCCGTCACTTTGTGACCTTGGAAAGCCTTGGCAAGCCTCGTAGTGACCCTAGATTTTGCCTTTCACTGACATCGGCCACCTCTCTGAACTGCGCCTTGGCTGCCCGGTATCAAGCAGCACAAAGCAAGCACGACTGCAACAGGGAAGGCAGACAGATCGGTCAGGTGGCCGCGGCTCTGGTTCAAACCCGAGCTCTAAACCTCATCCTTGGCTGCAGGGACAAAGGAGACCAAGGAGACAGAGGTACGGGCAGAAGGCTGAAGGCTTTTAGGCCTCGAGCTCGAGCGTCTCCCCCTTGGGCTTCCTCCCTGTGCTTTGCTCCACGCTCATTCCACACCGCACCCACTCAGAAATCCAGTGAGAGTCCAGCAGAGGTTGCCAGGTTGCCAGATAGAAACGTACCCCTCAGTGCACAATGCAGACCACTCCGGTGGCGCTCGCAGCACTCGCTGCACCCGCGGCAGCTGCCCAGACTCTCCCGCCTCCTGCCTCCGCCTCTAGACCAGTGGATTTCCGCAGCTCTATTCGCTGGTCGCGGAACTCACTGCACCCGCGGCCTTCCAGTCTATCTCGTCTCTGCCTCGACCGACTCGTGGCTGCTCGTTACACTCCTTGCTCTGAGTGGTCACGCAGAAAAGCCACAGCACCCTCCTCCTGTGGGTGCCCGGCTGCCATCAAGAGAACCTCAGGGATAACCAGGCCGAGCCGAGCACTAGTGAGGGCGGGACGAGACTTGGACACGCTCAATTGCACTTGGTCGCTTGATGCTGGACACTGGATGCAGCCGGATGCTGCCCACGGCCCCGGCAGAACTGCGTTTAGTTAGAGCCCCGGTGAGGGAAACTGGAGCTAAAGGCAGCGGGGAGCCGAGAGCTGTGAGCTCTACCGCTGCAGTTCTATCTCCTGCTGCTCACTCGCTGCAACTGCTGGTCGAAACAAAATGTGGTAACTGGATCTGCTCCTAACGGTTTCAACAGGGAAAGACAGTGGATTCAATGCAGTCTTGGACACAGTAATGCTTTGAGTGGTGCAACGTCATAAGTAGCCATAGCTGCTACAGCCTTTGATTGTATTACACTTCTCTGCTTATCCAGCAGTCATGATGCAAGGTCATGATATGGTTAAATAATGTCAAATAACTGGCAAAATCTAAATTCATGTTATCATAGAACAGGTTTCGGTAAACTAATTAAAGGAAATATGAAGCTTTTTATAGTTCTCCTGCAAATGTTATATATTGCATATGAATAACTAATATATAATCATATTTAATATGTATGAACGTATAATGTATAAAAGCACTGTAAGACCTCCTCACTCTGAACCACTTCATTATATAGTAATACATTTTGCAATGGCTGACGTTGTACCTAATCTCTGCATTTAGAACAACAAAAAAGAAACAGTACAAACTTGGCTCAATGACATGAACCTTAATGTCTTCAAACCCCAACTTTCACCCAATCCTATGTCACTTGAATTCACCCTTGGACACCAACCTTAATCTGAAGTAACACATAGCCAAATAGACAAAAGAGACCTGGTACCAGTGCTGCCTTCTAAAGAAAATGTAACTGTTTCTTCCCGAAAGTGACTTCAAACCTGCTGTTCAAGGCATCGTACTTGCGCATCTGGATGGTCATAATGCTCGTCTCGATAGTCTGCCAGACTGTCACCCTTTAAGGCTTTCTTGCATAGTGGAGCATGTCTCATGCAGGACATGAATACAGGGCCGGATTGGCCTTAGCGGGCACCGGGCGTTTCCCGATAGGCCGCTAGGGTGGGGGGCCGTTTTGGGGCAGGGTTGTACAATACAAAAAAATAATAAAAAAATGTACACTTACCTTGCCACTGGGCCCTGCGTCTCTGCTCCTGCTCTCCTCGCGGGACGAGAGGAACAGAAAGCCGTGAAGAACGTCCAATGCAGCGTTGTAGTTGGTAAGCAAGCAGGCTGCCCTGTGATTTGGTTTAAGTGTCCTGGTTTGATGCTCAACCAGGGAATGGGGGTCTAGGAATGTTCTCCGCGCAAGCTGTAATGCAGCCTGCATAGAGAATGTGGAAAGTGCGCATGACTAGTTTGGGCGGGCCAAGAGGGACGACCATACATTCATTGCACACTTAGGAGTGGGCAAACCACTTCTCCCCTGCCCTGCTCTGAGACCAGAGCAGTGCCGCCCACCCGCCCGCCCGCAAAGGAAACATAAAATGATGACAACTCAAAGTTATTATCATTTTATATTTCCTTTACACCACTGCTCAAAAGCAGTGGGGCAAGGCTCCTCCGCCAGAGAGGAGGAGCCGCCACTGCCCTGTACCCATCAGTACTGCCCCAACGCTGCTCCAATTTAGGAGAGTTTAGATGGTCCTCTTTAACCGCATGCGCGCTAGCGGTTTTCCCGCTGCGCGCTGCGATTTTAAAAATCCCGCGTTACTTGACAAGGTCAGCTCGTCATACGTGTGGCGCTGGTTACGCCCATGACGAGC
The DNA here is from genome assembly GCF_964261635.1 of Lissotriton helveticus. Lineage (NCBI taxonomy): Eukaryota > Metazoa > Chordata > Amphibia > Caudata > Salamandridae > Lissotriton > Lissotriton helveticus. The sequence goes on from NC_136069.1 coordinate 647,693,591, forward strand.
TGAGCTCGTCACGAGCGCAGAAGGGGTTAATAAAATACATCAACATGGATTACCCATTCACAAAGCTGCTACTTCTTTTAAAACTGACCTTATTCTTGTCTTTGACCCTGCACAGCACTCTGTTACCTTTTGATTAGGTTCATGCCATAGAAAGGCCACATCAATACATATATTTTGGAGCACAATGGGCTCTATTATGGGTTCTTTGTTCATTCTGTTAGGGTAAGTGCATATAGCTACATATAGATTTACTATTCTGAATTTCATATCTAGGTACCTATATAGATATTGTTAATGTTCTCATAGCTAGAGATAAGAATAGAAAATCTATATATACCTATGTATACTTCTCTGTCGGCGTTTTGGTCACCATACTCTTAGAACTAAATAGTCAGTACACAATATTCCGTACCGACACCGCAGGCAGAATAGCACGCATTCAGAATGAGGCTTTAGATTATGATGGTCTCAATGGCAACTTCATTCAAGAAATTACATCTGAACAACTAGACTGGCCTTTACAGGTAGTGACAATTTTGCAGTGTTTGAATTTGCAAGATGTCAGCACTTCAAACTTGCCCTGTAACATTGCTTCAGCAACCTATGAACTATTCAATCTTTTTCTGATCTGTTTATATTCTTCGAGAAACCATGGGTATCCATGGTCAATTCATCCTTACTATTGGTATGACTTCATTATACAAGCTTTAACCTACTGCTAATGCCTGCCTTGCTTTCCACTCTTGTTAAGTTCTCTCTGCATTTGGGTGCCACGTGATTTGTGAAGTAAGATAAACTCAAGATGATGATCAGCAGAAAACGCAGTACGGCAGGGACAAGACTCGTTGAGACATTCCTGGTAAGTGTGCTGCGAAATAGTCAATTCTGTTCCTGCTAATGACATTATAGATGCAGGAAAGAAGAGCATGCATTCTTCTCTCTGTTGATGAGTGTAAAAAAACATATGAAACCCCCATAAGCTCAAAGAGAAGCGTTGGATGAACTGATGACGTTGTTATAAGTGCTTCAATCCAAAAGCAAGTCGGATTTCAAAAGAAAAAAAAAACATACATTTGATTGCACTATGGGACAAGAGGATGTGATGAGAAAAGCACTGATTATGAGGCAGAGCTTAGAAACGTATTGATGGTTTAGACTTTGTAGTCGCTCTTCTGTGGTTGCTATGAGGCAGGTTAATATTTGGAAAAGTGTTAGTTTTAGTCACACAAGGCAGTTGCTTGAAATGAGGTGCCTCTGAAATGTACTTTAATCATTTTCGGGCTCAATACGCAGTAGCGTAACGAAAGTTTAATGGCCCCCCCTGCAATGTACATGGATGGGCCCCCGCTCCGGATTTAATAGGGAGAGCTCGGGCCTAACTACTGTGCTGAGGGGGCCCCCTGCAGCTCGGGTGCAAAACCATTACCGAGGGCAATGCGGGGGCCTGTGTTACGCCCCTGTCAATAACATGGATTGCATCGGGCCCAGTAGAATTTTGAAACGTTTTCAGCTCCACACCAGGGCAACAATGGCCTTCATGCCAAAAGCAATCTTTTGCGCCACTTGCTAGACCCAACTACTGGTGAGTCATAATGATCTAGGTAGTGCAGAAAATCAATAGTAATCTACTAAATCCAGTGGCGAAACTATATGAACTGTGATCATCTGATCGACATCCTGGTCTCTGAAGTAACATCTGCTGCCTTTTGCCTGACAGTGAGAAGGACTGGATCTAATCTCTGCCTCCTCTACATAGACAACTTAAGTAAGTCCAAGGGCGTGTTGGCTTGCTTCATTCAAGAAGTCTCAGGGCCATCAAAGACTTTGCTCTGACACACACTTCTGGCGGACATGGTTCTCCCTGAGTCCTACCCTGCTGGGTTAACCCAAAACCAGTCCAGGGCATGAAACCAGGGTCCCTGCAGCTGTTTGCCAACACTCTGATCAAGATCACAGCGGAGATCATTGGGGAAATTCACCATGTCTGCCTGCCTCAATGCAATGGAACTCAACAACAGTCCAGTGTGGATTGCCACACATCACCGGCATCCCGAGGTGAAGGGGCATCCCCAGTGCGGGACCGATCGATGGAGACTGCTGCATCTGCCTTCTTCTTCCAGCTTGCCGAGGCTACAGTGACTGCCAATGCAGCACAAAGTGGTAAAGGTAGATGCACAGTTCAGCTGTATAGTTAAGTAATCCTTTATTGTAACTTGGTTCCAGGATAGGAGAGTAGAAGATAGGTAGTAGAAACAGCCCCACCAGGCACATGCTCCTAGAAGCTCAGCCTGAGATGACCACCTGACACTGGCAGGTGCTTCCACGGCATGGAACTTAAAGTGATGGCAAGCCCACTAAGACTACCTGTGTTTGAAAGCAACACTGGAGGAAGAGTTTGTACTGATGTTATGTGTATTTCAGAATGATCTAGGACGCACTGACAGGGGTGGGAGGGGTGGAGGGCGGGGAACTTTGGGGGTTTGTTCTATAAACGGCACGAATGCAAGATGTAATATCAGTTTGGACTCGTAATGACTGAGACATGTTGTCTCCAATTATATTTTGCTCTTTGCATTCACTTGCCTTAACATAAGATCACTAAATAATCAAAGCTACAACCTGCATGCGTTCTACCACCCACCAGGAGATAACGCAAAGTTCACAGAGCAACTAATAGAGATCATAACTGCCAACTCTAACCCGGATGCCAACAACATATTCCTAGGTGACTTTAACCTCCACTGGGACGACGGCAATGACAAACTGGTTAACTCGATTAAAGACTTCCTCAATGAGCTAAACCTTACTCAAGCATGCACCCAGCCCACTCACTCACAAGGAGCGATTTTAGACTGGATTATTTCAAAAAACAAAGAGACATCAATCCTCGCTATAGACCCGTGTGATTGGTCTGACCATCACGCCATAACATTCGTGATACCTACAATGAAAAAGGGCAGGACCGTGCAACCCCGCAAGTTCAAAAAACTGATCCGAGATACAAAAGAAGCTAATATTGAACTATTGGTTGAAAGATGTGAGAAGGACCTGAAGCCTCGTAACAACAGGCAGAATGTCAATGAGCTGACGGATCACTACATAACTTCGATCGGTAATATAGTCAATGACACCTTGCCTCAAAAACTGAAAAGAGTCTCAGAAAAACCAAAAATCCTTGGTTTAATGAGGCACTGAACGAGGACAGGCGAAAACTTAGAATGGCCGAAAGGAAATGGAGACAACATCCCTCCTCCCCCGAGCTGAAAGCCCTCAGAAAAACCAGAAAACAATATAACAAAAAGATAATCAACTCCAAAAAAGAATTTATAAGGGCTGAACTGGACAATGCCATAAACAGACCACGAAAACTCTTCGAGATCCTAAAACAACAGTCAAACAAACTAGCCAAAACGGCTCAAGAGAACTCAAAAACTCCCATAAGCTGCGAGGAATTCTCCTCATTTTTCACGGAAAAAACCAAACTGCTAGAAGTTGAGCTCACAAGTGCAGCGGCTAACCTCTCGACCCTTCCCTCACCTAAAAATGAGGCTAATGTGACAACTGAAGGTCTTCAAACAAAAAAATAAGGCAAATTGGGACACATTTGAACTATATGACCAGGGAAAGATCGCCAAAACGCTAGCGGAACTTAGACCGAACAACCACTATCAAGACCCTCTACCGGCAAAGTGTGTAAGAGAAATCAGCCACACTCTAGTTCCGATCTGGACTGAGATAATAAATGCTTCGCTTGCACAAGGGACCCTCCCTGACTGCCTAAAAACTGGGCAGGTAGTTCCCATCATCAAAAAACCGACAGCTGATGCAACTGACCCAAATAACTATCGACCAGTGACCAACATCCCTTTACTGGCCAAACTTATTGAGAAATGCGTGCAGGGCCAACTGAGTTAACACATCGCTAAGTTCTCATTACTAGATGACTGCCAATCAGGTTTCAGAACAGGGCACAGTACGGAAACTGCGATCCTGCATATTGTTGATGACGCCTTACAAGCCCTAGACCAAAATCATGCGTGCCTACTGATCCTTCTAGACTTGTCATCAGCATTTGACACGGTAAATCATGAAGTACTGATGATCAGGCTACAAGACAGGATGGGTTTATCTGGAAATGTACTGAAATGGTTTAACTCCTTCCTACAGAACAGGACTCAACTATTCCTGGTCAACCAAGCAATCTCCTTCCCATGCCCTAACGCAATCGGGGTCCCGCAAGGTTCAACGTTATCCCCAGATCTATTCAACTTGTATGTAGAACCTCTCACGGAAATTCTTCGAAAATCACAGATTTCCTATCACATGTATGCAGACGACACGCAAATATATATGAAGATCGCCTGCCGTGATGACATTGACCTAATGAATGAAACACTAAAGAGAGCGCTGCAATGGCTAACAGCTAATCATCTGAAACTTAATGCCAATAAAACAGAATTCCTGCTAATCTCACCGGCAAGGAGTCATCCAGAGGTAAAGGAATTGGCTAAATTAGTGACTGCGCTAAATTGTACTCCGTCCCTAGTTGACTCAGCTAAATCACTAGGAATTACATTAGATGAGAACCTCGACATGAAAGACCACATCAACTCAATGGCCAAGAACGCCCGTTTCCACTTGAACAATCTAAGAAAACTAAAACCCTTTATCTCAGAAGCGGATCTCAAACTGGCTATCCAATCGCTAGTTATCTCGAGGATTGAATATGGCTGCACCACGTTAGCTGGCCTACCGAAAACATCCACTGCACCACTAAAAGCCTGTCTCAACGCAGCGGCAAGACTCATCACGGGAACGAGGAAATTTGATCACATATCTCCCCACCTGAAGGCACTAAACTGGCTACCTTACGAAGCTAGAATTAAAATGAAGATGGCCTGTATTACCCACAAAGCGGTTCACTACAACACGCCGAGATATCTAGCCAAGAAAATTAAGCTATCGGGAGGTAACAGACCAACTAGAAGCGCTAAAGAGTTGCTATTGCGGCCGGCCTTCTTCCGGAAGAAAAAGACCTATGACCGAGCATTCTCAGGAGCCGCCCCCAGAGTCTGGAATTCACTCCCTCCTAACATCAGGAAGATTCAAAACACTGTAACATTCAAACGAGAACTGAAGAGCCACATGATGAGTAAATACCCTACATAGAGATGCCTACAGACCATGGGTATGAACAACTACGCCAAAAGAAGATCGGACTCATCATGAATAATTTGAAGATCAATAAGACAAATGACTGATACCCGTTCAAGCCTCGGCTATACACTCTACTGCTACCTCATATATATGTGATCTCTACACTGTATCTCACACCCAAAACGATATAACCTCTACCTTACTTTGTTTATCTATATGATCCCTGCTACAAGCTAAACCTATTCAACTCCTATTGCTAATTACTCATGTAATCGTACTGATAATGCTATGTAACCCTACCTCACCGAGCTTGACTATATGACTATGACACAAGCTAAGCCTTATGCACCTCTTAATGCTAATTGCACAGGCGTTAGGAATATATTTATCTAATCACCCCTGATAACATATCGCCTTCTACCTCATATCTGTTTTGTTGTAATAATTGCTATTATAATGTCAATCTGTAATCTTTTTTATGTTAAGCGCTCTGATACCCACGGGTCTTGTTCGCGCTATATAAAACACTATAAATAAATAAATAAATAAATAAACTTGCCAATAAAAATTATTTTTACAAAAAGAAAAATTGAAAGTAGCGTGTTCAAGTCCCTTGTCAAAATGCCGCAGTCTAGATGATGCCGATTCCAAAAAAGTTGTTGACCAACTGACACTCTAGACACAGATAGGCACTCAGGCATTCTATGATGTCATGAACATTCTAACAGGGCAGTACAGTGAGGAATAATAGAGAAGTAATTTATCACACACAGCCTGCCCAAAGGAGGAGATACCAATAACGCAAGCTCCGTTCACGAGGCCGTCAATCTTCCAGCTCCCCCCGAGAAAGGTACTGTGTATTGAGACCCGTGAAAGTCTCTGTAGCCAACCTGCACATTATCGCTGGTGGCTGGATTGGCCTGAATCGCGCTGGTCTCGCAGGACCTGCAGTTGCCTCACTGTTTCCCTGACTGCCAAAGTAACGTATCTGTTCCAATGCACTGAGTAAGCCTATTTGCCAATCCTCTGCTTAGATCACCGTAATTTCCCCAGCATTACTATACATGACCTACAAGAAGCACATGTGTTTTCAAAACTGTATTTGCATTCATAACTTAGAGCAATTATAGCGCGTGAACCATTGATTGGATTTTTGTTTTTTTGATCTTGTTTGAAAGAGCTAAAGTGATACTATTTTTTACAACAGTGTGGAGTCTTTTGTGGTGTTTGTACTGTGTTACTGTGTGTGTGTGCACACAAATACTTTATACATTGCCTCTTTAGTTTAGCCTGACTACTCTGTGCCAAGCTACCAGAGGGTGAACGCAGGTAAACATTTAGTGTGTGCTACACTTCACGTGACTAGATTTGTGAATCCTGCTTGAACAGGGTGCATACCTCTGCCAACCGGAAACCCAGTTTCTAACATGTACATACACGAAGTAACGATATGCAAAAGCTAAATATAGTACAATATCAGGAAATTGAGGTTCTATCATTGAAGGAACTTTCGGTTTCAAGTTACAAGTTTAGGTCAAACAAAAATAATATAACTTGCATTTTTTGATTGGGCGTCTAATGGTTAGTACAGCAAAAATGTTCGGTCAATAAAATAATAATTCAACAATAGCAGTTTTATTGAAATGATGGCATTGGTGCCGACTGACAAAAGTGTGGAATAATAATAGAGGAGGGAGATGAAGGTATTTTCTGGTGTGGAAACATGGGAAGCTACCCTCTTTCAATAAAACTCCCAAAACTAGGGGCCCAGTTCATGAAGGGACTTAGGTGTAGTAAAGTTACAAGTGCATAGTCTCCACACTCGTGTCTGAATCTCTGCACTGACAACTGGAGTTCAGAAATTCCCCCCCTAGTGTGGACACTACGCCACGAGTGCAGATACTCCTCACTCAACTTTAATACACATATGTCCCTTCAGGAATTTGATCCTGGGAGTGAGACTTGACTTCTGCAACCAAAACCTCATGCTTATTTACTGTGTGTAATTACTGTAAGGTAAAATCAGGGATGGTTCTCCCAAACTGGGAAAAAACCGTGTCTAAAAAGGATGCACTTGGAATCAGGTGGAGAGGAATTCCAAGTGGTAATTCCACTCTGCCTTATTCGTAATAAGGGCTTGAATGTGTACCTAATGGTATCGTAATGGTATCTTGTATGAAACATGTAGACGTGAGGGGCACCTACTGGTGCAAATTGTAATGTTATGACAATAGGCAAGAATAACCCAAGTACAATTTAACACATCATATGCTTAATAATAGGAGCACTGTTTGGTTACGTATAACCATTACAATTAACAATAGCATACAATGTTAAAATTCCAAGTCAGATGGCTTTGAAAGCATTTTTTCGTTTACCAATGTGCTATTAAAATCAGTAGTCATATCAACTATCTTAAAATACAAGTCAAAAGTTATTTTGAGCTCTTTGCAGTTGTCGAAACTGCTGGTGTACACATCATATATATCAGAATATCACCTAATATTCCACTCATTCCTTGTTTTGACCTGGTTTACTTTGGTGCTAGAATTTCATTCAGAGCCAGGTTACCCCCACTTTGAAGCGATAAAGGAGGGGGAATGTGCTCAAAGAGACACTCCTATTTTTCCCTGTGCTCGAAACATCTTTTCAGGGCATAATATATTTTGCAACAGAAAGGTCATCTGTGCCACCTCTTAATCACTGCTCATAGTGGCAAAAATCACCTAAACAAACATATAGTACATCTGGGCCTTAATTTCAGAGCATATATTTCTAGTAATTAGATGATTTTTTTCGAATATATGATTTCATAAGTGAAACACTAACAAATGAATTATCGTTGATCTGCAGGTCACTGACTTTAATCTTAACAACGTGACTCAAGCTTGCATCCGCCAGGTCAGTACATTTAGTACCATTAAATTGGTCCATAACAAAGCTTGGGGCCGATTTAGTGGTAGATGGACAGTACTCTGTTTGTCAGGGTGGATGGAAGACATTGCCTCTGTCATGCTGATGAAGTACCACCCCTCAAGTGTTTTTAGTTTGGTTGACGTCCACCATCGGTTATAATAACATTCAAAAACCATAAATAAAAAGTGTTTTTCAAAAACAAATTTCCAAATCGGGAGTTTGTTTCTGAAACACAAAAACCGAATGACCCCCAAACTGGGGGGGGGGGGTAGTACCCTGTTTGCCAAACTCTAAATCAGGCCCTTATTGTTTACAGAGCTCTGGCATGAAGAAGGTGTAGTATTCTCACTTTAGGGCTAGATGCTGATGGCTAATGTGCAACAAAGATCTGTCTTGAAGATGTTTGAATGTCTATCTTTTTGTCTTTTTTAAAACACCACAAACTGGCAACAAGAATGGGAGGGCTCTTATGATGAAAGGACCCCACCTCAACATTTAGCAATGCTGAAGAATGGGAGAGAGTTGTCAGAATATTTCACTTGGATGTGAATCCTTGTCTGATGAAGAGAGAACCACTTAACATGATTGGTGAGAAGTTGCAAGCGTTGGTGGGCCTCTAAGGTGCTATGGTACTCGTGACTGCACTTCACTGTGATGGTTGCCAGCTGGTGCACCCAATTTCCTACTGAGAGAGTTGAAATGATTGTGTAGCAACCTCTGCGCCCTTTAAAAAAGAAATTGCTTACTTGTCTACGTGTGCAGTCTTTGTGTGGCATTTCAGGAAATCAAGGCCTATCTCCTGCTGAAATAAGCCTGAATGTGTGTGTGATGCATGCTAGAGTCCATTTTGGGAGGTTGGGTGAAGTAACATGTAAAGAGATTGCAGGTACGACATAAGGTGAGAAAGTAGTGAAGGAAAGGTGCAGTTGTAGAAGATACCCTTTTACGCGTGGGTTGTAGCATTGAAGCTGGCCTGTCACAGTGAAAGGCATACCTCTTGTTATCTGCTCTCCTCTGTGACCAGGTAACCTGCTCAGTGACAGGCTATTTCCAGCAGATTAAGTTGCGTGTGACTCTTCATAAGCATGAACAGTTAAAAATTTGCGAACATATGTGACAAGAATTTTCAATTCTATTAAGGACAAGGAGGCGAGGATTATGCTTTCTCATTTCTTTAATGAAATGCTCAGCAGCCAATAAAACAACCAAAAACTACATTTCCCATGAACACCAGGGAATGACCATAGAGAGTACAGTATAAAGGGTCCCAACATTAGTCCTTCTTCCTCTTTCTTTGTTGTGGAAACAGTTCAAGGTCAAAATAAAATCCAATGTAGAATAATAAAAGCAACTCCAAACACGCCGCAGAAATCCAAAGTATCTGGAAGCAGGCAGTAGAAGAACTCTGGGTCTGAGAACCAGGAGAAAGATGAATCGCAGAAGGAAGGCGGCAAACTCTACTTCGGGTCTGAACCTGAAAGAGATATAAAGCCGTAACATCCAAAGAATGCAAGAGAGTCAAAAGCAATCCAGGGGGGGGAAAAGAACAAGGAACATATTTCACAGTAGTAGGAAATAGATTGCAGAATATAACAATGCAAAGCAAAACAATGGGTGGGATAATCCTCGCCTCCTTGTCCTTAATAGAATTGAAAATTCTTGTCACGTATGTTCGCAAATTTTGAATTCTATGTCAGGACAGGAGGCTCTGATTATGCTTGTTTAAAGCTGGTTCACCACCACAGAAGCAACACTATCAATTGGCTTATAATAAAAGGATTTGAAAACTGAATCAGAAGACCAATCTGCGGCCTTCATAATGTCAAACAGAGTGACCCCCATGGAAAAGGCTTTAGAGGCCATTGCTCCACGGGCAGAATGTGCACCAAACACAGATACATCAATGCCCGCTTCGGACATAAGCCAACGCACCCAGCGCGCCAAAGTAGCTGGAGCGACAGGGCGAAATGGTTTCTGTAATGCAATTAACAATTGACCCTGCATGTCTGAACGTAAAGAAGCAGTACTCACCTCATAATCTTTCAGGCACTGCACAACACAGAGATTGGGATGTGCGGGAAAAGACGGATAAGTAATGAGAGAAGTATTACACTTAGTCCGTCTGGAAAGGCGAAAAGAAACACCTTCAGGCGTGAAACTGCGACCTGCAAGATCTAAAGCGCGGACATCCGAAACACGCTTACAAGAAAGAAGACACAGCAACATGGTCAACTTAGCAGACAACTGTTTACGGGACAAAGACGAATTGGAAGGCCAGGCCTCCAAGAAACGCAGAACAATTGAAACATCCCATAGCGAGACATACTTAGAAGTGGGAGGTTTCGAGAGACGAATACCCTTAAGCAATTTAGAAACGAAGGGGTGTTCCCCAGCTGGTTTGCCATCAATTTGGTCGTGGCCAGCTGAAATAGCGGAACGAAAATTGTTGACCGTCCTATAAGCCAGACCTGAAGAAGCCAGAGACGCCAAAAAATGAATGATCAAACAGACATCCGCCGAAACGGGATCAGCTTCCCGTTGAGCACACCAATCGCACCATCGCTTCCAAGCACCTTTGTATCGCTTGTGAGTATTGGGAGCCCAAGCTTCACTGATGAACTTGGAAGCGTCGCTCGAAATGCCCGAGATCGTCCAGCGATCCCCGAGATTCGGCACGCCAGCAACTGGAGAGAGCCTGATAGAATCAGGGGATGCGGATCTTCTAGAGGATCCAACAAAAGATTCCACTTCTGGGGAAGAAGGAGAGGTGGCTCGCAACACATCTCCAGGAGAACCGGGAACCACGCTTGAGCCCTCCAGAGCGGAGCTATCAGAATCAGTTCCGCACTAAACCGTTTGGTGTAAGCCAGAACCCTGGGAAGCATCATGAACGGGGGAAACGCATAGCACAGAGTCGACGGCCAATGCTGAAGAAAAGCATCCGTGGCTAGAGCTAGCGGATCCGGTCTCCAACTGTAAAACATCGGTAGTTGTGTGTTGAGGCGAGAGGCAAACAGGTCTATGCGACACTGACCCCAACGCCGAAGAATGGAACGGAACACTCGAGGATGTAGCCTCCAGTCGCTGAAGTCCCGAAGATGTCTGGAGTGCCAATCCGCAACTTGATTGTTGCAACCCGGAAGATACTCCGCAATAACAGTGATCCTCTGCTGCAGACAAAAATGCCAAAAGTATTTGGCTATCTCCGCCAATACCTTGGACCGTGTCCCGCCCAGTTTGTTGACATATCGGACGGCGGACACGTTGTCCATCCGGAGAAGAATGCAGCAACTGGTTCGACGTGGAGAGAAACACTTGATCGCAAATGAACCCGCTAGGAGTTCCAGACAGTTTATGTGGAGTGACAACTCCTGAGGGGACCAACGACCTCCCGTCGAGACAGGACCGCAACGGGCTCCCCAACCCCACTGACTACCATCCGATTCCACTATCAGTTCCGGCGACTGTCCGAATAGAGCTCGACCATTCCAGGCCTCCATGTGGTCCAGCCACCACTGCATCTCCCACTTCACGTCCTCTGACAGAGGAATTTGATCTGAGTACCTGAGACCTTTGCGGAGATGATGAATCTTCAGACGCTGCATCGCTCTGTAATGGAGGGGACCCGGAAAGATCGCCTGAATGGAAGAGGCTAACAGACCGACTACACGTGCCAACGATCTCAGTGACACATTCTGTCTGGAAATAATAGATGTCAATTCCCTCTTGATGTAACGAATCTTTTGTCTGGGCAAGAGGAGCTGGCAAGAGAGAGAGTCTATCTGGAAACCCAGGAAATCTATAGACTGAGTGGGAGTCAAAACTGATTTCGGAATATTGATCAGAAACCTGAGAGATTGCAAAAGACCGATGGACCATTGCAGATGTAGCAGAAGTCGATTCGGACAATCCGCCATAAGGAGGATATCGTCCAAATAAATAATCAGTCTGACCCCCCGAGCTCGCAAGTGTTCCACAACTGGCCTCAGCAGTTTCGTGAAGCACCATGGTGCTGACGAAAGGCCGAACGGGAGGACTTGATACTCGTACCAAACCCCTCGCCAATGAAACTGGAGAAACCGACGATGAGGCTTGAAGATTGGTATCGACAGATAGGCATCCTTGAGATCCAAGCGCACCATCCAGTCCCCCTCGCGCAGGAGATCCCGCAAAAGATGGATGCCCTCCATTTTGAAGTGTCGGTAAACCACCCCACTGTTGAAGTCTTTCAGGTTGAGAACCAGACGAGATCCGCCTCCCTTCTTCTCGACCAGAAAGACTGAGCTGGCAAACCCCGACGGATGACGGACGGTTGGAATAATCGCCCCTTTTTGGAGAAGCACATTTATTTCTTCGGAGAGGCAAGCTTGATCTTGAAGGGAAAAATGTAAACATGGGGGAGGACGGGTCTGATGCACAGGGTGATAGAACTCTATCTTGAAACCTTGGACTGTTTCTAGCACCCATGCATCGTTGGAGAGCATGCGCCAGTTTTCTAGAAAACACTGTATCCGACCCCCCAACATCACATCGCAAGCATGAATCAGGCTCACCTGCTGAATTGGAGTCCTGGTAGTGTCCTTGTTGTCCTCCAGAGCGACCTCTTCCATACTGGCCCTTTCCCTTGCGGGAAGGATAGAAGTTGGCTCTCGTGGAGTAACCGGAATCCTGTGCTCCACCACGGTGAGGGGGGTTACCCCGGTTGGACTGTTGGGCGTGGCCACGGCCGAACGAGTGTCCACGTCCTCGTCCGGCCTTTGCAAAAACCGGACGCATAGCCCGGCGCAATGATGCTTGCGCTTTGTCAATGCCACTAAAAGTTGAAACAAACTTGGTAAGCTCCTTCAGGAAGGGCTGACCAAATAAGAGACCCTGCGCTTCGGGACCAGACTCCGATGATGCAAGCTCGGACAGCTTCGGATCCAACTTCAAAAGAATTGACCTGCGCCGTTCAGCAGACACTGCGCAATTGGCATTACCCAACTGGCAGATTGCTCTTTGTGCCCATTCGATCAATACGTCCGGGTTCACAAGAGCGGAGGCCTCCTTCGCCTGAAATCCGAGATCAAGGATCTTTGTGAGAGGGCCAAGCATGTCCAACATCTTGTCCTGACAAGAGCGCCAGGAGCGGTCAAGACCCTTTTTCGGGTCTTTGGCATACTTCTTTAAATATGTGACCATCATAGGGTCGACCTCCGGTGTCTCAGCCAAATGGTCAGCGAGGTCAGGTCTTGGACATTCCGAGCGGAGTCGTGCATGGACTGAAGCCTCAAAAGGCTGTCGAATATGTGCCTGGATGTAGGCTGCCACAGCAGGTGAAGGTAACCAGGACGAAGAATTTGGATGTAAAATATCCGCTGGTTCAAAAGTGAGCACCGAAGGACGTTCAGGTGCGTCCACAAAATGCTCCTTACGGACACGCTTTTTAGGCGGGGGCGAAGCATGGTCCGAAGACGTGGAAGAGTGGACATCGTCCAAATCAGGATCATGAGGAACAGAAGCACTGGAAGGCGTAGACGCCAAAGTTTTGGCCAGTCTCTGGAAGTCTGCTTTATGTGGGTTTACAGGAGACTTTGCGGATTTTTTGGAAGGAGGTAGCGAGCCTTGTTGCTGAGCATACAAAGTCAAATGACGCTTCAGGGGATTAATTGCACGTACCAGTGCCTTATTAACTGACTGTTGGACACCTTTATCTAATTGTTCCACCAAATCATGCTCCAATGAGCCTTCCTCTTCATCCCCATAGTAGTAGTCATCATCAGCGTCAAAGTAATCTGCCATGCTACACAAAGGTAGTAAATAGCGCCCACAAGATGACTAACAGCAATATATATAGTGCCAAAACACAAGTAAGGGGGGAGTGTGAGAACCCCAAAGCAGGCTTTGATAGAGAACAGGAACAAACCTGACTCCAATGAAATTTGAGCGTGGAGGGAGCAAAAAGCCTGCACAGACCAACACTCTAGGCAGAGCCTATGCCACAAGTATCAACCAAAGCCTTCCCAGACTCCAGTGTCACACGGGGTTAAGTTCGGAAACAGGCTGTGGGCATGGGCGTAGAACGACCCCTTCACTCAACCGGCTCTGATGAGAAACCCCGAAGCCGGAAACAAATGCAGCGCGCATGCGCGACCGCTGCCTGCCTCCAAATGCCGGCTCGAGAGCGCTCGCGCTCGCCGTGAAAGCCGGATCCCCAGCCCCCGCTCCACAAAGGGTCAAAGCAGCAAGCAAGCGCCCTGACAAACCGGAGGTGAACACACGCTCCGAGGCGAACACCGAACAAGCGGAGAAAAAACGAAGCGACCCAACAACGAGTCGGAAGACAATGAGGCACGAACACAGCGCGCTACAATAACATGCTAATGAGCAATACGCTAATAAGTATAAACCAGTAGCAACAAAAGCGCAGTAAGCGTTCAGCAAAACAGTAAGCACAAATAGAAAAATCACTTAACTGGCTGCGGAGCAGCAAAGAAAGAGGAAGAAGGACTAATGTTGGGACCCTTTATACTGTACTCTCTATGGTCATTCCCTGGTGTTCATGGGAAATGTAGTTTTTGGTTGTTTTATTGGCTGCTGAGCATTTCATTAAAGAAATGAGAAAGCATAATCAGAGCCTCCTGTCCTGACATAGAATTAGTAAAACAACAACCTGGTCCATGGATAAGTTTGAACTTGAAAATTACTTAATTATGAGAATATTTGTGTTTGTTAGGGATTGACAATTTATGCTTGCGTGTTTATTTGAGATTTTTGTGATAAGTCAAAATAAAACCTGTGTGGAGCCTCAGGTTATAACTTTCTTTGTTACATTATTTATTGTATTTTATAGCACTAACCATTCAAGAGATTTTGAAATGTAGAACGTTATTCCACCTCTGTTTTTTCTGAGTAGTCCAGGAGAACCTAATGTGAAGTAGCAAAAGTATAAAAAGATAATTGCAAATTACGTAATAGCCTGTGGTACAAATGTAAGTGCTGAAAGCAAATACGTCTGCATTGTCTTGGGGGAGAAGGTCAGGAGATGTTAGAAAATCTGTGCAAAGAATAAGTTGAAGCTGGTATTGGTGAACAGAGTAGAAGAGTCGGCGTATCAGGTTAAACAAAAGAGCACATCTGGTACAGAAGGGAAAATGACACCTGAGTGTTTCTGGTGTGGGAAAACAGTACACAAAGAGAATAGGAACACATGCCCGGCATGGCAATCCACATGCAATGCATGTGGGAGAAAGGAAAAATGTTTCAAATGTTGCAGAAGTCAAGGAAATAAATTAATACAACAAGAGTTGAAAAGATAGTTTCAAGTAGGTAGCTGTTAGTGTGGACATCCAACTGATAAAGTCATGATTGATGGAGTCGTATTGGTAATGAAATTTGATTCATGTTCGCATCTCACCATGATTTCATAAAGAACCTTTGACGTAACGTTGAGTGACAAATTCAAAATGCACAGAATGGATGTATCTCCGGTGGGATACGGAGTGTACTCACTAAGATGTTGGGTTGCATCATGGCATGCATTGAATTTAGTGGGGGAAATGATGGCAGGGAAGTGTATGTATCTAAGAAAGGGAAGCAATTTTGGGTTGGCCACATCATAGACACCTAGGGGTGACACTTAATGCCAACCGTGGGCGGAGCCGGGAGCCGAGCGGACGCTGATCGTCTCGGCTCCCGGTTCACGAGCTGATCTAACCCGGCCCTAGGCAGATACAGCCCTTCATTTCGACCACTCATTTTGCCAACACGAAGCGGAGCGAGTAGGGCAGGTGCGGAGAAACAGCGATCGCACCCAAGTTGGCGGACAGGCTCGATCTTCCGAATTGAAGGAGGAGAGGGCGGTGGCGCTCAAAATGGCGGGCGGCACTACGCCGGGGACTCCCCTGACTGCTGCGGCCACTGGAGGTAGGATTGCGTCCTGCGCTACCCCGGCTTGTCGAGGCTCTCACCGCAGCAGCTGGCATAATTTCCAATAGTTTCATTTCGGTGGAGACCCACACTGAGGGAATCCTCCCAGCGCCTGCCTGACTCTAAGATGGCGGTCGGCGGCGATTCTCAGATGGCGATCGCCGCTTCCACTGGCTCGCCCCAACTTCTCCCCGGCCTCCTGCTAATCCTGCGGCCCTCTCTTGGATTTTTGGCCTGCCTCCTGACCTGCTGCCAGTTTGGGGCCACTGCCAGTGCTGGATTGCCTTGTGGCCCTGCAACACGGGCCAGATCCCCGGACCACTCACCCCTCCCCCACATGGCACCAGGGTTCTGAATGTTGCCGGGAGCCGCTGCTCCCGGAATTCACACCGCTTGCGGTTGAATGCACACACAACCCACCGGCTGCCGTGCAGCGCCTCACGGCCAACGCGTGACCGCACCAACAGCGTCAACATGGCCTTCACCACCTGGCACACTCTCACCCCCACCGTGACGGCTGACTGCAAGCTCTCCAAGATGGTGACGCGCCTGCGGCTGGCCTCCAGCTTCATCTCCCACCTTCATTCCTGGACTTCTTGACTTTTGCTTTGTCCTGACCGACACTTTGTTGCTGTTTTCGGACAGTTTCTCTGAACTCTAGCCCTCCTCCCATTCCCTCGTCCTTTTCCCCTTTTCCCCGTGGATGATCCTCAAATGTTCCCTCCCTTTTCTGCTTCCCCTTCTCTCCATACCCTTCCATCCCTCCCACCCTCCCTTTCCACACTTATGGAACTCTGCTCTTTGACTTATTGTAATAACTCTAATCAATGGTATTTGCTTTAGACCTTGCACCATATACCATTCCTATGTGACTCTTAGAGTTTTTCCAGTCATATCCCCTCCCTATGAATATAGAGATAACTCTAATCACTAGTGTATGCAGTAGACCTTTGTACTCTCTACCATTCCTATGTGACCATTAGAGTATATCCGGTCTTATCCCTTCCTATGTATATAGAGATAACTCTAATGACTAGTCTCCTATGTGACTCTTAGAGTATATCCATGTGTATCCCTTCCCTCTGTATATAGAGATAACTCTAATCACTGGAACATGCAGTAGTCCGCTTTGCTCTCTTCCATTCCTATGTGACTTTTAGAGTATATCCAGTCTTACCCCTTCCCTATGTATATAGAGATAACTCTAATCGCTAGTTTATGCAGGAGTCCGCTTTGCTCTCTACCATTCCTATGTGACTCTTAGAGTATATCCATGTGTTTCCCCTCCCTAAGTAGATAGAGATATCACTAGTATATACCTAGTGTTTTTCCATTTGTATCTCCTCTTTGTGTGACTTTATCTCTTGTACATTTGCAATTTTTTTCTGTTTGTACCTTTTTATAACGCATGTAATCCTAAGTCCGTATGTTTTCAACTGGTTCTTATGTAAGTCAAAAATTTGCAATTTTGTTTTTCCGAATGTAACCTTCAGTCCTTATGGTTGTAACTGGGTCCTATGTAAAGCGCTCTGACACCTTCGGGTAAAGTTCGCGCTATATAAAATCGCATAAATAAATAAATAAATAAAATGCTGACACACAGGTTCAAGTACAGGAGATAAGGAAAGACCCGTACAATTTGAAAGGGAGTTTGCAGGTGTGTTTCACAAAGAATTAGGATATTTGAGAGGGTTATATTGGATATACTTGAAAGAGGGGCACAACCAGATGTAGCGAAAGTGCTCAGATTATCACTGAAGGTTTAGGAAGGTGTGCAGAAGGAAATTGAGCATCTAGTCAAGATAAGGATAATTGAACCGGTGGAAGCCACCAATTAGCTGGCTCCTAATTTGGTGGCGAAGAAAATAAATGGAGAGCTTTGCCTCTGTATTGACCTTTTGAGCACTAAATAGGGAGGTAGTGTAAATGTCTTCTCCCAAATATATATGAGATAGTGTCAACACTGGCAGGAGCAAGTTTTTCTACAACTTTAGATTTGGCTTCTGTCTGTCATCAGGTTGAACTAGATAAAGCCTTGTAAGGTTTTACAGCATTTATCACACCTATGGGTACGTACAAGTCTTTTAGAATGCTGTTTGGCTTAACAACTGCGACCTCCGTTTTTCAGGGAATTATAACATCTGTACTAAAAGGGTTGTCTGGGGTAAAGTGTCATCAAGATGATGTATACATTTTTTGAAAATACTAAAGAAGAGCATGATCTGCTAGTATGTAAGTAGTTACCTAGGATGTGGAAAGCAGGTTTGACGCAAAGGATGGATGAATGTATGCTTGGTGTAATAGAAGTAGATTACTTAGGTTATCACATCTTCATGAAGGGTGTTAGGGGAGAAGTGTGGTATGACATAGCTCGTGATAACCTAGGTAATGTTCTTAAGTAGAACACACCAAGGATGAGATTCCAGGTTCTATAGAATGATTTGGGGAATTCCAGTTGTGTCAGTGGAGGGCGGGATGCTGATGGCTAAGGTGCAATGAAGACCTTTCTTAAAGATGTTCAAATAGGTGTCTCTTTGCTTCTGTAAGACACCCAAGAAGGCATCTAGTTGCATCTGATAACATAGAAATATAGCCTCACTATGATACCTGATTTTGTGTTGGATGGAGAAACTACCTCCTTGCCTGCAGTGATTTAGCACATAGAAGAATGAAGTGGAACACAGTTCCCTCACCACTTGTCGCACAGTTACAAAGACCTAAATAAGTCTAGGCATTAGACCATTTTTGTTTAAGACAGTACCAGCAGTACTCGCAGCCTAAATGCAATGTGCAATGTACCTTTTACTACCATACTACCAGAAAAATATGGCCCATATGCATTTCAAAGGAGTTTTGGGCTTTGATTCTGAAGAACTGTGTTAAAAGGCTGCCCCGTTTTATGTCGAACTTGCCCTTGCTCCTGATATTGCCGTTCAATTATTGCCAAGGTCGATCTGTCATTAACTGAGCGTTCTCCCAGAATGTGGTGTATCATATTTCATTTAGTACCTGAGCAGTGCTTTAAAGCCAACTGAATTCTGAGAGTTCTTCTGTAGATGATGTTAAGCAGCAATATTTCTGCTCCTGCCTGGAGTAATCAAAGAGCATGTATTTATGTATTTGTTTCAGCCAAAAACCACAGCCATTCTCCATAGTGATACAAATTAAACCATAGTCGAAACAATAAAGTTAACATAAAATACATAACTGTGTTTGAGGTTATTACATCCAAAACTCAGCGAAGCAAATGTCCAACTTCAAGTTCATAAAGGGCAAGGAAAAGCAAACCATTTTTGATTAGTTCCCAGCTTTGGGTTGGTCCAGAGGCGGTCCCTGTACTGTAAAGATTTCAAAGCAATCAAGACTTCACGGTTGTGTAGGTTCAAGTATGCCCTTAATGCCAGCAATGGAGTGACTGGACCAATTCTTAGTAAATGCTTCTGAAATAAATTCTCTATTTTTTGCAGTCCTGGAATCTTTTGGAGCCCTCGGGGCTCAAAACTACATGAGCCAAGGCTTTAATTGTGTATGCTCGAGGCTCTATCAGTTTTCTACCACAGTTTCTGGAAAAACATATGACCGCTCCTGCATTCTGGCTCATAATTGGCCTCTGTTTTTGCAACCTGTTCTGCCCAGGAACGTTTATTATCAAAGCACATTCTTAGATAATTAAAGTAATGTACATTATCGCTGTTCTTTGGATTTGAAATGTTGACTTAAGGTTTTTAAGTTAAGTATCATCATTTTGTTCCAATGTTGAGAGTGAGGTTTTTTGAATCACAATGCTTTTCAAACTATTTTAGCAGCAGATGCATTGCCAACTCTACTTGTGTAAATTATACAGCATCATTGAAAATATGTTGTATGGGTATATCGTCTCTACTCATCACTGGCACATCAAAAAGTTCAGGGCTGGGGCGTGGCTTGAGCGCCGCACAAGATGGCGGCTTGACGGCGAGGCTCCGCTGACGAAGCTCGGACACCGGCAATTTACTCAACGGACACCGAGGCTTCTTCTACCCACTGCACATAATCGAAAATCGGAATGTGAGGTGAGCAGGACGCTATACTCCCTGTCCCTCAATTCCGCCGAAATGGGCTCTATTTCCGAGTGACGCGGTTCGCTATTCTGGCGGCCGCCATTTTCTTTACCGCGATCTTCTCCATAGCGGTTTTCACTCATGTGAACCTCACCATATGAACTGTTCCGTAAATCCTCCGCCTTGCTCAGCCACATGCTCTTTCAATATGCTCCTACAGCTGCAATTTTTCAGCTTCTGTGTTTCTGAACCTCCACGTTGCTTTCATTAGCCTAATTCCTCAACTAAGTGCCGTCTCAAAGTGGTTGGCGCCTTTTCTTCACCGCTTTCATGCTTATGGCGCACTCCAATCTAGTTTTCTTCTTTTGAAGACCATTTTCGGGCACAAGAGGAATTCTTCACATAATTTCCTTTCTGGGAATCTGAAGCAGCACTGTTGTACTTTTCTTTTGTCTTACATGGGGAAACAGCGCAACCTCAAGCTTACTGCTCCCAAGGTCGTTTCTCGTCAGTCCTCAGACTCTGATTCTACGACGCACAACATGGATGAACTAGCACTTCAAAAACCAGAGGCTACACAGGGAGCAATTCCTAAAAATAATCTATCTAGCAAGCTTATGCAACCTGGTTCTATCAAACGCCTAAAGAACAATCCTCCCTCTCCAGGTTCCTCGTCACACTCAGCTTCCATGGATCTTATTCTTGAAGAGCTTCGCGCACTTAAACCATTTATGGCTGAGACTACCAAAACTTTGCAATTTCTCCATGATAAATGGTCAACACTTGAATCAAGGGTTCTCTTGGTGGAACAATCTACGGAGTCTCTTCAGGCATCCTGTGCACGAATTTCGATGTTGGAGAAGGATGTTTCTCTTCTCAGAAGGCAGACGGAAGAGTTGGAAAATAGAAATCGGAGAAATAACCTACGCCTTTATAATCTTCCAGAGCACACAGAAGGGACAAATCCAACCGAATTCTTCCAAACCTTCTTACAGAAAATTCTAGATCTTCCTCCTTCTTCCTCCCTCAACATTCAACGCGCACATAGACTTGGTCCGAAAGTTTCCACCAAACCCCGCGGAGTCATCATGTTATTCTTGCAGTATACTGATCTCCTTCAAGTCCTTTCTGCAGCAAAAGCGAAAAAGCAACTTATGTGGGAAGGCCATCGTTTATATCTTTCTCAAGATGTAGCTAAACCAACAGCTGACCGTCGGAAGCAGTTCCTGGACCTACGACCACGACTTCGGAACCTTGGTGCCAGGTTTGGCTTACTTCACCCATGCCTCTTCAAGGTGACTTACAAAGAAAAGACCACAACTTTTGAAGAACCACACGCCCTTGAAGAGTTTCTTCGTTTTCATGAAGCTGTACATATGGACACTACACGACCAGTTTAATTTATCATGTGTCTTCCATGTTTGACAACATCCTTTCCCCCTCTCATTTCCTAATGTATCTCAATGTTCTCTGAAATCCTAATTTCGTTTTACTTAATCCACACTTATTGTAGCTACTCTTGTATATTTATGTATTTGGTCTTCATATGTTTCCCTCACCGCACCTTTTCAATTTTTGTCTTCCTACAGATCCCATCCTCATGTTCCTCATCCTGGTGTATTTTCGCTTTCCTCAATTGCTCCTATGCTGGTTCCTCGAGTGTTCGGTCGCGTGAGTCTCAGTTGTCGATGTCGTCCTCTTTTGGCGTCGTCACCCCTCTTCTTTTATTGTATTTGTTGGTATGTTTCCTATTCTTCATCTATCTTCTCTTTCTTCTATGCTTCCTAGTTTACTATCACTCCTCTTACTATTTTCTTTCTTTACTTTTTTCTCTAGCTCTCACTTCTCTTACTCCCAACTTTCTTCTCTCTCTACCTCTCTCATGAATTCGTTTTCTGCATTCTTACTACCTCTTTCAGCCTTTCTTAACTTCATTCCTACTACATTTTCTCTTTTATATCATTCTCTTGCTAATTTACATTCCGAGTAGTCACCTGGAATGTTAAGGGGTTAAATAACCCCATTAAACGCCAACGAGTTTTATCGCATTTGACTAGACTCAAAGCAGATGTAGCCCTCCTTCAAGAATCCCACCTTACAGACTTGGAGGCTAATAAACTTAAGCGATGTTGGGTGGGTCACGTATTTTATTCTCCTGCTATAGGTAAGAAAAATGGTACAGTTATACTTTGTCATAAAAAGTTAAATGTTTCAATTGTATCTGAAGAGTGCGACGCTAATGGTCGTTGGGTTATTGTTAATCTTCTTATAGATAGAATACCGCTGGTTGTTTTCAATATTTATGCCCCTACTGGTGTTGATAAATTGTTCTGGCCTGCTATTTCGGATAAACTTGTTACCCTTAATGATCAATATGTTATTCTTGGCGGTGACTGCAACCAAGTATTTGACCCTTTTATAGATAGAAATTCAAAAGTTAAATTTATTCCTTCCAAAATGCATACCCAGTTTATCTCCTCTATACAGAATAATGCTTTAGTTGACATTTGGAGGCTTTGTAACCCAGACCTTAGAGAATATACTTTCTATTCCCCCACTCATCACTCTCAATCACGAATTGATTACCTCTTCCTCAGCAAACCATTAGCACAACTCGCCATTCATTCAGACATAGGTTCCATCCTCATTTCGGACCACGCTCCCGTTTTTGTGGACATTGACCTTATCCCCTACTCCCCTCATTCAGGCCGTTGGAGATTTAATAATTCTTTACTCCTTGATTCTAATTTTTGCACCCAATTTAAAAAATTTTCTACTGAATTTTTTACACTCAACCGCCCTCCCGACTCTTCCTTTGTCATGATTTGGGATTCGTTTAAGGCAGCTGCACGAGGATTTATTATTAATTTTGTTTCACAGAAGAAAAAACAATCAATCTCTAAGTCAACTCAACTATTAGATAGAATTAAGAAACTGGAATATGCTTATTATAACTCACACTCTGACTCTTCCCTTTCTGAATTAATTTCTGCTAAATTTGATTTTAATAAATATACCACCAACGCAGCCTCAAATTCCCTTCTAAAATGCAACTCCCGATATTATGGCGGACAGAACAAGATGGGCAAACTCCTAGCTAATTATCTTAAAATACGTAAAGAACGAATGAAAATTGAATCCTTACAAGGCCCAAATGGAACATCTTTCTTTAAGGATAAAGACATATTAGCTCAATTTGTTTCCTTTTACCAAAATCTCTACACTCCCGAATCTACTCCAGACCCTCATGACCTTCTTACATACTTTCAGGACATCCCTCCTCCAGAATCTTCTCATCTTGACTTTCCCTCATTAGATTTGGACATTACCTCATCAGAAATCTCTCATGTAATCTCTACCCTTCGTCGAGGTAAAGCACCAGGACCCGATGGATTTACCATTGAGTTTTACCATCACTTTTCCTCCATTCTTCTCCCAAAATTACATTTGCTATTCCAAGCTTTTGAGGCTTCTGGATCCTCTCAAGGTACTTTCCAAGAAGCGTTGATTTGTTTAATACCTAAACCCGACAAAGATCATACCCTCTGCAAAAATTATCGTCCCATATCACTAGTAAACACTGACTATAAAATCTTTGCCAAAATTATAGCTCTCCGATTAGATCCCTTATTACCTGAACTTATAGGCCCTGAACAATCCGGATTTGTTAAAGGTCGCCTATCATCAGATAATTCTCGTGTCTTCTTCAATATTTTGAGTAGGGCTCCCTCCCTTTCTGCCCCCTTTGCTGCCATCTCCCTAGACGCTGAAAAAGCATTCGATAGAATAGGATGGGACTTTATGTTTCAAGCTCTCCGATGGTTTGGCTTCCCCCCTAAATTCATATCTCTGATATCTTTACTATATTCTAGCCCCCACGCTTCAATCTTTGCAAATGGTATGTGTTCCGACTATTTTCCTCTTCAAAGAGGGGTACGTCAAGGGTGCCCCCTATCCCCTCTTTTGTTTATTATAGCCTTAGAACCCTTTTTAACTAAGATTCGACTCGATGACACAATTTCTGGTTTTCACTATGGCCCTCAGAAAGAAGCTAAATTATCTGTTTACGCTGATGACATTTTATTTTATTGTTCAAATCCTCAAACTACTCTCCCTTCCTTTCTTCATCAAGTTTCTTCTTTTTCCGTCGTTTCAGGTTATCGTCTCAACACGGATAAATGCGAAATTCTGCCCTTAAACCCCTTATGTCAGAAACATCTCTTTGACTCCTCTGGCTTTTCTTGGCAACCCACGAAGATTAAATATTTAGGTATCTGGTTTGCTCCCCGTATTCCAGACACTCTTAAATTTAATTTCGAATCCCTCTCTAATAAAATCACTGCGTCGATAACTCGTTGGAATCCTCTTTTCCTATCTTGGTGGGGTCGACTGGACTCCATCAAAATGATGCTAGCGCCCCTAGTACTTTATTCTATCTCCATGATTCCTATCCGTATCCCAGATCATTATTTCAAATCGATAGACTCCCTTCTATTAAAATTTTTGTGGAAAGGCAAAAAATCTCGGATAGCTCTCTCTTCTCTGAAAAAAGATAAATCCCTCGGTGGTGTCAAATTCCCTCATTTTAAATCATATCACAACGCTTTTTCTTTAAAGCAAGCCATGCGGTGGCTCTCATCTGATCTTCCTCGCATTCCTCCCCTGTGGCTCACATTAGAATCTTCTTTACTTCATCCTTACGACTTTCAAGAAGTTTTATCCTTTACCTCTAAGGTATCGTCCTTATGTTCCCCTATCATCTCTCACTCTTGCTCTCTTCTTCGTCCATATTTATTATCTACTTACCCATCTGCCTCCTCCACTCACACCCAACCTATCTGGCATAATAAATTCCTCAAAATCCGTAATCGTTCCTTATATTGGAAATCCTGGCACTCCCTCGGTCTAAAATGGGTCTCCCAACTTCTCTCAGACAATCAGCCTCTTTCTTTTCACGATCTCCGAACACAATTTTCCCTACCTTCCTCATCCCGTAAACAATATTTATCACTGCTTCCATCCCTTACCCAATATCTTTCTTCGCTCCCGCCAACTAACTCTATTCCTACCACAAATTTTTCGATCTCTAATGCTATCGACCAATCTCTTTCTGCTTCATTTATTTATAAATCTTTACAATCCTCTGTTGATATATTTTTTAGACCGATTTTGGAATTCAGTAAGCGTAGTATGTTCCCCCTATTTAAGATGTCAAATGAGCCCTTTGATTTATACTCCGGGAAGAACATGATTGTGGGGCTGTTTGCCTGCCCCATCTCGTGTTTGTTAGGCTGTCGTGAGTGATGGTAGGAACATCACCTGAGCCATGGTGTTTCTCGCTCAGAGTTCCTCACCCTGAGCACTATTTTCCTTTCCCTGTGTTGACTCTAGGTTGCCTATAATTGCTGATGTTAATATGGCCCCTTGTAGATGACCTGTTTCGTTTCTATTAATGGGGCTGACAAGCCTGCTGTTTCGAGTGGTATCATTTTCTTTTTGCATCTCTTCCTGCTTCGAACTTTCCCTGAGATCATGGACCAAATCTATTTTATTGCTCCTGTGAGCATGACCTGCTTCTTTTTTTGTGAATGGCACTAGTGGCTGTTGTTCTGTTAAATGTAGTATTCTTTTTGGACTTTTGCTTCTCTTCTTGAATCGAGTTTTCTCTTGAGTCTGGATCCGTATCTATTTCTTTGTAGTGCTCG
The DNA here is from genome assembly GCF_964261635.1 of Lissotriton helveticus. Classification (NCBI taxonomy): domain Eukaryota; kingdom Metazoa; phylum Chordata; class Amphibia; order Caudata; family Salamandridae; genus Lissotriton; species Lissotriton helveticus. The sequence goes on from NC_136069.1 coordinate 647,719,317, forward strand.
GCTGACATGTCTCTTTCTGGTTCCGAACTTTCCCTGAGAGCATTGACCAGATCTTTTTCATTGCTCCTCCGAGCATGCCCCGCTTCTTTTTTGTGAGTGACGCTAGTGGCAGTTTTTCTATTAAAAGTCATGTTCTTTTTGGTCTTTTGTCTCTCTTCTTGAGTCGGATTTTCTCTTAAATCGTGATCCGTTCCTATTTCATTGCAGTTCTCGGCTGGCACATCTCTTACTGGTTCCGATGTCAAACTCCCTGTACTGTTATTTTTTTCTCCAAGTATTGCAGGGATTTTTTCTTTTGGTTGCGGCCCTTCCTTCTCTGCTTTCTCCCTTGTTTTGTTGATTGTAGGTCTTCCAGTGGTTCTTTGTTTTGTGGGATTTCGCCCAGTAGTGTTATATTATTAGGTGATGGCCGTTGACATCCACTGTCCCTTAAAATCCTGTCTATTCCTTGCCTTGTTAAGTCTGCGGCTTCCCCTCCTCCTGCTGCCTTTCTTGAGTCGGTTTTGCAGTCACCAGACTAGGTGCCCGGGAACCTGAGCTCTGTATCGGCCATGCTTTGTTTCTTAGCTGGTCCAGACCCTTTGATGGGGAATTTTTAGTAGCCTCCCTGATGTCTGAGAGGAGATTACCCATTGCCTTTGGGAGTGTAGCCAGTTTGTCTATGATTGTTATACATGAGCAGTTGGTTTGTGTTAATTGTGTCTCTGCTTGTGCCCTTCTTACAAAATTATTGAGCTCTGCTAGCTTACCGCCAATATTGGCCACGAAGATGGAAAGCGAGTTAACGACAAACAATTGGAGATCCATCTTGTCTGATTGATATTGGATGGCATTTACGGACATTTGCATTGTGTGCAAAAGAGATGCCCAAATGTCTTCTTTTGTTTGTGGAATTTCCTTACCGGATTTAGAGTTTGGTGCATTCTTGATCATGCCTGGGGGTTCATCCTGTTGAGCCGCAGAGTAGGAGGCTACCAGTTCTTCACACTCTTCTTGAGTGAGGTACGGGGATTCAAAATCCGTAGTCTGCAGTGATTTAATAGGAGAGGTGGCTGGGCCCGATATTCGAAATTGAGTTTGACTGGGCACATAGCTTCTCTTAAGTTCTTCGAGTTGTAGGTCAAATTGATGGTCAAATGAAAGAGGTGCAGGCCGGCCTTGCACTGTAGATTGTGGTGCAATTGATAAATGAGGAGACATTCTCTCTGGTGTGTCAGCCGATATAATAAGATCGTTCTTTCCCTTAATGTCCTCTTGCCGTGTCACCATGCAGTCAAACATTGGGAATGTGTGCTTGTCGTGCCCTGACTCAGCTTGAGGTGTCGGATCACCATATCCTTTGGTTTCACCCTCATTTGGCGAATTACGATTCCTGGGCAAGTTGAAGGCTGGTTCCACAAGCCCTTCAGTATTGCCTGGCAGTCCCTTGTTATCGTTCAGCGATTCAGCTACCCCATGCTTTACTAGGCCCGGGGGGCTCATCATCTGTTGTTTTTTCTTTTCCGAGCCGGTGCTTGAGGAGAGTTTTTGGGGCTCACTTTCATACTTATTATTGCTTCCACTCCCATTAGCCATTAGCTTCGCATCCTGCCGGTCCTGTCGATCCAGCTCTTGATCCTGCATTTTTAGGCTTGTGGGGACAACATTTTCTGTTCCCCTATTCGGCTATGTTGTGTTTCTGTGGACTGCCTCTTCCATATTACTCCCCTCTTCTCCAACTTTGGCTAATTCTTTTTTTGCATCCGACTCCTTCCCCAGATACCTCTGCTGCTTTGGGGGAAGGGCCTTGCCGGGTTCCACATTGCGGCTGTTCAGACATATGACTGTGCCGACATCTTTGATAAATGAAAACTTCATATAGATTTTCGGTTGATACCCGGGCTTGGGCGGGTTAGGTACACTTGCTACTACTCTCACTTTGCTGTTTGGCAAAGGCTGAGGGCTTGTGAGTAGAGGAATCTGGGTGGGTCAAGAAGATCTAGAGTGTTTCTTCCTTTTCATCCACCCCTTTCCACCTCGGGTAATCCTCGTTGACCTTCATAAGGTTAACAGGTTTAGCAGATGGTGGTTGGTCCCTTGACTTTCCCAACCTCATTGCTTCTTTCCTAAATTGGCCCCTTCCTCGTCCTTTTGCCGCTTTCCCTCCTTTGCTCCTTCACTCCTACCCCTCTTTCCAGTCTGTTCTGTGGCGTCAGTTGCAAGTTACCAGTTTTGCCCAGGTTTAGCGGTGCGCTGGGTGGGAGTGGGGGTGAGTGAGGAGTATGGGTTGGAACCGCTTGGAATGAGTTGGAGTAAGTTGGAGCTGTATGGAGCTAATTAAAGTTCCTTGTAGCTGGTACAGTAGTGGTACAAAAAAAGATCCCTGGTGAGCGTTGGTAAGTACGGTACATTGATGAAATGCTTAATGATTGGTAGCCGGTAAAGGTGTATGCTGTTAACAGCGAGCAAGCAAGCAAGCAATGAGATTATGCAGTAATGAGCAGTTTGATGGTGATCACAGGCTTGTCACGTTTGTCAGCTGATTATCGGCTTCCTGGATTCCGATGAACTGGTAATAGACCAGAAATAGGTCCTGCTGGTCTGTTCTCCACTCCTGGGGAAGCGAGGCAGGGGTAGGTGTCCCTGGGCTGGCGGGGGGCCTTGTTGAATATGTTGTTGTCTCTCTTTGGTGGGAGCCCTGGGCGATAGGTAGAGGTGCAGTGACAGCCAAACTAGGTCTGACTGCCCAGTAGAGGAGGGGGGGTGGAGGCACGGTGGAGAGATGGGTGGAAGAAGAGAGGGAGTCAGAGAGAGAGTGGGGTGGAGAGCAGGGCGCACTGGAAGCTGCAAGCCGACCCCAACCTAGTTGGTTTTCTTTCCGCGCGCTTATCTGGGCTCTTCAGTTAACAGCCACCCATAAAGGTGTCCGCGCTCCCGCACCCCCTCCCCCAGCTGCTCACCTGCAACTTCTGCTCCACACAGCTTCAAAAACAGTGCTTCAGTTCAGCCTGGCTCCACTGAACTATCCCTCAGCTTTAGTTCACCCTTTGCTCTTGTGTCCCCGTCACTTTGTGACCTTGGAAAGCCTTGGCAAGCCTCGTAGTGACCCTAGATTTTGCCTTTCACTGACATCGGCCACCTCTCTGAACTGCGCCTTGGCTGCCCGGTATCAAGCAGCACAAAGCAAGCACGACTGCAACAGGGAAGGCAGACAGATCGGTCAGGTGGCCGCGGCTCTGGTTCAAACCCGAGCTCTAAACCTCATCCTTGGCTGCAGGGACAAAGGAGACCAAGGAGACAGAGGTACGGGCAGAAGGCTGAAGGCTTTTAGGCCTCGAGCTCGAGCGTCTCCCCCTTGGGCTTCCTCCCTGTGCTTTGCTCCACGCTCATTCCACACCGCACCCACTCAGAAATCCAGTGAGAGTCCAGCAGAGGTTGCCAGGTTGCCAGATAGAAACGTACCCCTCAGTGCACAATGCAGACCACTCCGGTGGCGCTCGCAGCACTCGCTGCACCCGCGGCAGCTGCCCAGACTCTCCCGCCTCCTGCCTCCGCCTCTAGACCAGTGGATTTCCGCAGCTCTATTCGCTGGTCGCGGAACTCACTGCACCCGCGGCCTTCCAGTCTATCTCGTCTCTGCCTCGACCGACTCGTGGCTGCTCGTTACACTCCTTGCTCTGAGTGGTCACGCAGAAAAGCCACAGCACCCTCCTCCTGTGGGTGCCCGGCTGCCATCAAGAGAACCTCAGGGATAACCAGGCCGAGCCGAGCACTAGTGAGGGCGGGACGAGACTTGGACACGCTCAATTGCACTTGGTCGCTTGATGCTGGACACTGGATGCAGCCGGATGCTGCCCACGGCCCCGGCAGAACTGCGTTTAGTTAGAGCCCCGGTGAGGGAAACTGGAGCTAAAGGCAGCGGGGAGCCGAGAGCTGTGAGCTCTACCGCTGCAGTTCTATCTCCTGCTGCTCACTCGCTGCAACTGCTGGTCGAAACAAAATGTGGTAACTGGATCTGCTCCTAACGGTTTCAACAGGGAAAGACAGTGGATTCAATGCAGTCTTGGACACAGTAATGCTTTGAGTGGTGCAACGTCATAAGTAGCCATAGCTGCTACAGCCTTTGATTGTATTACACTTCTCTGCTTATCCAGCAGTCATGATGCAAGGTCATGATATGGTTAAATAATGTCAAATAACTGGCAAAATCTAAATTCATGTTATCATAGAACAGGTTTCGGTAAACTAATTAAAGGAAATATGAAGCTTTTTATAGTTCTCCTGCAAATGTTATATATTGCATATGAATAACTAATATATAATCATATTTAATATGTATGAACGTATAATGTATAAAAGCACTGTAAGACCTCCTCACTCTGAACCACTTCATTATATAGTAATACATTTTGCAATGGCTGACGTTGTACCTAATCTCTGCATTTAGAACAACAAAAAAGAAACAGTACAAACTTGGCTCAATGACATGAACCTTAATGTCTTCAAACCCCAACTTTCACCCAATCCTATGTCACTTGAATTCACCCTTGGACACCAACCTTAATCTGAAGTAACACATAGCCAAATAGACAAAAGAGACCTGGTACCAGTGCTGCCTTCTAAAGAAAATGTAACTGTTTCTTCCCGAAAGTGACTTCAAACCTGCTGTTCAAGGCATCGTACTTGCGCATCTGGATGGTCATAATGCTCGTCTCGATAGTCTGCCAGACTGTCACCCTTTAAGGCTTTCTTGCATAGTGGAGCATGTCTCATGCAGGACATGAATACAGGGCCGGATTGGCCTTAGCGGGCACCGGGCGTTTCCCGATAGGCCGCTAGGGTGGGGGGCCGTTTTGGGGCAGGGTTGTACAATACAAAAAAATAATAAAAAAATGTACACTTACCTTGCCACTGGGCCCTGCGTCTCTGCTCCTGCTCTCCTCGCGGGACGAGAGGAACAGAAAGCCGTGAAGAACGTCCAATGCAGCGTTGTAGTTGGTAAGCAAGCAGGCTGCCCTGTGATTTGGTTTAAGTGTCCTGGTTTGATGCTCAACCAGGGAATGGGGGTCTAGGAATGTTCTCCGCGCAAGCTGTAATGCAGCCTGCATAGAGAATGTGGAAAGTGCGCATGACTAGTTTGGGCGGGCCAAGAGGGACGACCATACATTCATTGCACACTTAGGAGTGGGCAAACCACTTCTCCCCTGCCCTGCTCTGAGACCAGAGCAGTGCCGCCCACCCGCCCGCCCGCAAAGGAAACATAAAATGATGACAACTCAAAGTTATTATCATTTTATATTTCCTTTACACCACTGCTCAAAAGCAGTGGGGCAAGGCTCCTCCGCCAGAGAGGAGGAGCCGCCACTGCCCTGTACCCATCAGTACTGCCCCAACGCTGCTCCAATTTAGGAGAGTTTAGATGGTCCTCTTTAACCGCATGCGCGCTAGCGGTTTTCCCGCTGCGCGCTGCGATTTTAAAAATCCCGCGTTACTTGACAAGGTCAGCTCGTCATACGTGTGGCGCTGGTTACGCCCATGACGAGCTGAGCTCGTCACGAGCGCAGAAGGGGTTAATAAAATACATCAACATGGATTACCCATTCACAAAGCTGCTACTTCTTTTAAAACTGACCTTATTCTTGTCTTTGACCCTGCACAGCACTCTGTTACCTTTTGATTAGGTTCATGCCATAGAAAGGCCACATCAATACATATATTTTGGAGCACAATGGGCTCTATTATGGGTTCTTTGTTCATTCTGTTAGGGTAAGTGCATATAGCTACATATAGATTTACTATTCTGAATTTCATATCTAGGTACCTATATAGATATTGTTAATGTTCTCATAGCTAGAGATAAGAATAGAAAATCTATATATACCTATGTATACTTCTCTGTCGGCGTTTTGGTCACCATACTCTTAGAACTAAATAGTCAGTACACAATATTCCGTACCGACACCGCAGGCAGAATAGCACGCATTCAGAATGAGGCTTTAGATTATGATGGTCTCAATGGCAACTTCATTCAAGAAATTACATCTGAACAACTAGACTGGCCTTTACAGGTAGTGACAATTTTGCAGTGTTTGAATTTGCAAGATGTCAGCACTTCAAACTTGCCCTGTAACATTGCTTCAGCAACCTATGAACTATTCAATCTTTTTCTGATCTGTTTATATTCTTCGAGAAACCATGGGTATCCATGGTCAATTCATCCTTACTATTGGTATGACTTCATTATACAAGCTTTAACCTACTGCTAATGCCTGCCTTGCTTTCCACTCTTGTTAAGTTCTCTCTGCATTTGGGTGCCACGTGATTTGTGAAGTAAGATAAACTCAAGATGATGATCAGCAGAAAACGCAGTACGGCAGGGACAAGACTCGTTGAGACATTCCTGGTAAGTGTGCTGCGAAATAGTCAATTCTGTTCCTGCTAATGACATTATAGATGCAGGAAAGAAGAGCATGCATTCTTCTCTCTGTTGATGAGTGTAAAAAAACATATGAAACCCCCATAAGCTCAAAGAGAAGCGTTGGATGAACTGATGACGTTGTTATAAGTGCTTCAATCCAAAAGCAAGTCGGATTTCAAAAGAAAAAAAAAACATACATTTGATTGCACTATGGGACAAGAGGATGTGATGAGAAAAGCACTGATTATGAGGCAGAGCTTAGAAACGTATTGATGGTTTAGACTTTGTAGTCGCTCTTCTGTGGTTGCTATGAGGCAGGTTAATATTTGGAAAAGTGTTAGTTTTAGTCACACAAGGCAGTTGCTTGAAATGAGGTGCCTCTGAAATGTACTTTAATCATTTTCGGGCTCAATACGCAGTAGCGTAACGAAAGTTTAATGGCCCCCCCTGCAATGTACATGGATGGGCCCCCGCTCCGGATTTAATAGGGAGAGCTCGGGCCTAACTACTGTGCTGAGGGGGCCCCCTGCAGCTCGGGTGCAAAACCATTACCGAGGGCAATGCGGGGGCCTGTGTTACGCCCCTGTCAATAACATGGATTGCATCGGGCCCAGTAGAATTTTGAAACGTTTTCAGCTCCACACCAGGGCAACAATGGCCTTCATGCCAAAAGCAATCTTTTGCGCCACTTGCTAGACCCAACTACTGGTGAGTCATAATGATCTAGGTAGTGCAGAAAATCAATAGTAATCTACTAAATCCAGTGGCGAAACTATATGAACTGTGATCATCTGATCGACATCCTGGTCTCTGAAGTAACATCTGCTGCCTTTTGCCTGACAGTGAGAAGGACTGGATCTAATCTCTGCCTCCTCTACATAGACAACTTAAGTAAGTCCAAGGGCGTGTTGGCTTGCTTCATTCAAGAAGTCTCAGGGCCATCAAAGACTTTGCTCTGACACACACTTCTGGCGGACATGGTTCTCCCTGAGTCCTACCCTGCTGGGTTAACCCAAAACCAGTCCAGGGCATGAAACCAGGGTCCCTGCAGCTGTTTGCCAACACTCTGATCAAGATCACAGCGGAGATCATTGGGGAAATTCACCATGTCTGCCTGCCTCAATGCAATGGAACTCAACAACAGTCCAGTGTGGATTGCCACACATCACCGGCATCCCGAGGTGAAGGGGCATCCCCAGTGCGGGACCGATCGATGGAGACTGCTGCATCTGCCTTCTTCTTCCAGCTTGCCGAGGCTACAGTGACTGCCAATGCAGCACAAAGTGGTAAAGGTAGATGCACAGTTCAGCTGTATAGTTAAGTAATCCTTTATTGTAACTTGGTTCCAGGATAGGAGAGTAGAAGATAGGTAGTAGAAACAGCCCCACCAGGCACATGCTCCTAGAAGCTCAGCCTGAGATGACCACCTGACACTGGCAGGTGCTTCCACGGCATGGAACTTAAAGTGATGGCAAGCCCACTAAGACTACCTGTGTTTGAAAGCAACACTGGAGGAAGAGTTTGTACTGATGTTATGTGTATTTCAGAATGATCTAGGACGCACTGACAGGGGTGGGAGGGGTGGAGGGCGGGGAACTTTGGGGGTTTGTTCTATAAACGGCACGAATGCAAGATGTAATATCAGTTTGGACTCGTAATGACTGAGACATGTTGTCTCCAATTATATTTTGCTCTTTGCATTCACTTGCCTTAACATAAGATCACTAAATAATCAAAGCTACAACCTGCATGCGTTCTACCACCCACCAGGAGATAACGCAAAGTTCACAGAGCAACTAATAGAGATCATAACTGCCAACTCTAACCCGGATGCCAACAACATATTCCTAGGTGACTTTAACCTCCACTGGGACGACGGCAATGACAAACTGGTTAACTCGATTAAAGACTTCCTCAATGAGCTAAACCTTACTCAAGCATGCACCCAGCCCACTCACTCACAAGGAGCGATTTTAGACTGGATTATTTCAAAAAACAAAGAGACATCAATCCTCGCTATAGACCCGTGTGATTGGTCTGACCATCACGCCATAACATTCGTGATACCTACAATGAAAAAGGGCAGGACCGTGCAACCCCGCAAGTTCAAAAAACTGATCCGAGATACAAAAGAAGCTAATATTGAACTATTGGTTGAAAGATGTGAGAAGGACCTGAAGCCTCGTAACAACAGGCAGAATGTCAATGAGCTGACGGATCACTACATAACTTCGATCGGTAATATAGTCAATGACACCTTGCCTCAAAAACTGAAAAGAGTCTCAGAAAAACCAAAAATCCTTGGTTTAATGAGGCACTGAACGAGGACAGGCGAAAACTTAGAATGGCCGAAAGGAAATGGAGACAACATCCCTCCTCCCCCGAGCTGAAAGCCCTCAGAAAAACCAGAAAACAATATAACAAAAAGATAATCAACTCCAAAAAAGAATTTATAAGGGCTGAACTGGACAATGCCATAAACAGACCACGAAAACTCTTCGAGATCCTAAAACAACAGTCAAACAAACTAGCCAAAACGGCTCAAGAGAACTCAAAAACTCCCATAAGCTGCGAGGAATTCTCCTCATTTTTCACGGAAAAAACCAAACTGCTAGAAGTTGAGCTCACAAGTGCAGCGGCTAACCTCTCGACCCTTCCCTCACCTAAAAATGAGGCTAATGTGACAACTGAAGGTCTTCAAACAAAAAAATAAGGCAAATTGGGACACATTTGAACTATATGACCAGGGAAAGATCGCCAAAACGCTAGCGGAACTTAGACCGAACAACCACTATCAAGACCCTCTACCGGCAAAGTGTGTAAGAGAAATCAGCCACACTCTAGTTCCGATCTGGACTGAGATAATAAATGCTTCGCTTGCACAAGGGACCCTCCCTGACTGCCTAAAAACTGGGCAGGTAGTTCCCATCATCAAAAAACCGACAGCTGATGCAACTGACCCAAATAACTATCGACCAGTGACCAACATCCCTTTACTGGCCAAACTTATTGAGAAATGCGTGCAGGGCCAACTGAGTTAACACATCGCTAAGTTCTCATTACTAGATGACTGCCAATCAGGTTTCAGAACAGGGCACAGTACGGAAACTGCGATCCTGCATATTGTTGATGACGCCTTACAAGCCCTAGACCAAAATCATGCGTGCCTACTGATCCTTCTAGACTTGTCATCAGCATTTGACACGGTAAATCATGAAGTACTGATGATCAGGCTACAAGACAGGATGGGTTTATCTGGAAATGTACTGAAATGGTTTAACTCCTTCCTACAGAACAGGACTCAACTATTCCTGGTCAACCAAGCAATCTCCTTCCCATGCCCTAACGCAATCGGGGTCCCGCAAGGTTCAACGTTATCCCCAGATCTATTCAACTTGTATGTAGAACCTCTCACGGAAATTCTTCGAAAATCACAGATTTCCTATCACATGTATGCAGACGACACGCAAATATATATGAAGATCGCCTGCCGTGATGACATTGACCTAATGAATGAAACACTAAAGAGAGCGCTGCAATGGCTAACAGCTAATCATCTGAAACTTAATGCCAATAAAACAGAATTCCTGCTAATCTCACCGGCAAGGAGTCATCCAGAGGTAAAGGAATTGGCTAAATTAGTGACTGCGCTAAATTGTACTCCGTCCCTAGTTGACTCAGCTAAATCACTAGGAATTACATTAGATGAGAACCTCGACATGAAAGACCACATCAACTCAATGGCCAAGAACGCCCGTTTCCACTTGAACAATCTAAGAAAACTAAAACCCTTTATCTCAGAAGCGGATCTCAAACTGGCTATCCAATCGCTAGTTATCTCGAGGATTGAATATGGCTGCACCACGTTAGCTGGCCTACCGAAAACATCCACTGCACCACTAAAAGCCTGTCTCAACGCAGCGGCAAGACTCATCACGGGAACGAGGAAATTTGATCACATATCTCCCCACCTGAAGGCACTAAACTGGCTACCTTACGAAGCTAGAATTAAAATGAAGATGGCCTGTATTACCCACAAAGCGGTTCACTACAACACGCCGAGATATCTAGCCAAGAAAATTAAGCTATCGGGAGGTAACAGACCAACTAGAAGCGCTAAAGAGTTGCTATTGCGGCCGGCCTTCTTCCGGAAGAAAAAGACCTATGACCGAGCATTCTCAGGAGCCGCCCCCAGAGTCTGGAATTCACTCCCTCCTAACATCAGGAAGATTCAAAACACTGTAACATTCAAACGAGAACTGAAGAGCCACATGATGAGTAAATACCCTACATAGAGATGCCTACAGACCATGGGTATGAACAACTACGCCAAAAGAAGATCGGACTCATCATGAATAATTTGAAGATCAATAAGACAAATGACTGATACCCGTTCAAGCCTCGGCTATACACTCTACTGCTACCTCATATATATGTGATCTCTACACTGTATCTCACACCCAAAACGATATAACCTCTACCTTACTTTGTTTATCTATATGATCCCTGCTACAAGCTAAACCTATTCAACTCCTATTGCTAATTACTCATGTAATCGTACTGATAATGCTATGTAACCCTACCTCACCGAGCTTGACTATATGACTATGACACAAGCTAAGCCTTATGCACCTCTTAATGCTAATTGCACAGGCGTTAGGAATATATTTATCTAATCACCCCTGATAACATATCGCCTTCTACCTCATATCTGTTTTGTTGTAATAATTGCTATTATAATGTCAATCTGTAATCTTTTTTATGTTAAGCGCTCTGATACCCACGGGTCTTGTTCGCGCTATATAAAACACTATAAATAAATAAATAAATAAATAAACTTGCCAATAAAAATTATTTTTACAAAAAGAAAAATTGAAAGTAGCGTGTTCAAGTCCCTTGTCAAAATGCCGCAGTCTAGATGATGCCGATTCCAAAAAAGTTGTTGACCAACTGACACTCTAGACACAGATAGGCACTCAGGCATTCTATGATGTCATGAACATTCTAACAGGGCAGTACAGTGAGGAATAATAGAGAAGTAATTTATCACACACAGCCTGCCCAAAGGAGGAGATACCAATAACGCAAGCTCCGTTCACGAGGCCGTCAATCTTCCAGCTCCCCCCGAGAAAGGTACTGTGTATTGAGACCCGTGAAAGTCTCTGTAGCCAACCTGCACATTATCGCTGGTGGCTGGATTGGCCTGAATCGCGCTGGTCTCGCAGGACCTGCAGTTGCCTCACTGTTTCCCTGACTGCCAAAGTAACGTATCTGTTCCAATGCACTGAGTAAGCCTATTTGCCAATCCTCTGCTTAGATCACCGTAATTTCCCCAGCATTACTATACATGACCTACAAGAAGCACATGTGTTTTCAAAACTGTATTTGCATTCATAACTTAGAGCAATTATAGCGCGTGAACCATTGATTGGATTTTTGTTTTTTTGATCTTGTTTGAAAGAGCTAAAGTGATACTATTTTTTACAACAGTGTGGAGTCTTTTGTGGTGTTTGTACTGTGTTACTGTGTGTGTGTGCACACAAATACTTTATACATTGCCTCTTTAGTTTAGCCTGACTACTCTGTGCCAAGCTACCAGAGGGTGAACGCAGGTAAACATTTAGTGTGTGCTACACTTCACGTGACTAGATTTGTGAATCCTGCTTGAACAGGGTGCATACCTCTGCCAACCGGAAACCCAGTTTCTAACATGTACATACACAAAGTAACGATATGCAAAAGCTAAATATAGTACAATATCAGGAAATTGAGGTTCTATCATTGAAGGAACTTTCGGTTTCAAGTTACAAGTTTAGGTCAAACAAAAATAATATAACTTGCATTTTTTGATTGGGCGTCTAATGGTTAGTACAGCAAAAATGTTCGGTCAATAAAATAATAATTCAACAATAGCAGTTTTATTGAAATGATGGCATTGGTGCCGACTGACAAAAGTGTGGAATAATAATAGAGGAGGGAGATGAAGGTATTTTCTGGTGTGGAAACATGGGAAGCTACCCTCTTTCAATAAAACTCCCAAAACTAGGGGCCCAGTTCATGAAGGGACTTAGGTGTAGTAAAGTTACAAGTGCATAGTCTCCACACTCGTGTCTGAATCTCTGCACTGACAACTGGAGTTCAGAAATTCCCCCCCTAGTGTGGACACTACGCCACGAGTGCAGATACTCCTCACTCAACTTTAATACACATATGTCCCTTCAGGAATTTGATCCTGGGAGTGAGACTTGACTTCTGCAACCAAAACCTCATGCTTATTTACTGTGTGTAATTACTGTAAGGTAAAATCAGGGATGGTTCTCCCAAACTGGGAAAAAACCGTGTCTAAAAAGGATGCACTTGGAATCAGGTGGAGAGGAATTCCAAGTGGTAATTCCACTCTGCCTTATTCGTAATAAGGGCTTGAATGTGTACCTAATGGTATCGTAATGGTATCTTGTATGAAACATGTAGACGTGAGGGGCACCTACTGGTGCAAATTGTAATGTTATGACAATAGGCAAGAATAACCCAAGTACAATTTAACACATCATATGCTTAATAATAGGAGCACTGTTTGGTTACGTATAACCATTACAATTAACAATAGCATACAATGTTAAAATTCCAAGTCAGATGGCTTTGAAAGCATTTTTTCGTTTACCAATGTGCTATTAAAATCAGTAGTCATATCAACTATCTTAAAATACAAGTCAAAAGTTATTTTGAGCTCTTTGCAGTTGTCGAAACTGCTGGTGTACACATCATATATATCAGAATATCACCTAATATTCCACTCATTCCTTGTTTTGACCTGGTTTACTTTGGTGCTAGAATTTCATTCAGAGCCAGGTTACCCCCACTTTGAAGCGATAAAGGAGGGGGAATGTGCTCAAAGAGACACTCCTATTTTTCCCTGTGCTCGAAACATCTTTTCAGGGCATAATATATTTTGCAACAGAAAGGTCATCTGTGCCACCTCTTAATCACTGCTCATAGTGGCAAAAATCACCTAAACAAACATATAGTACATCTGGGCCTTAATTTCAGAGCATATATTTCTAGTAATTAGATGATTTTTTTCGAATATATGATTTCATAAGTGAAACACTAACAAATGAATTATCGTTGATCTGCAGGTCACTGACTTTAATCTTAACAACGTGACTCAAGCTTGCATCCGCCAGGTCAGTACATTTAGTACCATTAAATTGGTCCATAACAAAGCTTGGGGCCGATTTAGTGGTAGATGGACAGTACTCTGTTTGTCAGGGTGGATGGAAGACATTGCCTCTGTCATGCTGATGAAGTACCACCCCTCAAGTGTTTTTAGTTTGGTTGACGTCCACCATCGGTTATAATAACATTCAAAAACCATAAATAAAAAGTGTTTTTCAAAAACAAATTTCCAAATCGGGAGTTTGTTTCTGAAACACAAAAACCGAATGACCCCCAAACTGGGGGGGGGGGGTAGTACCCTGTTTGCCAAACTCTAAATCAGGCCCTTATTGTTTACAGAGCTCTGGCATGAAGAAGGTGTAGTATTCTCACTTTAGGGCTAGATGCTGATGGCTAATGTGCAACAAAGATCTGTCTTGAAGATGTTTGAATGTCTATCTTTTTGTCTTTTTTAAAACACCACAAACTGGCAACAAGAATGGGAGGGCTCTTATGATGAAAGGACCCCACCTCAACATTTAGCAATGCTGAAGAATGGGAGAGAGTTGTCAGAATATTTCACTTGGATGTGAATCCTTGTCTGATGAAGAGAGAACCACTTAACATGATTGGTGAGAAGTTGCAAGCGTTGGTGGGCCTCTAAGGTGCTATGGTACTCGTGACTGCACTTCACTGTGATGGTTGCCAGCTGGTGCACCCAATTTCCTACTGAGAGAGTTGAAATGATTGTGTAGCAACCTCTGCGCCCTTTAAAAAAGAAATTGCTTACTTGTCTACGTGTGCAGTCTTTGTGTGGCATTTCAGGAAATCAAGGCCTATCTCCTGCTGAAATAAGCCTGAATGTGTGTGTGATGCATGCTAGAGTCCATTTTGGGAGGTTGGGTGAAGTAACATGTAAAGAGATTGCAGGTACGACATAAGGTGAGAAAGTAGTGAAGGAAAGGTGCAGTTGTAGAAGATACCCTTTTACGCGTGGGTTGTAGCATTGAAGCTGGCCTGTCACAGTGAAAGGCATACCTCTTGTTATCTGCTCTCCTCTGTGACCAGGTAACCTGCTCAGTGACAGGCTATTTCCAGCAGATTAAGTTGCGTGTGACTCTTCATAAGCATGAACAGTTAAAAATTTGCGAACATATGTGACAAGAATTTTCAATTCTATTAAGGACAAGGAGGCGAGGATTATGCTTTCTCATTTCTTTAATGAAATGCTCAGCAGCCAATAAAACAACCAAAAACTACATTTCCCATGAACACCAGGGAATGACCATAGAGAGTACAGTATAAAGGGTCCCAACATTAGTCCTTCTTCCTCTTTCTTTGTTGTGGAAACAGTTCAAGGTCAAAATAAAATCCAATGTAGAATAATAAAAGCAACTCCAAACACGCCGCAGAAATCCAAAGTATCTGGAAGCAGGCAGTAGAAGAACTCTGGGTCTGAGAACCAGGAGAAAGATGAATCGCAGAAGGAAGGCGGCAAACTCTACTTCGGGTCTGAACCTGAAAGAGATATAAAGCCGTAACATCCAAAGAATGCAAGAGAGTCAAAAGCAATCCAGGGGGGGGAAAAGAACAAGGAACATATTTCACAGTAGTAGGAAATAGATTGCAGAATATAACAATGCAAAGCAAAACAATGGGTGGGATAATCCTCGCCTCCTTGTCCTTAATAGAATTGAAAATTCTTGTCACGTATGTTCGCAAATTTTGAATTCTATGTCAGGACAGGAGGCTCTGATTATGCTTGTTTAAAGCTGGTTCACCACCACAGAAGCAACACTATCAATTGGCTTATAATAAAAGGATTTGAAAACTGAATCAGAAGACCAATCTGCGGCCTTCATAATGTCAAACAGAGTGACCCCCATGGAAAAGGCTTTAGAGGCCATTGCTCCACGGGCAGAATGTGCACCAAACACAGATACATCAATGCCCGCTTCGGACATAAGCCAACGCACCCAGCGCGCCAAAGTAGCTGGAGCGACAGGGCGAAATGGTTTCTGTAATGCAATTAACAATTGACCCTGCATGTCTGAACGTAAAGAAGCAGTACTCACCTCATAATCTTTCAGGCACTGCACAACACAGAGATTGGGATGTGCGGGAAAAGACGGATAAGTAATGAGAGAAGTATTACACTTAGTCCGTCTGGAAAGGCGAAAAGAAACACCTTCAGGCGTGAAACTGCGACCTGCAAGATCTAAAGCGCGGACATCCGAAACACGCTTACAAGAAAGAAGACACAGCAACATGGTCAACTTAGCAGACAACTGTTTACGGGACAAAGACGAATTGGAAGGCCAGGCCTCCAAGAAACGCAGAACAATTGAAACATCCCATAGCGAGACATACTTAGAAGTGGGAGGTTTCGAGAGACGAATACCCTTAAGCAATTTAGAAACGAAGGGGTGTTCCCCAGCTGGTTTGCCATCAATTTGGTCGTGGCCAGCTGAAATAGCGGAACGAAAATTGTTGACCGTCCTATAAGCCAGACCTGAAGAAGCCAGAGACGCCAAAAAATGAATGATCAAACAGACATCCGCCGAAACGGGATCAGCTTCCCGTTGAGCACACCAATCGCACCATCGCTTCCAAGCACCTTTGTATCGCTTGTGAGTATTGGGAGCCCAAGCTTCACTGATGAACTTGGAAGCGTCGCTCGAAATGCCCGAGATCGTCCAGCGATCCCCGAGATTCGGCACGCCAGCAACTGGAGAGAGCCTGATAGAATCAGGGGATGCGGATCTTCTAGAGGATCCAACAAAAGATTCCACTTCTGGGGAAGAAGGAGAGGTGGCTCGCAACACATCTCCAGGAGAACCGGGAACCACGCTTGAGCCCTCCAGAGCGGAGCTATCAGAATCAGTTCCGCACTAAACCGTTTGGTGTAAGCCAGAACCCTGGGAAGCATCATGAACGGGGGAAACGCATAGCACAGAGTCGACGGCCAATGCTGAAGAAAAGCATCCGTGGCTAGAGCTAGCGGATCCGGTCTCCAACTGTAAAACATCGGTAGTTGTGTGTTGAGGCGAGAGGCAAACAGGTCTATGCGACACTGACCCCAACGCCGAAGAATGGAACGGAACACTCGAGGATGTAGCCTCCAGTCGCTGAAGTCCCGAAGATGTCTGGAGTGCCAATCCGCAACTTGATTGTTGCAACCCGGAAGATACTCCGCAATAACAGTGATCCTCTGCTGCAGACAAAAATGCCAAAAGTATTTGGCTATCTCCGCCAATACCTTGGACCGTGTCCCGCCCAGTTTGTTGACATATCGGACGGCGGACACGTTGTCCATCCGGAGAAGAATGCAGCAACTGGTTCGACGTGGAGAGAAACACTTGATCGCAAATGAACCCGCTAGGAGTTCCAGACAGTTTATGTGGAGTGACAACTCCTGAGGGGACCAACGACCTCCCGTCGAGACAGGACCGCAACGGGCTCCCCAACCCCACTGACTACCATCCGATTCCACTATCAGTTCCGGCGACTGTCCGAATAGAGCTCGACCATTCCAGGCCTCCATGTGGTCCAGCCACCACTGCATCTCCCACTTCACGTCCTCTGACAGAGGAATTTGATCTGAGTACCTGAGACCTTTGCGGAGATGATGAATCTTCAGACGCTGCATCGCTCTGTAATGGAGGGGACCCGGAAAGATCGCCTGAATGGAAGAGGCTAACAGACCGACTACACGTGCCAACGATCTCAGTGACACATTCTGTCTGGAAATAATAGATGTCAATTCCCTCTTGATGTAACGAATCTTTTGTCTGGGCAAGAGGAGCTGGCAAGAGAGAGAGTCTATCTGGAAACCCAGGAAATCTATAGACTGAGTGGGAGTCAAAACTGATTTCGGAATATTGATCAGAAACCTGAGAGATTGCAAAAGACCGATGGACCATTGCAGATGTAGCAGAAGTCGATTCGGACAATCCGCCATAAGGAGGATATCGTCCAAATAAATAATCAGTCTGACCCCCCGAGCTCGCAAGTGTTCCACAACTGGCCTCAGCAGTTTCGTGAAGCACCATGGTGCTGACGAAAGGCCGAACGGGAGGACTTGATACTCGTACCAAACCCCTCGCCAATGAAACTGGAGAAACCGACGATGAGGCTTGAAGATTGGTATCGACAGATAGGCATCCTTGAGATCCAAGCGCACCATCCAGTCCCCCTCGCGCAGGAGATCCCGCAAAAGATGGATGCCCTCCATTTTGAAGTGTCGGTAAACCACCCCACTGTTGAAGTCTTTCAGGTTGAGAACCAGACGAGATCCGCCTCCCTTCTTCTCGACCAGAAAGACTGAGCTGGCAAACCCCGACGGATGACGGACGGTTGGAATAATCGCCCCTTTTTGGAGAAGCACATTTATTTCTTCGGAGAGGCAAGCTTGATCTTGAAGGGAAAAATGTAAACATGGGGGAGGACGGGTCTGATGCACAGGGTGATAGAACTCTATCTTGAAACCTTGGACTGTTTCTAGCACCCATGCATCGTTGGAGAGCATGCGCCAGTTTTCTAGAAAACACTGTATCCGACCCCCCAACATCACATCGCAAGCATGAATCAGGCTCACCTGCTGAATTGGAGTCCTGGTAGTGTCCTTGTTGTCCTCCAGAGCGACCTCTTCCATACTGGCCCTTTCCCTTGCGGGAAGGATAGAAGTTGGCTCTCGTGGAGTAACCGGAATCCTGTGCTCCACCACGGTGAGGGGGGTTACCCCGGTTGGACTGTTGGGCGTGGCCACGGCCGAACGAGTGTCCACGTCCTCGTCCGGCCTTTGCAAAAACCGGACGCATAGCCCGGCGCAATGATGCTTGCGCTTTGTCAATGCCACTAAAAGTTGAAACAAACTTGGTAAGCTCCTTCAGGAAGGGCTGACCAAATAAGAGACCCTGCGCTTCGGGACCAGACTCCGATGATGCAAGCTCGGACAGCTTCGGATCCAACTTCAAAAGAATTGACCTGCGCCGTTCAGCAGACACTGCGCAATTGGCATTACCCAACTGGCAGATTGCTCTTTGTGCCCATTCGATCAATACGTCCGGGTTCACAAGAGCGGAGGCCTCCTTCGCCTGAAATCCGAGATCAAGGATCTTTGTGAGAGGGCCAAGCATGTCCAACATCTTGTCCTGACAAGAGCGCCAGGAGCGGTCAAGACCCTTTTTCGGGTCTTTGGCATACTTCTTTAAATATGTGACCATCATAGGGTCGACCTCCGGTGTCTCAGCCAAATGGTCAGCGAGGTCAGGTCTTGGACATTCCGAGCGGAGTCGTGCATGGACTGAAGCCTCAAAAGGCTGTCGAATATGTGCCTGGATGTAGGCTGCCACAGCAGGTGAAGGTAACCAGGACGAAGAATTTGGATGTAAAATATCCGCTGGTTCAAAAGTGAGCACCGAAGGACGTTCAGGTGCGTCCACAAAATGCTCCTTACGGACACGCTTTTTAGGCGGGGGCGAAGCATGGTCCGAAGACGTGGAAGAGTGGACATCGTCCAAATCAGGATCATGAGGAACAGAAGCACTGGAAGGCGTAGACGCCAAAGTTTTGGCCAGTCTCTGGAAGTCTGCTTTATGTGGGTTTACAGGAGACTTTGCGGATTTTTTGGAAGGAGGTAGCGAGCCTTGTTGCTGAGCATACAAAGTCAAATGACGCTTCAGGGGATTAATTGCACGTACCAGTGCCTTATTAACTGACTGTTGGACACCTTTATCTAATTGTTCCACCAAATCATGCTCCAATGAGCCTTCCTCTTCATCCCCATAGTAGTAGTCATCATCAGCGTCAAAGTAATCTGCCATGCTACACAAAGGTAGTAAATAGCGCCCACAAGATGACTAACAGCAATATATATAGTGCCAAAACACAAGTAAGGGGGGAGTGTGAGAACCCCAAAGCAGGCTTTGATAGAGAACAGGAACAAACCTGACTCCAATGAAATTTGAGCGTGGAGGGAGCAAAAAGCCTGCACAGACCAACACTCTAGGCAGAGCCTATGCCACAAGTATCAACCAAAGCCTTCCCAGACTCCAGTGTCACACGGGGTTAAGTTCGGAAACAGGCTGTGGGCATGGGCGTAGAACGACCCCTTCACTCAACCGGCTCTGATGAGAAACCCCGAAGCCGGAAACAAATGCAGCGCGCATGCGCGACCGCTGCCTGCCTCCAAATGCCGGCTCGAGAGCGCTCGCGCTCGCCGTGAAAGCCGGATCCCCAGCCCCCGCTCCACAAAGGGTCAAAGCAGCAAGCAAGCGCCCTGACAAACCGGAGGTGAACACACGCTCCGAGGCGAACACCGAACAAGCGGAGAAAAAACGAAGCGACCCAACAACGAGTCGGAAGACAATGAGGCACGAACACAGCGCGCTACAATAACATGCTAATGAGCAATACGCTAATAAGTATAAACCAGTAGCAACAAAAGCGCAGTAAGCGTTCAGCAAAACAGTAAGCACAAATAGAAAAATCACTTAACTGGCTGCGGAGCAGCAAAGAAAGAGGAAGAAGGACTAATGTTGGGACCCTTTATACTGTACTCTCTATGGTCATTCCCTGGTGTTCATGGGAAATGTAGTTTTTGGTTGTTTTATGGATATATGACGGTACAACGCGTACCGTCACAACGCATACCTTTACAACGCGGCCGTGACAACGCAAGTCGTTACCACGACTTGCGTTGGGGGGGCGCGGATTTCGAATAGTTTAATTTACTATTCTAACACCAGTCCCCGTGGACCCTAGGGAAGGTGTTAGGATAGTAAATTAACTATTTTTAGACCTTGAGCGCCCTCCAGCGCAAGTCGTGGTAACGACTTGCGTTGTCACAGCCGCGGTGTAAAGGTACCGCGTTGTGAAAACATCGTTGTAAACGATGTTTACCTGTTTTATTGGCTGCTGAGCATTTCATTAAAGAAATGAGAAAGCATAATCAGAGCCTCCTGTCCTGACATAGAATTAGTAAAACAACAACCTGGTCCATGGATAAGTTTGAACTTGAAAATTACTTAATTATGAGAATATTTGTGTTTGTTAGGGATTGACAATTTATGCTTGCGTGTTTATTTGAGATTTTTGTGATAAGTCAAAATAAAACCTGTGTGGAGCCTCAGGTTATAACTTTCTTTGTTACATTATTTATTGTATTTTATAGCACTAACCATTCAAGAGATTTTGAAATGTAGAACGTTATTCCACCTCTGTTTTTTCTGAGTAGTCCAGGAGAACCTAATGTGAAGTAGCAAAAGTATAAAAAGATAATTGCAAATTACGTAATAGCCTGTGGTACAAATGTAAGTGCTGAAAGCAAATACGTCTGCATTGTCTTGGGGGAGAAGGTCAGGAGATGTTAGAAAATCTGTGCAAAGAATAAGTTGAAGCTGGTATTGGTGAACAGAGTAGAAGAGTCGGCGTATCAGGTTAAACAAAAGAGCACATCTGGTACAGAAGGGAAAATGACACCTGAGTGTTTCTGGTGTGGGAAAACAGTACACAAAGAGAATAGGAACACATGCCCGGCATGGCAATCCACATGCAATGCATGTGGGAGAAAGGAAAAATGTTTCAAATGTTGCAGAAGTCAAGGAAATAAATTAATACAACAAGAGTTGAAAAGATAGTTTCAAGTAGGTAGCTGTTAGTGTGGACATCCAACTGATAAAGTCATGATTGATGGAGTCGTATTGGTAATGAAATTTGATTCATGTTCGCATCTCACCATGATTTCATAAAGAACCTTTGACGTAACGTTGAGTGACAAATTCAAAATGCACAGAATGGATGTATCTCCGGTGGGATACGGAGTGTACTCACTAAGATGTTGGGTTGCATCATGGCATGCATTGAATTTAGTGGGGGAAATGATGGCAGGGAAGTGTATGTATCTAAGAAAGGGAAGCAATTTTGGGTTGGCCACATCATAGACACCTAGGGGTGACACTTAATGCCAACCGTGGGCGGAGCCGGGAGCCGAGCGGACGCTGATCGTCTCGGCTCCCGGTTCACGAGCTGATCTAACCCGGCCCTAGGCAGATACAGCCCTTCATTTCGACCACTCATTTTGCCAACACGAAGCGGAGCGAGTAGGGCAGGTGCGGAGAAACAGCGATCGCACCCAAGTTGGCGGACAGGCTCGATCTTCCGAATTGAAGGAGGAGAGGGCGGTGGCGCTCAAAATGGCGGGCGGCACTACGCCGGGGACTCCCCTGACTGCTGCGGCCACTGGAGGTAGGATTGCGTCCTGCGCTACCCCGGCTTGTCGAGGCTCTCACCGCAGCAGCTGGCATAATTTCCAATAGTTTCATTTCGGTGGAGACCCACACTGAGGGAATCCTCCCAGCGCCTGCCTGACTCTAAGATGGCGGTCGGCGGCGATTCTCAGATGGCGATCGCCGCTTCCACTGGCTCGCCCCAACTTCTCCCCGGCCTCCTGCTAATCCTGCGGCCCTCTCTTGGATTTTTGGCCTGCCTCCTGACCTGCTGCCAGTTTGGGGCCACTGCCAGTGCTGGATTGCCTTGTGGCCCTGCAACACGGGCCAGATCCCCGGACCACTCACCCCTCCCCCACATGGCACCAGGGTTCTGAATGTTGCCGGGAGCCGCTGCTCCCGGAATTCACACCGCTTGCGGTTGAATGCACACACAACCCACCGGCTGCCGTGCAGCGCCTCACGGCCAACGCGTGACCGCACCAACAGCGTCAACATGGCCTTCACCACCTGGCACACTCTCACCCCCACCGTGACGGCTGACTGCAAGCTCTCCAAGATGGTGACGCGCCTGCGGCTGGCCTCCAGCTTCATCTCCCACCTTCATTCCTGGACTTCTTGACTTTTGCTTTGTCCTGACCGACACTTTGTTGCTGTTTTCGGACAGTTTCTCTGAACTCTAGCCCTCCTCCCATTCCCTCGTCCTTTTCCCCTTTTCCCCGTGGATGATCCTCAAATGTTCCCTCCCTTTTCTGCTTCCCCTTCTCTCCATACCCTTCCATCCCTCCCACCCTCCCTTTCCACACTTATGGAACTCTGCTCTTTGACTTATTGTAATAACTCTAATCAATGGTATTTGCTTTAGACCTTGCACCATATACCATTCCTATGTGACTCTTAGAGTTTTTCCAGTCATATCCCCTCCCTATGAATATAGAGATAACTCTAATCACTAGTGTATGCAGTAGACCTTTGTACTCTCTACCATTCCTATGTGACCATTAGAGTATATCCGGTCTTATCCCTTCCTATGTATATAGAGATAACTCTAATGACTAGTCTCCTATGTGACTCTTAGAGTATATCCATGTGTATCCCTTCCCTCTGTATATAGAGATAACTCTAATCACTGGAACATGCAGTAGTCCGCTTTGCTCTCTTCCATTCCTATGTGACTTTTAGAGTATATCCAGTCTTACCCCTTCCCTATGTATATAGAGATAACTCTAATCGCTAGTTTATGCAGGAGTCCGCTTTGCTCTCTACCATTCCTATGTGACTCTTAGAGTATATCCATGTGTTTCCCCTCCCTAAGTAGATAGAGATATCACTAGTATATACCTAGTGTTTTTCCATTTGTATCTCCTCTTTGTGTGACTTTATCTCTTGTACATTTGCAATTTTTTTCTGTTTGTACCTTTTTATAACGCATGTAATCCTAAGTCCGTATGTTTTCAACTGGTTCTTATGTAAGTCAAAAATTTGCAATTTTGTTTTTCCGAATGTAACCTTCAGTCCTTATGGTTGTAACTGGGTCCTATGTAAAGCGCTCTGACACCTTCGGGTAAAGTTCGCGCTATATAAAATCGCATAAATAAATAAATAAATAAAATGCTGACACACAGGTTCAAGTACAGGAGATAAGGAAAGACCCGTACAATTTGAAAGGGAGTTTGCAGGTGTGTTTCACAAAGAATTAGGATATTTGAGAGGGTTATATTGGATATACTTGAAAGAGGGGCACAACCAGATGTAGCGAAAGTGCTCAGATTATCACTGAAGGTTTAGGAAGGTGTGCAGAAGGAAATTGAGCATCTAGTCAAGATAAGGATAATTGAACCGGTGGAAGCCACCAATTAGCTGGCTCCTAATTTGGTGGCGAAGAAAATAAATGGAGAGCTTTGCCTCTGTATTGACCTTTTGAGCACTAAATAGGGAGGTAGTGTAAATGTCTTCTCCCAAATATATATGAGATAGTGTCAACACTGGCAGGAGCAAGTTTTTCTACAACTTTAGATTTGGCTTCTGTCTGTCATCAGGTTGAACTAGATAAAGCCTTGTAAGGTTTTACAGCATTTATCACACCTATGGGTACGTACAAGTCTTTTAGAATGCTGTTTGGCTTAACAACTGCGACCTCCGTTTTTCAGGGAATTATAACATCTGTACTAAAAGGGTTGTCTGGGGTAAAGTGTCATCAAGATGATGTATACATTTTTTGAAAATACTAAAGAAGAGCATGATCTGCTAGTATGTAAGTAGTTACCTAGGATGTGGAAAGCAGGTTTGACGCAAAGGATGGATGAATGTATGCTTGGTGTAATAGAAGTAGATTACTTAGGTTATCACATCTTCATGAAGGGTGTTAGGGGAGAAGTGTGGTATGACATAGCTCGTGATAACCTAGGTAATGTTCTTAAGTAGAACACACCAAGGATGAGATTCCAGGTTCTATAGAATGATTTGGGGAATTCCAGTTGTGTCAGTGGAGGGCGGGATGCTGATGGCTAAGGTGCAATGAAGACCTTTCTTAAAGATGTTCAAATAGGTGTCTCTTTGCTTCTGTAAGACACCCAAGAAGGCATCTAGTTGCATCTGATAACATAGAAATATAGCCTCACTATGATACCTGATTTTGTGTTGGATGGAGAAACTACCTCCTTGCCTGCAGTGATTTAGCACATAGAAGAATGAAGTGGAACACAGTTCCCTCACCACTTGTCGCACAGTTACAAAGACCTAAATAAGTCTAGGCATTAGACCATTTTTGTTTAAGACAGTACCAGCAGTACTCGCAGCCTAAATGCAATGTGCAATGTACCTTTTACTACCATACTACCAGAAAAATATGGCCCATATGCATTTCAAAGGAGTTTTGGGCTTTGATTCTGAAGAACTGTGTTAAAAGGCTGCCCCGTTTTATGTCGAACTTGCCCTTGCTCCTGATATTGCCGTTCAATTATTGCCAAGGTCGATCTGTCATTAACTGAGCGTTCTCCCAGAATGTGGTGTATCATATTTCATTTAGTACCTGAGCAGTGCTTTAAAGCCAACTGAATTCTGAGAGTTCTTCTGTAGATGATGTTAAGCAGCAATATTTCTGCTCCTGCCTGGAGTAATCAAAGAGCATGTATTTATGTATTTGTTTCAGCCAAAAACCACAGCCATTCTCCATAGTGATACAAATTAAACCATAGTCGAAACAATAAAGTTAACATAAAATACATAACTGTGTTTGAGGTTATTACATCCAAAACTCAGCGAAGCAAATGTCCAACTTCAAGTTCATAAAGGGCAAGGAAAAGCAAACCATTTTTGATTAGTTCCCAGCTTTGGGTTGGTCCAGAGGCGGTCCCTGTACTGTAAAGATTTCAAAGCAATCAAGACTTCACGGTTGTGTAGGTTCAAGTATGCCCTTAATGCCAGCAATGGAGTGACTGGACCAATTCTTAGTAAATGCTTCTGAAATAAATTCTCTATTTTTTGCAGTCCTGGAATCTTTTGGAGCCCTCGGGGCTCAAAACTACATGAGCCAAGGCTTTAATTGTGTATGCTCGAGGCTCTATCAGTTTTCTACCACAGTTTCTGGAAAAACATATGACCGCTCCTGCATTCTGGCTCATAATTGGCCTCTGTTTTTGCAACCTGTTCTGCCCAGGAACGTTTATTATCAAAGCACATTCTTAGATAATTAAAGTAATGTACATTATCGCTGTTCTTTGGATTTGAAATGTTGACTTAAGGTTTTTAAGTTAAGTATCATCATTTTGTTCCAATGTTGAGAGTGAGGTTTTTTGAATCACAATGCTTTTCAAACTATTTTAGCAGCAGATGCATTGCCAACTCTACTTGTGTAAATTATACAGCATCATTGAAAATATGTTGTATGGGTATATCGTCTCTACTCATCACTGGCACATCAAAAAGTTCAGGGCTAATAGCTCTTTGCCTGCATTGTTTATAATCAGATTCAACAAAATGGGAGAACGTACATACCCTTGCCTAACTTCGGTTTGGATGTGAAAGTCGGGCATGCATTTACTTATTGGGTCATATCTCCCCAATGTTTTTCCAATAAAGTGGTTGTGAATGGCATGGTGATGGTCTGGTAGGCCTTGCTCCTTCAGTTCAATCTAGAGCAGCATTGTACGACCGAATCAAAGGCTCCCTTTAAGTCTATATAGTCAATTTAAAATTGTGATTTTCTGAGTGCCTGGCGTCCTGACCTTTCTTAAAGCCAACTTGAAGGTATGTTAAGGTATTTCTATAACCATCCCAGTTCTGAAAATGATTCAAGAGCAATAT
This sequence comes from Lissotriton helveticus, assembly GCF_964261635.1. NCBI lineage: Eukaryota > Metazoa > Chordata > Amphibia > Caudata > Salamandridae > Lissotriton > Lissotriton helveticus. The sequence goes on from NC_136069.1 coordinate 647,745,402, forward strand.
GCCATTTACTTTTCCCAGTGTATCCAGCAGGAAAACTGGGCAATGATTTGTGGGGCCGTTACGAGGACTTTTTTTAATGAATTGGTACAATAATAGCTTTCATCCAGGAAGATGGAAGCTCCTCATGCTCCTAGCTCATATTTTATACTGTCTTTAGGACAGGGATGCAAAGGGATGTGTTGCCACAAATGACAGCTGAAGGAATTTTCTCAAAGTCTGGTGCCTTCATAGGTGTTTGACTGCATATGGTTTCATTAACTTCTTTTTCTGTGAACTCAAATGTGTGTTTGATAGTATCCTCTGGCGCTATACATCTAGCCAAAGCAGAGCTAGAATGTCAACTGTACCATATTTATTAGGGGCGTTCTCAGCAGCCAAATCAGGGTTAGAGGCCTTCTAGTACATATGAGAAAAGTGTATCCCGGCAGTCAAACTAATTCACCTGTCAACATGATAAGAAAGACCCTTGCAGCCCCATCTGACTAATTACCAGAAGTTCCTTCTGGAACTTTTTTAATGTTTCTAAACTTGTTTGGTGTTTTTCAGGTTCTTTTTGCAATCTAATTTGCCGTAGCTGGTCTTCAGAGTCGTTTTTTTTTTAACGCACTCTCATTTTAAACTTTTATCACTGAACCACTCTGCTTGAGTCGTCCAGGTCTTGGCCCATGCAGGGGATGCACTTTCCTAGAGGAGATTTGTTGAAATTGAGGTTTTAATAAAGTCTCTATACTTCATATTGCATCTTTTTTCAGCGTAGACATTTTTAATGGTACATTATGTTCGCAGTTCCAGAATTGAAGTGCCTTTTGCCTTTGTTGTTTATCTGCCCCCATTCCTAAATTTTTTTTTTCTATTTGGCCTGAAGGCCAGGTTGCCAGGCTTGGGATAGCACTCAGCTTTGGCTCTATAAACTTTACTTTATGGGATGGAAGCTTTTATTGTTAATGGTTCTTGGTCACTTTTGTTTCTTCTTTCCATTTTCATGTCAATGTCTCTGCTTCAATATAAGCCAATTGGGGAATACATTTCCCCATTCAGTTTTTTCAAAATCTCCAAATTTACAGTTTGAAAACTTGGAATGCATGTATAATGCACGTGTCTCAAAGCAACAATAAAAGATGTATCTATGGGATAGCATTTCCTCACCTAACTAATTAAGCTAATTGATTAGAAGCATCAGCAAGTTTCACACCACTCATTGTTTTTCATTTGAGGTGCCTATTAGAGGACAGCAGAACATCACGATTATCCACTGTTTATTTATTTCATTGTTTCTTTATTTTTACCGTGCAAAACACAGACCAAATGTACTTTGTCTGGGCTCCACATATCTGTATGAGGAAGAGCCACAAATAACCAAACATTTCATGAAGTTAGGATCAGTAGAGAAGTCATGCTCTCACAGCTTTACGAAAAGTCAAAAGGAAACATTCCTTCAAAATTTGATTTCGACTGTTGTCCCAGAGTTTAGACCCTATAACAAAATGTGTTATCACCCAGAAATGTATATTTTCTGCAAAGAAATGTCAGACACATCTTGGTAGCTGATTATGGTGGTATGTTATGTACATATTTGGTAATTTTGCAATTCAGATATAAAGGAGCCATTCAGAGCATGCAGAGACACAAGAGTGTCTCTGAATACTGGGTGGGTTTGTAAAGGCAGGTGGGAGTACAACAAGGTCATTTACCCTGGTACATGTACTCTTGAGGGCCTCTTTTATGGGGATGTGGTGTATGGCAGCGTCACAAGTATTCTTGCTACACTGCCCTATGCCAATGTGAAAGGGTAGGAATGCACTGTATTTACGAAATCGGTGCATTACTTTCCCCCTGCGCTTCTGCACAATTTTCTGCCCAGCAACAACACAGGCACCCTTGCACTATGGTCCAAGGGTGCCCGTATTCCATGCAGGATTGTTTTTGTTCAGGAAGGGGAACCTTCCTGCACAAAAACAATCCTGAGAGACGTTTTCCTATTTCTATTTGTGCTGCAGAATGAAAACATGGAAAGAGGAAAAAGCGAGAAGACATAAAAATATTTCTCCTTGTTACTCCTGCTTTGAGGAGTTGTAAAGTTTTGGAGCTGTCCCAGGTTTACGTGATTAAGTAAATCTGGGACAGAGTCTAAACCAATAAGTGTTGCTTGTGTAAACCCATCGCAACACCAATGGAACGCCTGGCACAGAGTAAGTCAATGCTGTGACTTGCGCTGTTTGTCTTACTCTAGATCTATGAGACCATGCAAAGCCACACAAAGGGGCTTTGCGTGGCTTCATTGATATAGTTGAGAGGTATCTGCCACTGGTGCGCCAGAAAAGTGAGGCTCCAGTGACATAAGCCTCTCATAAATAGGCTCCTGATTCTCTGTGATTATGTTTCTACTATGTTGACTGTACCTGCTGACAGAATATTCAAGAGATGTGGGATCTATATACCTTCTATGAATCAGGCACCAGTGGGAGGATAAAGAACCTGACTGGCCCACTCTTTATTGATCTGGTTCAGAGACAAGCTAGCTGTGAGACCCCAGAACGTTCCACTGAGACTTTAAATACAAACGGCGCTGTGGAAACTTTCAAGACATTTTACCACCACACAGTGCCATATCAAATTGAATAACGCTCCTGTTATTAAAATATACATTGCCAAGATAATGTTCATAAAGACCACTTTATTTAATACACACAGTGCCATGACAATTTCTTTAAAGGTCTGTCGACTTACATAGCTCTATTAAAGTGTCTTTCTGTGTACTGCAAGCATTCATCCCACTCTCATTGGTTTGGATACACTATATGGTTACGCATCAAGTAAATTTGCTTTGAGGAACCAATGGCCCGGTTCACAAAGCCTAAAGTTAGACTTCACTTCTAAAATTAGACCAAAAGTCTAACTTTACTACTAGTAAAGTTAGACTTTTCGGTCTAAACTTAGACTTTTGGTCCAGGTTTACCTTTGTAAATCGGGCCCAATATGTTAACTATTGCGCAAGTAAACTATTGTAACACCAAGAAAGCACATTGGTTTACCTAAAAAAGCATATAACTTAAAGTGTGTGATTTTTAAACACAACATATTGGTTATTGTTCCAGAAACACAGGTTTATACAACAGAAAATATCTGTGTCTATTTTTTGCATTCTTGTATGCGCAGTAAATACTGATGTGCGTATAACACAATTGTGTACTTGCACAATTGTTTTGCCCTCATAATTAATTGGTTCACATGCCAAACTTTGTGGTTTGCATGCATACCTACTGCTGTGCATGCATAACACACTCGTTGAGATGTTTAACATATTAGTTGAGATGCATAGTATATTGGCTTGCCCTCTTAATGTACTGACTGTATGCACAGCACACTACTTCACATGCATATTGACCTGCATTGGAAGACTAACAAATGGGTGCAGAAGATCAGGGCCTCATTTATGAGGCCCCAGGGCACTTTTGCGCCCCTGGAACATAACGTTTTGACGTTTTGATGGCTTAATACGCCACTGCATATCTATAAGACAGCGCAAAGTCGCTTTATGTGGCTTTTCATGGCCTTATAAATATGTGCCCCTTTCAACCAGAAAACTGTGTGAAAGGGGTGTTCCATGGTTGTTGCTGTGGGTGTTCCCACAGAACACCAATGGAACCTGACACATTCCCAGATTTAAGAGGCATCGTAATCCTGGGAATGCGTCAGAACGGAGGCGCAAGAAAGAGAAATTAAACATTTCTTTTTGTGCTTTCATTTTTCTATGTGTGCTGCAGAATGCCACACCCCTTTTTACACCTCTCTGCAACACAGCCCCCTGGCGCATACTGGAGGTTCCTGGTGGGCTAGTTGGCCCCCAGGGAACCCAGTATGCAAGGGGAATTAGTTCCCCCCTGCAAACACGCCAGGGGGCTACGTTGCAGAGAGGTGTAAAAAGGTGCGTGGCCTCATTACACCTCTCTGCAAAGCAGCCCCCTGGTGCAAACTGGAGTTTCCTGGTGGGCTAGTTGGCCCCCAGGGACCCGCAGTATGCAAGGAGAATTAGTTCCCCCTCTGCAAACGCGCCAGGGGGCTGCAATGCAGAAAGGTGTAATGAGGCCACGCCCCTTTTCACACCTCTCTGCAACGCAGCCCCTTGGCGCATACTGGAGGTTCCTGGTGGGCTAGTTGGCCCCCAGCGACCCCCAGTATACAAGGGGACTTAATCCCCCAACTTAGAACACGCTACGGGGCGCTTTGCACAGTGGTGAAAGTAGGGGGCGGGGCTTGAGGTGATATGTGTGCAAACATGCCCTGTGGCCCGTTTTAAGTTGGGGAATTAATTTATCGTCATTCCAGAGGTCCCCTAGGGGCCAACTAGTCCAAAAGGTACCTCCAGTAAGCACCACAGAGCTGCGTTGCAGAGTGTTGTAAAAAGGGGGCATGCCCTCTGAAAACCTCTCTGCAACACTGCTCCCTGGCGCATAGAGGAGGTACCTGGTGGGCTAGTTGGCTCACAGGGGACCTCAGAATTGAAGAGGAATTAATTCCCCAACCTAAAACGATCGCCGATCCCCCTCAGAGGACACCGCCTCGCGGTCCGTGCCACCACCGTGTGACCCAGGACGTGATACAAGAGTAGTTGTATCCTCCAGTAAAGAACCTAACTGACCCTACTGTGACGTCCCCATCATCGCGTATCTAAGAAAACCCCTTTGTACTGCCTTCCTCTGACGGGGAACCTGCCCGGCGACGCCTTATCCAAAGACTCCTCTCTACCCCTCGGGACCTCGGACTCGGATCCCGAAATACAGGGACCATCACCTCGACCCATAGTGATCTACATAAACGAACAGGAGCCTCTCTCCTCCCCCACTAAAAAAGCTCTTCTGCGGAATATCAGTTCCCTAGACCTGACCCAGCATGTGGTACCATGTCTGATTCCTGACCCGCACCTCCACCAGAACCTGGGAGCCCACGGACGTCTAGATACCGAAAGCCCCATAAAACATCTCCTCTGCTCTTCAGTGAGACACATTGTGTTCATGCCCCCGCCCACCGGTCCTCCCCGCCCTGATGAAGATGCAGCCTAAATAGGCTCAGCATCGAAACGCGCGTTGGCGTGACTCCTTTGGATGGCTCCCTTGTAGTGTTTGTTATACCATCTCTTGCACATTGTCTGGCCTCCATATTATAAGTTTAGCCTAAGTGGCCATCAGATATCCTTACTGCAGGCTGCTATATACCATCGCTATTGCTTATATATGATCATATGACTGTTAAAGTGAGTGTGGTTGTGAGTGATAGTATCTTGAGTGGTTGTGAGTGAGAGTATCATTAGTGGATGACTGTGGGCGTGTGCGGGACCTGAATAAATGTTTGTTACCACTAGCCTCTTTTGGCACACTGTATAATAGATTCACTATTACCTGATGTTTTATGTTTTTGATAATCCATGTTGAACCCCTCATAAAAATACTATTCTGACCTATGGAAAATAAAATATATATTTTTCTATAATAAATGTGTATGGACTCTATGTGATGAATTGCCAGCTCTGACGTGCAACTTCTTGTCACCGTATATCTGAGTGTTAGGATCCCCTTGTGGGACCTTTTAAACTACCCTGGCAGGGTTTTCTCTTGTTCTATTCAGCAGCCCCTACCTAAAACGTGCCACAGGGCGTGTTTGCACACATGTCGTCTCAGGCCCCGCCCCCTTCCTTCACCATTGAGCACAATATTCCTCTAAAATCAGTGGAACTACGAATTCCTATTTACTCACCTGTTATCACCAGAGACGTCAGTGCTGCATCTTTGAGCACAGTACGGACCCTGAAAAGTAAATCTAAGCGTACTTACCAGTAACTTGTATTTCCTTCCATAGTAATCTATTGTGTAGTTTTCACCAGAAAAGTTTCTAAGTGCCTATTTTTGAAGTACTCATATTCCTCTAAAATCAGCCGAAATTCTTCTAAGTGTGGAGTTTTGGAACTTAAAATAATTCCTAAAAAATCAGCCGAACTACGAATTCCGATTTACTCACCTGTTATCAGGAGAGACCTCAGTGCTGTATCTTTCAGCCCACTACTGATCCTGAAAAGTAATTCTAATCGTAGTTACAGTAACTTGAATTTCCTGCCATAGGCTAATGGGCTGGTTTCACTTGGAAATTCTTCTAAGTGTGGAGTTTTGGAACTTTAAAAAATTCCTCTAAAATCAGCCGAACTACGAATTCCGATTTACTCACCTGTTATCAGGAGAGACCTCAGTGCTGTATCTTTCAGCCCACTATTGATCCTGAAAAGTAATTCTAATCGTAGTTACAGTAACTTGAATTTCCTGCCATAGGCTAATGGGCTGGTTTCACCTGGAAATTCTTCTAAGTGTGGAGTTTTGGAACTTTAAAAAATTCCTCTAAAATCAGCCGAACTACGAATTCTGATTTACTCACCTGTTATCAGAAGAGACCTCAGTGCTGCATCTTTCAGGCCACTACTGATCCTGAAAAGTAATTCTAATCGTAGTTACAGTAACTTGAATTTCCTGCCATAGGCTAATGGGCTGGTTTCACCTGGAAATTCTTCTAAGTGTGGAGTTTTGGAACTTTAAAAAAATCCTCTAAAATCAGCCGAACTACGAATTCTGATTTACTCACCTGTTATCAGAAGAGACCTCAGTGCTGCATCTTTCAGGCCACTACTGATCCTGAAAAGCAATTCTAACCATACTTACAACAACTTGGATTTCCTTCCATAGGCTAACATTGACTGGTTTCACTTGGAAATTCTTCTAAGTGTGGAGTTTTGGAACTTTAAAAAATTCCTCCAAAATCAGCCGAACTATGAATTCCGATTTACTCACCTGTTATCAGAAGAGACCTCAGTGCTGCATCTTTCAGCCCACTACTGATCCTGAAAAGTAATTCTAACCATACTTAAAGGAACTTGAATTTCCTTCCATAGGCTAACAATGACTGGTTTCACTTGGAAATTCTTCTAAGTGTGTAGTTTTGGAACTTTAAAAAATTCCTTCAAAATCAGTCGAACTGCGAATTACGATTTACTCACCTGTTATCAGGAGAGACCTCAGTGCTGCATCTTTCAGCTCACTACTGTCCCTGAAAAGTTATTTTAACCGTACTTACCAGTAACTTGAATTTCCTTGCATCGGATATCATTGCCTGCTATATAAAATATATATAAATTAAAAAAATATAACATTAAAAAATATATATATTACAATTTCAATATTTTTAAAAACAATTTTCAATATATATTAAAAATATGTATTGTAATTTAAAAAATAAAATATCTAAAAATAAATAGTTTAAAACAATGTAGTAAATCAGTATGAAAAATATATAACAATTAATACATATAAAAATTAATATTTACAAAACCTTAGAAATTCACTGAAAAAAACCATAGGTTTCACACATAGTTAGCTGGACATTTCACTCATACAAAACCATTGAAATTCCCCTGTTAAAGATAGTTCAGCTAACTATAACTCGCGCGCCCACAATACACTGCTGATGACGTCACATATTACATTACTCATGACATGGTCAGTGACATCACTCATGACATCACTGATGACATCTCACTTGACAATCAGATACACCTCATCATACACTAGTTTAACCTTTCATCACTCATTGTAAAATACAGTGTACCATATTTGAATCCATCGACACGGCAATACAAGTATCTCAAAACCCACTCAGTGATTCCTAGATCTACACACACATCTAATCAATTACCTATAGATTCACTCATATTTGTTGTGCTATTGTTCAATTTTTTTTAGCATATTTCTATAGCACGAAGTTGACCCAAAACTATATCAGCAATTTACATGAGCACCGTATTTACAGTACATTTTCAGGCACACATAGATTACATCATTTCTCTACAATAACAGGATGTGGACGTGACTCTGAGCCTCAAACACTGATTTCCAGCACCAAGTTTGACTGTATTACCGAATGACCACATACGTATATATATTAGCTGCCCGTCATGTGACAAAAACTGCAACCTAAAGCTTTCATAGCCCTGTATAACTACAGCTACAACACTCAACTGAATGTACAACAAACATTCATATTCGCAGAAATGCGTTGTGTCCACCATCTTTTATGTGTGCAACTATGGATGAATATAGGGCCAGTGATACCCTGTACCTTCCATGTTGGCCATGTTTTGGGACTTTACAGACATAATGACACATTTGCATTTAAGACCTGGTTGACAGCAGCACTACAACACGGACACCCGAATCAGTTGATTTCTCATATAGCTCACAACGGAACCAAGCCCATAGCTCCGGAGTCATCGTTAACAGCCTCGTGCAGCACTGCCATATGTCAGACCAGCCCATTACATGGCCCGAGTTTCCATTGTAGTGATTTCTTAGTTCCAGGTCTAGTTGTCAGAACGGCACACATGGATGGTATACACCCACACCACACCCATCCAGCACATGCGTCACAACACACATGACCCTACCAATAAAAAAGACGGGGCCCACGTGCTCTATGCCATTTTAGAGTTGCTCCTATCGCAAGCGCTGGTTCGGACGCCTCATGTAGCCCCGAAGTACTGAACATTGGGCCCACCACCACGTGCATGGCCTTTTTGGTCACTGAGTTAGTGGTACCGCAAGGACTGAGCGGGTGAGGAACCTAAGGTGATGATGGTTGCACGAATATGTCCTTTCCCTTAGCGATATCAAGACTCAGCACCAAATATGAGACTTCTTGGTGACAGAGCAGGACTGAATGATGTAGAACGTACCCTGTCCGCGAAAAGGTGAGCAGTGAGGTCTGGGTGCGCAGTGGAGGGAGTAGATGGGGTGCAGCAGACTGGATACAAAAAGACGACGCAGCGATTTAGGTGTACGCAGTCCTGTATGCTGTATCGTATTGCAGTTGTATTTTTTTTCCTATAGCAGGAAAGTTTTTATAGTCGGTCAAAAGTCTGTCGCTTGTGATGATTGAAACCACATGTATCACTGCCCACCACTTGTTTTAAATAACCGGATGGAAAATATTACTACTCGACTAATTCTTCACAAATCGAAGCCCATTAAACAAGTTGGGACTGTACAAATAGTTGTATTTTTAATGCGGGAGGGAAGATGTGTGAAAGCGCGATGTTGTTCTACTCCACATTAAGATAGTGACAATTACCAATCATAATATCTTTCTTTTACTATCTTTTAGATGTAGCGCTTCAGGGTACACTATGTCCCGACACGTGGTGGAGGACATACCGGTGACAGAAAGGTGAGCTGCGAATATTCTTTTTAGTCACTCTCTCACTTCCTCTCTCCTTTGATAAATAAATGGCGCACAATCTTATCTTCCTTTTTATCTAACAGGTTGTGTTTCACAAATTGGCATTCCCCCCAACACCTCCAAAGCTCAACGTTTGAGGATTCTGCAATGATGCGTGGCCATCGTAACAAGACATAAGAAGGCAGCTTCGACACGTGGTGGACCCTCTTTGAATCACGCCAATGGCATAAGGTGAGCAAAGAAGCTTGTTTCCGAAGCAACGAGAAGTCACCTGTGGGCGGAGAGAGTGGATAGTGTGCAGCAGCTTTACTGCGTACGAATGTACAATTACCTCTGGGCAGTGGGAGTGGATAGATTGGAACAGTCTGGGTGCACAAGAAATGACACTCACCTCCGGACACTGGGAGTCAATGGCGTGCAACAGTCTGGGTACGCAGTATTGACAACTCACCGCTATGCAGTGGGAGTGCATGAGGTATAGTACTCTGGGAGAAAAAGAGCGCACAGACACCTCCTTGCAGTGAGAGTTGATGTAATACGGTATCCTGAGTGTCCAAAGGCATAAAGCAGAAATATACTTGTGCAGTTGTATATACTCTGCTATTACTAACTCTATACTATCTTTCAGATCACTAAACTTGAGGGTGCACTTTGAACCGGCAGGTGCTTGGACACACACTGGAGGCAAAAAGGTGAGCTACGAAGATTTTTTCCAATATCAACACTACCTCTCCTGCTCCATCTATTACTTTCTCTCGCTCACACTTTCAATGTTGTTTTTTTTTTCTTTTTCTCTCTCCCTCTCTCACGTTGTTTCCCTTTCTCTTTTCAAGTTATGGACGCTGCTGTCCACTCTGCGGATAAATAAATCAAGCCTGAAACTAATACAGTCTGCAGTATAGAACCAAAGCAGAACTCAAGTTATGAGCTCTGTTGAAAACAGTGTTTACAACAGGTAAGCAGAGCGGCCTAGATACACAATGCCTCCAATTAAACGTGTTGCAAATAAACAATATTGTCCTGCATAATGACGTGATCTCTCACCTAATTTTGTCTCATCTCTGAATCATTTTAAAGACCTGCTGGACCATACTGTATATCTGACCCAGCAGGCACTACCCTACAGACACCTCTTCAACGGGGCCTATGATAGGGGTGGGATGTATGAGGCACACTGCACACGTGCGAATAAGCAATATTGCCAAGTTTTATGTTAATTTGTAATCTTTGACCTCATTCAGTCACATCGATCTTATTTTAAAGACTTATTTTCATTTTTGTTTTGCAGGTTACCAACCCTCCTACCATTGGAGCCAATCTCACATTTTGTTCATTATACTGTAATGTTAAAGTTAAGTTTCTATTTATTTATTTTTGTTTTATTAAAAGTTAATTAAAAAAAATAGTGTATACATCTTCTTTTTCTGACAACATTTCACTATTATTTAGTGTGATAATCATATGCTTAGAGAAGATTTAACAATCAAAAGTAGAAATTATGTTTATAACCAAAAGTATAATACTGAGGCTAACTCTTTACCAGAGTCTGTAGCTGCGATGAACGGTTCCTGTGGAAAATTTTAAAAAGTCCAGCACACTTACTGTTTGAATTAGCAACATTGTGTGGTGAACTTGTGACCTGTGTGCTCAGTTAAGTGTTCCATGAACTGTTTCTATGGTAACAGACAGTAAGCAGTTTGGGGGTAGGGTTGAAAGGTACTGGCTGTACAGAAACTGTTATATTTACCCAGGATCCTCTACATGACAGAGGGGAAAGCAAACTGAGACGACAGAACACTATGTACATTACAAGCAAAAGAAGTACACAACTCTTCGAATTAACCTCAAGAGAGGGTTCGAGGAAAAGCCACTGTGTTACAAAAACCAATGTACAATTTACCTACTCTGTACTCAACAATGGGCAATTCTTTATCGATCACAATTAGACACTGTTGCTTCACAATTCACAGTGTGCATTTCACTAAATACTTCGTGCCTATATAAATGGGAGTCGGGATTGTCGACATTCCAAAACTTAGGGGCATATTTTCAAGGACAGTGTTAAAATTATCGCCGCTTTAATGGCAGCAAAATACAGCTAAAATGGCGATAATGGACTTCTAAATCCTTTGTTGTCTTACCAGAAGATGTTTTCAACACTGCTGTTTGCTATGGCAGGGTGAGAGCTTAGGCTCCTGTCCTGCCATAGCAAACTTGGTTTGCATTTTGAAAGAAAGAGCACGAAAACCTACTTTCTTTTTCAAAATGCAAAGCAGAATGCTTTTCCCCATGGGGAGCTGCATATTAGCAGGTCCCCGTATGGAAAATTAACAGTGGCTTACGAAGGACGCAGGGAGCTGACTGGCCCCGTGGGGACATTGGGCCTCCACCCACAGTCCCCAACGTTGAATATACCCCCATGGGATGGGATCCCGAGGAAGAAAAAAAATTAGTAGAAGGTGATTGTGATGGTGGGCGGTCGGCTGACTGGAAAAGCAGGCAAGGAGGCCGGATATAGCGTGCAATTGTGTGGTTTATTGATACACTGAGGGTCCGTGCAAAAGAGTCCAAGGGGTGTGAGGGAGGTCAGAAGTGGGATTCGAGTTTTGAGAAGAAGGGATGGATCTTGGGATGTAAGTCCGGGTCTTCAGATGCAGTGCCGGGTCTCGGAGTAGTGCCGGGTCTTGGGTGTAGTGCCGAGTCTTGGATGTTGATCCGGGTCTTCCTCGGGGAGTCCACCGGAGGGCAATGAGAGAAAAACAGGAAAAGGAGCCGTTAGTCCCACTGTATCGGACTATAAGCACCTCCACCAACACCGGGTCGTGAGGAGTGGAATTGGTATTGTGAGGGAAAAAGGGTATGGGGCTTCAAGATACAGATACAGAGGCTAGGGACTGAGTGTGAGACGTGTTGGGGGGGGGTTTGATTAGTAATCGAGGGCTATCTACACTGAAAGTGCTTTACATGTATATACAGTGACCTGACAGGGTTAGCGTGCCTACGTCGTGCTAAGCAAAAACAAAGAAACAATACTCTATTCTATATACAGGCACCTAATGTGCAACAGAGAGGTGAGGGGTTACTCACGGGCTGCGCCGCAACTCTCCAGGTGAGTTGCGGCCGCTCTTCAACTTCCTCCTGGGGGACTCCACCAGTCCTCGCACCACTCGTCTTCTTCTCCGCCGTATTGTCCGCTCACTTCTTCCTCTCCGGTCGCAATCTCCTGCCACGATCTTCCGACGCCTTCTGGTCCTCTGCTTCCGCCTTTTCTGTCTCCGACCGGCGTCGGGGAGGCTGGACTTCCGGGGTCAGATGGTTGTACTTCCGGTTCCTGAACGGTCCGGATTGGTTCCTGCAAAACAGAGAGGGGAGGGGTTCTGGGTGTCAGGGACGCCGTTGCTGCCGGATCCGCCGTGAAAGGTGAGAGTTTTAACGGGGGCAGCCCCGATGGTGTATGGGACAGGGTCCCGGGGGTCGTCTCCCGAGGGGCCATTTCACAGTGATATTTTTTTAACGATAAAATTAGGAGTCTGTAATGGGCTTATTTGCAAGGACAGCTTTAAAAATGTTCTGGTGTAAACCTCGGCTTCTATTGGAATTCTCACAAATGCTCAAAAGCCTATTATTAAGCCCATTATGGCTGCTTTAACTGCACTTTCCTAACGCTAAAGCGATGATAATTTTAACGCTGCCCTTGTATATATGCCCACAATATCGCGAGAAACACACCGATAATTCATGTTCGCAAGTGAAAAGCTTGTTAATATAAGACTGTGACCTTAACATATCAATCCACCTCGCATATTAAACATGCTCAAGTCTACTTCAGAACAGATGTTAGTATCCGACATAAACCGCAATTACCAAGAGTTTTGCTATCGTTCCTCAAATCCAGGGCCGCCTTGTAAATACAATGCTTTTGTCATACCTCCCTCTTCCATGTTAGGTTGTCATAGGAACACCTACCTTGCCACTGGGAACGCCTACATTGCAACTCATTGGAGATATGAGGCGAGCCATTAGCAAACCGGCTGCTAACATGCATTAATGCATCTTAGCATCGCCTACTAAATAGGGCGATATAATTTTCACTGCATTTTTGTTTTTTTAAAACAAAATTCTGGCGAAATGGCACGTATTAATATGCCCTCAAGTTTGCTATGAAAGAGCAGGAACCTCGACTCCCGCCCTGCCATAGCAAACAGCAGTGTCCCGGGGGTAGGCACCCCAAGACACAGCAGAAGCCGCTCCTGGTGGGTGGTGTTCCCCAAGGCTTTTGATTGCTCCAGAATGGAGACCACGCAGACCCCCTCCCAAAATTTAAAAAGACCCGGAGGGTGGTAATCCCCGGGGCTTAGACGGACCTTTGAGATCCCTAACCCATTTATTTTGTAGCACTGAGGAATGGCGGTCCCGGGGCTACAGGGCCCCTCTGAACCCCCATCAAATATAATATTTCAGACCCCGGGATTTGGCCCTCCCAGGAAGCTAATTTTTAAACAAGCACAGGCCCCCGTACTTCGTTTTTCTTTTGTCACGGCGGATCCATGCACCCAGCGCACATTTCTCTGTTTAAAAAAAAAAGAGGAAAAATGGGGGGCCCTAGGGGTCCTTGAGGGACCCCCTAAGCAGGTCTAGAAGGTCAAAATACTTCTTACCTGTCCCCTTTACACGTTTTGAACACTTGTTTCACTAATTTCTAGGTCCACCAAGGCACAAAATGGCTGCTAACACTTCCTGGTTTCAAATGTTGATAACCACTTAACAATCAATTAGCGTGTGATCGGGACGTTGCGCTTAGAGTGCGCGCAAGATGCGTGGATCCACTGAGGCCATAGATATATATGTACTATTAATTGTAATTTTCTCAGGAACTACTGAACGGATTTACACCATTTAAGCAAAAGGCACAAGTCTGAACCAAGGACTACCTCTTTGCCAAATTTGGTGAAGTTCCGTTCAGCTACGATGAACGGTTCCTTTGGGAAATTGCATGGGGAAAACACGTTTTGGGACCCCCTTTTTTCTCTGCCCCCACTTGACGAATCACCCGAGACTTTCAGGATAGGAGCGGACTGGTTTTAAAAATTTCACAAAGATTCGTCAACCGGCGCCAAAGTTATTCTAAATAGAATGTTGCGGATTTCCTATGGAAAACAGGTCCTAACTATACCTACCTACTGGCGACCGCCAGGGCCGGCTCCTGCAGTGTCCCGGGGTGCCCACCCGTAGGACACTGCTGTTTGCAATCACAGGGAAGGAGCCTTGTGGCTCCCATCCTGTCATTGCAAACTGCTTTGCTTCATTGAAGCGAGAGCAGGGAACCCTGCTCTCGCTTCAATGAAGCAAAGCAGATTGCTTTTCCTCAAGGAGAGTGGCATGTTAGCTGCTCCCCATGTGGAAAAGCAATGCCTCCTGCAGAAGGTGGGGAGCTGGCTGGAACTGTGGGGGGATTGGGGACCTCCCCACTGTCCCCAAAGAAGTGGGCCAGCCCCGGGGGATGGGGTCGCCAGCGCTACAAGTGGCCCGGGATTGGGGCCCAGCGGTCCCCCTCCCTTTACAATAAAAAAAATGAGGCAGGCCGGCCCCGGGGACCACAATAGTGCTGAGGAGGGGGCTCACGAGGCCCACTCGAAAGAATGTTTCTAAGAAAACAATGGCCAGGCCCCAGGAGATGGCAACGCGCCACCCCCTCCCAAATTATACATATAATTTTTTTTAAAAAGAGAAAGCCGGCCCAGGAGATGGGGTCCCCGGGGCAAAAAATGGCCAGAGGTGGGGGGCCATGAAGCCCCCCTCCAAAAATTAACAAAAAAAGTGGCCATGCCACAGGGGATGGGGTCCCTGGGAGGGGTGCCACGTGGCCCCCTTCCCGAATTTTTCATTTAAAGAAATAAATCAGGGGGCAGGCCCTGGGGGATGGGGCCCCCAAGGTAAAAAAATGAGAAAAAAAAAAAAAAAAAAAAGACCGGCATTGCGCCGTAGGCCACACCCCTTCTTGCAGCACTCTGCAAACTCGCCCCCTGGCGTGTTTGCAGATGGGGAACGAATTCTCCTAGAATACTGGGGGTCCCTGGGGCAAACTTGCCCACCAGGAACCTCCAGTATGCGCCAGGGGGCTGCGTTGCAGAGAGGTGTTCTAAGGCCATGCCGCTTTTTACATTTCTCTGCAACGCAGCTTAATGGAGGTAGCTGGTGGGCTAGGTGCACCCCAGGGACCCTCAGTATTCAAGGAGAGTTTATCCCCAACTTAAAACGTGTCACGGGGGACAATTGCTCAGTGGTGAAGGGAGGGGCGGGGCCTGACGTGACATGTGTGCAAACACGCCCTGTTGCAGGTTTTAAGTTGAGGAATTAATACCTCTTCAATCCTGAGGGTCCTTGGGGGGCAACTAGCCCACCAGGTACCTCCAGTAAGTGCCACAGAGTTACGTTGCAGAGTGTTGTAAAAAGGGGAGTGGCCTCTGAACACCTCTCTGTAATGCAGCTCTCTGGCACATACTGGAGGTATCTGGTGAGCTAGTTGGCCCCTAGAGACCCTCAGGATTGAGGAGGAATTAATTCTCCAACTTAAAACATGCCACCGGGCGAGTTTGCAGACATGTCACCTCAGGCCACACCCACTTCCTTAACCGTTGTGCAAATGGGCAGCTCTCTGCAACGCAGCTCTGTGGCACTTACCGGAGGTACCTAGTGGGCTAATTTGAGCCTAGGGACCCTTAGGATTCAAGGGGACTTATTCTCTCAACTTAGAACTGCCACAGGCCGCGTTTACACAGTGGTGAATGGAGGGGACGGGGAGTGAGGTGACATGTGCAAACACGCCCTGTGGCGCATTTTAAGTTGGGGAAATAATTCCCCTTCAATCCTGAGGGAATATGGGGGCCAACTAGCCCACCAGGTGCTTCCAGTAAGTGCCACTGCGCTGGGTTGCAGAGAGGTGGTGAAGGCCGTGCCCCTTTTTACACCTTTCTGCAATGGCGCTTACTGGAGTTACCTAGTGGGTAATTTGCCCCTAGGTACCCTCAGGATTCCAGGGGAGTTATCCTCCCAACTTAAAATGGCCACAGGGCGTGTTTACTCAGTGGGGAAGGGAGGGGACGGGGCCTGAGGTGACGTGTGCAAAGACGCCCTGTGGCACATTTCAAGTTGGGGAAATAATTCCCCTTGAATCCTGAGGACCCATGGTGGCTAACTAGCACACCAAGTGCTTCCAGTAAGCGCCACTGCATGACGTTGCAGAGAGGTGGTCCAGTCCGTGCCACTTTTTACACCTCTATGCAACGCAGCTATGTGGCGCTTACTGGAGGTACGTAGTAGGCTAGTTGTACCCTAGGCATCTTCAAGGGGACGTATTCTCCCAAATTAAAATTTCACAGGGCGTGTTTAAACAGTGGGGAATGGAGGGGACGGGCCTGAGGTTATGTGTGCAAACACGCCCTGTGGCACGTTTTAAGTAGGGGAAATAATTCCTCTTGAATCCTGAGGGACCCTGGGGCTGACTATCCCACCAGGTGCTTCCCGTAAGCACCATTGCACTGGATTGCAGAGAGGTGGACTAGGCTGTGCCCCTTTTTACACCTCTATGCAATGCAGGTCTGTGGCGCTTACTGGAGGTTCCTAGTGGGCTAGTTGGAACCTAGGGACCCTCAAGATTCAAGGAGACTTAAACTTCTAACTTAAAGCGGCCACAGAGTGTGTTTGCACAGTGGTGAAGGGAGGGGACGGGCCCGAGGTGACGGGTGCAAACATGCCCTGTGGCGCGTTTTAAGAGGTCGGTTTAATCCCCCTGCCCTATTATATACTAGATGCTTACAGAGGAGGTCATGCTAATCACAAGGGGACCCCAACGCATAGTGTTCCCTAGTAAATGTGGGTGTTTTCACTGTATTATAAGTGTCTTTGAACATAGCACTGGCTGTAGGACTGGTTAGTCAGACTCCGTTACCACCAGTATCTGTCTGAAAAAGTTAAGGTATAGGATGATTTGGAAATAAGGCTTCTTTCTGCTCTTCTGCACGTTTTCCTTCTTCCTGCACTTTTCTTCGTCTTTGAGGACTTCTGTTGCTTCTTTCTGCATTTCTTTTTTTTCATTCTGTGCATTTTCTCTTCTTTCTTCACATGTCCTATCTCTGTAGGCATAGTTAGAAATTAGCATTTAAAAAACCTTTGAAATTCACTGAAAAAACCACAGGTTTCAGGCACGTTATAGTTACGAATAAGCATTTAAAAAACCTTTGAAATTCACTGAAAAAACCATAGCACATGTTATAGTTAGGAATTAGCATTTAAAAAACCTTAGAAATTCACTGAAAAAAACATAGGTTTTAGGGGTGTTATAGTTAGCTGGACATTTCACTCGTAGAAAACCATTGAAATTCCTCCGTTATAGTTAGTTGTACTAACTATAACTCGCGCTCCTGAAATCCACTGCTGATAATGTCACATATTACATCATTCACGACATGGTCAGTGACATCACTGATGACATCTCAAATTACATCACTGATGACATCATCCACTTGACAATCTGAAACATCTCATCATACACTAGTATAACCTTTCAAAAATCATTATAAAATATGAAGTACCATATTTGAAACCATTGACGCACCAATACAAGTTTCTCAAAACCCACTCAGTGATTCCTATATCTACACACACAGATCTAAACACTTACCTATAGATTCACTCATACATGCTGACAAAGATCAATAGAACACTAATAAATATTCTTATACACGTTACACACCAGTACACATCCTATTCACTTATGCAGTCATCCTACTCACTTATGCAAACAATTGATCATACTTACATTTACTAAGCTACACACTTTTACAAACACCATTTTATTTATTCATATAAATAGTAACTCATACTTAGTCTGTTATAAAATCACTATTACAAGTATACAGTTTTCGATACAGTCACTCATACAATTACTGTGTCTTATGTATACTTATTTATATACAACTGTCACATACACTGCCTTTTAAATTTCTACTTTGTTGGACATGTAGCATTGAGAAATATATTTTCTCATCACCACACCCATAAAGAGATTCACTCACCCAAACAACTGTTTCCACATACAGTCTTAACCTCATACACCTACTAAATCAACTAATTACACATCTTTGGACAGTCACACACCTCCCACCCAACCACACACACATTCACTCTCCCATACAAATACTCACTTAACTAATTAATATCTAATATAGACTTTCACGTAGCTAGTAACCAACGTATGTAGTATTTTACACAACAAGAGATAGAGTGATACAGATATTCACACAGTTTAATCACTATCCCATATATTTAGTGAGACACTTTAAATTAGTCAGTTAGACAGTCAATCACAGAGCTACTAAATCCTCCCTCCAGACAAGTATACATCCACTCAGTCTTCAACGCAGATTGCTATATATATAATACTTATTTAAATATCGAAACAAACCACACTCTCTGGATGATGTCATCAGTGATGTCATTTGAGATGTCATCAGTGATGTCATCAGTGATGTCATCAGTGATGTCACTAACCATGTCATGAATGATGTAATATGTGACATCATCAGCAGTGGACTGCGGGCGTGCGAGTTATAGTTAGTACAGCTAACTATAACAGAGGAATATCTATATATATACATATATACAGATAGACAGATAGATAGATAGATAGATAGATAGATAGATAGATAGATTGATTGATAGATTGATAGATGCATATGGTACTTCTATAATACGAACTCCAGCTAAAAGGCAGTGGATCGCTTTACATCGTCAAAGGCAAGCATAAACTTGCCAAGTAACAGGAGAGAAAGCAGAGATGTGGACAGTTATTGTATTGTGATGAAGTATTTGTTCTTTAAGGAGGTGAATCTTCAATTATTTCCTAAATTGGAGCAGTGTAGGGGGCGATCCTTATGGAAACAGAGATGTTATTCCAGAACCTGAATGCTTCGATGGAAAAGATATATTGTCTTGTTTTTTTTGGGTTTTTTACACATTTTAGCCTGCAGGCGGGTGGCATCCTTGCTGCTGGTGTGCCAAGAACCACCAGAGACTGTGAGCTTTCTGCTAGAAAAGTGGAGGTGCTGGTTGTGATGGTTAGATATGTAGTGGTGCTGGCTGTGATGGCTTTCATTTTTAACCCTTGATAAGGGCACTGAGTTAAATGCTCGCAGCTGACATATGTGTAAATCTCTAGATCATGAATTCAGATCTCAGCAATGCTAACTCAGTTGCCCCCCATGAAAGTTTTCTAAATAGGATAATAGTAACACCTCCTATTTGCAGCTTTTAGACCTGACAGAATTAATGAATGAAGATTCAGATGAAAGGATTTTTAGTATAAATGTTCTAGTTATAAACTAATAGGTAATTATATAAACCCACCATCTGTTGGCTGTGCGTTTAGCATAGCCTAGAAATGTCACGTGAAATGCATTTGCTGCATAACTTACCTTTAGGTTTTGCACAATCAAGCAAAAGAAGACTCTGTATTTTAACTAAACCCTGTCTGCTTGAATTCACATGTAACAGCCTGAGATGCAGTGCCCTGAGTACAACACTCTTTTTCTCTCTGCTACTGTTGGCCGCAAACTCTATGTTTTAGTATCTGATAATTTTTAAGTTAAAGCTGTAGCGTCTATTTTAATATATTTTTTTTAAAAACGCTTACACACGTGGACTTTAATTTCAACATCGCTTTTAAGACTCTGGAGACAAGACACCCAATCTTCAGAAAAGCCCTTTGTGAAAGCCAGTAAGGATTGTATTTCAAATTTGACACCTAAATACGTTGCTGCCAACAGAATTGGATGAAAACTTATGGATGAAAACGTATGCTCTATGGGATTTTTTTATTCACATTTACACTTCGGGAAAATTGGATTGAAAAACAGATGGAATACAGAACAGGTGCTGTAATGTTGCATGGTAGGCAGAATTTTACATGAAATGACATCTACGGAATTTAACATTAGACTTCAATCATATTTATATACAATATGTACCGCTGGACATTAATAATGCATAGAGTACAATCCGCATTATTGATTTTATATATACAGAATGTGCACTTTTTTCTATTGTATTAGAAATTTCAACTACTAATAACCTTTTATGTTATTTCCCTATTCATTGATATCTCCCTGGTTTAGACAAACCTTTACTTTAATATAAATAGATATAACATAGTCTTATCAAACGAATAAAACATATATTAGTAATTGTATTTTACAGAAGACAAACTTATGTAGTGGAAAATATACAGTCCTTTTGAAAGAACATTTATAAAGTCTTATGTTAATGTTTTTTGTCTTATGTCTTTTCTTGTATCATGATGAGATGCTGATTAATGTGGAAAGGATGTGAATATTTGTGAGAAGCCAAAGCAAACATCTCTAAAGTGTTTTACCAGGTGACATGATTTACGTATTTTAGGTAATAGTAGATTGCCTGACAGCATGGGCGTCAGTTATGGGCAGCTAGGGATGGTAGTTTATCCATCTAGCATAACATTTGGTACCACTGCCATTGCCCTTGCTAACCATAGGCTTAGGGGTCATGAAGGCAGCAACAAGATCAGACAGTGAAGGGGTCTCTAGTGACCCTGAATATTTTCTATATTTTTCAATACGTGTCCCTCCCTAGTACCCCTCTCCCCGATTGCCTTCTCATACTTAGCAAATAGGAAGCTGCTGAGGGATACGGTGGGACAAGGGTAATGTCTTTGAGGGGTCAGAGGGCATGTGACATCACTTCTACCAAGCTAAACATTTGATATCCAAGATTTAAGCTTAATATTTGATGAAGCTTCAAAAGATATCTATAGGGCAGTCAGAGTGCCCCTGCACCTCATCTGCCACCATTTTCACTCATGCAGTCACACATGTAAACGTGGCTGCCGAGGATATCAAAACCATACACATCTTTAGCTCTACAAACCTTCATTGTATTTTGGGATGTCTGTTTTTAAGCAAGGCACCTAGTAAGAAAGAATACACATATAATGTCTGCACGTTGTTTCAGTGCTCAAAATCTTCTTTGTTTTCAGTCATACTACAAAGATTTCCCTCTATTCTACATCTGGAAACCTATAAACAGAGGTAAGTTTACACAATAGAGTTGTGCATGTGTAAATGTACTCCTATACTTTGTAGTAACTTTACTACTATTGGCTATTCATCATTTCTGAGTGTAAAGTTACTCCAAATTGTAGACTTACATTTCCCCATCTGATGAAAAAATCGAGTGAAGCCACACGTATAAGTGTACAGTTACTAATAGTACATTTTCACATATAGGCAGTAAATTCTGCAGGGCAGAGATCTCCACATAATAAAGTATAGTGAAAAGTAACAATGTGTTTAAAACTTTAAAAACATTTTTCCTAAGGAGTTTAACTTTCAGTTCCTGACGCCATTATTTTTTAAGAAAAGGTGTTGCAGTTCCAGTGGTTGGCCATGTTTTGTATTAGACTTTCTCTAGGTCCGAACTAGAGTACAAATACAAGTACTGGACATCTTACAGACACTCCCCCATTCCTCCCTCCTTGACTACTAAAACATAAACTTGAAAATGCAGAGATCTCTGCAATCAGAGCAGAGCTAGCTGCATAGAAACATAGGAGAGTCAGAGATGGAGGTCTCTGCATGCACGTTTTAGAAATAATATTTTGTGGTGCACGAGTAGTACAATTGTAGCACTATTAAGCATACTAAAAAGTGCTAGTTCCCCTGGTTTTTCCAGTCTCTATCAAATTCTGGTATGTCTGGGAAGACTACACAGAAGAGGAAGGAAATGACAGTACCGCCCTCTCAGACATAGATGCAATTTCCTTCCAACCATCACAATCAAACTTCTATTCGTTTTTCCCTATAAGAATCTCTAGTAGATCATAATAAGATGAAAGTCAAAAGCACATTCAGGTATAAAATTCCCCAAAATGTAGTTACATTTCTTCAATGTTAAACTAGACACATTTTTCTCATTTGCATGCTGCAATGAAAAAATGCATAGTGATGCATACTATCTGTGTCCTTTGTGATATCTACAGTATTCGAGAGAGAAATCTAAATTACACCGGCATACCTCACATAATTTTGGGAACTTTGATATGCTTGTTACGTGACATTCTGTGAATGCTGCCATTACACCACTCACCACATTGTGTAATTACTACACCATTCATGCTAAAAGTTATAGCGCAGGTTCACAGGAACAAAGCGAACAACCAGAACATGAGTAGTTGCTGTTCATAGCAACTGGGCTTCTTGCACTAATGTTTTAGTATGAAATGCGTCTGGCATCAGAATAATTGAGGCAAGGATGCATTGCATGCTACAATATAGCACTTAATGATGGATTTGCATTTTGTTAATTTTGCCTAATTTTCCTGAAACGTTGTGCAATCATGCAAAATCAAATTTGACACATTCTACGTCTTCAGCTAAAGCATGAATTGATGGGCCTTTATGAGAGTTTTCATAGATTCCATCTACAAAATTCCCAAGCTGCCTCAAGTTGGTCAAAGATTTTTTTCTGTGACAGTTCATTGAGTGTAGTATGGTGTAGCCTGGTAATTCATGGTGACATGGATCTTAGGCCTCTCAAAGGCCACATTAACCTTTAAGGGGCATTCT
The DNA here is from genome assembly GCF_964261635.1 of Lissotriton helveticus. NCBI lineage: Eukaryota > Metazoa > Chordata > Amphibia > Caudata > Salamandridae > Lissotriton > Lissotriton helveticus. The sequence continues at coordinate 647,768,327 of NC_136069.1, forward strand.
CTCTAGTAAGATTCTTCAGGCAAAAGACATTGGAATAAAGCACATAATGGGAACCTATTCTTGTATATAGTTCTTTGTTCTGCCACCACCCTTGCCAGTTTGTTTGGTTTGCTCAAAGTTCCTGGTTCTACGAAAAGCTTTGTGGTGTTTAAAACTTCCCATCAACTCTTCCTTCTACATGTTTTTGTCTGAAGTTGCTCATCCTCAAGTACCGTCGTAGGAGACACATACCTTCACACCCATAACTGGAGGTTTAGGAAAGTAGGCCATTAGCTTTAGTTCTATCCAGCTTCCTTGACATTTGAACATTGTACTCACATGTTGAGAATGTCCAAATGGAGCAACTATGGAAACTCAAGAAGTCATTCTGGGCTTACTGCACTACTCCTTTGGTCTCTATTGCATTGATAACTATTTTGTCTTTCTCTCAGCTATTAACTCTGAGAATATCACGTCTATCACTTAAATGTTTTATTTTCCACAGATCATACTGTGCTCTGGATATTGTCCTCTTTCCGGTACTTCAGCTCCAAGGAAGTCAAAAGCACTAATGGTGTATCTGGGCTCCACCAGGATCCTGCAATCTTGATTATATTCCTTCTCTCCCTAGTATTTTGCAGGATAATAATTTTTTTTATCGGAGTACATACAGCATTCGTTATATTTTGCAAGAGCTCTTGCTATTTAGTCTTCAAAATAAACTACACAAACATGCAGAGAAAGTGAGCATTTTCTCAACCTTTTTCAGCTCTTTGTTCACTTACTTTGTCCAAGTTAGGAATTGCTTGAATGGTCTGCCAGTTAAACCAACATCATTTTCATGGATCTGTTCATTATGCTATAGTCTTTACATATTCTTTTTTGAAGAGGCAAAACATAGTTTATTGCTTTAACTGTAGCTGAATGTGCTTGATCGCCCCATTGTTCTGCTGCTTGTGGCAACTCTTGTGAGGCATTACTCCCTCCTGTTACATGAAATGATTTCTGATGCATGCTGGGGTCCACTCCTCCTCTAGAAGGTTTGTCACAGGGCTGTTCTTTTCAAATGCAAAGTGCTTGTTGTCAACCAATTCTGAATCCCTACCACCTCTCCTGTTGCTCCTCTATGGAGTTGCTGTTTCTGGAGAAGGACTCTTTCACATGGAAGCAGCAAGGCCTCCAAGCAGAGAGTGTTAGGTTCTGAAGATGTAGCTTCCGGACACAAGCTAACTAGTAAAGTATAAGGTGATAGATTATCCCTTCAGATGCTGCAGGACTCCATAATATATCATATCAATGGTACCGTCAGAGTACTGCCAGGGACTGGCTCAGTACCCTGAAGGTGTTTTTATAGCTGTCAGTGACAGGCTTCTGTGTAGGATGTGTTTCCAAGGAGAGGACCAAATACATTCCTTCTCCTTTGCAATGATGCACATCATATAATAGTGCATCAAGTCACATTTTGAGGTTGCTCTCTATCAACCTTTCTATCAATATTAAAATGCTCAGACCCCTGTGGGAATAACATCAGCCATCTACACTGCTGCCTTCTCAATCCATTTCCTGGTATATCAAACATACATAATGAAGACTCCCAGTATGCCTGATTGAACCGGCCTTATGTTTCTAGCAGAGACCCTCATGTATGGGTTAGGGGGCCCATAGTTGTTAGTACCAGTAGCTCCCCAGATTCAGTGGCTCCATGGACAACGCAGAGGAGAAAGGTGCTGTATGTAGGTCAGAGAAACACAGGTGAAGGGTACCCCAGTCTCTTACTCTTTCCTTTCGAAGTTAGCACTTGAGCTGCTAATTTTTACCCTGCTTAAAACTGTTTCTCTCACAGGTGCTGAATGTTCGTGAGGGGATGTTATGGCACCTGCACCCCTCCTCCGGACAGAGTGAGGATCCTGCTTCCAAATGCAAATGTGCTTGTGGCCCCCTAATCAATCCTCTTCTACTTTCCCTCTCTGTGCTGTGCTCCAATCTCAGTGTTCACCCTCCTCTTGCCCCTTTCTTCTCCCCATTTATCTAGCCTCTTCTGCTCTGAGCCTGCTTCCCTCTGGCACCTTGACACCCTGCACACATGCTCACTTTCTCGTTTCCACATCCCTTTGTTGACCCCGTCTTTCTCTGCTCTTGCACCATCCAGCCTCCCTTCTGCAGATGAGGAACATTCACCACCTAATGGTACTTCCATACAACATGCAAATCGTGGTTGTGTGCCGTCTCATCTTACCAATCAGATTGCACAAAGGCAGCTCTAAAACCTGGAGTTTTCATCCCCCATTTCCAAAGAATCATCTTTAGAATCTGCACTCTGACATTTTTTATTCTCTAGTCTATGCAGTATGGCCTGTAGTCAACCCACCTTCTGAAAGGTATCTTTCTTCTCCTCCTTGCACAATGTTCCTTCCTGAAAGGAAAAGCAGACAAACACTTGTCTTTGACCTCTCACTGTAATATGCAATTGGACTGAGGCACAAGATGCTATGAAATCATATCGGCCATGCAGTCATCCATACCCACCCAACCAAGGGGCATATTATCAAGGGGGTTTATCTCCGCTTTTTTGGCTTTAAAAGCCAAGAAAGCGGAGATAAAATTATCTCCCTATTACCTAGCTGCCGCTAACACCAGTTAGCGACAGCTAGTAGGAGATAGCGACCATCTTGGGCCCCACTTTGCATGTCAGTGATATTTATCACTAATGACATGCAAAGTGGGCGTGCCAAGATGTTAGCGACTGGAAACAGTCGCTAACATCGCTATCTCCTATTACCAACTTTTGGAGATATTCTCGCTAAGCGCGAATATCTCCAAAAGCTACCACCTGCCCTGAGCAGTTCTTAGCCATGTTATCCAATGGGAGGTGGATAACATGGCTAAGAGCATTAGCTCGGTAATGCATGAATATCGCTGACTTTTCAGCGATATTCATGTATTGCGGCCGATTTTTATCGCATTTGGGATAAACCTTGGTAATACCAAGGTTTATCTGCGATAAAAATCGCCGCAGCTCAGCGGTAAATTTTTGTCTCTAACCAAGCAATAGCGATAATTATCGCTATTGCTTGGTAATATGCCCCCAAGTTCTCACTCCAACTATCTATTGAATCACACATCATCCAACCTGTAAGGAAAGGAAATGCCCCTTTTTTGCATAATCAGTCCCATTTATTTGGGCTGATGCTGCTGGTTTTTCGACTCTGTGCATTATGACTCTCCTAACCAGGCCCAAGTGCATGTGCTCTGACCCTTAAAACATTAAAAATTGGCTATTCTTTTGGCAGATTTAACTTACCTATAAGTCTCTACTATATGGTACAAATGTAAACCCCATTTTGTTGTTTAAGATAGTATTGCTGGAAATTGGAGTTTTCTGTTTTGGTACTTCTAAATGCTTTACATATTGTCTTAAGTTATGCTTGTCTGCTCTCTGCCGTAGGTACCAGAGATTGAGGTCAGGATTAAATTACTGACCCCTTTGCTGGACCTAAGTGGAAAGTGACATTAGTACTTTTTGTGGATGTTAGAAATTAGATCTCTAGTTGGCAGACGTATGTACCCGGCTAAAGAGTGCACCACAATCCTGGTCAGAATAAGCTAGATACACACTAAAAGATCATCTGTGCTCCCCCTCTGGTGGCCTGGCACAGAGCAGTCAGGCTTATCTAAAGAAGTCTGGAAAGTATATGTTCAATCCACACACACCCTGGAACACAATCAAAACACCACAAAAATACTACACATAGGAATAGAAAAATAGCAAAAATTTTTATCAGAAGCTCAAGACCAAAATACCAAAAATCCAATAAGTACAACCAAAGTTATGGATTTTTAAAGAATAAATCAAAAACTAGTGCTTAGAGTCAAATAGCGCTTAGGGGTTACTTGAGGTTGCCCTGGACCTGGGTAAATCCAAAGTTCAGGCTGACCACGATGAAGTGCAGCGTGGCTACAGGACTCATGCAGCTGCCGCTGAAAACAATCCTTGGATGGAGAAAGCTTTGTCTCAAAGAAACAATGTGAGGAGTCAAGGAAGTGCCGCATCAGCATAGATCCCCAAGATGGGGGCGAAGTGTCGGAGCTGGTCCATGCAGTCAATGAGTGCTTCATCAGCAAACCCCTTTACGATACAGGGGCTGTATTTTCATTGAGCCGCACTGTCCATCGGGATTGAGCCACATAGTCTGTTGAGGGGATGTCGTTGATTGGTTCCTGCATCAGCAGCGAAGGGCAATGCGTTGTTCCAAACAGCACAAAGTTGTCACTACATCGAGTTTAATGGTTCTGGATAGCAGAAATCATCTTTCAAGGGCCCAGGACTGGATTGTCACCTCTTGCCAGGGCGGGACTCACAGATGGCAGAGTCTAGGTGCTGTTTCGGGGTTGAAGGTATTCTTTGATGGCCCTGGGATTTCAGAACTGAGGGTAAGCCAGAAAGCTCTTGGAATCGTTCTGGGTTCAAATGAGATTGGTACAGTCTTTGTCCTTAGCAGGGCAGAGATCACCAGGCAGCAGGGCAGCTCGGCAAAGAAGAAAGAAGTTCCTTCAGAAAAGCAGTCATGTAAAGTGGCAATCCTTGTAGCACATCAGTTATTACTCCTGGCAGAGTTCTTCACAGATTCAGTAGTGTAGTGTCTTGGTAAGGTCAGAGCCCCAGTACGTATACCCAAATGTGCTTTTGAGTTGGGGATGACGTCAAACCAGGTCCTTGAAGTGTTCAGGTCCCCCTTCATACCAGTCATGTCTGCAAGTTGTTCCCTGGGCGTAATCAGCCCCTTGTGGGGGACACAGGACAATGCCTATTCAGGTGTAAGTGTCAGCTCCCCCTTCCTCCTCCTGCCCAGGAAGAGCTATCAGAACGTAGATGAATGCAGATTACTTCCTTGTCACACCCACCCTTTCTGTGTTTGTCTAGATGGAATGCACAAAGTGCAGCTGTCAACCAACCCAGATGTGTATTGGAGACAGGCTGCAAGGCACACAGAGCAGTAAGAACAGAGAAATGTCCACTTTCAAACAGTTGCATTTCTTAAACAGTATGTCCATCCATCCATTTATTCTTCGCCTACCCTCAATCCACTCATACGTCCCATTCTTCACTTGCCCAACAACCAATTCATCCACTCACCTACCTTTGCACCATTCATCTCTCCAACCATGCATCCATTCACTCACTGCATAGTGGGTGGGTATCGGCGTATGCTATTATTTTAAGCACATACTTAGCCTCTCTCATTGATAACCAGTCTTTTGCTGAATGCATAAAAAAAAATCCGACCCCAAATGGGCAGATTTGTCAGTAATTCCATACAGTTCGATACCTAGCCTCAAAACATCAAGGGGCACGTTTACTATTAATTCACTCAGGGCCAGATGTAGGTAAATTTTATTTTACCACCTCTTAAATACCGCATCATACCGACTCGGTATTTAAGAAGTGGTAAAATAAAAGTACCGAGATGTAGGTAAATGCAGATGTGCATTTACCGATTCGGAAACAATCGGTATTTACCGATGCGGTAAATACCGACCGGTAAATGCCCATGCATTCCTATGGGCTTTGAAGCCCATAGGAATGATTGGGCATTTACCGGTCGGTATTTACCGCATCGGTAAATACCGATTGACACAAGGGTGCAGGGGGTGTCACTTTGACACCCTCTGGCACCCCCAAAAGAGGCTCGGGTGCCATGTGGCAGGCATACCTGCCCTAAGGGCAGGTCTGCCTGTCATATGGCATAGGTGTGCATGCACACATGTGCATGCACACCGGAATCGGTATTTTACCATCAAATAGTATTTGATGGTAAAATACCGATTTTTTAATGCTTGTGGGACTCAGAAGAGTCCCACCTACATATCAATTTTCCCTATTCCGTAAAAATACCGACTCGGTATTTTACATAATCGGTAAATTTACCTATCGGTAAATTTACCGAGTCTGTAAAATACAGGGCCCTACATCTCAATTTGCATTTACCGGTCGGTAACGGCCGAATTCGGCCGTTACCGACCGGTAAATGCCTACCTACATCTGGCCCTCAATGTGGTACAGCAGTGGAACTTGCTGCTCTGCCTTGTGTGAAAAGGAGTGAGCAGAAATCCTCCATATTTACAAAGATACAGAGCATTTTTTCTCTCTTCTTGCACTAGCACACTGTGTGTTTCCTGCACAAAAAAATCCTAAGAGGCATATTCCTATTTCGTTGTGTGCACAGATGGAAAGATGAAGTAACAAGGATAAATAAAGATATTTCTCCTCTTAATGCTTCTGTTGGGTCGGCACAACTTTAGGTGAAAACCCTGGTTTACAAGTCTTTGTTAACCTGGGTTTGCGTTAAAATACGTTAGTGGGTGTATGGGAAAGTCCATACTCCACCCATGTACTGCCTACCTGACACAAATTAACCAATGCAGCTCTATGCTCTTGTTATGTTATTTTGCACCATGTAAAGCCACGTAGTTAGTAAATACCAAAAAACGATTTTGTTTCAGAGCTGCACCACAAAAGTGAATCAACATAGACACAAAATCATAGTACATCTGGGCCCAAGTTTCAAGTGAATTTTTGTAAGGGAAGGGAAGCTCTTTTAGGTTATTGGAACTATATGTATGCAACCTCTGATTAACTTGTAAAAGCCGCCCTGTTTCCATTGCAGCCAGGTTAAATACCTCATATCAGAAGAGCGCGCCCTTTCCTATGTTGAGGCTAAATGTGCTGAAGACATTGAAGGTACAAAACTAACTCATCCTGTCCTCACATGGTCAGCGACTAGCTGCCGCCTCCCCCCCAATCCGGCACACCACACCCAGGAACGTGGACACGAGACGTCTTTACTCTTTGGAAGGCGGGCGCTAGTCGCCTGGCCGTATTTATTAAAGTATGAAATTAAAAAAGGTTTTAATTGCATAATCAACAATGAATACAAAAATCAGCAGGACATTTAGTTATACAGTTCTTATCAACAAGTTTGAGAGCCTGACCTTAACAAAACTCTAATACATGTTGTTTCCTAACTTAGACTAAACATCCTAAACTTGATTTTTGTACATTTCTGGCCATATGGCAGGGTCACTACCGGTGTCAGGTCCTACAAGCTGCGCCTCCCCCCTTAGGTGTGCGCATGCGCAGTGTTACCCCGGGAATTGCCCGGTCTATGCCCTAAACTCCATTTACCCACTAAAGGAGGGCCCTTACTCTGAGCCGGTGGCGTCATGAGTCCACGCGCGCGGGGTGGCTACCAGCCTAAGGAAAGCGTGAACTACTCCTACCCGCGCTCCTTTGCCTATTACCTTGCCCCTGGAGTTCTGGGAGTGGCCCGCAGGCCCCTCCCCCTGGGCGGGAACCTCCATAGGATGATGCCCGCCCCCTCAGACCTCAAATATGTGCTCACCGATAATGACCTTACCGCATGCCCCATACCTAATAAATACGACGACCTATGGGAAAAAATTCTAAAGGACAGCTACACTGGCTAAAATTAACAGTATCAGCGTATAGCTACAAAGGGGAAAAAAGGCCTAAAGACACATGGCATCAAATACAATTCACTTCATACATGTTTCGCTAGAAAGGGGAAAAAATTCCTACACAAACCCATCACAAAATACACCAACAGATCCATCTCTACTGTGGACCGTACCTTTAAAACTTACCATTCAACCAGACATAAAACTGCTACAAGACTTTTGTTCCAAGGGATGGTGGGTGGGAAAACAAAGAAGCCCCGAACGCGGGGCACAACGTTCAGCGAGGGAGCGTCCAGGGACAAGGGGGTCTCCTGGGCGCTCCCTACTTCTTATTCCCGAGGGGCCGATCGGCCCCTCCTATCGCCCGCCCCCCCTGACCCGGACCCACTAAACTGGATCCGGGTCAAGAAGGCCGCCGGCCAATCGGAGGTGGGCCGCACCCCCAGGGCACGCCCCCACCGCCGAATGACCACAAAGGGGAAAGGGGGGGCGACGATCGCCGCGCCGCCATGCGTGCGGTGGGGCCGAGGGCCCCCCCTTTTCACATGGTCAGCGACTAGCTGCCGCCTCCCCCCCAATCCGGCACACCACACCCAGGAACGTGGACACGAGACGTCTTTACTCTTTGGAAGGCGGGCGCTAGTCGCCCGGCCGTATTTATTAAAGTATGAAATTAAAAAAGGTTTTAATTGCATAATCAACAATGAATACAAAAATCAGCAGGACATTTAGTTATACAGTTCTTATCAACAAGTTTGAGAGCCTGACCTTAACAAAACTCTAATACATGTTGTTTCCTAACTTAGACTAAACATCCTAAACTTGATTTTTGTACATTTCTGGCCATATGGCAGGGTCACTACCGGTGTCAGGTCCTACAAGCTGCGCCTCCCCCCTTAGGTGTGCGCATGCGCAGTGTTACCCCGGGAATTGCCCGGTCTACGCCCTAAACTCCATTTACCCACTAAAGGAGGGCCCTTACTCTGAGCCGGTGGCGTCATGAGTCCACGCGCGCGGGGTGGCTACCAGCCTAAGGAAAGCGTGAACTACTCCTACCCGCGCTCCTTTGCCTATTACCTTGCCCCTGGAGTTCTGGGAGTGGCCCGCAGGCCCCTCCCCCTGGGCGGGAACCTCCATAGGATGATGCCCGCCCCCTCAGACCTCAAATATGTGCTCACCGATAATGACCTTACCGCCACAGGCCAGCATTGTTAACCGACGATCTGGCCTCCCCCCTCTAGCCCCTGCCTAAGGACACCCTCCTGCATTCAAAACCCTCTAGCCAGGCCCAGATATTATCAGACCATAGGACATTACCCTCCTCTGTTAAATGAACTCCGTCCTTCAAGTAATACTTGTCGCCCCAGATGCACCCATGAGGTATTGACTGTAACAAGGGGGCCCGAAACAACCTATCCAACCGTGTGTTGATCCTCTTTACCGAGTGATTCAACGCCCTGACCGAATGTCCCCCCCGCCACTGTAGTCGAGGTATGAGTTGTGACCATACTAATGTGCAACCGGGGCAGGTCTTAGCCATCCAACCCACCGTTGAAAGAATCTCCTCAATCAGAATGCGCCTACCCAGTGTTGCCAAATCATTCTCCCCAAGGTGAAGTATCACCACTGACGGTGGAGATTGCTGGCGTGCTAAAAGCCCTTGGAAAAATCCCCTAAACTCGTGAAGACACAACCCCCCTCTGCCAAAGAACGTGATGTCCAACCCTAATTGTGCCGCCCTTTTCCTCTTGTCACCTGACATAAAGACACATTCCGCTCGCTTCACATATGAATGACCAACAATCCAGACATTTTTCTTCATTGTTTCCTGGTCGCCGCTCCGTGTTGATGTATGTTCCCGGTGCCCGACGACAAATTCCTCCCCTGCGTAACAGGTCTGAGAAACTGTAAGAGAGCGGAAAGAAACCAGGCGTGAGTGACGTGTAATCATAGCATGTCAATCCGAACATAACGTTTATAGCAGTCTGAAGACCATCTCCCAATTGTCTTCACTCTTTCCACTGGGAGGCCCCCTGCCACCGCCTCAGTTGCTGCCCCAATCCTGAAGGAATGAGAGCCAAAATCTTTAGGGTCAAGACCTGCTTTCCTAACCCCCATCTCCAATACTTTCCTGAATTGATACCTGGTCAAGGGGCTCCCGTCGGCGTGACAGAGCAATGCCCTGCCCTCTGAGCCTAACAAGCTTCCGTGTAATATTTCTACGTGCCTCACCGGGCAGCATGGGTTGGCGGGGGCCCGTTGCAGAACTATGGTGTGACCCCTAGCCTCCTGGTCGGTCTTTGACTTCTGGATAATTACCCACATGGTGTCCCCCCTTATCGTCACGCCAGCCTTTTGCAAGCCGCCCAGTAGGTCCGACTTGGAACCTGCCACAAGTTCGCTAATTCTCAGCGCCCCATAGAACGCCAAAGAGAATGCCGCCCTAAAAAGAAGCACCTCCCACTCTGAACTACAAACAGTCTCCAGCGTGCCCAGTAAGGCTGTCAGCCGGGCCAATCCAATGGGCTTTCTCTTATCCTTCTGGTGTCCCTGCATACGGCGCCATCCCCTTAAAGCCTTACGTATCATAAAGGTATTAGTGGGATCCCGGAAGCCCCTAGCTTGAGCGAAGAATGACACCGCTGCCCTATGTCTGTTTGCAGCTGCCACCGAGCGCCCCTCCCTATGCATCCATTCTAAATAGGCTGCAAAGCCATCCTCCTCCGCCCAAAGCGCTTCCCATTGTGGCCCCAAGAAAGAACAATAAGACAGAAACGCCCCTTCGTAAGCCGTCTTCGTCCTGGGGGCTAGGCTAGCGACCACGAGGTCCTGTAATCTGGGGCACCAATCTGCCAAAGTACTGGTGGGAAGTGTGCGGGCGAGGGGTCTGCTGTGGGAAGATGCTCCCTGAAAACCTGCATTTTGAAGCGAGAGAGGGAGTCAGCCGCATTGTTTAGAACACCAGGGACATGTTTGGCCCTAAAATTAGCATTCAGCTTAAGGCACTGCAGAACAATTTCTTTGACCAGACGAAGTATGAAAGGACACCGTGCCCCCTGCTGGTTGATACATTCTACCACTGTCATGTTATCTGACCAAAACACCACTGATTGGTTACATAGGTGTTCGGGCCAGACCATCAGTGCCACCCATATCGGGAAGAGTTCAAGGAAGCCAATGTTGCTGGTCAGACCCCATGTCTTCCATTCCTCCGGCCACTGTTGAGCGACCCACCTGTTCCCTAGGATGGCGCCAAAGCCCACACTACCGGCCGCATCAGTCCATAGGCCCAACTCCGCTGATGTTGTGAGCGGGCCGGGCCAGACCACCCTACCGTTAAAATCCTCCAGGAATGCCATCCAAATAAGCATATCCTGGCGAATTTCAGCCGATAGGCGAGTGCGGTGGTGCTTTTCCTTCAGCCCCTTCATCGCTTGAGCGATGGAGCGAGAGAAAGGGCGAGCCATGGGGATAATTCTCAGTGCGAAATTCAACTGGCCTACCACCTCCTGTAGTTGCTGTAGAGTGACCTTCTCCTTGCGGAGGCATAAATGCAGAGCTGACTTGAATTTGTCCACTTTGTCCCTAGGTAATCTAAAACATCCTTCTAGTGAGTCAATCTCAATGCCGAGGAATTCTAAGCAGGTGGTCGGGCCAACTGTCTTCCCGGGCGCAAGCGGGACCCCAAAAGCCCGCATGAGCACGCAAAATTCCTGCAATGCCAGTGCACACTCTTGAGATCCCGCTCTGCCGAGGAAGAGGAAATCATCTAAATAATGCATGACCCCCTGATGGCCCGTCACTTGTCTCATGGCCCATTCAAGAAAGGAACTAAACATCTCAAAGTAGGCGCAAGATATAGAACAACCCATAGGCATGCATTTGTCCATGTAAAACATATCCCCAAAAGTGAAACCTAACAGATGCTGATCCGCTGGGTGGACTGGAAGGAGGCGAAAGGCTGATTCTATGTCTGATTTCGCCATCAGCGCCCCGGGTCCCGTGGCCTGTAATAGGTTAACAGCCTGATCAAAAGAGGCGTATTTAACACTACAAATACCCTCGTCAATGGCATCATTCAGTGACGCCCCCCTGGGTGCTGACAGGTTATGGATCAATCTAAATTGTCCTTTCTCTTTTTTGGGGACAACTCCTAGTGGGGAACACACAAAATTGGGTACTGGCACTTCAGAGAAAGGGCCAGCTATCCTGCCTAATGACAGCTCCTTGTCAATTTTGGCTGCCACCACCGCCGGATTATGCTTGACTGACAATTGGTTTCTACAGTGCGCACTACCTGTGTATCCCGCGGCCGGGATCCTGAAGCCATTAGAGAAACCTTCCTGTAGTAGGGTGGCTGATGTGTGGTCCGGGTATCTGTTCAACCATGGAATCATTGCCACCACATCCACTGGAGTGGGGGGGCCTAACCTGTCTGTTTTATAGTGGCTTTCCCCTACCCCTCTGACCCGTGTTTCCCTGCTTGGACCTACAGGCAGTTTCTGGATGGGAGGGGTGCCCACACGAGGAACATGCATGTCTAAACTTACACGCGGCCCTTGTGCAGGTGCGCCTATTAAAATCCCAGCACACCCCTTTTTTCTCTGGCCCACCTGCCCTAAACTTCCCAGGTACCTCGCTCGTTTGGGGGGGCCGAAAGGGCTGTTGCGGTCTGGTGAACACTTTGACCGCCCCGAACTGAGGGGGAGGTGCAGTATCAGAAAACTGTTTGTGCCAAGCCATGGAATCTACCGTGTCCCATGGCAATGATCTATTGAATTCCAATGCCTTCCTGAAATTGACATCATAACCCTTCCATGCTTCCCCAGAGTACTGTCCACTCCACCCCACAATCCTGCTCGAGTAGCATGCCAATGCTGCCTGTAAATCTGGAGGACGCTCAGCTTTAATTGCAGTGAATACTGCCCATGCTTGCATCCAGTTGTTGAGAGTTTCCTCAACCCTAAACCTAGTACACTGCGCCCTCCATTCGCTTGGAAGCATCCACTCTTTTAGTGCTTTTGCCTGCTCCATTTCCCTATTATCTAACAACAACGAATAAATGTACACGTATTTATCCGCCCAAATCATCTCTTTCACAGCTAATGGCACATGCTGAGCCAAATTCTCGCTCCTAGAAGGTAGAACACCGTCCCCTAAGAGTGGCAATGCCACTTCCTTACCAAGTGCGGGCCCCGGGGGCGGCTGCCCTTTAACTCCGTCCAGCTGGGGAACACTTGGACCTGCAAGGGGAAAAGATATTGGCAAGGCAACACTGTCGGCGATCGCTGCCGATCTGATCTTTTCCACAAACTTCGCCGCCTCTGCTGCATGGTCTGCAGAATTCGGGAAAGCTCCCCCTTTTTGGAGCCACGGCATCAAAGCAGTTATCTGGGATAACAATTCAGGGGGCATGGACTCTACATTACCCCCCGGGACAACAGGTACCACTGGGGTTATTCCCGGTGGTACTGGTGTAGTTGGCAGGGCGGGTGCCGGGTGTGGCACGCCTGTGCCCGGAATTGTGGGCACCGGTATCGGAGCAGGCCCAGCGCCTACTGGTTGACCTGTCGGCACCGGCACCACGGGGGCAAGGGGTGTAGGGATAGGTATCTGCGGGGGCGGGACGTCCGCCGGCGGTGCGGCAGGTACCGGTTCTACTGGCCCCGGGATGGGGGCAGCGTCCTTGGATCTCTTGGACTTAGGTTTCCCGGGTGGGGTGACAAAATCCCCCCTTGGCACTGGTGCCACCCTCTTACGGATCGGCCTACCGGATGGGCCCGGGGCCTCTCCATCTCTCTCATTAAACCTTGCTTCCAGCTCATTAACTTTTCCTAGCTGTTGCTTAATTTCACTCATCTCCCGCATCATGGCCCGCATCATAGCCTCCATGTTGGACCCCCTTTTACCACCCCGCGGACCTGGCATGATGCTACCCCCAAACAACCGCAGCCTACTCTCTCAATATTACAATAGGTCAACTATTTGTACCTTTCAGGTGGAGGGTCACCAGGGGGCTGTCAGCACCATGCAACGGCGACCGCAACACTAGCGGCTTGTCCGCTTATGTAAGGGGGTGAGTAAACCTAATGTAGACCCACCCGGCGGCCACCAGGAGCGATGAAATGCTAGCCCCCCGTACCCCTCTTACCGACCAGTCCCGTGTACTCGCCGGCGATATTGGTCTGTGATCACGTCCCCTACTAGGCTGCGCGTCTAATCTCCTCTCAGAAGAATGAATTGCACCAATAATGTCGTTAGAGGCCTGGAATAGAGAAATGCATTAACACCGTGTGATAAAGCAGGGGCACATTCACGAAAACTTAGATCAGATACCATGGAGGTTTGAACCCCCCTTGTTAATAGCAAAAGACAAAGGCCGCCTTACAGAACAGTTCACTATCACTCTTTATCAAAACAGAACAGTAATGCAGTCTCAAATATCTTTCCTTCAGTAACACAATCCTATAACAGTTCCCCTAATCCAGGTGCCTCTTATTGCAAAAAACGGTCCCGAATAACAGTTAAACAGGGCACTACGCTTTATCTCTTCAAAACAGGACAGAATATTTATGAGACAACCGTGAATTCCCTTCTTACTTGCAACTACACATTTCGTTAGCAGTCTCCAATATCACAAGGCAATGCAGCCTTAAAAGGTCTATAAAAACATCAATTCACTTTTCTCTTATAATTGTAACACAATTATGAAGCCAGGTTTATAAAACATCAATTCACTTTTCAATTACAATTGTAAAACAATTCAGAAGACACCAAGCACTCTTTTGCCGATTGCACACTCTATATGGGGTCTCCCATCCAGGTGCTGCCCTGGTCGACCCTGCTTAGCTTCGTAATGGAAGAAAATGTACCAAAATGCCTTACGAGCACTCGCGTGAGAAAGATAGAGAAAAGGCGGGCAGGGGGTATTTATACAAACGGATGCAGCCTTTCCCTTGGCCCCGCTCAATTCCCCTCGCTGGATGGAAAATTGCTTCCACCGTCCGGACCCAGTACTTATACCACCGCCGGTGCGGCCCGAGTCCTCTGTGCAAACCCCCAAGTCCCGTCTTACCGTGCACGCTCGGGCCGCCCCAGGTCACGCCCAAAAATTCCTCCTCGCCTGCCGATCCTTTCCCGAAGAAATACCGACTTGCTCACAAGGTCCCTGCCGCGGCGCCGCTCTCCAGCCGCTCCTGTTCCCGAAGCGGTGCGGTGCTTCAGATGGACTCCGCCCGAGCTGGCCTCTTCAGCAGGTGGCCTCCGCTCGCTGCGTAACACTCCCTAGCCGCTCCTGAGACAAAGGAATCCAAACGAAAAGCCTCCTCGCCCACCAGGAACCTGAAAAATAAAGCAGAAAAGATCACAAAAACAAAGAAGCCCCGAACGCGGGGCACAACGTTCAGCGAGGGAGCGTCCAGGGACAAGGGGGTCTCCTGGGCGCTCCCTACTTCTTATTCCCGAGGGGCCGATCGGCCCCTCCTATCGCCCGCCCCCCCTGACCCGGACCCACTAAACTGGATCCGGGTCAGGAAGGCCGCCGGCCAATCGGCGGTGGGCCGCACCCCCAGGGCACGCCCCCACCGCCGAATGACCACAAAGGGGAAAGGGGGGGCGACGATCGCCGCGCCGCCATGCGTGCGGTGGGGCCGAGGGCCCCCCCTTTTCATTTTCTGTGAAAATAAAACGGTTGAACTGTCTGTAACAAAACTCCATTAATTGTTTCATGAAACACATTTTGCTCCACGGTTCTCCTTTACCATTTTCTTTACACAGGATGGGTTTGTGTTGAGATCGATTTTTCCAGCAGACCAAAGCATGTCAGTAAATGTCCTATTTCTGCGGAGAGTAAACACACAGTGGCAGATCCGGGCGCGCAGTGAGAACAGCCTCCAAGGAACAACTCGTGTCGTGTGTTTTCAGGTACACTTTTGTGTCTTTCCCTGTTAAAAAATAGCACTTCACACAAAAAGGCAATCCCTTAGGCATTTTCCACCAATTACATATTTATGAATTCCTTCGTCTAGGAAAGTAGAGCTCAAAGTTTAACGTCTCTGAAACGTTGCCTCTAGAGCCCATGGGATGTTTTAGTTTAACAGAGAGGAGCACCAGCTCCCCCAGCCCTTCTTACTGGAGCACATTTCTATTGTCAGAGGTCCTCACACGATTCCAAGAAGCGAGCTGTATAAAGGCAGTGAGAAAGACAAAGTCTCTGACTTAAAACTTAAAATGCAAGCCATCCTATTTGGCTCTACCAATGCTTGTTTTACGTATCACCAGGAGAAACATGATGGTGTTCCCACTACATCCCAATCTGCATGCATGACAAATAAATCAGGCGTGGGTCAGTCATTAAGCTTAGGTTGAAAGACCCAGGAGGCCACATCAACGCCTGCTAAAGAAGCATGTCACCTGTGTACTTTGCAGGCGATGTCTGTTATTCTGAGGGACCACTGCAAATCCAGCCGTGGAGCCTGGGTGACATTCCTTAGTGGTGCATCTTCAATCTGATTGGACGAGTCAGTGACTGAGGAGAAATACAATGATTGGGATGTATGTCATTACAACGCATGCTTTTTCCACGCATGCCTTTACAACGCAGGTTTTGCAACGCAAGTCGTTACAACGTCTTGCGTTGGGGGGCGCTGGATAGTGGAATAGTTTAATTTACTATTCCAACTCCAGCCCTGTGGATAGTAGGGAAGGTTTTGGATAGTAAATTAAACTATTCCCTATCCTACAGCGCCCTCCAGCGTTAGTCGTTGTAACGACTTGTGTTGTAATACCTGAGTTGGATGTTTCCCCAATGATTGGTGTCCCTTTGTGAGGTGAGCCAAAGAGGAGGAAACCAGAAACTTAATTCACCTAGGGTTTCCACTCAATATTTCCAGGTGGGGCGTATATTTTGAAAAATAACTTGGAATGGTTTCGGTTATATTTTGTTTTAGAATGCTGCAACTCAGAGCCATATATGTAGCTGACGTGGTAAGCCAACTTAGCACTTAGACCCCATTATTAGTGGGCCTTTAAATTCGGGTGTGTGTGTTAGTTTCAACTACCACACAAATTGGAATTCTGAGTTTTATGGCAAACACTGTACTTCTGCAAGTTTCCTAAGGTACATTTTGACAGGTCAAATCCTCTTGAAATCTGCTAAAGGATAAATGTTTCATAAATACTGGGACATGCTGATTATGATGCGAAAAGCACCAAAATCCACTTATTAAGCCCCACATTTTGTAGGCAAACTTCGGAAAAAAAATGTATAACGGCATCTGATAAAATATTACCATCTCCATATAGTATTTTGTGAGGTGCCATAATTATGGTATCCGACAACAGGCCTCTCAAAATGACCGGCTAAGTAGAGCAATAGCATTATCACTTAAAAAAAATATGCTTAAGACATTCATTTTTTCCATGGAAGCAGCCCCTTTTAAATACATCTCCCAAGCCTTTCTGCAATATGTATTAAACTGGTCACATTATTTGACTGAAAACCTAAACTAACTCTTAATAGATCATTGGATTGTTGGGATCTCCTTTGAAGACAATGGAGTAGCTCTGGGCTTCTAATGACTATTAGAACATTGGAATGTTGGGTGCTCCATTGAAAACAATGGAGTGCTCCGGGCTTATAATGGCTGGTATAAGCCTGGAGCTCGAATATTCCAATGTTTCTTTGTTCACAGCTGTGGCTGTGAACAAAGGCTTCAGGGAGCCTGAGGGGATTTCAATCCTTTCACGCTCCCTGAAGGCTTTGTTTTATTTGTTAGAACATTCTGCCCTCTGGTGGCAGAATGTTCTAATAGCCTTATAGCCATTCGTAGCAGGGCTATACCGGCTTTTAACCGCATGCACGCTAGCGGTTTTCCCGCTGCGCGCTGCGATTTCAAAAACCGCGCGTTACGTGACAAGGTCAGCTCGTCATCCGCGTAGCACAGGGAACGCCCATGACAAGCTGACCTTGTCACGAGCGCTGAAGGGGTTAAAGTCCCCCTGCCTTGTTAAAGTCCCTTGCCTTCTGCTTGGGCCTTTAACGCTGCAGCAGGCCTTTAAAAGCCAGTATAGCCCGCTACGGCGGGCTATAAGACTATAGTAAAAACCTGAAGCTCCTACATTCCAATGTTTGTCTTGCACAGCAACAGCAGTTCACAAAGGCCTCACGGAACTGTAGCGGATTTCAACCCCCTTGGCTCTGTGAGGCCTTTGTTTTGCTAATTATAATATTCTGCCCTGATGGGACGGAAAGTTCTCATAGCCTTATAGCTTGCTGTAGCTGGGCTATATCGGCCATTAAAGGCCCACTCTTTTCTTATAACTGGCTACAGTGGGCTATAAAGCTATATTTGAATATTGGAATGTTGAGAGCTCAACTGATAACAATGGAGAATTTCAGGGGCAATAATGGCTGGTATAGGCCTGCCTCTGCAACAGTCTGATGTTTGTCTGTCTGTTTCTTCTTTCTCTACTCAAATAGGCTACCCACTGTGGGTGGGATGTTGTATAAGTCTTATAACACTTCTTCCTTGGGCTATACCAGTTGTTAAAGACCTTATTCCTTGCTATGGGCCGTAACCAGTAACTTGAACCTATAACTCGGGCTCTGTGATAATATCTAATTTGTTTGTTGATTATTTTATAACCCTCACACAATTAAGAGGTCAATGTAAGCACTAGTGAAAATAGAAAGTGATATTAAGCCTCAGGTATCCCTTGAAGGAAAGCTGCAAACACAACCACATGAGCACACTCTTTACTGTAGCACAAATACATGCATCTGAGATGATGCATCATCAATTATATTCATTTGATTAGATTCTTATAGAAAAATTGCATAAACGTGTACAGATTTATGAAGCATTCTCTCCACCTCTTAATCTCTGTTTTGCTGCATGACAGGTATGATTGAATATTTATAAATGAACACATTCTTTTATCAATATCAGTCCAAGCATTACCTCTAACAGTCATTGCTGTGAAAGATAAAAATTTTAATAGACAAGGTGTATAATATGTGTGGACATAAATAATGTAGACTACACATGCATTTGCTTGCATATATATTATGCATCTAGTGAAAGTTGTACCTCGGATTTAGCTGGAAAACAGAGCCATTACCTCTATGTTCCACGTCCTCGAACCAGTCATAACAATAGAGGTATATTCCACTGACAGTTAACAAAACTGGAAATAATTTTAGGCCACATCGACCTCCTTCCAGGGGCTATAATCCAGTAGAAAGCACTTCCTGTTAGGTTTTGTATCCGGTGGACATGCCGGGCTCTTACTTTCTTTTGGGGGTCCTCTGGTTACCTCCTTTGCTAGGCTCTTGGGTTACCATTGTACCCTCGTTGGAGCTGCTGGAGCTGCTGGAGCTGCTGGAGTCGGGACGCCTGGACTCAGTGGGTGAGTAGATCGGTGAGCCTGGATGATCGGCTTGGTCAGGGCTTGCTTCATGTTCCTTTCCCTCATGGATGGGCTCGTCGTTACAACCCTGCTTTCATGGGTGTTTCTGAGGCCAGACTGGAACCGGTCTTTTTACTTGATATCATCTGCTGTATGCCTGCCCGTGATTCAGGTAGTTGCGGCTGTGTCTGCCGGCACCCCCCACAGGGTTAAGCCTCAGTGGGGATGTTAGCGTCTTTCTCTGCTGCTCAGTGGTTTCAGTTGGCTTCTCCAATTATTCAGAGGTGGGCGAGGTGGGGCATTGGTGGGGATTCTGTAGTAATGTTTCTTTGTTTCATCTTTTGGTACCTGTTTTTTCCGTCTTGTTACTGTTGTCTGCGCCTGTTGTCTTCTCTCTGTTGTAGCTTCTTCCCAACATGTAGAAGGCATCATTACCAACTGTAGTGCGTGGGGTGGTCTCAAACTTGTTGCCAAAATTTATGTAGTAATGATGACATGCTGGTAAGTTGTAATCCAGGTAGGTTTATTCACAGGTAGGTCCTTATCAACAGGTAGGTTATCATTGACAAGTATATAAGTCCTGTAGGGCAGCCTGTAGGTGTAAATCAACATCCTCACTAGCAGCAGCCTGCTAGCTGCTCAGCCCCTCTCACCAACTGTCACTCCTCATCCAGTCACTCAGGAATTCTACTCAAGTTCCACTCACCAACATACCATACAGAAGACACACACACAGGCTGAGCAGCTAGAGCAGAGAAACATTGAGAATAAAACATCATGTAAGAACACTATAGATTCCTTCGTGTTCAATGGAGAGTCTGTGTATGAATAGACCCACTTCAGTGCTAGCAGGAGCCCCTCCTATTGCAGTGTGGCCTCCAGCAGATGCTTTTTGGCTTCCTTTATGTTAGGGCATGAGGTCATGAGACCACACGCCCCCACATTCCTTTCCTTCACGTGTAGACTGCCAGATGGTTTTGGGCTGCGTGTCTTTACCCGCGCTGAGTCCGGTTTTGGGCAGCTTGTTCTGCCTATGTAAATGAACGAAAAGGGGAGTAACTACTTTCGTAAGTGACTGCTGCTGTTTCTCCTTGGTCATTTTCGTTTGGTGTCAATATGGGGAAACATTGTCAGAAGCACAGGCATGTTTCTCCTGTTTCTTCTCCGTCTTCTTCACGGTGCAGTGTGAGATCCGCCCCTTCTTTGAAGCAGAGTAAATTGGATGATGACACTTGTATTAAGAAACACATTTTGGATACTTTGTCTGATATGAAATCCTCCAGGAAGGCTTCTGGTGTGCGCTCTGGTGGGGGTTCTGATGTCTACTCCAAAATTTTGAGCTCTGAGTCCTCTGATGGTTCCTCCTTGGTACAGTAGACCTTAAGGTTAAGTATATGTCCAAGGATATGTTGCCGACATTCTTTCCCATATCAGTGATAACATGGGTTTCCCTGATGTGGAGGTTATGAGCACTTTCAGGGATCTGGTGTTGCTGCAGTTTCGGAAGCAGGCCACAAAGTCATTACCCATTCATCCTTTTGAGATGGACATGCTTTTGAAGGCGTGGGAAGATCCTGACCACAATATGATGGCAAGATTCATGTCTAAGCTATACCCTCTGATATTCCAGAGTCAGTACATGTTGGCTCTATTTGGCCAGTCTGGTGGGGCGTCTGTCCAGGGTTGAGGATAATGTCCTGAAGGGAAACAGCCACTACAAGGCAGCCATTTCCACGCAAACCTTAACCACGCATGCATTACAACGCATGCGTGGTTACCACAAAAGACTTTACGATGCATACCTATACTACGAGATACGTAGTAAAGGCATGTGTGGTAAAGGCTAAAATTAGAAAAAGGGGGCTTGAGGGGTCCCCCCCCAAAAAAACTCACCTGATGTCATGTTGTGAAGTGGAGGCAATCAACGTAGTTTGAGAGGAAACGGAAAGACACTTCCGCTTCCTCTTTACGACGTACAACATTACCAAGGAAGATGAAGGAGAGGAGACAACTTGAAGAGGAAAGGGGAATTTTAGTTTAAAAAATATATATATATATAAGGATTGAGGGTTCAGGGCTGGGGTAATTATAAGGAGGATTGGGGGTCACGTAAGGGTACAGGGGAAGGGTATAACCTTTATGAAGAATATGCCCTTACCATGCATAAATTTACAACGAAAATTGTTGTAAAGGTATGGGTGGTAAAGGAATATTTGTGGTAAAGGATATGCGTGGAAATAGCATTTTGTTGTACTGAATACGTGGTAAAGGCATGCGTAGCAACATAATGCGTTGTAACGACATACAACCGGTCTTGAAGGATGGTGCAGATAAGACGACTGATTCTTCCTTGAAGAAGGCCTATGCGGGGTCACATCTCATCAGCCATTCTTGGGTTCATGGTGCTTATGCCGCAAAGTCTATTTTGTCCAACTTTTTTTTTAACAACTCTTTTTATTGACTGATCGCACACAAGACGCGGCACTCCGTACCCAGGAGGAACTACAGCAAGTATTATCGTAGCATAGTCAGCGATCCAAGTAACATCTTATGACATAACCCCTAGCCCCCCGCACACAACCCCCCTCCCTTTGCCCCCCCCACCCACCCCCCCAGCACAGTGTCTCTTTATTCCTGTAGAAAGGTTTGCATACATAGAACAGTGTGTACATATCGCCCCCATGCCATCCTCACATCAGTCCCTCTGTGTCTCTTATCTGTGCAGACAGTTCCAGCCATAGACCCCTGTAGTCCGCCCATCATTTCCATATTTTGAAATGTTTCCTAGGGCAGCCCCTGGCTTCAAATATTGGCTGCTCCAACCCCTTACAAAAATCAAGACCCTTTTTCCATACCACCACCTTGGGAGCCCGGGGGTCCTTCCAAGCCTGAGCCACATCCCTCTTTGCAACTGTAAGTCCCAGCAAGAGTAAGTGCCTCTTATATACATTGCCACCCATACCTTCGAGGACGTGCAGAAGACCTAGTTTGGGGGAACGAGGGAGGTCCCAGCCCAGCACCTCAGACAAGCAGTCCCACACCCCCGTCCAAAATCCAGCCAAGCCACCACAGCCCCACACCGTATGGAGGAAAGTGCCCACCTCATGACTACATCTCAAGCATGCAGGGGACTCAATCAGACCAGCTCACCACAATCTCTCCCATGTGTAATAAGCTCTATGCAGGTACTTAAACTGGATAAAGTGCAGACGCATGGCAATAGCCGCTCCCCTAGGGGCCTCGAGGGCTTCTCGCCAATCTTCCTCCTCTAGTTACCCCACATCCCTCACCCTGGAGTCCCGTGGAGTCTGTAGAGAGGAGGAGCAATGCGTGACCAGCGTTTGGTAGATGCGAGAAATCTTCTTCTCCTCCAGGTCCCCCATGAACACCCTCGCCTCTATCGGACTAAACTCGTGCAAGGAGTCCAGTCCCTTCAACGAGGGTGCAAGGGCATGGCGGAACTGTAAGTATTTAAAGAACTGCGTTTGGAGCATACAATATTCTTCACTGAGCTCTTGAAAAGATTTAAGTGACGTGCCCTTCAGGACATGCCCGAGTGTGGAGATTTCCTATAGAAACCCAGCCTCGGAATCCCGGCAGTGACGCCAGCGCCGGCAGCCGCCCATTGTGCCAGAGCGGTGTCTCTTCCGTAAGCCTACCCCACCATCCCATGCGACGCAGTGCCTGTCTCCAAACCTGAAAGACCACCTGGGTGGCCCTGGACAGCCCCCTCCTCAACCGTGCAGAGTATAGAATCCTATGTAGCGTATCAGGGTCCATCAGATATCTCTCAAGGGCATATGCTGGGTCCCCCTGTCTCCATACCACCATTCATTCAGGATCAGAAGGTGGGACGCCTTATCGTAGGACAAAATATCCGATGTCGCCAGCCCTCCGCAGTAGGTAGACAAAAAACAGGTGCGCAAGGCCACTCGCACCGCCCCCCCCTGTCCACATGAACTGACCCAGAGCCGAATTTACCTACCGAAACCATGACGGCGAGATCGAATATGGGTGATTCTGTAGCTGGTACAGAAGGCGCAGAAGGGCAACCATCTTGAAGATAGCCGACCTGCCGTAGAGGTTGAGGGGCATACGAGACCAAGACTTCATCTCAGTCTGAACCCGGTCCCAAACCGGCACTATGTTGCGTTCCCAAGCAATAGCGGGCGTAACCGTCAAAAAAAAACCCAAATACTTGAGGCCCCCGGTCGCTACCTTCAGTGTTGATGCCCATGGTCCGATCCCCCCGCGATCGCCTAGCACCCAGAGAGTGGATTTACGCGGGTTTAGGTACAATCCCGACACCTCACCGAATATTCGCATCATTTCCAAGACTCTTGGCCCTGACCTATTCATATCCTTAAGGAATAACAGGACGTCGTCTGCATACAATGCGATTCTGTCCGACGGTCCCGCATCCCATTCGAAGCCCCGTAGTTGTGCGTCCATCCGGACCCAAGCCGCCAGCGGCTCCATTGCAAGAGCAAACAGGTACGGCAAGAGGGGGCACCCCTGTCGGGTGCCTCGCCCAACGGGGAAGGCCGCCGACTTAGCTCCTGCCACCCTCACCGAGGCCGTCAAGCCTGTATACAACAACTTCAGATATGAGATGAAATGCGGCCCAAGGTTAAGACGTGGGAGAAGTGAGAAGAGGTAGACCCAACTCAGGGAGTCAAATGCCCTGTCAATGTCAGCTAGCAACAGCGCCGCCTGGACCCCAGTTCTCTCAATCGCCTCCACATGTGCGCGTCTGATGTTATGTCTTGTCGCTCTACGGGGCATAAACCCGGCCTGATCCGGGTGGATCAGCTCCGAGATATTGGGGAGGAGCCGGTTCGCAAGTGCCTTGGCCAGTACCTTGGCCTCAATGTTTAGAAGGGAGATCGGCCGATATGACTCGTGCTTATCTGGGGGTCATCCAGGCTTACAGAACACAACAATTTCAGCGTGTTGCCAGTCCAGGAGTCCGCATTCTCTCGCCGCCTCCGAGGCTGCCTTATAGTGCGCCCCTAGTTGGAGATGGTATTTCTTAAAAAACTCGCTCGGAAACCCATTGGGCCCAGGGGCCTTACCAGTGTTAAACTCCCCCAGGGCCGTGCCCAGTTCCTCGGCCAACAGCGGAATCTCGAGGCGTTCTCGCACGTCCTCTGGGAGTGCGCGTGGTGGGAGGTCCGCAATAAAATTATCAATGTCCGGCGCTGAGAGTTACTTCTGCGGAGCATATTGGGCCGCGTAGTACTGGGCGAAGCTGTCCACCAGTACCTTTGGGGCCGAGATCGAGGCCCCAGCGTCATCCCTGAGGCCTGGCAGTGCTTGCACCTGAAATGTAGTTTGGCAGAGTCTATGTAGCATTGTACTCGATTTGTCACCCCATTGATAAATTCTGCTCCGTGTTGCCAGCCATACTTGCCGAGCCTCGTCAAGCAGCAGGGACACATAGGACTGCTGCACCAGGAGTAACTGTCCCACCTCCCTACCATCCCGAGCAACACCGCACTGAGTCTCCAGCAATTCCACCGCCGCTGTGGCCTTCACTAACTCCTCCTTTCGTTTACGACGAGCCTCCGCGCACCAGGCGATATCCACACCACGCAGCGTGGGCTTTAGGGCTTCCCATAACGTCCCTACATCTGTCACTGTGCCTATATTATCCGCCCAGTAGTGAGCTATGGCCTCTCCCATATGATGCTGATACTCTTCCTGTTGCAGGTTCCAGGCTGAGAGGCGCCACCGAAATGGCTGCCTCCCCCTATCTAAAGTAACATCCACCGTAACTGGAGAGTGATCTGATAGCCCCCGCGGTAAGATAGACGCTGAGTCAACCCTCCCTACAGCGGCATTAGGGACAAAGATTTAGTCAAGCCTGGAAAATGATTTATGTACTGCTGAAACATACGTGTACTACCGACTATGTGTATGGAGATAACGCCACGTGTCCACCCATCCCATTCCCTGTACCATGTTTCTCAGTTTGGTGGGTGTGTCTGCAACATGTCCATCCTGGGGTCTTCAGCGGTCCAGCCAGCATTGCATAACATCATTCCAATCACCCCCTATCACTGCCAGATCCTCAGGAATCTCCGCCCACACCGTATACAACTTCTCAATCAATGACCACTGTAAAGGGGGCGGGGCGTACACACTCCCAACTACTAGCGGGTCCGCACCAATCATCCCTTTAATAAACACATACCGGCCCTGCGGATCAATCCACTGTGTCAAGTGAACGTAGGACAATCTACGATGGACCAAAATGGCCACTCCTCGGGACCCCCTCACAACCCCAGCATGGTAAACCTGGTTGTATCCGTATCTTTTCAGGCTGAGTGTTTTATTGCCTAGCAGATGCGTCTCCTGTAGCAAGAGAATGTCGGCTCTCTCCCTTTTCCCCAACCTCAGTACTGAGCCTCTCTTAATTTTATCTAGCATCCCCCGCACATTCCAGCTCAACACTCTCATAGAGGCCCTAGGTGTCCTCAGTCTGAGGCCCTCAACCGCCATCTAAACGCAAGCACATCACAGGGGACAGCAACGGGCAAGGTGGGCATGTACACACCAAAAATTACAATCGAGATGACATTGTGCAGTGCAACCCTCCCCCCATACCCCCACAACCCCCGTCACAACCCCCCACCCCCCTCCCTCCCCCAAACTCCGAGCCCGTACCCTCACCCCAACTCCCCCTCAACCACCCAACTCCCCCCCATACCTCAACAACATTGAAGTACCTGTCGCGGAACAGGATATCGCCAACCCCCAACGGGAGGCTGGAGACTATCTATCCCAATGGATCCCCATGAACTACCCACCCAACCCCCACGTACCCCTCTAAGAAATTAACTCCTCTGAACTTGGAGAATGCGTCCGCCCTCCAATCTGCACCCCCCCACCCTTACCCACATCCCATATCAGCTGAACCATAATCATCTACACATCTCTAACGGTGATTCCCAAAGTCATCTTTCATTTTCAGCTGGAAATCCCTTGGCCACTCAAACCTCTCACACGTATCTGTGTGTCAATGCTTTAATCAGTACTCCTCAAGTCCTCACGGATCTGGCTTCTGAGTGTCCGGAGCATCGGTCTCCCCAGTCTCCACCTCTTTGGAGGGAGAGCGTCTCTTTGGTCGGGATCTCCAGTTGCTCCTACTTCACGAGCGTCTGGGGGTCCGCGGCTGCGCCGCCGTTGAGGATGAGTCCGAGTCTCGAGCTGGCGGAGTGTGTACCCTGATGTGGACAGTTTCATCAGTCCAGGTGAATACCTCCTCCGGAGTGTTAAAAAACTGTGTACGGGACTGGAACATCACCCGCAGGCGGGCCGGGTACAGCAGAGCATATGGGATCTTGAGGTCCCTCAGGCGCGCCTTGGCCAGTGTAAATGATTGCCGTTGTTGCTGCACCAGCTTGGTATAGTCCAGGAATATCAGGATTCTCTGATTGTCGTACAGAAGGGGCTCCTTTGCTCGCGCTTGTCGCAGGATAGTGTCCCGGTCATGGTAATTGAGTAGCTTGGCTATCACCGGCCGGGGGCGAGCGCCAACGAGCGGCTTCTGGGCAAGCGCTCTATGTGCCCGTTCAATGATGAAGCAGCGCGAGAGGGATTCCGGCGCGAGCCATCCCTCCAGCCACTGGGTCAGGAAGGCCTCCATGTTGCCCTTTTCGCAGTCCTCCGGAAATCCAACAAACCTCAAGTTGTTACGCCGAGCCCGCCCTTCCGCGTCTTCCGCCCGGAGCACCAGGCCCTTCTGAATCCCTTCCATGTTGGCTACCTTCTTCTTCAGGATCGCTACATCATCTTCCACTCCCGTTATTCGGACCTCAGCTTCTGTGATACGGGCAACGGCATTCCGCAGGTCTTGGCGTAATAGAGTAACATCTGCCCCCACAGCCCCAATCTTTGCATCCAACATGTCTCTAGATTGTGTAATAGCCGCCATGAGAGCTGCGTTGTCCGGCCCTGGCGCCTGGTGGCCTCCCGAGGCCCCGGCACCTCCACTCGGTCCCGTGAACTTGTCGATGGGCCCTTGCTTCGAGGCTCTACTACCACTCCTGCCTCTGGTCATGTTCGATGGCAGCTGGGGTCACCACTCCGGACCCTGTTGTGTGTATCACCTGGCTCTCTTTACTGTACCACCGGAGGGGGACCGCTCGCCAACTCTCCGCTCGCACTCCAAGGCCCAGGGGGGCCAGCCAGCCGCCCCTCTCCCACTGCACTCAGTGTCTCACTGCCACTGTGCGCCGTGCTTATCCTCCGCTGTAATCGTCCGCGGTGCACCCCAGCTCCTCTCCCAGCGTCATATGCAGGCTTGACTCCAACTCAGGGCCCACTCCGGGTGTTTGTGTGACCGCAACCGCATACAATCAGGGCCTGTTGCGGCACCGCCACGGGCACCCCCTCCGCCTCCCACGTATGAGCGGCTCCAAGCCCTCGAAAACGAGACTGCTACTCGAGGCCCACTGGCCTCACATCTGCCGCGGCACGTCTGGCTCGGCCCATTCCAGCTACTTGAATGCCCAGTGGAAGCCTCTTCTCTGTGGGCAGAGCTGCATCCCAGGCCTATGCCGCGGTCCGGCTCGACGGCCGAATGAGAGGCGCCCCCGACCCAATGCCGCAGCCCTAGTGGTCTAGCGTGGGATCCCAGCCGCGACCCACAGCTCGTCCAATTCAGTACCACTCACCCCCACAGAATCGGGGGGGGAAGGGGGTTGTTTCACTGCAATCAGCGCCAGCAGCAGGGAGGGGGCTATGCTTTCGCCATCTCCCGCCTCCGCCGCGGTCCGATATGACCGCCGGGGTCCTGCTAGTCGCCCTGCCACTCCCACTGCTCCACTGGGCCTCCACTCAGCGTCCCTCGGGTCGGCTCACCTTCTGCCGGGCTCCTCCATGCCCCAGCCGCGCCGCGGGAAAGCTGCCTCCGCCTCCGGCGAGCAGTTTTCCAAAATACAGGTCCCGGCTGCTCTGTGCCGCCTAGGCCGTCTCTCCATTGTGTCCCCGGGTTAGCCACCCGGTCGCCGTGGTCAGGTGTACTCTGGTGCCTCACGATGGTAAAGGGCAGTCTGCGCCGTCAGCGTAGTGGCCGCCGGCACCAACTCGTCTGCAGCCCCGCCTACCCACCGCCGCTCGCTGCTGAACGGCCACTACCGCCGGGACCCACGAAACTCGAGGTCCCCGGCGCTATATTTTGTCCAACTTTAAGTCCTTGTTCACCACCATGCAGGAAGGTGGTCAGTGCCCTGAGTTGTTGGAGTCCATGGAGCATCAGGCAGAGTTCCTCTCTGATATTGGCTTTGACTCTGCTCATGCTTCAGCCTTGGCATGTGGTGCATCCATTGCTGCCAGACAGAACTTGTATGCAGCTCAATGTTCCATGGCTCTACGGTTACCGTTTAATGACCATGGTCTTTTTCGGAAAGCCATCGAGGAGAAGTTGCACAAGGTGTTTAAAGAATGGAAACATTCCATATCTTTCTGGCATCAGCAGTGATGTAAAGATTCATACTTTTATAATGCTAAGACTTTTCAGTCACTTCCTCGCCTGCGTAGGAGTCCGGTCAGGAACCAGAAGGGCTCTGGGAAGGGTTTCTCACAGAGATTTCAGAAGAAGCCTCATCCAGATGCAGGTCCTAGAAATCAGCATTCCTAACTATGCTGGGGCCTGACTCGTACCTGCTGGGGTGCTACCAGAGGTTGGTGGGAGGTTGCACCACTATCTGGAGGATTGGTGTCTCTCGACGATGGCCCAGTGGGTTCTGGATGTCCTAGAGCAGCGTTACCGGATCAAGTTCTTATCCCCTTCCCTGCATTGGGCAAGATACAGACTCCGCATCCGAAGGATGTGCATCATCAAGCCCTGTTGGATGGGATTAAAACCTTGTTTCAGAAGAAGGCGATTGTGCCTGTCCCCAGGTCGGAGTGGGGTCATGGGAATAATTCTGTCATCTTCCTAATGCCTAAGCTCATGGATGGCTTTCGGGTCGTGATAAATCTCCGGCGTCCAAACCAGTTTGTAAGGAAGATTCTCTTCAAAATGGAGACCCTGCAATTTGTGATACTGTTGAATCAGCCTGGCTGGGTGCTGTCTACCTTGGATTTTCAAGTTACGAACATACATGTTCCTCTGGCCCTGGAGTTCCAGCAGTTTCTGAGGATTTCCCTGAAAGGTCGTCATTGGCATTTTTGTGTCCTCCTATTCAGACTGTGTTAATCTCCCTGGGTCTTCACCAAAGCTCCTCTTGTGGTCCGTCTTCACCTCCTGAGAGTGTCTGTGTTTCCCTACCTTGGCAACTGGCTTTTGCAGGCTCCTTCTGCCCTGGTCGTGTCTCAGCATATGGATTTGACCATTCATACACTAGAGAGCCACTGCTTTCTGCTGAATTTTCCTAAGTTTTATCTTCTTCCTGCCACCCAGAGGTCCTTTATAGGCGCCTACTTCAATTCTTTTCTGGGCAAGGTGTTCTTGCCTGCTTCCAGGATGCTACATCTACAGTTGTGTTTGGGGAAGCTGTTGCTCGGACCTTGGCGCCTCTGATTCAATGGTGGGAAGTGCAGGGTTCACATTGCTGCTTCAGTGTTCACTATTCCTTGGGCCACGTGGCATCTTCGCCCTTTGCTCTGGCATCTTCACTGGTTTGTTCCTTTCACTGTTCAGTATTTCTCTGTGGCAGTCCTGGTGTGTCGTGAGGTGGTGGCTGGTCTCCAGTCATGGATGGACTCTTTCAATCTCTCCTGGGGTATGTGGTTAAGTCCCACTCCACCTGTGGTGTTGACGATGAATGCCAGTGCTTCAAGTTGGGGCACGACTCTGGGTCATTAGACCATGCAGGCTCAGTGGCAGAGCTCGGAGTCCCATCAGTCCTCCAACTGATGGAAACATCTGCTTTGTAGGCAGGCTCTCCAGTTCTTCCAGGATCATCTACTGGGTTGCAATGTTCTGGTGCGGTCCGCCAACCCGTGACTATAGCTTACATAAATCATCAGGGCTGTACTCGCAGTAAGTTCCTGAATCTGGTGGCCTGTGTGATTGCAGGTTGGGCGGAACTTCATATCCAGGCCATTTTGACTCAGCATATCCTAGGATTGGACAATACAGTGGCAAATGAACTGAGCCGCAGGTTTCCATCCTCTCTGACTATGTGCCTCTCTACCAGGGTGTTTCAGTTGACATGCCGGAGGTTCGGGACTACAGTGATGGATTTGTTTGTTTCCAGGACTAATGTTGTTCTTCCCCTCTTTTGTTCCTAGATTCCGGAATTGGGAGCATGGGGGTGGAGGCCTTCTTCCTCATGTGGCCCCCTTGTTTGCTGTATGCCTTCCCTCCTTTTCCTCTCATGCCTGCACTTCTGTTGAAGGTTCAGAGGGCGGGGGCTCAGGTGTTGGCTGTGTTACCTCACTGGCCCAGTAGGTCTTGGTTCCCGTTGTTGCTGAGTCTGGAGGTGGGTCGTCCTTGGATCTTGCCGTGCTGCGCATCTCCCCTGAAGTCTTCCACTCGTTTCCTTCTGGCCACTCTCACCTTGGTGGTCTGGAGGTTGAACAGCAGTCTCTAGGGTGTCAGGGTGTGCCTGAACACATTACTACTGTGATGCAGACCCCCCATAGGAGTTCTACGTTGTCTTCGTATTCTAAGCCTTGGGCTTCTTTCGACTCCTAGTGTTCTGGGCTTGGTCTGTGTTCTACCTCTTGTCCTTTCTCTCACATTCTGCAGTTTTTCTTTTTTTTGGATGGGTTCCACAAGGGTTATGCTTTGTCAATGCTGAATGGCCAATGGGCTGCTATTCGTGATTCTGAGATCCAGATTGCTTGCCCTTTTCCGACGGGCTGCTGATGTCTCGTTTGTTACAGAGTTTTTCTCTCTCCTGTCCTGTTGTTCTTTCTACAGTACCGCCGTGAGATCTTTCTCTGGTCCTGCATGCTCTCCAGTCCTTTCCTTGTGAGCCTTTGTTGTACGTTGATCTCAAATTTTTGCCTTTTAAGGTGGCCTTTCTGATTGCCATTACCTCGGCTCGGAGGTTGGGTGAACTAACTGCCTTGTGCTGGCTCCCTGCCCTGGTTGAGGTTAGTGGGCGACGCTGTAATCTTATGTTTGCATCCTGTTTTTTTGCCTAAAGTGTGTTCTAGGTTTCATACTTCTCAGGAGTTGGACTTGCCTTCTTTTTACCCTTCTCCTTCTTCTCCTGCTGATCGGTTGTCTCACACTCTTGATGTTGGGAGTGCTTTGACCGTGTATGTGGACCAGTCTGCGGCTATTCGATCCTCGAACAGTCTGTTTGTGACGTTTCGGCTGGCTGCTCGTGAGAAGGCTGCTTCTCGGCCTCCCCCGGTCATTGGTTCAAATCTGCTATTTCTTTGGCTTATCAGGGCTTTGGTTTGCCTTTTCTTCAGGAATGCACGCCCGTTCCGCAAGGGGCATCCCAGCTTCCTGGGCTGCCTTTCATGGGGTGTCGCTGGATGAGAATTGTCGTGCTGGGATTTGGGCTCTTACTACACCTTTGTTGAGCATTACTGGTTGAATTGTGCCCTGACTGACCATGTGAATTTCGGTTGAGGTGTTTTGCCTGCTGTGAAACGTATTGCCCACCTTGATTCTGTTCTGCAATTAAACATTTCACTGTGGTGCGCTTCACTCTTGTGTGCTGTCTGGTTTGTTTCTACTTCTGTTCCAAATGTCTTTGAGTGTTTGGTTGCTTTGGCATACCTCAATTGTTATTACTGGGTCGAGGACGAGGGACATAGAGGTAATGCTCTGATTACTTACCGGTAATCCTCATTACCTTTAGTCCTACTCATCCTGGACCTAGTCATGTTTATGGATCAGGCCTTTGTTGTGCTTGGTATGTCAGGAAGAGCTTTCTACTGGCTATGATATTATAACCTCTGGCAGGAGCGTGGGTGGACCCATCAAGCATTTCCTGTTTTGTTTCCTGTCAGTGGAATATACCTCAATTGTTATGACTGGGTCGAGGACGAGTAGTCAGTGGCGTAGCAAGGTCAGGTGGTACCTGGTGCAGAACATTTCTTGTCACCCCCAGCTTGACAAAATGGCAAAAATATGTGTGTAAACACATATTTTTGCCATTTTGTCACCCACTCAGTGATGACATGCGGGGCAGCCTGCACCCACTGCACCCCCTTCCTACGCCACTGCTAAGAGTAATGAGGACTACCAGCAAGTAATCAGGGCATTCCCATTCAAGTGAATGGCAGGCCTGTGACATATCTTCCTGGGACATAGAGATGAGATATCATTGCACATTGTGTCAGATAATTAGCCCCCAACTATTTTTAGGGCGTGTGAGGACACAGTTATTCCTCACACTATGGAGTAACAAAAATATTATTACAATTGGGAGTGTTAGGGAAGCTAGGGAAATATAGGCAAAAGATTTCAAAAATGATGGAAGTCCCTCTTTTGTGCCTGCTTAAAAGAGGTACACAGGATCAGCATATCCCCGCCCTGACCTCACCTCCATTGGAGGAAAGAAAATAAAAAACACCAAACAGACATTTTGCAGGCCTTCTATGGCTATATTTATATATGTACTTTCCTCCTTTCATATGTTGTCCAGGCAACGGATCTTGTAAGCACTCTCTGATGTATCCTTGTGCATTGTGACTGGGCCTTCAGTTGTTCCCTCTGTGCTCGCAGTCTGAAATGCAGCAATTAATACCCGGTAGCATAAATCAAGGAAAGATGTAAATGTATGTGTCTTGTAAAGATAACAAGATAACAAGTACAATTCAATCAATGTATTTGTCATTCATTTAGGCATGCTTATTCAGGAAAGACTGACCAGTGGCGACTAAAAGCCCTGTTTTCCACAGATACTATGTCACCTTCACTCTGGATAGGTTCCTATCCAGCAGCAACTGCATTCCGAGCGGTAACATGGTGAGTGAGGCCTTTGCCAAGGGCTGTAGCACAAACAGATTCCCCTCATAAACTGTAACTGAAGGAGTGTAAATAGGGCCCCGTCCCATTTGTGTCTGTTTCTGTAGTCATACAGAAGACTCCATTTCTGACAAAGGCAGTGAGCATATGTAGTGTATGGAAATTGCGATTCTACTATTAACATGACCAGAGAATCTGGATTTCATCAAAGACACGGAGGCTAACATTATGCATACAACTTTTAATGCAGTCCAAGCATAGCCGCATATGTCACAAAGCAAAAGTTCCAACTTAGAATACATATGAACCAACACTAGCATGAATCACTAGGCAATCAGCCTCTTTTAAATGTGGTGACAGTGAGAAAGGAAATGTCCAAACAAGTCCAACGAAACATCAAACTCGAAGAAGGATGACGGAAGAATACACCATCCACGATTGATCCACCAGATGTGGAACCAAGAAGACAAAATCAAGAGAGGTTATCTGCAAAGCAAAGAAAGGTTGCTAATAAATCCCAATAAAAATATTAAGGATTTGAATATTAAATAATCAGTTAAATAACAGTTCTGAAAAGGAAAAAAATGTAAGTAGTCCTGCAAAGGAAAAGAATGTTAGCTTGTAAGTAAAATATTCAAATAAGCATATCATATCATAAAATCAACCTGTACCGTATTATATCATATAATCAACCACCCAGGGAATGGGTGGGAGGGATAATGTTAGCCTCCGTGTCTTTAATGAAATCCAGATTCTCTGGTCATGTTAATAGGAGAATCGCAATTTCATTACAAGACCGGAGGCTACCTTTATGCATGTTGGTAGCCATGTAAAACAACATCAGACATGTGAGATACAGGTTTGCAATAATGATGAGCAAAGGTTCTAGAATTAGACCAATCAGCAGCTTTTAGAATATCATCTAACTTACCACCTGACCAGAATGACTTACTGGCCGTTGCGCCTCCAATAGAATGTGGTTTAAAAATATTCAGATTGATTCCAGCATGATTCATGACTGTCTTAACCCATCTAGCAATAGAGGAAGAAGAAATTCCTTTGTGGGGTTTAACAAAAGAGATGAGTAATTGAGATACATTCAAAGGACGAAGAGAGTTCATTCTAACATCGTATTCTTTCATGCATTGAACAACACAGAGTTTAGTGCAACTATCAAAACAAGGATAGAAAATAGAATCTGACATAGTTTTTGTTCTTCTATGTATTTCAAAATTAACCCCAAACATATCATAAGATCTATAAGAAATATCAAGAGCTTTAACATCAGAAACTCTTCTGCATGAAATTAAGCAAAGAAGAGTAGCTAATTTGATAGAAAGATTCATCCTGCTGAGAAGAGAATTAACTGGCCAAGAACAGAAAAGGTCGAGAATTAAATTAACATCCCATAGAGATTGATATCTAGGTTGAGATGGTCTTCTAAGTCTGATACTCTTAAGTATTCTACAAATAATAGGATTTTTACCTACCGTTTTATTGTTAATTAGAGAATGTCCAGCAGAAATAGCAGATCTAAAACAATTGAGAGATCTGTAACTTAAACCTCTGTCGAATTGTTCTCCAAGAAAATTAACTATATCAACAATAGGTGCCTCCACGGGATCCAAGTCCCTTTCCAAGCACCAACGTGACCAGACCTTCCAAATGTTGTTGTACCGGTAATGTGTCCCAGGGGCCCACGACTCTCCAAGGAGAGTTGAAGCTGTTGACGAAAGTCTTGCGAGATCGTTAGATCTCCTGACACCTTCCAAGCAAGAAGGTTCAAATTCCCTGTCTGAAAAAGAGTTTGAATTTGACCGTCTGCGTCTGTGAGAAGATCTTTCAGAGGAGGAATTAGGAAGGGAAAATCGTAGGTTAGTTCCAGAGCTGTTGGGAACCATGCTTGGGATGGCCAAAACGGAGTTATTAGGACAATTGAGGAGTGTTCTTGTCTCACTTTCTGAAGGAGTCTCTGGATCATTGTGAATGGAGGGAAGGCATAAGCGTTGATCCTTTCCCAAGATTGGAGAAAGGCATTCACTACTAGAGCACCAGGATCGGGCATCCAGCTGAAATAGGATACCAATTGGGTAGTCAATCTGCTCGCAAATAGGTCTATTTGGAATGGGCCCCAGAAATGATTCAGGGAGTTGAAAACAGAAGTGTTGAGTTTCCAGTCGCTGTGATCCAAGATGAATCTTGAATTCCAATCTGCACAAAGATTGGATTTCCCGGGAAGGTATTCTGCTCTGAGAGAGATTTTGTGTTCTAGGCAGAAAAACCAAAGCTTCTATGCTAGATTGGAGCGGTCTTCAGACTTGGTCCCTCCTAGACGGTTTATGTAAGCGACGGCAGACATGTTGTCCATTTTCAATATGACTGATCTTCCTTGAAGAAAGCGTTTGAAGCTCATTAGAGCATAAAGCCCTGCAGTTAATTCTACATAATTGATGTGGTGCAGGGACTCTTGTTGCGACCAAATTCGTCCAGTGTTCTGGTTCTGTAGACAAGCACCCCAGCCTTGAAGGCTGGCATCCGATTCTAGAATAAAATCTGGTGCTGAACCAAAGATCGCTTTCCCATTCCATGCATCTAGATTGTCTAATCACCATGTTAGTTCTAATATTGCTTCTGGGTTTAAGGAAATTCGATCTCCGTACCAAAGAGCTGACCTGAGAGCTCTTGCTTTTATTCTCTGAAGGGCTTGATAATTCAGTGGTCCCGGAAAAATGGCCTGAATGGAAGAAGATAGAAGGCCTAAGAGTCTGGCTAGTTCTCTTAGGGTGAGGTTTTTTTGTTTCAATACATGCCTTATCTCCTTTCTGATTTTGGCAATCTTCTTGGGAGGGAGAAGGAAGAGACATTCTGTTGTGTCTACTGTGAAACCCAGGAATTCCATCTTCTTTGATGGAATAAGAATGGATTTTTCCCTGTTTATGATAAAACCCAGACTTTCTAAGAGGTCTATACCTGTCTTGAGATCTTTGATGATTTGAGCATAGTCTTGAGAAAGAATCAGGATGTCGTCTAAGTAGATGATGAGACGAATACCTTTTTCTCTTAGACATGAGGCAACTGCTCTCAGTACCTTGGTGAAACACCATGGGGCAGAGGAGAGACCGAAGGGAAGAGCCTGAAATTGAAAGAGATGGTTTTTCTAAACGAACTGAAGAAAGGGTTGTGTTCCTTTGCCATGGGAATGGTAAAGTAGGCATCCTTCAAATCTAATTTGACCAGCCAGTCTCCTTCTAGTAAGAGGTCTCTGAGAAGATGGATGCCCACCATCTTGAAATGTCGGTAGACAAGGAATTTGTTGAGTTCTCTGAGAATTATAACCGGTCTCCAACCCTTGTCTTTCTTTTCCACAAGGAAGAGAGTACTTATGAATCTCATAAGTTCCATTGGAACTTCTAAAATTGCTCCTTTTATTAGCATTGAGGAAATTTCTTCCTCTATGATTTTTTCTTGATCTAGTGTAAGGGGAATCGGTCTTGGAAGGGAGTTCTGGATTGGAGTCTGGATGAAATCTATTGAAAAACCGAGGAAAGTGTTTAGAACCCAGGGGTCTTGTGTGATAATTTTCCAATTGTGGTAAACGAATTTCAGTCTCCCACCCACTTTTGGATTCAAAGAAAGGGAAGGGGAAGCTGTACTCACTTTGAGGGGTAGATTCGGAAGGTGCTCCTCTCGCTCAGAATCCTCTCGAGCGGAAACCTCTTCCTCTGGGTGGATAGAACTGTGGTTGGTTGGGTGGTTGGTATCCTCTACCAAAATTGCCTCTATTTCTTGGAAAGGGGTGTCAGTTGAACCGGCCGGAAGATTGCCCCCTTCTACCGGCCCTTCCAAAAAGGTTGCTGTTGTAGTTAAAAACTTTTTTCATGTTCTGGTGTGCTTTATCTAAAGCGGTAAAGGTCGATACATATTTGCCCAAACTTTTTATTAAATCTTCTCCAAAAAGTAAACTTTTTGGATTGATGGAGGTTTCCTTTTCAGCCATATCGATTAGTTTAGGGATAATTTTAGTTTCACAATTAAGTCCCGCATTCGCGTTGCCTAAGAGGACTAGTGCCCTTTGCCTCCACCCCCGAATGGAGTGTGTATCAAGAGGACAGCCATTAAGGTAACTCTCCTCTGCTGCATCGATTATTTTTGTTAGGGGGCCTAGAATGTCAAGAACTTTATCTTGGCAGATCTTAAGCGATCTTTCCAGGCCTTTGCATGGGTCTCTGCCTAATTTAAATAGGTAGGTAATTAATTCTGGGTCAAGGTTCGGAGTCTGACAAACTTTACCTTCGATTGAAGGTCTGGTACACTCTGCTCTTAAGAGATTGCGAGTCTCTCTTTCTAAATGATTTCTAATCCATTTAGTTATGAATTTAGATATGTGCTTGTGTGGGGTCCACTCAGAGCTTCTAGGGTGTTTAATGTTAAAAGGGGAGAACATCTCCTCACCCAAAGGGTCCAAAATACTATCCTTAGAAAATGAAGGACCATTAATATCATTTAAGAGAAAGGAATCAATATCTTGATCATCGTCATCGAGATCAGGAGATTCTGAGCCATCATCAATATCAATAGGATCATTGTCTAGAGCACTTTGGTGAATTGTGCCGCGAGGGACACCCATTAAATTTTTGCCGCTAAGGACACCTTACAAATTTGTGCCGCAAGGGACACCTGAGGCAAATGAGGTGCGAGGACCTCCTGTAAAACCTGAGGTGCTAGGACCTCCCGTGCTCTCTGGGGTATAATCAATATTTTTACTTTTTTTTATGCCTTTTACCCCTTTCTTCAGTGAGATCATTAACCTCCGTTATGTCCAGATCTGATAAATTATCGTTTTCATGGATCAAGGATCTCTTAGATGACATAACTTGAGAGAGTAGAAAACATACATGATCTCATCTCCTTATGGATAAGTTTTTTGATGGCATCATTATTAAAATCAGATTCAACAGTATTACTATGAATTGAATCAGAATCTGAATCAGACATATTTGATAAAAATATATAAATATAAATGTCTGTAATAAATAATTCTGTAAATGTAAATATTGACCTTTTTTTTTTTCAAGGATGGTTTTCTAAATATTAAAATTTATCAATTTAGCATCAAAAAGCGAAGTGCACTGAAAAACAACCGATTGAATGCTCGAGCAGGCTTGAAGTCCGTTGCTCGCGTCTCAATCAGCTGTTTTGCCCAAAGACAGGACGAGAAAGGACCCTTGAGAGCCAGCGCACACTGCGCGGCTGTCTGCAAGGGTCATTCCTCTAGTTTAGAAGTCGAGGTTTCGTTAAATCGTAAAGCATCGACAGGAGCGAAGCTTCAGAATAAATAGAAATGGCCATTAAAAAGAGTGGGGAGAGTTATCTACCTGAGCGACGCTCTCCCAAAATCATCATTAATGCGGGTCAGTGCGTGCTTTATAGTATTAAACGCACGATTTTAAAAGCTTACTTTCTTTCAAATGTAAATAAAGACAGACATGAAGGGAAGGAAATGGAAGTCAACCTCCGTAAATTGGAGGTTGGGAAACCGAACATAAGGAGTGAAAGGTTTTAATCTACCTTACCTTATAACAGAGTATATATATATATATATATATATATATATATATATATATATATATATATATATATATACATATATATATATATATATATATATATATATGTGCGCTCACGTGTAAGGACACGTTCACACTCGCGGGGAGAAACTTGAACTCGCCTTTCTTGCCACAGCGTGCTTGAATAGCTGAGGAGCTCAAGAGAAAGTGATTCAATCCCATTTCGCCGTGGAATTCCTGACGCGTTTCGAAGGCTCCCGCCTTCTCTTCAGAGGATTTGGCGAACTGATGATGGGAATGCAGGTACCAGCCCTGATACTGATCATGGCACGCCCCTGATGGGCAGTCCAAATGTCCCAGTGCCTGCTGGGACTGGTAGTCCTGTTTAGTCTTGGCGCCCCATGTGTGGATCGAGGCGGACGAGTGGTCTCCCCTCGCCAACCAAGCGACCTCACGATAACGGAGTAGCAGACGGATGTATGCCCGTCAAACTAGCAAGCTGGATGCTTGCCCTAGTCGGCTCCTACCTTGAGGCTGCTTGGCGGTGCTCAGCGTGTATGCAGGGGCTCTGCTCGCTCATTACCATCATGGCGCTGCTGCACTCTTCTGGCGGGTGCGGTAAAAGGATGGTGATGGTTCCATCCACATATGTGCGCTCACGTGTAAGGACACGTTCACACTCGCGGGGAGAAACTTGAACTCGTCTTTCTTGCCACAGCGTGCTTGAATAGCTGAGGAGCTCAAGAGAAAGTGATTCAATCCCATTTCGCCGTGGAATTCCTGACGCGTTTCGAAGGCTCCCGCCTTCTCTTCAGAGGATTTGGCGAACTGATGATGGGAATGCAGGTACCAGCCCTGATACTGATCATGGCACGCCCCTGATGGGCAGTCTAAATGTCCCAGTGCCTGCTGGGACTGGTAGTCCTGTTTAGTCTTGGCGCCCCATGTGTGGATCGAGGCGGACGAGTGGTCTCCCCTCGCCAACCAAGCGACCTCACGATAACGGAGTAGCAGACGGATGTATGACCGTCAAACTAGCAAGCTGGATGCTTGCCCTAGTCGGCTCCTACCTTGAGGCTGCTTGGCGGTGCTCAGCGTGTATGCAGGGGCTCTGCTCGCTCATTACCATCATGGCGCTGCTGCACTCTTCTGGCGGGTGCGGTAAAAGGATGGTGATGGTTCCATCCACATATGTGCGCTCACGTGTAAGGACACGTTCACACTCGCGGGGAGAAACTTGAACTCGCCTTTCTTGCCACAGCGTGCTTGAATATCTGAGGAGCTCAAGAGAAAGTGATTCAATCCCATTTCGCCGTGAAATTCCTGACGCGTTTCGAAGGCTCCCGCCTTCTCTTCAGAGGATTTGGCGAACTGATGATGGGAATGCAGGTACCAGCCCTGATACTGATCATGGCACGCCCCTGATGAGCAGTCCAAATGTCCCAGTGCCTGCTGGGACTGGTAGTCCTGTTTAGTCTTGGCGCCCCATGTGTGGATCGAGGCGGACGAGTGGTCTCCCCTCGCCAACCAAGCGACCTCACGATAACGGAGTAGCAGACGGATGTATGCCCGTCAAACTAGCAAGCTGGATGCTTGCCCTCGTCGTCTCCTACCTTGAGGCTGCTTGGCGGTGCTCAGCGTGTATGCAGGGGCTCTGCTCGCTCATTACCATCATGGCGCTGCTGCACTCTTCTGGCGGGTGTGGTAAAAGGATGGTGATGGTTCCATCCACATATGTGCGCTCACGTGTAAGGACACGTTCACACTCGCGGGGAGAAACTTGAACTCGCCTTTCTTGCCACAGCGTGCTTGAATATCTGAGGAGCTCAAGAGAAAGTGATTCAATCCCATTTCGCCGTGGAATTCCTGACGCGTTTCGAAGGCTCCCGCCTTCTCTTCAGAGGATTTGGCGAACTGATGATGGGAATGCAGGTACCAGCCCTGATACTGATCATGGCACGCCCCTGATGGGCAGTCCAAATGTCCCAGTGCCTGCTGGGACTGGTAGTCCTGTTTAGTCTTGGCGCCCCATGTGTGGATCGAGGCGGACGAGTGGTCTCCCCTCGCCAACCAAGCGACCTCACGATATATATATACTATATATATATACTAACTCCTGTAGGGATAAAGGAGGGTTAGTAAATAGACATTCTTTACAAAGATAAAATAATATTAATAAAATACTAGTTATAAACTTTAAATAATAATATATACAAGACTTTTCAGGAGCTAAGTAAGAAGTTGACTTATCTTGCTTGGAGCCGCATTTAAAAGAGGCTGATTGCCTAGTGATTCATGCTAGTGTTGGTTCATATGTATTCTAAGTTGGAACTTTTGCTTTATGACATATGCGGCTATGCTTGGACTGCATTAAAAGTTGTATGCATAATGGTAGCCTCCGGGCTTGTAATGAAATCCAGTTTGACAGTGATATGTTTACATTTTGGTGCGGCTGTTGATGGTGCTCAGTCAATTTTTTGTACAGCATATATTTTGCAGTTTTACATCGGGCTAACTCGACCCGAAGGGATTGGAGCGCTTAACATGAATATTAGTTACATTACCAAAGGCAACATTTAGGCAGGGAGAGATTAACTGATTTGCCCAGAACCACAGGATGTTGACCCGACGCCGAGACCCGAACGTGTTTTTTCAGTTCCGAAGTTGGCAGCTCTACCCGTAGTGTCACAGTATTGTCAGACTGGTCAAAAATGTGTGCAGATAAATAACGACAACAATCATCTGATGAAAAGGCTGGTTTTTAATTACAACATTTGAGATAACTGAGGGCCAGATTCCAAGGCAGGCGGAAAGAAATGAATACATGCTTGCATGCGTTATTTTCATATCCCCTCATTACTGATTAGGGTTTTTTCCGTACTCGGATTTCCCGGGTGTGAAATAACCTGTGCCGATTTTTCTGGCCGGAAAAACACTACTGAAAAACCCGCCTGAGACTTTGGCTGTAGCAGCTAAAACGTCTAATGCCACTTTTTTTTGTAACAGGGGAGGCATACAATGTTTCCTCGTGCTAAAGACATTTTTTTCCCGTTCCCGCCCCTACACTGACGGTGTTCCCCCTTCCCATCCCAGGCACCAGCCCCACCCATATAGTAATTGTTGCTAATTTCAATGGGTTTTACACACAATTGCTCAGTACAGGGTTGATTTTACCCGTACAGAATTGGTAAATTCTTATGTGCAGTGCAGGTACAGTGCAATAAATTCGCCCTGGTACATTGCTAGTAATATTTAGGGTCAAAGTGGACACATCTAGGCAGGAACTTCTATTTTGTACCCCTGTATTTGAGAGAACAATGACATTCAAGCATTATATGCTACCATACCGCCAAGCACAATTTCTTTGGTTCTTATTCAATGTGGCTCTGTCTCTCTTTGTGGGTCTTTCCATAAAATACATAAATGCGTTGTGCCTAACAAGCACACAGCATGCGACCACAAAGGTTAATTGGCCCTAGAAAACAAGATTGACTTGTGTGCTGATTTGACAATGTAAAATGTGTTTAGAGGTCTGGTCCATATGTCTATGGTGAAGTGTTTTTGTCTCTTCTGAACCATCCACTGCTTTTCTCACTAGAGTTAATAGCTGCTCATACAACTGTATTACTCCTTTCAATCACAAAACAATGGCATTTAGAGATTGTAAGTGGTGACCAAGATTTGACATCCATTCCCTAAATACCAGGTGTTCTGTTGAGTTATGTGGTAAAATGTCAGATATCATCTTTATTGTCAGTTTCTCATTGGACTGGCACCCACCATCATGTATGCCTCCTGCTACTTTGTGTTTTTGGGCTGACAGTACTGGTAGTCCCCGACACTGTAAGCACATTTCCTTGGCCATGACACGTTCAAAGAGTGCTGAAATGAACTTTTAAATAATTTCATTGCGAAATGGTGTTTTGTTAATTTGTTTTCCTGCCACTTATCACAGATGTTTTAGAAGCAGAAGGCAATCCAGGCAGCTATTTGGAAAGTGGCATTCCTGGCAAGGTTTTTCTGAGCAGGCTAGTCACTTATGGATCCTCCTGTTAAAAGCTAAATGTCCTATTTAAGGAAGGGCATATTCTGACTGTATCCAGGGACCAGGAACCCAGGCCCTATAACTCCAGGCATGATTTTATACTCAAGGGAACAGCTGTGTCTGCTCTGCCGCAGCATAGCACCGGCTTGCAGGGCTAGTAAATACCCCCTTGCTGGTACTCAAGGTTCTTATCATTGAAGTTATTATCTCACAGAGCCAGGGTAGTCAGATGCCTCCCTCCAAGCAGATGACCTTCAGTTTTATGTCACTCAGAGATTATATTGCGGAGTAAAATCTGTGTTGTAAAGGTATATATACTTGTGTATGCTTGCCTCCAGTTCTGAAGTCTCAGGGCCGCAAAGACTTCACCTGCAACCCACTGACTAGCACCTGGACTACTCTGTGGACTCCTGCATTCAAAAGGGTGCTGTTAGAAATGGCATTTCTGGTTGGCTAGGGTTTTCGCCTAAGCCAGGCAGATACCACCACTCTAGTCATGCAAGGGAGTTACACGCTGAAGATAACTCCTACTCATGCCCTTGGTAAGAGGAGTCAAGCTTATCCCAGAGGCAATGTGTAAAGCGTTTTGCTTAACACACACACACAGCAGCAACACACTAGGCACAGTACAAAAGGCACCCCACACAAGGTTATATCAAAAATAGCCTTTGTATTATCATAAACACATTAGAAACATAATCACACATTTACTCTGTGCCAACTAGCACTAAGCAATATTCACAGGGGATTATATACAAGATCGGGCCTATTGGGCCATAGTCGGAACCATCAGAATGCAGGTAGTAAATATAAAACACAATCAGTAACTACTGGTACAATAATGACCTCAGCATTATCACATTAGACATAAAACATTAGGCCTCACAAGCATAAACAACTTTTAAATAGTTTCATTGTGAAATGGTGTTTTGTTAATTTGTTTTCCTGCCACTTACCACAGATGTTTTAGTAGCAGAAGGCAATCCAGGCAGCTACTTGGAAAGTGGCATTCCTGGCAAGGTTTTTCTGAGCAGGCTAGTCACTTATGGATCCTCCTGTTAAAAGCTACATGTCCTATTTATGGAAGGGCATATTCTGACTGTATCCAGGGACCAGGAACCCAGGCCCTATAACTCCAGGCATGATTTTATACTCAAGGGAACGGCTGTGTCTGCTCTGCTGCATCATAGCACCGGCTTGCAGGGCTAGTAAATACCCCCTTGCTGGTACTCAAGGTTCTTATCATTGCAGTTATTATCTCACAGAGCCAGGGTAGTCAGATGCCTCCCTCCAAGCAGATGACCTGGAGAGGGACAAGCAACTAAACTATTGCCTATTCAGTTTTATGTCACTCCTTGGTGCAGCATCACTCAGAGATTGTATTGCGGAGTAAAATCTGTGTTGTAAAGGTATATATACTTGTGTATGCTTGCCTCCAGTTCTGAAGTCTCACGGCTGCAAAGACTTCACCTGCAACCCACTGACTAGCACCTGGGCTACTCTGTGGACTCCTGCATTCAAAAGGGTGCTGTTAGAAATGGCATTTCTGGTTGTCTAGGGCCTTCGCCTAAGCCAGGCAGATACCACCACTCTAGTCATGCAAGGGAGTTACACGCTGAAGATAACTCCTACTCATGCCCCTGGTAAGAGGAGTCAAGCTTATCCCAGAGGCAATGTGTAAAGCGTTTTGCTTAACACACACACACAGCAGCAACACACTAGGCAAACTACAAAAGACACTCCACACAAGGTTGTATCAGAAATAGCCTTTATATTATCATAAACACATTAGAAACATAATCACACATTTACTCTGTGCCAACTAGCACTAAGCAATATTCACAGGGGATTATATACAAGATCTGGCCTATCGGGCCATAGTCGGAACCATCAGAATGCAGGTAGTAAATATAAAACACAATCAGTAACTACTGGTACAATAATGACCTCAGCATTATCACATTAGACATAAAACATTAGGCCTCACAAGCATAAACAGATTATGCAATAACCTCATTAGCATAAACACATTACGCAATAGGCCTCACCAGCATAAACACATTATGCAAATTGACCATCAATGCAAAGCTGCTTGCAAAAGAGAATATATCTGCTCTAACAGCAATCCCGGTAACATACAATCTGAAGAAATTAAAATGGCGTGGTTCGAATGTTACACAAATAATGGATGCTGCTCAACAATTTATAACCAATGGTGGGGAGCAGTGTACAAAGTCACCTGAAGATTCTTGGGAACAATTAGGAAATTTTCTTCTAAATAAATTTCCCGTCATACCGGGACGTCGAGGCAAACAAAATGAAATATATGAACCATGGTTCAATATCAAGCTGCGAAACCTGAAGAGGACAATCACAAGAGAATCGAGAAAAGTATTTATGGCAGTAAGATCTGGAAAATCCATTATAAACAACAATATTAAAGAAATGAAGAAAAACTTTAAAGAGAAATGTAGAGTGGCAAAAAAGAAACGTAAGGAAAAGATCTGGGAAAAATTACTCTGGGCCAGTAAATTACCTAA
Organism: Lissotriton helveticus; assembly: GCF_964261635.1. Classification (NCBI taxonomy): domain Eukaryota; kingdom Metazoa; phylum Chordata; class Amphibia; order Caudata; family Salamandridae; genus Lissotriton; species Lissotriton helveticus. The sequence continues at coordinate 647,813,231 of NC_136069.1, forward strand.
CAGTTGTGACTTCTGGGGCATAATAAATAAGCTAACTAAGGGAACAAGAATGTCACAAAAAGCGGGAATAAGTGAGAAAAGTTGGGAATTACATAAACACAATGTATATAATAATATAATTTATGAGGTGTTGAAGAAATCGGAACCTGGGCCAGACACTCCGCAGGAGGATAAAAATAAAAAAATTGGCCTTGACCCCTTTTCAGGGAAAATATCACAACATGAAGAAACTTTAGTTCAGCTCAATAAGGTTCTATATGAAAATAGTTTACAGGATTCAATTTATAACAACTCAAAAATTTTAATTGACAATAACCGGCTAAAAGAAATAATTAAAAAATGTAAAACAGAAGGAGCAGCAGGGCCTAATGGAATCCCGAATGCAATCTTAAAACACGATGTAGAATTTTGGGCAAATCTTTTCACTCCACTTTTTAATTACTTGTACATACAAAATAAGATCATAAATTCGTGGAAAGGAAGCATTTTTCATCCTATATATAAAAACGGTAATCGCAATGAGCCTAGTAATTATAGGCTCATTGCTTTAACGGATGTTGACGCAAAAGTCTATGCCTCCTGCTTATTATTACATCTACAGGTCTGGATGGAGGGGAAAGGTTTAATTCCCAAATATCAAACTGGTTTTAGGCAAGGAATGGGCACAAGCACAAACCTGTCAGCGATTGCACTCCTTACAGAGAAAGCAATTTTAAGGAAATCGGGTTTATTTGTATGTTATATTGATTTAAAATCAACTTTTGACAGGGTTTCACGAGAACGACTATGGTCAAAATTGAAAGGATGGGGGATACCGCAACAACTGATAAACTCTATAATAACCCTCCATAGTGAAACCTGGGCCTGGGTGAAGCTGAGAGATGGTAGCATAGCATCAGCCAAGATAAATATAACAAATGGGCTGAAACAGGGGTGTGTCCTGGCCCCGAGCCTTTTTAATTAGTTCCTTGCAGACCTAGATAACCACTTGTCAAAAGTTAATGGCCATCCTCCGAAATTGGCAGAGAATCACATACAGTATCTGTAATATGCAGATGATATAGTGGTCTTAAGCCAAACCCCTATTGGTTTGCAAAGAGTCATCAACCATCTGATTATCTACCTAGACCAACAGGGGCTGGAGCTAAACAGGAAAAAAAACTAAGGTGGTGCATTTAGTCGGCCCAAGACCTAAAATAAAATTTAAGTGGTTCGCCAATTGTAAAGAAATAGAGGAAGTTGGCAGCTATAAGTATCTGGGTATCAATTTAGGGCGCTGCATGTCCTTCAAAGATCAAAAAAGTGCAATAAGAGCAAAAGCCCAAACTTTAATTTTTGCCTATAAACAGCTCCAATAAAAATTGAGTTGCCCATCTTACAGTCATCTTTTAAAAAGAATGGCAGCACAATTACTCCCTGCATTGGCTTACGGACTTGAAATATGACATGGTCGGGAATCTGGAATTTTAAACGATTTACAAACAAAAGTGTACAAAGCTGTCTTTCATCTCCCAAGAGCAGCGTCACCAGCACAGATTGGCCTGGACTTTGGACTCCAAAATCAGAAATTCCAGAGGCAACCTGTCTTTGTGAAATTATGTTGGAAATTTTGCTCTTCGAAACAGGGCACCCTGAATAATCTATGCTGGTCAGTAATAAAGGCCCAGTTTGATGAAAAAATCCCGTGTTCATGGGGTGAATACCTAAGAATAGCTCTGGAAGAACTGGGCATTCAAGAGGCATGGGATAGCAAGATGGAGAGGGTGGCATTCAACAAAGTGTGCAACGGTTCCGCAAAACAATTATCTTTTTTAGAAGACAAAAACACAATGGTAAAAAGGCGACATTCCTGGACAGTGATAAATTCATATGTAAATTTAAAACCTCAAGCCTATCTAGCAGCTCATTTTAATTTATTCCTGAAAAAGAAGTTTATGCTGTATCGGTTTGGGGGATACGAAACAAAGGATTTGCAACCAAGTTGGAAAGGGGAAATACGATAATGCAACTTGCAGATTATATGGATATCACAAGGAGTCCCTTTGTAACATGATGTGTGTCTGTCCAGCAGTTGGTGAAGCAAGAAAAACGATCTTAAAAACCATCTTAACAGAACTTAATATACGTACCTGCAGGCAGACCGTTACCTGTTGGGCAGGGGGGTCATCAAACATCCTAATCTGTAGAGGGGTAAAGCTTTTAAACATGATTGACTCACTTTTAAAAAAAAGCAGACATTGAATCAGGAAATACGGTTACTAATGAATTGTAAAATCTCGTATTTATCCAGGCACCATGATGCACTTTATCGTGAATACGGTTACTAGGTGAGTGGAATAATTTTTTTCCTTTTCTATTTATTAAGATTTAATGATATATATTTTATTATGAAATTGTTTTTTAACATACTTTGTAGTAAATTTTAAAGTGTTACATTTTATGGTTGTAAAAAACCAAATAAAGATTTTCTTCTTCTGACATTATGCAATCTCATTATGCATTAATCATGGTGCATGAATCACATTTGTCAAAGGCATCACATAAATCACATTGGGCAATAAATCACCAACATAACCACATTATGCAATGGGCATCATAAGCCTAAACAGGGCACCACAGTAACACAGCACTTTAGGGCCTTGCGCCCCACCAACCATAGAGTTGAGCCCAGGCCAACTGGCCTTCTGTGAACTCCAATGCCCTTTGTACCAATAAAGTCATGGCTCCTAGTGGGATCTTCCAAATGGCCCACTGAATGCCTCAGCAGCGAAACCAAAGTGCGCAAATGCGCTGGGGTGTGGGGCAGTGTATCTCACTCCTTTTCTTAAGAAGACTATAAATGCCCGCAAGTCCCACTCCTGGACTTCTAAACAGATCTGGCCTAAACATTGCAGCTGCCCGCTCTCTCCCGCAGTGCAGCTGTTGCCAGAAAATGAGCAGCAGCACTCTGGAGCCCCGCAAGGCTCTTTCTACAATATTGCCCCCAACGTTGGAGCGGCCCGCTCTCCTGTGGGACCGCTCAGGAAACCTGGTACCGACAATGTGCCTCGAAAGGGACTTCACTCACTGGGCTCTCCTAGTGCAGCTCGGGCAGGCGCTGACTTCCTCTCTCTCCCGGTCATGGAGGCGGGGTGGCCTCCCGCCCTCCTGTAGGCACAACTCTGCCTACGTCGCGCTGCCTCTTCTTCAGCCCCACCCACAACCAGGCAAGGCCGCCTGGCTTACGGGTCGCTTGGGAAGGCAGCGCCTCTCTCTTTCTTCTCGGGCCACGGCGGTGATCTCCTTGTGGCGTAGTGCGGGGTGGGCTCCCGCCGTAACAGCAACCACCAAAGCGAGGTGGTCACCCGCTAAGTAAGCAGAAATGCAGGATGGGCACCTGCTATTCAAATCGGCAGCGAAGCGGGGTGGGCTCCCGGAAAGCACACAATACAGGGTGGGCACCCACTGCCATAAAGTGGCCACAATGTAGGGTGGGCTCCTGCTGGAGAAGCACAGATGCAGGGTGGGCTCCCACTCTTCCCACAACAGCACAGAGGAGTCCCCATGCTGGGATTCCCCCTGCAATCACTTCAGCAGCACGCTGCACGATGCCAGCTCCTCGATTCCTGGCAATAATCAGGTAAAGCCCTCACAAGGTTATAAATCACTGTGATAAAACATTGCAAGCTGCGTGTTATTTTGTGGGAAAGGAAAAGCTGAACTCACTCTCTGGCAAATGCTGTTGCCTCATTGGATACGAGAAGCAGAGTCCTGCTGCACATTTTGCAACATTTACTTTGCCTTTTATATTAGTGTATGTTCCTAGTTAGATGGTGTGTTTTAGGCATTTGAGACTTTATCCTACTCACTTTTACACACAGCTATTCCCAGAGACCCATTTTTTCTTGTCCATTTTTGACAGTTGTGGTCACATCTGCTGCTGTTGTTCCTTTACCTTATTATTGAGGCTCGATAGTTTACAGATTGTTACTGTGAATGTATGGTATTTTTTTTTTGTTAGAATTATTGAGACTCGGCTGAGTTTCATGAACTGGAAGTTCAGCTGTTTTAAATGGATTTTGAGCTTTATACTCTCTTCATCTCACTCTTTTCCTTGGAATTGGAACTCTTTATGAGTTTTGCTAACTCTAAAATCTGATCCTGTTCTTTAGAATAAGGAAAATTCCCTTTATGGAATGCACTTGATGCACTATTTGATGATTTGTTCTAACCATATTTTTATGAGATTTCTGTAAACTTACTTGAATTTATTGACATATCAGAATAAAAAGAATCTTACTACACTCTTAATGAGAAATTAACTTTCAAAACTAATTTAAACTGTCATCATTGATTGAACTTAGAACTAACATTGTGACTTAACTTATGATGATGAAATACGCCCTGTTTCAAAACATGGTAGAAAAGATCCGTCACCTGAAGTGAGTTGTACTTTAAAGCCAGCGTAGAAACTGGCTTAACCCTGAAACTGATGGTAAGAAAAGGTCAAAACACATTATTTGAATTTTGCCCCTACCTCTGCACTATCAGGTCCATCATAGCACACAAGCCTGCACTCTGTATCTGCACATCTATTTTACAAAAGAGTGTTCCATTGGAACAAACATGGAGACATGGCCTTCAGAGTTCCAGGTCCTACCCTGTGGAATTCATTAAATCCGAGTCTGAGGGCAGGGCCCTTCAGCATGACCTCAAACAGCAGTTCACATTCCAATAAAAATGTTTTACCTGGAGGCTTTAATGAACAATGTGCAGGAGGACCCAACAGTAAAAACTGGACTCTAGCTTACTTTAATGTTTCAGTGCAGAGGCTGTTACATTGATGTAAAGTGATTAAAGGTTGAAAAATAGGACTCTAAAATATCCCAATAAACAGATATAAAATCCATGTTGATAGACAAGAGTACATGTTCCAATGCTGATATCTGCTAAGGTACCAGTGTACAATGAGTCCACTGAGTCCTTGGCTTTAGGTTTTGATTTTGAGAAAGTTCAGGCACAGTACTCAGCAACAGGTCAGGGTGAAAGTAGAATATCTTACTTGTGCACATGATCATTGCATCTTCCACTTATCACATGTGCATCCATTTTGACTTTGTTGTTGGAAATGTGGCCAAGGAGACATACTTCACACCTCCTCTGATATTGTGTCTGACCACAGTCAGACAATACAAGAGTGGGTAGAGAATAAGTATGCTCTGAAACACCACCAATCACAGCATCAATATGGTTTAGGGCAACAGATCCGCAACATAGTGGTAATCCAATGAGCACTGTGTATAAGACCGTAGGGTGATAAAGTGTCCGTTGCATGCATATTTATACATACCACAGCGCCTTGTACTTTGTGAGTTTAGGTATTAGAAGCCAGTGCTGTTGGCAAAGATGTTGGGAGGCTGAAGCATTGCGAGGGGTGTGGCATAGGAAGCAGGTCACAGCATTCTGAACAGTTTGCAGCCACTTTTTAGCCAGGAATGACTGGCAGTCAGATATAACACATTGCCATATTCCAATCTAGACATCATTAAGCCTACACAATAGTTTTTCGAGTATCCAATGGTAGGAACCATTGAATCTTTCCTAACCATCCAACCAAGCTGAAACAGCATGCCACTTCCTTGGTAAGTTTGATTATCCTTAGTCAAACTATCATCCAACTAGATGTCTAAGTCCTTAATCAATTGACTAGGTGTGGGGTAGATACCTAGCCCCTCTGACCAACAATGAGGGCTCCAAGGCTGGGGTTGATTGCCCAGTATTAGGACCTATGCCTTTTTGCCATTTAATTTCATGCAATTGAGCCACACCCCGTCCACCACTTCCTTGAGACAATGTACCATGCTAGGAGTTGTGCTGTTGTTCATTGTGAAGAGTGATATCATGATTTGTGTATCATTCGCATAGGAGAACAAGGGAGAGGTGATGCTTTTCCACTATGTCTGCCAGCTGACAAACATATATATTAACTAGTGTAGAGCACAAGGAAGGCACTTGGGGAACTCAATGACGTAGACTGCACAGTGAAGATTCATAGGTTTTTGCAATACCCTGAAATGAGTGCTCTACTAGAAACAATTGAAACAAGGATAAAGCCAGTCCTTGGAACCTGTTAACTAATAATCTCCTAAGCACCTCACAATATGAAATAATGGCAATGCAGCACTTAAATTCAAGAGAATCAGAGCTGCACTTCCCCCTCAATCCAATTCCTGTCTGAGGTGTTCAGTAACACAAAGCAGCATAGTTTCAGCGTGGTGTTCTGTACGAAGTCCAGACTTGGAAGAATGCAGTATATTATGGGCTTTTAGGAATGCAGAGAGCTGGCTATTGAAGTGCTTCTCAATGATCTTGGTATAGAGATGCAATAAAGAAACAGGGCGATATTTGGCACAGTCAGATACCTCCAATTGTTTTTGTTTATAGTGGTAGTACCATAGCATGCTGCCATGCCCTAGGTACCTTGTTGCAAGCTAAGTAAGTGTGCACCTGTTCAATTAAGAGTGAGGAGAGCATATCACTCACTGTGCCTAACTTATCCTGTGGATAAAGCTCAAAAGGAGAGCCCTAATTATTAGCCTTTAATAGGACCAGAAAATGTGTGGTCTCTAATTACTGAAAGAAAGTCAGTTCTTGAAGGGAATTTCTGGCTGTCTTTTTGAGTAATAATCAGTACATGCAGATCTAAAGGCTCTATGGTAGATTCTAGAAGCCTCCTTCAATTTTAATTTGTCTTCTAATAAATAATGATTGTGCCAAACACACTCCAAATTTCTGCAGACCATCTTTAGGGCCAGAACAGCATCTATAAACCATGGAGAAGTGATTTTGCTGCTAAGTTGCAACAGAAGTACAAAATCCAAATTTGATTGAATCCAATGTTCCACCAAACTAGTGCGCAAACCCACTGATCCCTCTAGTTTAGGCAACATGTTTTGAAGATGAAGACTAACGTCTGTTGGATTGAACTTAACCCAGCTCCTAGAAGGGGTCACAGGAGCCTGGTGCCTTTCTTCTGATGCATGTCTCGTGATCAAAACAGGACCTCCAAAGTGATTCAACCAACTAAGGGAGCATGGGCACTATACAAGGGTACAGAGTAAATTAGTGAATACTAGGCCTAGGAGATGTCATGCATTGTGAGTGAGTCCCTTAACTGAAATTTGTAGCCCCAGCACTTCAAAATTTCCAGTGATGACAGTGGCTTTATAGCACTTTATGTTACCAAAGTGCATATGAAATGCAACTAAAATTATAAAGTTGTCACATTTAAGAATATAGGGTGAGAGTGTTTCAGCCTGTCTGAAGCTAAACTTGCCCGCAGGACCCTGTGGGTGGTAAATTAGAGACCGAGAAAGGGTAGTTATTAGTCCTGCCTAAGGAGAAGAAAGCACATTCAAAATAATGCCTAACCCACCACCCCATGCGCATTTCTCGCAATAAATGCGCATGCGTCATTTTGAGACCATGCTGAAGGGCCCTGCCCTCAAGCTTGGATTTAACTAATTCCACATAGTAGGACCCTGAACTCCTAAGGTCTTGTTTCCATGTTTGATTCAAATGAGTGTTCTTTGGTAAAATAGACATGTAGATGCAGAGTGCAGGGTTGTGTGCCATGATGGACCACTACCCCAATGAGCCCTTTGGACGGTGCAGAGATGTTTGCATTGTATCCTAACATCTACTTGGAGACAGTGTAGTCCTTCTTGAATTAGGTTTATGCAGCCATACATCTTCCTATTTGGACAGAGTCTGGCAGTCTTGTTTCAGAGATTTCCATCCTGGTTTAGAGCATACATATTAGTACAATTGTCTTGATGTTGCATTATTCTAACCATGTCATCACCAAGGCTTTCATGAACTGCTGTTGTCCAGTTGAAGAAGTGTGACAATTCTGTAAAGAATGGAGAGTCAGAGGTTGAAATTCTTGACTTGGATGTGAAATCACTCTTGTGGCCAGATGTACGACCCTTACATTTTGCGAGTCACAAATTGCTTGGCTTTGCGACTCGCAAAATGCAATTTATAACAGTGTCTTAGACACTGTTAGCATTTCTTAATGTGGTCAAAATTGCCTACCTCATTAATATTCATGAGGCAGGTGCTATTTGCGGCCCCATCAGGAATGACTAGCACTCCCAGGGATAGTGGCCTGCTGGGGTCAGCAGACCACCATGTCTGTGACTACTTTTTTAAAAAGCTGTTTTTTTTTGTTTAATGCAGCCAGTTTTCCTTCAAGGAAAACAGAAAACGGGATGCATTTAAAAAAGAAAAAATGAATCTTTTCAGTTTAATTTTTTAAGGGCCGGTAGTGGTCCCTGGGATGGAATGGTGCAATTAGAGTAAGAGGTATCTCAAAGGGCAAACTCTTCATCTATTTTGCCCCATGCACTACAATTTGTGGAATGGACCCATTCAAGCATAGAAAGTTCTTGTTCAGCTATTGGAGTACATGGTCTACTTTTGAATTAATATTGGCGCACACTTGCACTTATGTTACAATTTGAGTGGGAGCATGTGCGATTTGTGTTAATTGAAGTGTATTTTCTGATACAGCTGGGCCAGTTCACATAGTTGATGCAATAACACCCACAAACCACTCAATATTCATGAACACCCAACGTACGTGACCAAGCCCATTTCTGCAGTAGACTCCCTAGTAGTTTGGGCCTCTCACTGCTACTCAGAGATTTGGTTGTCGTGGACATATTAATTAAAAATCTTCATACTGGCCTAACACATCCCACAGGCTGGCAGCAGCTACCCAAGTTGTTTGACATCATCAGGCTTGTATTCTCGTGTATCTGGTCCCACCAGAATGCCGGAAGGTATGCTACATCACTCAAATCACAGCCAGGGTCTGATTTAGAGTTAGATGAAAATACAACATCATGTGACTTTTACAGAAAACTGATGTGTGCCAGGCAATTGAGGCATTTTCTGTTAAAATGATTCTCCCTCCGGTATTTAATTTAAATACACGTCCTTTCAAAACAATTTCACACCAAATATCAGTTAAGTGATTTTCATGTAATTTGTGTAATATTCCATCACTTACGCAAAAATAATGCATAGAACGTGGAATTAAAATATTTTGCTAAAGCTCTCACTCTTAATTGCTCCCCTCACAGTTGTGACTTAGTAATTGTGATGCCAATGCAGAGAAAGGTCTTGAAACGAAATGCAAATATGCATTATTTATTTAATGTAGGATTAAAGTCGGTCATACTGTAAGAATGCGCAAGAAAGAAACTTAGTAAGAGAGAGGGCGAGAGAGAGAGAGAGAGAGAGAGAGAGAGAGAACAGGAGAAGAATGTATAGTGACTGTAGGGTTTGGAACTATATAAACAGAGATAACTCAAAGCTATAATGTTTTAGCTCTCCGTCATTTCTTCCTGCATTACGCCGTACTTACACACATGTTCATGTTGCTGGTATGTATAGCTTTTCAGAATGCTATGCTATCCAATACCTAAAGATTATAATGTCATAATATAGTGAAGATAACAAGCTAAAATTCGCCTTTAAAATGTAAAAAAAAAAAAAGAATTATCATCCAGAGAAACCACTAACTTAACACACAAAGCAACTGCTGCTGCTCTAATTAAATTGAACTTTCCTGGAGGCTCTGTGGGGCCCATACATCTTTCATTTGTACCGGGTTAATGCGATTGCGCTTCAGATGGGCATAAAATCAGCCTCCTGCCCCACCACAAATGCTCCAACCTATTTGTTTTTGTCAATTTGTGCTGACAGTAATTGCATTCTTGTTACACCTGGGGGCCATTCAACAGTTACACTTCTGACACTGCCAGATTTGTAAGATCCATTAAGCCATACTGCCAGGATCAACCACGACCGGAAGAATAGTATAAATCGAAGCTGCCCAAGAAATGCCAAACCTTCTGACCTTTCGCATCTCTGGATTGATCTGGCTCCAGGGCCCGATCCGTGCTACCTGTGGCTTCTCTCAGTAAGTACGGTACAGCTACTATGAAATATCCAAACATCAGCTGCTCGGCTCCGTATTTATAAGCCAGACAACTGTGTATATTCCGATAAACATCCTGATCTGATCAGATTTTCAAATATTGTCATACAACTGAATCTGAAAATATATGACTGTCACGTGGAACGGTGCTTTGTAAAAAATGTGCTTCGGGTCAAGCTAAAGAGAATGTAAAGAATATACCCTCTGGAAGATAATGCTAATTTATAGATACATTATGTGGCAACACAATTCTGTGTCTGTTGCAACATTACAGGAAGGGGTGGTTATGTAAGAATACCCAGAAATAAAAACCAGGAAGGAAAGAAGGTGGTTGATGGTCGCTGTTGTGCCTGTTTACATTTGTGGAAATCATTAAGGAGAACTTTTAGCCAATCACGATCACAATGTTTGTAGAAGCACACGTCGACAAGAACAAGCGCGTTCACACCGTTTTTCTAACGCACGCAGTCATCAAAGACTAAAAACCCTTTGTAGCAGATCCTTTGTGGTTACCTTTCTCTCTCAATCATAATGAAGCAATGCCCAGGTTGAATACCAGTTGTTTGAGATTACAATGAAGAAGACCTCAGACCTAACCATGAAGGAATGGCTCAAAACTGTCCTCATCCATCTCCCTGACCCTTCTGCCCTCACGGTCAGCGGATGTTTCCAAGTGAGTGTATCCTCTATTTCTGACCTTAGGACTTTGTGAATGCCTGTCCTTGCCTCTATAAACCACCACAGGTCTCGTTCTACTTAAAATGCTCTGGCACAGTTTGTGGGTAAATAAGCACGACAGAAATGCTACAAATAAAACACATGGAAAAAAAAAATAACTGCCACATGCATCATAATAAGGAATTGCGATTCCTAATTAGCGTTTTTAAAGGAATTGCTATTTAGGAATCACAATTCCTTAACCATGTAGGTATCACATTAAATTGTGAATCGCTATTAGGTAATGTCACTCAATTCATTCCTATGGTCCAGGCCTATAGGAATGAATGGGAAATACATTCATAAATTGCGATTACCAAATTGGTAATCGAAAATTGCGAATGCAATTCTAAGGGTGCCAGAGGAGCTAACCCCCACATGCATCATTGTAGGATTTTGCACTTCCTAAATTGCGAAAATTAAGGAATCGCAATTTAGGAAATGCAAAATCCTATGCATCAAGAAATCCTAAAAGTTTTTAGGATTTCTTAATTTTCGGAAATTGCGATTCCTTAATTGCGAATCGCAATTAAGGAATGGCATTACATTGATTCCTATGGGCCTAGAGGCCCATGGGAATCAATGCTTTTTTGCGAATTTTTATTTTGCGAATGCAATTTTGATGATGCATTGCAAGGGTGCAGAGGGGGGTCCAAAGGACCCCCCCTGCACCCCTGAAATGTGTTTTAAAGTGCATGTTTTACACACACATGTCCTAAGGACATGTGTGTGTGTAACATGACACTTTCAAAAATGCATTTTTGTGCTTTTTTAAAGATTTTCGCAAATTAACACTAGTGTCAACCTCGTGTTAATTTGCACTTCCTATTTCAAAATTCGCATTTTAAAAAAAATTGATGCATTGCATTTAAGGAATCGCACATATGCGATTCCTTAAATGCATTCGCATTTTTAAGAAATGCAAAAAAAAGCGAATTTTGACAAATAGTTTAATGCATCCCAAAAACGTATTGAGAAAGCGCAAACGGGAAGGGGGCATGGCCTGCGGCCGATGATGGCGGCAGCATAGGAGGAGAGCTCCGCGGTTGAAGGGGCCTCCTAAACGATCCGACTAATGATCCGTACCACAAATATCCCAAGCGGGAAGGTACCGATGCCCAGGACCGGGCGGCACGAGCGTGGATAAGCGGAATAAAAATCCGGCGCCGGGAGGTGCAGTTCGGAGTGGACCCCGCATAGGCCGCTGGGACAGCCCAACGCCGGGGAGTTGCCTGAAACGACGAGCGGACAGGAAATGCCACGGACTGGGCAAGATAGCACCGGAAGCGCCCGCCCGTGAACGAGTCCGAAGGGGAAGAGACCTTGGCGACCTGGCGCTACTGCTGGACTTCTGGAGCCCGGAGTGGGAGGCCAGACATCCCTAACGACCCTTCGGCGCTTGCCAGGAGAGTGCACAGAAGGTATACGGAGGCGTCTAACGCTGTAATCTCCGGGGCCGGGGCCGCCATCTTAGCAACACTGCAGGACGGAGCCCGAGGGGAGAGGCAGCGAGAGACCCGCAACGGCCGATGCAGAACCCGATGACACCGGCGGCACACAGAGACAGTCCTCAGGCAGTTTATCTCCGCTCCGGTAAGAAAAGGTACAGATCCTAGATCCCCCATCGGGCAGTAATGCATTTGACGGCGGGGGGGCGCCAGTGTATACCCGAGCTCGATCATCACTACATCGGGGCTGTCTCCCAGTCACAGACACGTCCTCGCGGAACCCCACACCCAGTCAGTTGCAGTAACAATGAACCGTGCCACGGACCTCAATACTACAGCGGGGGTGCACACAGATTGCCGCCTTGCTCCGTGGCGAGGCGGGATGCTCCACAGTCGACTGGGCCCCGCGCATGACGTTTGTGGGGCGCTGCGAGCACACTTACAGAGACGGGATTGTTGATACCCCCCGGCTGGGACCAGTCGGACACTGGCACGACCACTACAATAGCCACAGGCGACGCCTGCTATTGATGGTCAGGGAGAGGCACGGCGAGGCTTCGCGCCAGCTACCATAGCCACAAATATCACACACTGGAGGAGAGTGATTCGGGGGACGCAATGGACCGCCAGGCTACACAACTGCACACTATGGACTGTGACCCAGTGGCTAACAGGGTGCGGCGAGAGGCAGGGGTCTATCCCAGCGGTGACTTGATAAAGGGACAGGGGGTATCTACGGTTGACCAGTGGACAGTGTGATCGGTCAACAGTACCATCGGCGAGAACTCCAGCCAAGATGGCCGGCAAGGGGCCGAAAGCCGGAGCGGCACAATCCCGTCTTGAACGATATGCATATGACAAACCCACTTCCTCCCCACCGGACGCAAAACTGCAGACGGGCAAAACCACGGACGCGGCGGGAGGCAGGAAGGCAACCCTGGATGATGTTATGCGGGCCCTCACCCAAGTACAGGCCACAGTGGGGTCAATCTCAGCCGAAATAACACTAATACGAGCAGACTTCCATAAGATGACGGAGAAAGTGAACACAATGGAAATCGTGACCAAGTCGTTAGTGGAAGATGTGTCAGAACTGCAGATCAGTATGGAACGAATCACGAAGGAAAACAAGGAACTGTGTGACAAGCTGGACAACCAGGAAGGGCGCTCGAGACGGAACAACATCCGTATAATAGGAGTGCCGGAATCGGAAGACACAAGAGCGATGGACCTGTATGTGGAGGAACTGATCAAACAAAAACTCCAGCATAAGGGTCTCTCCGATTTTTTCACAGTGGAAAGGGCGCACCGAGTCCCCGGGGGACGCCCGAAAACAGGCGCTAACCCTAGGCCGATCATAGCTTGACTCTTTAATTTCAGAGATAGGGATGCGATCCTACAAGCTGCAAGGACCTCACCCCCAATTAGAATCCTGAATTCTACATTGGCATTTTTTCCGGACTACACGGCGGAGGTCGCACGGAGAAGGAGAACCTTCTTTGAAGTAAAGAAGGAACTCAGGGCCAGGGAGATTCCCTCCTCAATGCTCTTCCCGGCCAAGCTACGAATAGTGGCCGATAACAAAACTTGGTTTTTCGACACCCCGGAGGCGGCACAGGATTGGCTGGAGGGGTGGAGACCGGCGGGCCTACCTCGCCGCTCTAACAGACAGAACAAGCACCGCACTAATGGGTCCCGTCCGGGCTCACAATCGTCCGGTGGAGACGCAGAAGTACATTCACCTCTGAATGACATTCCGGAAACGGTCGATGACGAAGAACAGTGATCCCCTTATATTGTCTTCTTAAGCTAACTGTAACGCTGACCGGCCGTGCCGCCATGGACACTGGGCTGAGGGCCTCCGCGGCCAAGGAGGGGGGCCGCCGACTCCGGAGAGTCCTTCACCCCAGCGAGCAAGTACTGTGTTTTGGGATGGGATCAGGCACTCTGCTGAGTTGGGGGGGCGGGCAGTTCTAAGTCCGTTTAGCAGGGGGGCAGGGAGGGGGGGAGTAGGGGGCAGGGGAGTTTTGTGTTTTTTAGACTGTTTCACTGGTCGAGAACGGAACCACATGGCACACGCGCGCAGTATAGCGATAACCTGGCATAGCAATCATACTCACTCCATACGACACACTAGTATCTGTAACCGTAGACACCATGACACACTCCACACGAACAGACGCAGTGGGGGGGGAATCTAGAATAGGGCAGGTGCCTCCATTAAGCATCATGTCATGGAATGTAAGGGGCCTAGGGGACAAGATCAAGCGAGGGTTAGTATTACAGAGCATAAAGAGACTGAGTCCAGCCCTGGTCCTACTACAGGAAACGCACCTAACAGGCACGGCAACACGGGCCCTGGATAGGAAAGGCTACCATATGATTGTTCACTCAGAATTCACTAAGGGGTCCCGTGGAACAAGGATTCTAATGCACCGCTCGACAAGATTCATAACCCAATCCACTAAAGTAGACACACAGGGACGCTTTGCAGCGACGCACGGGCAATGGGAAGGGAGGCCGCTAAATGTGGTCTCGGTGTATATCCCGCCAGCACTACACGCCATCGCCCTCCCTGAGTTGGGGAAATTTTTGTTAGATCTGCCGGAGGGAGATCTCATTTTAGGGGGTGACTTCAATGCGGTGGCGCACCACGCACATGACCGACTCCCGGTGCGAACGCAATCTCCAGGGCCCTCCCGGCTGCATGACTTCCTGGAAGCACAGGGATTAGTGGACATATGGAGGCAGTTTCACCCGGACGACCGACACTACACATATTATTCGGCGGTCCATGACAGCCTATCGCGGATCGATTATTTCCTAACACTGGGGGGAGGACTCCTCACTATCGACGATGTACAAATAAAACCACGAGGTGTCTCGGATCACTCCCCGTTGACGCTGACTCTTTCCAACCCTGAGCGGGCCCGAAAACGCATCTACCCGATTTACCCGGGATACCTCAAGGAGCCGTTAGTAGTCAAAGCACTAAAAAAAGGTACGAGATCATACCTCGCCGAAAACGGAGGGTCAGTAGACTCCCCCACGATTTTGTGGGAGGCCTACAAGACGTTTTTTTGCGGGCAGGCCATCTCCATTATCACAAGACATAAACGCACGCAGAAACAGGAACTGTTAGACCTGGAAGAAAAACTGGACAGGGCCACCAAGGACCATGAGCGTGACCCGACAAGGTCCACACAACATGTGCTCCGGCTGTGTCAGCAGCGTCATGCCGACCATATACGCCGTAGGGTGGTGGACAACGTAGCGGCGACGGCAAACAGGGTATACGATGTGGGCGACAATGCGGGTAGACTCCTTGCCTGGTTAGAGAAAAAGCGGGGGGGACAGAGGGCCATACTGCAACTGAAAGACCCTGAGGGGGAGGTACAGACCCGACCGTCTCTGATAGTGGAACTCCTGGTGGACCATTTCCAATCAGTGTACTCCCCTGAATTCGACGTCACACGGGAGATGGCAGAAGCGTCTCTCACTGGGGTACCCACTCGCACCTTAGCACAAGAACACAAGGACGAGCTGGACTCGGACCTGACCGCCGAAGAAATACAAATAGTTATCGCAGCATTGCACCCGGGGAAAGCGCTAGGCCCCAATGGGATACCGATTGAATGGTACAAAACCATGTCGGAGACGCTTTCTACGCCCCTACTTAACATGTATAACGACTGCCTGGAGCAGGGACAATTACCACCCGACCAGGGTACAGCGACTATAGTGACGATTCCAAAACCCGGCAAGCCGCCTGAAGAATGCGGGTCATACCGCCCAATATCCCTCCTTAACGCAGAAGGTAAAATTTTGGCGAAATTGCTGGCCAATAGATTGTTGCCTCATCTGGTGCAACTAATACATCCTGATCAGTCGGGATTTATGCCGCACAGGAGCACGGCGATGAATCTTAGACGACTGCAT
The DNA here is from genome assembly GCF_964261635.1 of Lissotriton helveticus. Classification (NCBI taxonomy): domain Eukaryota; kingdom Metazoa; phylum Chordata; class Amphibia; order Caudata; family Salamandridae; genus Lissotriton; species Lissotriton helveticus. Next base: position 647,829,323 of record NC_136069.1, read on the forward strand.
GGTGTGATGGCACGAGCCCCGTTACTGTCAGAACCAGCTGCAATTCTCTCACTCGATGCCAAAATGGCGTTTGACCTGGTGGAATGGCGCTACCTTTTTGCGGTTCTGGAGCACATGGGCTTCGGCCCGAAATTCATATCATGGATCAGACTATTATATAACAACCCCGCAGCCCGAGTGACGGCCAATGGCCACATCTCGAGAGAACTACTATTAGTGAGGGGCACGAGACAGGGATGCCCACTCTCACCGCTACTGTTCGCCTTAGTGCTGGAACCACTGGCCACGGTCATCAGGACTACCCAGTTACTGAAGGGCATACAGTGGGGAGGCGACTGGGAGGACAGAGGGGTATATTATCAAGGGGTTTTATCTCCGCTTTTTTGGCTTTAAAAGCCAAGAAAGCGGAGATAAAATTATCTCCCTATTACCAAGCTGTCGCTAACACCAGTTAGCGACAGCTAATAGGAGATAGCGACCATCATGGGCCCCACTTTGCATGTCAGTGATATTTATCACTAATGATATGCAAAGTGGGCGTGCCAAGATGTTAGCGACTGGAAACAGTCGCTAACATCGCTATCTCCTATTACCAACTTTTGGAGATATTTGCGCTAAGGGCGAATATCTCCAAAAGCTAACACCTGCCCTGAGCAGTTCTTAGCCATGTTATCCAATGGGAGGTGGATAACATGGCTAAGAGCATTTGCTCGATAATGCATGAATATCGCTGACTTTTCAGCGATATTCATGCATTGCGGGCGTTTTTTATCGCATTTGCGATAAACCTTGCTAATAGCAAGGTTTATCTGCGATAAAAATCGCCGATGTGCGGCGATAATTTTTGTCTCTAAACAAGTTAGAGACAAAAATTATCGCTAGTTGTTGATAATATACCCCAGAGTATCCCTGTATGCCGACGACATGTTAATTTACCTAACCGACCTATCAACTGGTATCCCGGTCCTGTTGGCATTGTGCGAGAGGCATGGTACGACCTCAGGGTACAAAATCAACTGGGCGAAATCAGTACTCTACATGATACATGGTACACCACCGGCCCTGAGTCCTGACTGCCCATTACTAGTGGAGACCGTCTCCTTCAGATACCTAGGGATCCAAATCGCACAGGAACAAGCAACCTTTCAGGACCTGAACCTTAGGCCACTGCTCGAAAGATTTAAAACGGACGTGTGTCACTGGAAAACCCTCCCATTAACCCTCCTAGGCAGAGCGGCACTTTTCAAGATGATGGCACTGCCTCGCTTCCTATATGTCTTAGAAAACGCGCCGGCGATGGTCCCGCCGTCGTTCTTCCGCCGAGTATCGGCACAACTGTCTGGCCTCCTATGGGGAGATAGGCCGGCTAGGGTCGCGCATCTGAAATTGATTAGAGACTGGTACAGTGGGGGGATAGCACTCCCGAACCTCGAACTATACTACTGGGCTGCCCACCTTAAGGTGATCAACCAATGGATCCATGGTCCGCAAGATGACCCGGAATACTTAGCGGATAGGCGTCATCTAGGGACAAACACGCTTCTGGCCCCGTTCTACAATAAGGGACTGGTAGCGACACTGAGAGGCCCGACCAAACACACTGTAACACTATGGCATAAAGCCCAAAAACGACTAGCCTGGGAAGGAGTGATTACCAGACTCACACCCTTATGGGATGCCAAGGTCCTGGGTAATCTGAGACACAGTAAAGGGTTTGATCAGTGGGACAACATTGGAATCTCCACGGTAGGTGATATGTGGACAAGGGACGGGGTGGTTTCATTCGAGACCCTGAAGGAACAATACAAATTGGGGGTTACTGAAACGTACCGATACATATAGATTCGACACGCACTCATGTCAGCGATAGGGCCAGGTGCGAATGTCCCGGAGTCAGCTCCGTTAGAGAACCGACTACTTACGGACTACATGGAAGCTAGTGCTACCTCCCTCACCTACCGTAAACTGATAAACAATTTACCCGACCCACTGCTGAAGCTGAAGGAAACATGGGAGGACGAAATAGGGGACTTGGATGAGACAAACTGGAATGCAGCGCTGGCATCGCCCAGAGAAACCGGTATATCAACTAGATTTAGACTAGTACAATTTAAAATTTTACACAGAGTTTACTACACCCGCACAACACTACATAGAATACATAGAGCAGAACACCCATACTGCCTGAGAAATTGTGGGGAGGAGGGTATGTTGTTCCACACCTTATGGACCTGTCCCAGCATAAGGGACTACTGGCGGCGAGTACTACGCACGGTCGCCCAGACTTTACAAACCCCAATCACACCCGAACCAAGGGTTTGCCTGTTGAATGTGTGGGGCCCAAACAACCTGACACCACATGGAAGGCAGTGGGTGGTCATTGGAATGATGTTGGCAAAGCGGAACATAGCGCAAAAATGGGGGGCACACAAGACACCGACTCTAGCTCAGTGGTGCCGAAACATGGACATGCTTATGCTGGTGGAAACGGCGATTTATCAACAGAGACTCAACCCACGTAAATGGAATAGAATATGGTCCCCTTGGAGCACATATAGGGGGGACTTATGCGAGCCGCTGCCAGAAGAGGAAGACGTAGATAGCTCAGGAGAAGACGAGGATATGGAGTAGGGGCGGGATGGGAGGCGGGAGAGAGCGATGGCGGGAGAAGCTCCAGGGATCCCAGGGCCCACATGACTGAAATTATGGATGTGAGTACTGTGATGTAGAACACTTTGAACGCTATGCTATGATTACTCATCACAACAATGCTTTATTTGACTTATGCCAGGATTCCATGCTATGACCTTTACAGTTAAGAGTTATATAATTAAAATTGAAAAGTTGCACTATGGGTTGGATGTAGCTGAATGTTGACGCTGCACCGACCAACGTATACCCCTTTGATTATGAAGAAGCCAATGCAACAATAAAAACAATAAAAAAAAAAAAAAGAAAGCGCAAACGGCCGACTTTTACCGATTCGCACCGTTTGCACTTCCTAAATAGGTTGATGCATGTGCCCGTAAGGCCCCTGTAATGCACCTCCCAAAAAGGTAAGTATGCACATGCACATGCCCTAAGGGCATGCGGGCGCTGCACACCACTTTGAAAAATGCACTTTGGTTCATTTTTCAAAGCATGCACAAATTACCATAAACTTCAAGTTGATGCTAAATAGAGTTTCCTAAATGCAGTTTGCATTTAGGTAAGGCTTTTCGAATCACAATTAGGGAATCGTAAATTGCGAGTCCTTAAATGCATTCGCAATTTAGGTAATCACAAAAAATTATGATTACCTAATTTGCAAATTCAAAGCCTTTAATGCATCAGAAAAGGCCTTTTTGCCCTCGCAAACAGGCCAATTCTGCGAATCGGTCCGTTTCTGGGGGCACAAATGATTGATGCATGTGGCCCTTAATGCATAACATAATATAGTAAAATTCACGATTACCTGTTAGCACAGCCTTGTTATTCAAACCATTAGCCTTTAACCCGTTCGCTGCTAGGCCTTTTCCCCCCCTGTGCTAAGCCTTTTTTTTGGCCATTTGGGCTAGTTCGCGCTTAGGCCCCTGTAACTTTTTGACCACATAAGGTATCCATGCCAAATTTGTGTCTTTTTTTTCCAACATCATTGGGATTCTAAAGGTACTCAGGGTTTGTGGATTCTTCCTCGAGGGACCCACAAATTAGCCAAAATACAGCTACATTTTGGATTTTTGGGGTAAAAATGCGAAAAAAGGGCTACAGATGAAAGCGTCTGTTTTTTTCCCCTGCAAATGGTATCAAAAAAGGAGTTGTGGTGCTGAAATCAGCATCTTCCTAGCTTTCAGGGGCAAGCAGAAAACCAACATTTTTCACACAGTTTTGGAATTTTTCTGCGACATTGCCTATTTTTGCTATTTTGTGTGCTTTCAAACTCCTGCCAGTTAATGGTAGAAATGGGTATAAAAGCAATAATGGATCCAAGTAAGCTATACATTTTGGAAAAGTAGACACAATTCTAAATTTAGTGAGGGGTCATTTGTGTAGATCCTTCAAGGTTTCTTTATAGAAACTAACAGTTAAATATAGGAAAAATTGAAAATTAGTTGAAAAAAATAGCCTTTTGTGTCAACGTTTTCACATGTAACTTCTTCTAATCATGACACCTCTTTGAAAGCAAAATACTGTTGCATCTTCTGGATCTTCCTGCTTTTGGTGATGTATAGTACTTGTAGAGTAACCAAGAACCCGATGAACCCAGAGCCAAAAACTGAGCAGCGACTTGCAATGGTTTTTTATTATGTACCGGGTACATAGCAATTATTCTGGGAAAATGTATACCATGAAAAATCGGTATGAAAGTCACCTATGTATTTCTGAAATGGGAACAAAATATAGAGTTTAGAAACAGTAGATATTTGCACATTTCCAAAATTGTAAATAGTCATACTAGCATGAGAATTATCGATCATTTTTCAAAATTACTTCGTTTTTACACATTGTCTTTCATTTAGAAGGCAGAAATGCATCAAAAGTCATTCGGTAATAACAGTTGTTTTACAAATCCGAATTACCCTAAGTCTCCTGATAAAAATGGAACCTCACTTGTGTAGGTAGGCTTAGCGCCCAAGACAGGAAACGGCTAACAACGCAACGTGAACACACCACATTTTCACAATGAAAAATTACCCTTTTTTTGCAAAGTGCCTAGCTATACATTTTGGAAAACTAGACACCAGGGGAATCCAGGATGGGGTGACTTGACTGCCTCTCACCAGGTTCTGTTACCCAGAATACCTTGCAAACCTAACAAATTGTCAAGAAACCCACATTTTCCTCACATTTCTGTGGTGGAAAGTACTGGAGTCTGCATGGATCCCCAAATTTCCACCCACCCTCCGTTCCCCAAATCTTCTGAGAAAAATGGTACCGTACTTGTGTGGGTAGGCCTAGTGCCCGCGACAAGAAATGCAGGGGCGGCTCTAGGCTCATGGCGGCCCTGGGCAGGGAGCGTAGGTAGAGGGCCCCGGAAGAGGGGGTCCGGGCTGGGCGGGGCGCGGAGGCCAGTGAAGAGGGGGGGTCTGGGTGTTTGGAAGTGGAACAGAGCCGGAGGCCGCCAAATCCCTGCCAGGTGCCGCCACGCAAAAATGTATCCATCCTCAGAGGATTATTATATTAAAGATATATATTGGCGTGGTGGCCCCTGGGGTTTGGCGGCCTTGTGCAGGTGCACAGCTTGCACATGCCTATGGCCGCCCCTGAGAAATGACACAAAACGCAACGTGGACACACCACAATTTCAAAGCGAAAAATGACCCTTTTTTGGCAAAGAATGTAGCTGTAGTGTTTGAACCCTTGCTCTGCCAGCACCTAGGGAAACCTAGCAAACCTATATATTTTTTAAAACTAGACACCCAGGGAAATCTAGGATGGGGTGACTTGAGTGGCTCACACCAGGTTCTGTTACCCAGAATCCTTTGCAAACCTAAAACATTGTTAAAAAAACACAGTTTCCTCACTTTTCTGTGGTGGAAAGTTCTAGAATCTGCATGGATCCACAAATGTCCACCCACCCCGCATTCTCTAAAGTCGTCCTAGAAAAAATAGTACCTCACATGTGTGGGTAGGCCTAGTGCCCGTGAAAGAAAATGGCGCAAATCGCAACATGGACACACCACAATTTCACAGCGAAAAATGACCTTTTTTGGCAAAGAACCTAGGTGTAGTTTTTTAACCATATCTCTGCCAGCACCTAGGTAAACCTAGCAAACCTATACATTTTTGAAAACTAGATACCCTGGGGAATCCATGATGGGGTGACTTGACTGGCTCACACCAGGTTCTGTTACCCAGAATCCCTTGCAAACCTAAACAATTGTCAAACGCAACACATGTTCCTCACATTCGTGTGGTGGAAAGTTCTAAAATCTGCGTGGATCCACAAATCTCCCCCCACCCCGCGTTTCCTAGAGAATTCTGAGAAGAACAGTACCTTACTTGTGTGGGAAGGCCTAGTGCCCGCGACAGGAAATGGCACAAAATGCAACGTGGACACACCCCAATTTCATAGTGAAAAATACCCTTTTTTGACAAAGTGCCTAGCTGTAGTTTTTGAACCCTAGCTCTGCCTGCATCTAAGGAAACCTAGCAAACATATACATTTTTGAAAACTAGACACCGAGGGAAATCCAGGATGGGGTGACTTGCCTGCTTCTCATAAGGTTCTGTTATCCAGAATCCCTTGCAAACCTAACAAATTGTCAAAAAAAAACACATTTTCCTCACATTTCTGTGGTGGAAATTTCTGGAATCTGCGTGGATCCACAAATGTCCACTTACCCTGCTTTCCCCAACGTCTTCTGAGAAAAATGGTACCTTACTTGTGTGGGTAGGCCTACTGCCCGCGACAAAAAATGGCACAAAATGCAACATGGACACACCACAATTTCAAAGCGAAAAATGATCCTTTTTTGGCAAAGAACGTAGCTGTAGTTTCTTAACCCATGCTCTGCCGGCACCTAGGGAAACCTAGCAAACCTATATATTTTTTAACACTAGACACCCAGGGAAATCCAGGTTGGGGTGACTTGAGTGGCTCACACCAGGTTCTGTTACCCAGAATCCCTTGCAAACCTAAAACATTGTAAAAATAAAAACACATTTTCCACATTTTTCAGTGGTGGAAAGTTCTGGAATCTGCATGGATCCACACATTTCCACTCACCCTGCATTCCCCAAAGTCTTCCTAGAAAAATGGTACCTCACTTGTGTGGGTAGGCCTAGTGCCCGTGAAAGGAAACGGAACAAATCGCAACATGGACACACCACAATTTCACAGCGAAAAGTGACCATTTTTGGCAAAGAATGTAGCTGTAGTTTTTGAAACCTTGCTCTGCCAGCACCTAGGGAAACCTAGCAAACCTATATATTTTTTAACACTAGACACCCAGGGAAATCCAGGATGGGGTGACTTGAGTGGCTCACACCAGGCTCTGTTACCCAGAATCCTTTGCAAACCTAAAACATTGTTAAAAAACACAGTTTCCTCACTTTTCTGTGGTGGAAAGTTCTGGAATCTGCATGGATCCACAAATTTCCACCCACCCCGCATTCTCTAAAGTCTTCCTATAAAAAGTAGTACCTCACTTGTGTGGGTAGGCCTAGTGCCCGTGAAAGGAAATGGCGCAAATCGCAACATGGACACACCACAATTTCACAGCGAAAAGTTTCCTTTTTTGACAAAGAACCTAGGTGTAATTGTTTACCCATAGCTCTGCAGCACCTAGGTACACCTAGCAAACCTATACATTTTTGAAAACTAAATACCCTGGGGAATCCATGATGGGGTGACTTGACTGGCTCACACCAGGTTCTGTTACCCAGAATCCCTTGCAAACCTAAAAAATTGTCAAACACAACACATGTTCCTCACATTGGTGTGGTCGAAAGTTCTGAAATCTGTGTGGATCCACAAATTTCCCCCCACCCTGCGTTTCCCAGAGAATTTTGAGAAAAACAGTACCTCACTTGTGTGGGTAGGCCTAGTGCCCGCGACAGGAAACGGCGCAAAATGCAACGTGGACACACCACAATTTCATAGTAAAAAATACCCTTTTTTGACAAAGTGCCTAGCTGTAGTTTTTGAAACCTAGGTCTGCCTGCACCTAAGGAAACCTAGCAAACATATACATTTTTGAAAACTAGACACCCAGGGGAATCCAGGATGGGGTGACTTGACTGCTTCTCACCAGGTTCTGTTACCCAGAATCCCTTGCAAACCTAACAAATTGTAAAAAAAGAAAAACATTTTCCTCACATTTCTGTGGTGGAAATTTCTGGAATTTGCGTAGATCCACAAATGTCCACCCACCCTGCATTCCCCAAAGTCTTCTGAGAAAAATGGTACCTTACTTGTGTGGGTAGGCCTAGTGCCCGCGACAAGAAATGGCACAAAATGCAACATGGACACACCACAATTTCAAAGCGAAAAATGACCCTTTTTTGGCAAAGAACGTAGCTGTAGTTTCTTGACCCTTGCTCTGCCGGCACCTAGGGAAACCTAGCAAACCTATATATTTGTTAACACTAGACACCCAGGGAAATCCAGGTTGGGGTGACTTGAGTGGCTCACACCAGGTTCTGTTACCCAGAATCCTTTGCAAACCTAAAACATTGTTAAAAAAACACAGTTTCCTCACTTTTCTGTGGTGGAAAGTTCTGGAATCTGCATGGATCCACAAATGTCCACCCACCCCGCATTCTCTAAAGTCTTCCTAGAAAAAATAGTACCTCACTTGTGTGGGTAGGCCTAGTGCCCGTGAAAGAAAATGGCGCAAATCGCAACATGGACACACCACACTTTCACAGCAAAAAATGACCTTTTTTGGCAAAGAACCTAGGTGTAGTTTTTTAACCATATCTCTGCCAGCACCTAGGTAAACCTAGCAAACCTATACATTTTTAAAAAATAGATACCCTGGGGAATACATGATGGGGTGACTTGACTGGCTCACACCAGGTTCTGTTACCCAGAATCCCTTGCAAACCTAAACAATTGTCAAACGCAACACATGTTCCTCACATTCGTGTGGTGGAAAGTTCTGAAATCTGCGTGGATCCACAAATTTCCCCCCACCCCGCGTTTCCTAGAGAATTCTGAGAAGAACAGTACCTTACTTGTGTGGGAAGGCCTAGTGCCCGCGACAGGAAATGGCGCAAAATGCAACGTGGACACACCCCAATTTCATAGTGAAAAATACCCTTTTTTGACAAAGTGCCTAGCTGTAGTTTTTGAACCCTCGCTCTGCCTGCATCTAATGAAACCTAGCAAACATATACATTTTTGAAAACTAGACACCGAGGGAAATCCAGGATGGGGTGACTTGCCTGCTTCTCACCAGGTTCTGTTACCCAGAATCCCTTGCAAACCTAACAAATTGTCAAAAAAAACACATTTTCCTCACATTTCTGTGGTGGAAATTTCTGGAATCTGTGTGGATCCACAAATGTCTACTTACCCTGCGTTCCCCAACGTCTTGTGAGAAAAATGGTACCTTACTTGTGTGGGTAGGCCTAGTGCCCGCGACAAGAAATGGCACAAAATGCAACATGGACACACCACAATTTCAAAGCGAAAAATGACCCTTTTTTGGCAAAGAACGTAGCTGTAGTTTCTTAACCCTTGCTCTGCCGGCACCTAGGGAAACCTAGCAAACCTATATATTTTTTAACACTAGACACCCAGGGAAATCCAGGTTGGGGTGACTTGAGTGGCTCACACCAGGTTCTGTTACCCAGAATCCCTTGCAAACCTAAAACATTGTAAAAATAAAAACACATTTTCCTCATTTTTCAGTAGTGGAACGTTCTGGAATCTGCATGGATCCACACATTTCCACTCACCCTGCATTTCCCAAAGTCTTCCTAGAAAAATGGTACCTCACTCGTGTGGGTAGGCCTTGTGCCCGTGAAAGGAAACGGAACAAATCGCAACATGGACACACCACAATTTCACAGGGAAAAGTGACCATTTTTGGCAAAGAATGTAACTGTAGTTTTTGAAACCTTGCTCTGCCAGCACCTAGGGAAACCTAGCAAACCTATATATTTTTTAACACTAGACACCCAGGGAAATCCAGGATGGGGTGACTTGAGTGGCTCACACCAGGCTCTGTTACCCAGAATCCTTTGCAAACCTAAAACATTGTTAAAAAAACACAGTTTCCACACTTTTCTGTGGTGGAAAGTTCTGGAATCTGCATGGATCCACAAATTTCCACCCACCCCGCATTCTCTAAAGTCTTCCTAGAAAAAGTAGTACCTCACTTGTGTGGGTAGGCCTAGTGCCCGTGAAAGGAAATGGCGCAAATCGCAACATGGACACACCACAATTTCACAGCGAAAAATTACCTTTTTTGGCAAAGAACCTAGTTGTAGTTTTTTAACCATAGCTCTGCCAGCACCTAGGTAAACCTAGCAAACCTATACATTTTTGAAAACTAGATATCCTGGGACATCCATGATGGGGTGACTTGACTGGCTCACACCAGGTTCTGTTACCCAGAATCCCTTGCAAACCCAAAAAATTGTCAAACACAACACATGTTCCTCACATTGGTGTGGTCGAAAGTTCTGAAATCTGCGTGGATCCACAAATTTCCCCCCACCCTGCGTTTCCCAGAGAATTTTGAGAAAAACAGTACCTCACTTGTGTGGGTAGGCCTAGTGCCCGCGACAGGAAACGGCGCAAAATGCAACGTGGACACACCACAATTTCATAGTAAAAAATATCCTTTTTTGACAAAGTGCCTAGCTGTAGTTTTTTAAACCTAGGTCTGCCTGCACCTAAGGGAACCTAGCAAACATATACATTTTTTAAAACTAGACACCCAGGGGAATCCAGGATGGGGTGACTTGACTGCTTCTCACCAGGTTCTGTTACCCAGAATCCCTTGCAAACCTAACAAATTGTAAAAAAAAAAACCACATTTTCCTCACATTTCTGTGGTGGAAATTTCTGGAATCTGCGTAGATCCACAAATGTCCACCCACCCTGCATTCCCCAAAGTCTTCTGAGAAAAATGGTACCTTACTTGTGTGGGTAGGCCTAGTGCCCGCGACAAGAAATGGCACAAAATGCAACATGGACACACCACAATTTCAAAGCGAAAAATGACCCTTTTTTGGCAAATAGCTTAGCTGTAGTTTTTTAACCCTAGCACTGCCGGCACTTAGGGAAACCTAGCAAACCTATACATTTTTGAAAACTAGACACCCAGGAGAATCCAGGAAGGGGTAACTTGACTGTTTTTCACCAAGTTATGCTACCCAGAATTCCTTGCAAACCTAAAAAAACTGTAAAAAAAAAAATTGTCCTCACATTTCTGTGTTGGAAAGTTCTGGAATCTGCGTGGATCCACGCGTGGGTTTGGTAGGTTTTCCTAGATGGCTGCTGAGCCCAGGGTCAAAAACTCATGGGACCCCCCTTGCAAAACAAGGTTGTATTGTGATAGGCAATTTTGATGTTGCCTCAATAGGTTTTGGGCCCTTGCCTGTCGCAGGCACTAGGCCAACCCACTCAAGTGAGGTACCATTTTTCTTGGAAAACTTTGGGGAATGCGGGGTGGGGAGAATTGTGTCTACCCATGCAGATTCCAGATCTTTCCACCACAGATTTGTGAGGAACATGTTTTCTTTACACATTTTTAGGTTTGCAAGGGATTGGGTAACAGAACCTGGTGAGAGCCAGTCAAGTCACCCCATCCTGGATTTCCCTAGGTATCTAGTTTGCAATAATGTATAGGTTTGCTAGGTTTCCCTAGGTACCGGCAGAGCTAGGGTTCAAAATCTACAGCTAGGCACTTTGCAAAAAAAGGGTCAGTTTTCACTGTGAAAATGTGGTGTGTCCGTGTTGCGTTTTGGGCCATTTCCTGTAGAGAGCACTAGGCCTATCCATGCAAGTGAGGTACCATTTTTCTCGCAAGTCTTTGCAGAACGCAGGATGTGTGGAATCTTGTGGATCCACGCAGATTCCAGAACTTTCCACGACAGAAAAGTGAGGAAAATGTGTTTTATTTTGTGCAAATGTTTAGGTTTGGAAGAGATTGTGGGTAACAGAACCTGGTTAGAGCCAGTCAAGTCACCCTGAGTGTCTAGTTTTAAAAAATGTACAGGTTTGCTAGGTTTCCCTATGTGCTGGCTGGTCTAGTGTCAAAATCCACAGGTAAGCATATTGCTAAAAACAACTCTGTGCCTAGTCAGCTTTCTGGCGCCCTGGGGTGGGTATCGGAGGGGTTGCCCCAAAATGAACCCAAGAGGGGCAGAAACATTGTGGCTATTGTTTTGGGGGTAGGGGCATTGTTATGCCCATTCTGGGCAGCCCCCACCCCAGGCATAAAAAAAGCCTGGTTAATTGTTGGCGTCTAGTGGGCTTTTTGCCCCCCAGGGGTGCAGATTGGGGGCTACAGCCCCCATATTCCTCCCAGGGGGGGGGCAGAAAGGCTGTAATTGTTGCAGTGGTGGCATTGACTTGCCTGTTTTTGGAGCCCTCACCGTACTTAAAATGTGCCCAAAATAATCCCTGGCTTCTGGCAGGAAGGCTGTAATTTGTGCGGGGAGGGGGTAGGGGCATTGGCATTCCGTTTTGGGCTGCCCCCATCCTAATTCAAATTTGCCCCCAAAAAATCTGTGGCGTCTAGAGAACTTTTAGCCCCCCCGGGGGCAGTTTGAAGGCTACTGCCCCATCTGGCCCCAGTGGGGGAAGGAAGGCTGCAATTTTTGTGGGGAGGGGATGGGGCAAAAGCATGCCTGTTTTGGGTAGCCCCCACCCTAATTCAAATTTGCCCCAAAAAAATCCCTGGCGACAAGTGAGCTTTTTGCCCCCCGTGTGTGCAGATTGGGGGCTAATGTCCCCATCTGCCCCTGGGGGGGGGGGGGGGGTGCAGAAAGCCTACTAGATGGCAAGGATTTATTTGGGGTACATTTTGATTAGGGTGGGGGCTTCCCAAAAAAGCCCTACCAATGCCCCCACCCTAATTAAAATTTCCCCGCAGAGGTGGCAGGCAGGCAGTTTTTTTTGTGGGGGAGTGGGTGGGGGCATGGGCATGCCCGTTTTAGGAGCCTCCACCCTAATTCAAATTTGCCCCCAAAAAATCCCTGGTATCTATTGAGATTTTTGCCCCCCCCCCAGCGTAGCAGATTGGGGGCTGATGCGAAAGCCTCTAATTGTGCAGGGGGTGGGGGCTTTGGTATACTGGTATAACTGAGTCCCCTATTGCTACCTTTTGAGATACTGTTGTCTTTTATCGTATAATTACCCTGATTTCAAGAGGTTTATAGGTCATACACCTGAGGTTTTTTCTACAACTTCCAATAAAAGATCATCACATCTGGGTAAGAGAGTGAATGAGCCGGAGCTCTTACAACTGGTAACAGAGCTCCAACACCACTGAGCACAGTTCTTCTCGTCTGCTGCAAAACGGTGATCAACGTCCTTCCTTCATTTATTTATTTATTTTTATTTATAAAGTTTTGTATAGTGCGGACATGACCCACAAGGGTATCAGAGCACTTTACAATATAACATAACTGAACATTAGATAGTTGAAGTGGTGTACATACATTCAGTGCTCACCATAATACAAAGGAGGTGGGTTATAGTAAATAGATAGCTTAGGTAACTAGTAGTCAACAAAGAATGATCCACAAGGGAATCGGGGCAATTCACGTAATGCTATTTTTCAGCTTTAGGAGGTTGAGGTAGCAAAGGTACAATTGGTATTTGCAATTCAACACAAAAAAGTAGATATTAATATATATGGATAGCATAGGTGCCTAATAGTCGGCGGTGAGTGATCCACGAGGGAATCGGAGCACTTCACATTACACAGTTATTCAAACTTAGCAGGATGATGAAGTATACATATATTTGGTATTCACAGTTCAATACAAACAAGGTAGACAGTAATAAATAAATAGATTGCGTAGTCACTAGAAGTCAGCATAAAGTATGATGCCTTAGGATGTGAATCTGTTCATTAGAAGCATTATCACTTCTTTTTCGAGGGAGGTAAAGGAAGGATTCCACGTACAGCTGGAGGTAGGACGTTCATGGCTCACATGGTACTGTACGTCCTCATAACAAAGCCTAATGGCACATAGATCACAGCACCATAGAAAATACCACATCTCTCTTTCATTGGTTCTTTTAACCCCTTCCATGCTGCCGTCGGCCATTGGCCGACGGCAGCACTACCTGCCCAGTGCTGCCGTTGGCCAATGGCCGACGCCGCCCCGCCCGTATTGCGGAAGTGCCGCACTTCCGCAAAATCGGCGGCGCATGAAACGGGTTAATATCCATTTACATCATTTATATACTAGTTCTGTGTAAGTACCAGATGAACTCTAACCTACAGAAATAGCAATATGAATATAAAAGTATTTTAATTATTTCATTTATTCAATAAGTTTTATTTGTGGCATGAAACATTGCCAGAGGGACGTCAATTGCTCCTCACGAGAATACTACTAACCATGTCATGAATAGTTGCACTCTCAGCGTAGCAGAGCATTTTTTTTATGTGTCTGCAAAGTCTATTGCTCTTGCATGTAACTGGGAATTTCAATGAGTTAATGCATGACCTGCAGACAGCAAAAGTCGGAAACAGCGAGCAGGGATTGTCTCATACTGTTCTGAGCCAGCACAACTGTTTAGGATATGGACTTTGAATTCTATTGAAGCATGCATCGTAGTCAGACATATTGGAAACAGTGAACAGTGACTGCCTCGCACTGGTCTGAGCCAGTGAAACTGTCTGTGATACAGAACGTGAATTTTTGTGCGGCAAGAATCTTAGTCCATTTCCTTCATAGGGTATTTGGCAGTATCAGGTACTGCACATTTCTGAACGGTTTTCTGAATGCAGCCTCTATTCTGACCATCAATCTGAGAGGGTAGGTCATCTCAACCTAAGTTACTGAACCAATATAGTTCAATTTATTCTCCAGGATTGCCTTGCCATTCCCACACAGAAGTCAATAACTCACAGCTATAAAAACATGCAACAGTCTGTGGTCTAATTCTTATTTTTCCCTGTACCCCCGTTCTCATTCCAACATCCAATTTTGGCTTATGATTACATGCTTGTGTTTTTGTGATATCACTCCCACCTTCCCCATTACCGTTTATTCCACTCATCACAAACAACAAACGTATTAGTGTGTTGATATGTTTATTATTCATTGTATTATTTGCTAATGTTTAAAGCTGAAGTGTGATTAAAAAACCATTGGGCCATTCCCAAAAGTAATCTTAGTTGTAAACTTATGTTATCTGCTAAATGTGCCTTTTCTTTCTTTCCCTGCCATAAATTTACAACTGGTTAAGCTCTGCAGCCATAAACTCCACTCAAGTGGTGGGATGTGGGAGTTCCAAATTGTGGTTTATATTTATTTTTGGGATCTCCCGCAAACTCCTATGATTGTGACCATTCATAAACTGTGAGCAATCCTCCTTTCTACCCTGGTCAGAGTCAGACATGTACTCCGGAACACTGTATATCCCCTCCCAGTGTGGGTACGGGAATGCATATGCTAAGGGTGAAAGAAAAGTGTTTTTCCCCTGGGATTTTTTTTATGTGTGTGAAAAAAACGGGAACATCCTTTTCGACGCGGATTTTACACCGCAGTACTTTTAGAACGCATCCATTACAACGCAAGTCGTAACCACGACTTGCGCTGGAGGGCGCTAGAGGATAAAGAATAGTAAATTTACTATTCCAACACCTTCCCTAGAATCCACGGGGACTGGTGTTGGAATAGTAAATTATATTATTTACTATCCGCGCCCCCAACGAAAGTCGTGGTTACGACTTGCATTGTAAAAGACGCGTTGTAAAAGCACGCGTTGTGACGGTACGCGTCTTACCGTCATACATCCGAAAAAAACATGTAAAAAAAGAGTGCATCGGCCCGGAAGATCGTATTCCCCTGTGAGTACTTCTCGGGAATGGAGAACTTTGCCCATGGAGAACTCTGCCCCGTGAGAATAGGGTCCGGCTGAAAAAGTTGCATGACCGTCTCAGACTTACACATGGTAACCTGCTCCTGGTGCTGCTTTCCAGGCATAACTTTGGTAATGCTGGTGAATGTCAAAAGGTTCATTAAGAGGTGGGGACCGCTGCACGTATGTTTTCTTTTTTATTGTGAATCAATCTCTTTGTTTTTACAGACACAACTGCTGTAACAATTACTCCAGTGTAAAATGATGACGTTCCATTAGAAAGATGAAAGAATGGTTAATTATGCTTATGGTTTCAGTCTCTTTCTAGTATTATCGGATAGGGGCACTTGAATCTTCAGACAAGGATTGAAAGTACTAACATTTCAAGCGCCCTGGTTTTACCCACAGCATTTCCCTCAAAGGTTCCAATGCAAAAAGCATTGATGGCTGATGGGGTCAAAAAAATGATCAAGTGTACCCTAAGAGTACACCCTAAACTGTCAGATTATCGGGGGAATCTGTTATTTCACATCCATGTTCCTAGTTCTGTGGTTCTTAATCTTTTGACTTCTGTGGACCCCACCTTAATCATTACTCTAACCCAGGGATCCCCACAGAATCATTATTGGAATCAGAGGACCCTCTCCGAGTCATTACTGAAAGCTGGGGATCCAGCCAGAGTATTTTCATTGATTTGAATTGCAACACATACTCAAAAGATACAATTGCATGCATTTATTAAACAAATACACATATGATGACATTTTTATTTCAATCACAAACAAATAAAGAAAAAATAACTTTTAATGCTAATTGGAAAGTTGAAGCATTTCTAAGTGCAATTAAGGCCCTTCATCATCCAGGCTATATTCTGTTGGATGCAATTCCACTGCTCCCACAAAACAGTCTGCGGATACTAACTCAACTTATAAACTCCAATTTAAAATTCCTTCATTTTTTGCAGAAGTTTACAATTTGTTAATTTTGCTTCTTTATATGCACTATATGACTGGTTGACTGGGGTGTGAGCCCTGGTAAAGCAGCAACCACATTCCTTGTCAGTGTGAGGCAAAAGCCAACCCTAAATTAACCTGTGGTCAACCTTCTGGCAGCTTGGCACAGAGCAGTCAGGCTTGACTTAGAGTAAATGTATAAAGTATTTGTGCAACACTTCAAACAGTAATTGTTAGACCTGAACCCTTCGGGTAGCATTTCCCCAAACTTTTTTCAGTCTTCTTCTGAGTTTTAATAAATCTTTTGTGGTGACCTTAGGGCTTGCGGCACTTTCCCAATGTAAATGCATTGCGAAAGTGCACACACCCTTCCTATACACGTTAGGAAGTGGAGTGTACCCAGTGTGTGAATATGTATCCAGCCTTTGATTGCAGGCTGGTGTGTGCTCTGCACCAAGGATATCCCTAAACATGTGTCAGGCTTGCCATTGCAGGTCAGTGGGTGCCCTTGCACTGATGGTATCCCTAAATATGTTTCCAGCCTGCCATTGCAGGCTAGTGTGCACAATTGCATACTTACTCAAACTGGCCTGTTAAGTCACTAGCCATCCTGTGAGGACCTTTCACTTCCCCCTGAGTACCCTGAGTATATGCCTTCAGGAGTGAAGTGAGTGGTATATGGAAGGCAGGGCAGGTACACATATGTGTCCCCTGCCCAAGTAGTGTGGATTACCCAGGGGTGTTTTCACTACCCATGAGGTTTGCTCCTCCCCTAGGCTAATATGTGGAAATGATTGATATCACTTCCAGCTGCAATAATATATTGCAATGGCACAACCTCATGATGTTTCCTATCCTTGGATTTGCAGTGACAACCCCTTTTTCAATAGTAAATGTTGTTTTGTCTTAATTTGCGTAGAAACACCACTGCTAGTAAGTGGACATTTGTATGTTCTAAAACTCTTCGCGTACCTTGTTGCTTGGCTCCAGTCCACACTGGAGGTTGGGGAAGCACATCTGGGCATTCCCCAGCAACAGCCATAAAACACTGGGCATGCAACTGGAATGACATTTGCAGGCCAGTTGGAGAGATTGAAGTGAAAGGCTTTGACACTTGGCCTCTGGGAGCCAGATCTGGCCCCAATGAAGACTAAGATATGCATTCCACAGCCCCATGGCAGACCGGACCAAAATGTAGGGGACACATCTGTGGTTCAAAAGGAGACCATTTGTACCAACTCCATCTTCGAAGGCACACTCCAGTAGAACTGCTGGTGCCATACCTCAGAAAAGGGTTAGATTTTCTTTGGCTGGATGTAAGTCCAGAGAACCTGGACTTGTGTGGTGCACACTGTCAGAGGAATCTGTTGTGAACAAGGAGGAGCACTGCCATTGAAAGGGACAGTGTGCCCTCCCTGAATAGTGACTGGACTGGGACTTCTATCTGCTGCTGTGTGGCACCCGGAAGTGTGCTGTTCAAGGGCTTGGTGAGCTTGCCCTCTGCTCTTTTGGAGGTCTCAGGGACATCAAAGATCTCCTAAGTGGGACCCACACCATCTATTTGTGATACCTGAAGAGTGGTGCCCTCTCAAATGCCCGAACAGTCTGTTGGATGCTGTTGGACTTGACCCTTTTGGCAGGTTCACCCCTAATTTTTTTGCTTTTAAATGTGACTTGGTGTTGGTTGTTTTTGGCTTCTGCGCACTTTAACCCTGTGTCCCAGTGTAAAGTGTGTGTGCAATCTGAGTGCGTGTAGTGAGATTGTCCTGCCCTCCCATAGGAATGCATGGGGAATGTGTGTGTCCATGGTTCCTGATGTGTGGGGAGTGCAGGGGTGAGTTTGGTATGTGGGAACTCGTGAGATTAAATGCTGCGCGATGGTGTGCGCAGATTTAATGTGTCTAGTGTGGAAGTGTCACTTCTAAAAATTGGCATGTCTGTGTAGTAAATGTGAATTGACTGTCTGGCTTGTGATTGGCTGGAGCTGGCTGGTGTGCCTGGCTCCAGGAGTCAGAATGGGTCTGCCCCGGTGGTGAATGGAGAGATCTGCATGTTTATGGAAGGGAGGAGTGCACCTGGGACCTGAATAGGGCTGGGCCTTCCCTACACATGCTGGCTCCGCCCCCTGTGTTGCGACTGATGCCCCTAGCCTGTCCTGTGAATGGGGAGATGGGCTGAGCACAACAAAGTCCTCCAAAACCAGTTGCATCTGGTTTTCCCTTAACCCTGGGCTACCAGACAAAGGATATGTGTGTATAAGAAGGGGCTGTGACTCCATGTATGTGTTCTCTCTTTGGATCCTATCTTGAGGGGGGCCTGTGAGCTGGCCCCTGGGTCCAGCCTTTGCCCAAAGGACTGTAGCGTCTGGGAGCACTCTCTTTTTCATCCTGTAAGCGCTTTATTTTCCTAAAGAGCAGCGCTGCTGTTTTCCACCGCAGCATGGAGCTGCAATCCTTTCCAGGGGGATTCCCGGGTGTGGGGGTCCCCCTGCCTTTGTGCCTGATTTTGGGGCAGGTGCCCACCCCGCATATTTGCCATTTTCTGACATCCCTAGTGGGTGCCTACCCCGCCTAATTGCCCCTTTATTATTTATTTATTTTACGGCTGCCCACCCCGCGGATTTGCCGTGTTTTAATATCCCAGGTGGGTGCCCACCCCGCCAGGGACCTGGCCGAGTTTTTAAGCACCCCAGAGGGTGCCCACCCCACCAGGGACTGCGCTTTCAAAATGGTAGCTTACCCCATATTGTGCAGAAAGAATCACCCCCTGCCGCCCGGGGGATTTGATGCAAAGGTCACGCTGCAATTGGACGAGGTGCCCCTGAGCCTGGGGGCTCGACGCCTTGGGCCGCGCTGCCATTGGCTGCCCAGCCAGCCTGCCGCATTCCAGACCGGCCGGAGGGTTGCCCAGCAACCAGGACTCTCGCGGTCATTTCCCCCTGAGAGAGGAGGCAGGAAGTCCCCCCCCCTGCAGCCGCGGGATGAGGAGAAGTAAAAGCCAGAAGCAGAGCAGGGCTGCTGGTCCTGGCGGGGCTCCATGGTGACGGTGGGAGCCTCGCGGATTTCCCCGAGGAGGGAGAAAGCAGAGCCTGCGTCTCCGGCTGCACAGAAGTCCCGGCGTGCCCAGGAGGAGCCCGGTGACCTTTCAAGAGAGGTCCCCAGGACCGGGACCTAGCGGGGCATGCTGTCGGTTCCCGGAGGAGGCCTGCTGGAGGAGAGAGCCCCACGCCAGGAGTCTCGGTGAGTGGGGTTCCGGGCTGTGGGGGCACAGTTTTATCGAAGTCCCAAGGAAGACTTGGGGCAAGTGGTTTCAGGAGTCCCCAGAGCGGGGCCCCCTGATGCCTGCACTCATTTGACTTGGGGGCATTTCTTTTGGAGGGCAGTTAGCCCAGGGTGCCCACGCTGATCTTCCCGGCTGCCCCACATGCCCAGCCCTTAGTGGTGCCCTGCGCAACCTGCCCTGACACTGTTGGACAAAGGGCGTTTGAGCCCCAGTGGAAGGCTAGTTGGCCTGGGGTCAGTATCCTATGTGATTTTGGCACAAAGTGATTGCCTACTGTGTTTATGATGATAATTGACTATTGTGGTTATGTTGGTAATTACATGGTACCTGCTAATGTGATTTATGCGTAATGTGCAATGCCTTTATGCCTGTGATACCTCTAACTGTGATTTCATGCTAAGGAGGTTGTTTTGCCTAGTATATGTTATACTAGTGAGTTTATGTGTCCCTGCGTGATCTATGCATATGGTGATTAGTATTGCGTAGTGTGTACCTACCTTTTACCAGTGGTTACTGGTTGTGTCCTACAATTGTTATTTCATGCTACAAGTGTTCTATGTTCTACTAAGTGCTATTTCTACTACGTGCTGATTCTGACAGTGGCCCACGTGGCCCTGTCCTGTGTATCTAATCCCCTGCAAATACTGCCCAGTGCCAGTTAGCACAGTGTAATTGTGTGATTATGATCTAATGTGTTTATGGTAAAACAAAGGCTATTTATTTATATAACCTTGTGTGGAGTTCCTTTTTGTGGTGTGCCTAGTGTGTTGCTGCTGTGAGTGTGTGTTGCGCAAACGCTTTACACATTGCCTCCGGGATAAGCCTTACTGCTCGTGTCACGCTACCAAGGGGGTGAGCAGGGGTTATCTTGGCGTGTAACTCCCTTTCCCTGACTGGAGTGGTAGTTTCTGCCTGGCTTTGGCGCAAGCCTTAGCCAGCCAGAAATCCCATTTCTAACCGATGCCAACTGACAGTGCAGTGTGGACCTAAGTATTGTGCCTGGAGACCAAATTGCCTTGTGTGGAGCCTTGAAATCTTGTTCGCATCTAAGGCATGTGATCCAAGCATCGCAGTGACCTTGGAACACATAAGCATCTCCTTGTGGGTGTACGGATTCACTGGCTGAGGGAGCAATTGTAGTAGTGCCTCATTCTACCCTAGTGAGGCATTTCTGAACTTGCACATGTGTTTGTAACTGTAAGTGTCCGGTGCAACCAATATCGATGTGCACCAGATGTTGTGCCTCATTGCCAGGGAGGTAGAGAATTTACAACTCTTCATTGTGTGCATGTGACCGGAGTCGTCTGGTACCTCCAATCTCGATCTGCACCAGACGTTGCGCCTCATTTCCAGGTAGGTAAGGAGGTTGCAATTCTTTGAGTGTGACGGAGGAGTCTGGTGCGGCCAATCTTGATGTGCACCAGGAATAGTTTTTTCTTTTTTAACATTCTGTTTATTGTTTTCAGGTTACAAACAAGTACTTTTCTCATCGTCATCATAACACAATACTGTATGGGTCCACCTTTACAATCCTCATAGTTACATCACTACTCAATACATTACATACGCTGCCCATCATCACATTTACTATCACTGTATTGTGCCGGCCCTGAAGCCCACCTTCCTTAGCTACTATATAGATCTGTAACATCGTAACATCTATTGTGCATTAATTAGCAATCTTCCCGTTTCAGAGATTGTGCCATTGTACAAACTGAGAACAATATCTGTGCTTCCCCACTGTCCTCCTATACACCATCAAGGGATCAGCGTCCCATTGCACTTGTTTGGTCCTCCTGTGTCTACGCCCATTGCCTCACCTTATGTGAGCAGCTGCTCAGCGTTAAGACTTATCTCTCGGGTTGTTAATCAGATAACACGTCAGTGGGGCCCATATATCATTAGGTCTAGAAGATATCGGCAATAGTTCTGCATATGTAGCGAGCTTCTCCTGACATGTTCTCAGGTCATCCAGCCATGTCTTAAATTTAGGCGCCCGCCACCTTCCCCATCTGCAGGCCACCCTCCTCTTGGCCTTAAGAAGTGCCATGGCAATGAATCTACGATGTTCTGCTCTTACGGGCTTAACATACCCTAATAATGCCAACAGAGGGTCTTCTTCCAACAGGGTATCTATCATTTTTTGAAGCGCACTAAACACTTGATTCCAGTATTCCTTAACACTCGGGCAATCCCACGGCAAATGTAGGAAATCAGCTCCCTCAGCATGACACCTATCACAGCTATCCTCCATCCTAAGCTTAAATCTGTACATCTTAACTGGTGTGTAGTATAGTCTGTGTAAAAACTTATAGTGTATAATTCGGAGTCTACTACTCGCTGATACTCTCTCTGTTTGTAAACAGCAGGTCTCCCATTGGTCATCCGTCAGGGCCGTCCCTAGTTCCTCCCCCATCTCACTCGCGAACGTGTGTCAGGCCGATCCCTCTGTGCATGCATTGATTTGTATATCAAGGAGACTAGTCTCATGGGCTTGGCCATTCCCAGTATGAGTTGTAGAGGGGCCAGCACCCCAGGTTCCTCCGGGAACTTCGGAGTTAGTGATCTTATACTTTGTCGTAATCTAATGTACAAAAAGACATCTAGTGGTGTCCTCTGTTCCGATGGGCACATATGGTCAAGGGCACGAAACTTGCTCTCATGGTACAGGTCTCCCCAAGTCGTTATATTAGTCTTTCTTTTAAAGTTATGAAATATTTCTTCCTGCAGCAGTGGTATGTCCGGGTGATACGTTAGGGGCAACAGTGATGAGTACAACAATGGTACCTCCAGCATACGAGCATTACTCCGTCAGGCTGTGACCGTGCTGTGAAGTGCATTAGGCTGTCTCTCTCTGACCCCTTCCGATATGTGTAGTGCTCCATCTATAGGAATAGGGTGTGCCAACCAATGTTCTGCTGCCACTTGCGGCATATAGCGAGGTTGCTTAATCCAATACCACACAAAGTGGGCTTGCGCTGCAGTAACATAAAGTTCAAAATCAGGGATTCCGAACCCACCCTGTGAGTAAGGTCGCGTCATTACCTCCCATTGCAATCTGGGCTGTTTGCTACCCCATACAAGTCTTATCATCTCTGATTTAAGTGTTTTATATAAGTGCGTACCCGGGTAGTATGGGATATTCCGAAAGAGATACAAGAGTTGTGGAAGCATCACCATTTTAATTAATGATGCACGGCCCACCATGGACAAAGGTAACGCCACCCACTGCATCACGTTATCTGTCATTCTAGTCATGGTTGTCCGATAATTCAATCTCAGAAGTTCCCCCCTCTCCTTCGTGATTCTGATCCCTAAGTATTTTAATTATTCTGCACACCATTCCAAGGGATAGTCTATCGAGAAGCGTTCAGTAGCGTCCATGAGTGAGAAGAGACTAGACTTCGCCCAGTTAATCTGTACACCAGATAGCCTCCCAAAACCTATGAATTCCCATAGTATTGGGTTCAGGTTCTGTTGTGGGTCTCGTACATATAAGGTGATGTTGTCTGCATAGAGGGATAGAAGTATTTGGCCTTGATAACACTGCAGTGCCTTGTCATTGTGGTATTCCCGCAGTTTCGCCGCAAGTGGTTCAACAGCAAGCGCAAATAATAGTGGTGACAGCGGGCATCCCTGCCTAGTCCCTCTCATTATATCAAATGTGTGTGACGTGTGACGATTAATCAGAATCTTAGCTACTGGTTTGGTGTATAGAAAGCTAATCCACGATAAAAACAATGGCGGGAACCCCATTCTCTGCATCACTCCAAAGATATAACTCCATTCCATGGAGTCGAATGCCTTAGTGGCATCTAAAAAATTTGCCGCCATAGGGAGATCTGGGGATACTGTATTTAAAATAGCGAACAGAGTTCTCAAATTGTGAGAGGTGGCTCTGCCAGGCACAAAGCCTGATTGGTCTGGAAGGATCAGGTTTTCCATAAGCAAGCTAAATCGCGTTGCTATGAGTTTGTACAAAATGTTAGCGTCGCAGTTAAGGAGCGACAGCGGCCTGTAAGAGTCGCAGAGTTCTGGTGCCTTACCTGGTTTCAACAATGACAGTATGAGGGTCTCTCTCATAGTAGGTGGTAGGTGTCCCACTTCCAGTGCATCTTCATGCACTTCCCTAAGCACGGGAGCCATCGTGCAATTAAGGGTCTAGGACTGGCGCCAGGCGCGGGTCGTGGTCCGAGGGACCTGTGGGCCCGTTCGACAATGAATTGCGGGGAGAACTCCTCTGCCCCTATAGTTGCTGTCAACAGTTTCTCCAAGTATTCCTCCATTTTACCGGTGTTGGTTGTCTCTGGAGTACCCACCACCCGTATGTTATTCCGGCGGCTGCGGGCTTCCAAATCTTCATTCTTGGCTGCTATAGTCCTAAGAATGATATCCATGCGTGCAGGTTGTGCCGTGTGGCCAGCCGTAGTGTCGTCATTGTCAGATATTCGCCTTTCCGTGTCTTTAATACGTTCCTCATGTGCGTCTAGTTTGCGTGTTATGGCGTCCATTCTAGAGGACATGCGATCAACTTTATCCACTACAGTCGCAAAACCCTGCCTCATTTCTTGCAGTATATTAAGCATATCTGCGTTTTGCGATGTGTTACCACCATTGCCACTTTCCTCCTCTGCAGGTTCCGGCTCACTTTGCTTCTGGCTGATTTAAAGTTTATTTTCGGCTGCCTAGTGTCAGGTTTCCCCATTTTTACACCAAGTGTCTGTCTTGCTACTATGGGGTATGACAAGCTTTCACTTTCACGGCTACGCACTTCCAAGTGCTGCAGGGAATTCTTTAAGCCGGTCATGGTACTGCCGTGCAGAGACTGATCTCGTCAATAAGTACACCTGTTACCTACACATACATGGGCCGTTCGTAGGCGCTAACATCAAGTCCTTATATCCCGCTATTACATTAGTCGCCCAGTATTCCGCAGTTCAGTGCAGACTCACTAATGGAAGTGCCGATATCTCCAGAGCATTTGTGTATCCGGCCTTGCTTTGCGTTTCTGGCCACTATGGCCTCCGCACTCATTTACTCACCCAGGTGTGCAGTGCTATTGCCTGCGTTGTCAGCGAGCCAATCTTCTTGGCCAGGGTGGTGGGGGGGCAGGGGCGTCTTCACTCTCTTCCAGTTCCAAAACCAGCCCGCTATATCCACAGATTCCACGTGGATCCTTATTCAATGCACCACCTAGTGTGGGACAGCAGGATGTGGCTCCTCTTCTCCGAAGCAGGGCCTATGACACACCCAGCGCACTCTCTCAGCAATGGGCTTAGTCTCCAGTTCTCGTGCCGACAGTCGACTGCATCCTACTCTGTATGCCTCTGGTATCCCTCCTTCGTGCACACTCCCAACCATGTAGTGCTGCTGCTTCAGTGTGTCTGCAAACCAGGACACAGAATCCTGCGACGGATTCAATGACAGAGTTGGATACCCTTTTCTTCTGCGCAGACGAGCAGAGGCAGTGCCCACAGACACAGTGAGGTCATTGCTGTTCCTGAGACCTCTAAAACAGGGGGCAAGCTCAGTTCAAGCCCTTGGAGATGTTTTCTTCAAACAGGGGGACAAAGCAAGCAGCCAAGTTTTTTTCTCCTTTCCTTGGCATCAAAGTAGCCACTGCATGCGAACCCCAGACAGCAAACAGCACAGGGTACTATTCCTCCTCAGCTTCTCTGGCTCTTCTCTCTGGCAAATGTTCCTCTTGAATTTTTAAAAGTGATCTAAAAGTCTGGCGTCTGAGCCCCTCTTTTTATACACACAAATCTTGTGTTCTCTGAAGGCAGAGAGTGTCTCTACCCAGACAAAACCAGTTCTGTCCTCACTAGTGCAGCTTCCTGGCAGGAGGTGGAGATAGCATTGTTGAAGGCAGACCAGGCCCATTCAGGTGAAAAGAAATCTCCTCCCTGTATTCTAAATGCAGCCCAGGTCTATTCAGGCCAGCCCTGAGTCATCAGACGTCTGGAGCCAATGCCCCTCTCCAGCCCCTGTCATCCAAAAGCCAGACAAGTATTACACAAACCTAGCAGAGAAACAGAGGGCTTGCACATTTAGGGCCAGAAAAAGGGGGTGACAAGCCTTTCAAAAGTCTTATCTTTCCCCAAATGCCCTGCTAAAGGCACATCATGAGCCAGACCCAGTAGGAAGGCTCTGAAGCGCTGGGGTACCACCAGCACATGGGCTGTCCCAGGCTTAGGAACCTTAGGCTCACTATACAGGAGACCATTCTCCCAGTTAATCCAATGTGATCCAGACGGATAACCTGCTGCCT
This sequence comes from Lissotriton helveticus, assembly GCF_964261635.1. Lineage (NCBI taxonomy): Eukaryota > Metazoa > Chordata > Amphibia > Caudata > Salamandridae > Lissotriton > Lissotriton helveticus. The sequence continues at coordinate 647,855,313 of NC_136069.1, forward strand.
GGTTTGCAGCCTGTTGCCGCAAAACAACAAGAGAAGTGCACTCCAGCTGGTCCTGGCAGAATACCTCCCTGGAGGGGCTCCTTCCTGCTGCCAATGGGTCAGCTCAGCCAGGTCTGCTAGTTCAGCCACTTATTCCCTGTAGGCTCCAGGGCATCCCACTCAAGGTTTGCCTCCTCCTGGACTGTGGTAACTTTGGGGCATGTTTCCCGTGCCCCCTGCCTCTTCTCTTTCTTGCAGGCACCTAGGCCACTCTTTTAGGCTCCAGGTCCTCTTGAATGCCCTTACCGGCTGTCACACACGCCCACTCAGGCAGACCCAACATCTCCAAATGAGACCTCCGCTCTACCTTCACCCAAGGGGAGCTCTCCAAATCATTGCCTAGCAGACAGTAAACAGGCGTGGCTGGCCTCACAGCTATTTGTAAGGTACCTGAGCCCCCCCACTCGAAGGGAACCTGTGCACTTTGCAGAGGCACTCTGAATTGTCAGTGGAAACTACTGGGTAAAATGGGTTGGGGACCACCTGCTCTTCATATACCAGCTGACAACTGACAGCTGTCACACTGGCTTTGGTGTCTCTCAGAGCCTCCACACTATGGTCAATGATGGTCACCCCCGTACTTTTAAGTGTTATCAGGCAGATGAGAATTTGGGACCATCTCACTGTCTCCTAAAGAGACCAGGGACAGTTCTGCGGGACCCCACCCATCTTGGGCACCCAACTCCTCCCCCAAGGCTACACTAGCCATCTGCAGGGGCAGTGCACCAGTGGGTGCAGTGGTAACATTTTTGGGACACCTAGGGTCCCCTTGGAAGTGGACCACCCGACCACAACTATAACAAGCCTTGGAACCCCTCTGAACAGGCTTACCTGTCGGGACCCATGGCTTCTTCTCGGTGGGAGGCTGGGAACCCTTACCTTGGTTCCCTTGGGGGTTACTTTGGGTCCCTATCTGGAACTCCTTCTGTTTACCCTTGTCCCCCCACTCTTCTGCTGGGGACCCTGCCCACCTTTGGCAAAGTCTCCCACACAACCTTTTGGACCCTGGTGCTGACCCAGCAGTCTGCCTCCACAGCAAGCTTCCTGGGATCAGGCACCTTACTGTCAATCAGGTGCTGGCATAGCTCTGGAAAACAATTATCTGACAAGTGCTCCCATGCAACCAAATCATAGATCCCCTGCAAATCATTCACCTTCCTACCCTTCACCCAACCACCCAGCGCTCTACAAAAAAAAGGACACATACTCCACTGAGAAACTTGACTCCAGCTTCCTACAGTTTCTAAAGTTTCTACAGTTTCTAAATTTCCGCCTATAAAGCTCTGGGGTCAACCCATACCTGGCTATCAAGACTTCCTTCATCGGGGCATAGGACATCTGATCCTCAGTGGGCAAGTTCAGCAAGATTTCCCTCTCTTCACTGACAAAGCGGCCCCACAACCCCGCTCCCCAATCTTTCTCAGGGACCTGATGGGACCTCATTGCTACTTCATAGGTCTTGAATCAGTGACTGACCAATTCCCTCATGCTTCATAAAATCCTTAATAACATCTTTGGGAATGTATACCTTTCCTTCCCCAGGCACTGATGGTGTGCTGCCACCCGAGGGATTGATCTCTAAACTCTTTGCTTTCAGATCCAACTCCCTCAACCCTCTCCCATGCTCTGAAAGCATCCTCTTTTCCTTCGTGGCCAATTTCTGCTTTTCCAACTCTAACTTCTTATTCTCTATGTCACCCTCCTTCCCCAGCCTGAGCTTAGCAAGCACCGTCTAATGCACCTTATCTTTCTCTCTGTCTCCAACTCCTCTGGAGACAGACCATTTGAGAAACACTGCTGCCATACACGAAAGGTACCCTCCCACCTGGCAGAATCAATTGCCCCCCCTGTTGCTCATCCACATTCTCTGCCTCCACCATGTAAATGTAAATGTAAATGTACAGGAATTTATATAGCGCAAATCACCAAGCGGTTTCTAAGCGCTTGCTTAGGGAACCCGTCCTGGTATTCCCCTGTGAGATAACCCCGGCAGGGTATCCGCAAGGTGAAAGCCAGGCATCCCGCCGCGAGGGGCCGTTGTGGAGATGAAGCAAGCTATTGCCCAGAGTCGCAGAGTGTGAACCCATGAATCGAGTAGGCACCGGAGCGAGAATTGTCGAGTCCATGGACATTTTAGGACTCAAGACCCCGCCAAGCCGGGAATTGAACCCTGGTCCCGGGCTGACCTCTGCTTCCAGGTCTGCCTCCTCTAGCCAGTGAGCCACACTTCTCCACCATAGGCTCCTCATCCTTCCCATTGACATTTCTTGATTCCAACCAGGAACTCAGTGCCTTTTGGTATTCATCTTTCCTCGTGAGGCTTCTCACAGAGACTTTAATATTTCTTGCAGATAGTTTTCAGTTGAGACACAGTGTAGGTTTGCACCATATCTTCCTCAAATTCGATATCGATGGATGCGATGGATGCTGGCTTGGTCATGATGACAAAATTGGCAGTTCTTTACTTTGCGGAAAAAACAAGGGAAAGGTTCAGTAAAAGTATGTGGTCATGTAATGGTCTGCACTATGCTAGTAGTGTACACCAATCCCTGTATGTAAATCACAAATGCAAGTCCAGGATCCTCACCTCTGACCACAAATGTTAGAAATGGGGGACTCTATTTGGCAGAGGTAGGTACCTTTGTCCGAATAAGGACCTTTGCTTCTAGTCAGGGTAAGGGGGTTACACTCCTAAAAAAATAACCCCTGCTTGCCCCCTTGTTGCTTGGCACGACAGGCTTATTTCAGAGGCAGTGTGTTAAGCATTTGTGAACACATATAGTAATACACAGAAAACCCTACAAATGGACACCACACCAGTTTAGAAAAATAGTAAATCTTTTTCTAACCCAACAAGAGACCAAATACGATAAAAATCCAACATACAATACTCTTGAAAAATAGATTTTGTGCAACATAACCTTTAAATTGCAGGAAAATCCATAAAACACAGTTCTTCCAACTCGGTAGCTCCCCCTGGGGCTACCACGAAACTGAATACGACAGAGTCTAACAATTCTAGCTGACTGCTTCGATACGGGCCAGCTAGAGCATTGACAGACTCGGACACAGTACATTTCATGTTGCGACCAACACGTCTGTACGAGTCGGTCAGGGAAAATGTCACGGCCGCGTTGTGAAACGGAGCATTGCAGCTACGATGTACTCAAAATTTGGTGCAGGCAGCAGCTCATTGATGGAGTCAGTGAGACCAGAGCTTGCGTTGAAGGGTGAGATGATGCTCACTGCGGTGCTGGCAGATCACGGTGCGACGGAGCCAGTCAATGTTCAGGTCGGGCAGCGACAAAGTCGATGACATCCCTGCAGCGTGTAGCAAAGCGTTGCGGAGTACGGTGCATACAGGACGTGGTGCAAGCAGCTGTTGATTGACAGAGTCGGCGAGACCACGGTTGAGTTGCGAAGTGACAAGGCATTGCTCTCGGCGCTGCTTTCAGGACTTGGAATCATGTGACAGACTCAATGACAGAGTCGGCTACCCTTTTCTTCTGCGGAGACGATCAGAGACGGTGCCCACAGACGCGATAAGGTCTTTGCTGTTCCTGAGAATTCTAGAACAGGGGGCAAGCTCAGTTCAAGCCCTTGGAAATCTCTTCTTCAAGCAGGGGGACAAAGCAAGCAGCAAAGTCCTTTTCTCCTTTTCTTGGCAGCAAGTAGCCACTGCAGGCCAACCCCAGACAGCAAACAGCACAGGGGTAGTATTCCTCCTCAGCTTCTGCAGCACTTCTCCTAGTCAAAGATTCCTCTTGATTTCCCAGAAGTGTTCTAAAAGTCTGGGCCCCTCTTTTTATACACACAAAGCCTTTGTTCTCTGAAGGCAGAAAGTGTCTGTACCCAGCAAAACCAGTTCTGTCCTCACTGGTGCAGCTTTCTGGCAGGAGGTGGGGATAGCTTGTTGAAGGCAAACCAGGCCCATTCAGGTGAATGAAAATGTCCTCCCCTAAACTAAATGCAGCCCAGGTCTATTCAGCCCTGCCCTGACTCATCGGAATTCTGGAGCCACTGCCCCTCTCCAGCCCATGTCATCCAAAAGCCAGGCATGCAATGCCCAAACTCAGCAAAAGGCACCCTGGATAGTTAGGCAAAAAATACCTACTTTCTAAAAGTGGTATTTTCAAACACAGTATGTAAAAATCACCCTCACTAAAAGATGCATTTTAACATTCTGAGTTGAGGCATGCCAAACTTTATTTTCCTACCTTGTTCCCAGGGCCAGTTATGTTTATATGATGTTATAAACAAGCCCCCCATTCTATCCTATGGGAACAGGTAGTCTTGCAATAGTGAAAAATGAAATTGGCAGTATCTCACTATCAGTACATGCTACACACACCAGGGCATGTCCTACCTTTCATATACGCTGCACCCTGCCCAAAGGGGTACCTTGGGCCAACCTTAGGGGTGACTGACATGTAAGAAAAGGAAAGGGTAGGGCCTGGCAAGTGGGTTCACTTGCCAAGTCGACATGGCAGTTCCAGACTGCACACAGGTTCTGCAATGGCAGGCCAGCATCACACTTACAGGCTGCTTGTGTGGGTGGCACAATCCAGTGCTGCAGCCCACTAGAAGCATTTGATTTACAGGCCCTTTCACACTCAATGCACTTTTCTAGGGACTGACAAGTAAATCAAATATGCCAATCATGGTAACACCAATCCATAAAACAATTTACAACAGTAGCACTTGCACTTTAACACTAAACAGCAGTGAGAAAGTGCACAGAGACACTAAACCAATAAAAACAGAGTCAAAACCAGGAGGTCAGAAAGAAAAAAGACAGGAGAAACACGCCAAAAGATGTCAAGTCCAACACATGTCCCCTCCAGCTGAAAGTAGTTGAACAACCCAACCTCCTTGGAGTTCTCTTCACTAAGGCGGAAGAACCTGGACAGACCATCTGAGTTAGCGTGTTCTGTGCCAGGGCGGTGTTCCTCCGTAAAGTCCGTTTCCTGTAGGCAGATAGACCGCCTCAACAGTTTTGGCTTCTCACCCCTCATTTGCATCACCATCCGAGTGGCCTGTGGTCTGTCTGAACTTAGAAGTGAGTCTCAAACAGGTAGGGTCTTAGCTTCTTCAGTGCCAAGACCACAGCACAAGCTTCTCTTTCTATGGCACTACTCCGCTGTTCCCGGGGAAGTAGTCTCATTCTAAGGAAGACTACAGGCTGGTATAGGCCCTCTTCGTTCAGTTGTGAGAGCACCACTCCCACACCATGCTCGGAAGCGTTAGTCTGCACAACGAATTCCTTTGAGAAGTCTGGTACCTTGAGTACAGGCACCATGCACATGGTTGCCTTAAGGAAATTCAAAGCTTTCTGGCAGGACTCAGTCCAGATCACCTTCTTAGGCTGCTTCCTAGAAGTCAGCTCTATTAAGGGGCAACAATGGTGTAGTAGCACTTAACAACCTCCTGTAGCACCCAGTGAGACTTAAGAAGGCTCTGCCCTCCATCTGGGTCTTGGGGGGCTCCCAAGCCAGAATGGTGTCAATCTTGGGCTATAGGGGCACGCCACCTGGCCACTACCTACCTGGTGTCCAAAGTACACCACAGAGCCCTGCCCGGTCTGGCACTTACTGGCCTTGATCATGAGGCCTGCCCTCTACAGAGCTCTCAACACTTCCCGGAGGTGCTGCAAGTGTTCATTCCAGCTGGAACTGAACACTGCAATGTCATCCAGGTAGGCTGCACTGAAATCCTCCAGTCCAGCTGACACCTGGTTGACCAACCTCTGAAAGGTGGCAGGGGCATTCTCCAACCTAAAGGGCATCACCCGGCACTGGTAATGTCCTTCGGGGGTTGAAAATGCTGACCTCTCCTTGGCTCCATCAGTTAAGGCAATCTGTCATTACCCAGACTTTAAATCAAACATGCTGAGGAACCTGGCAGATCCCAACCGATCAATGAGCTCATCAGCTCTGGGGATGGGGTGCGCGTCATTCCTGGTGACGACATTGAGCCCACTGTAGTCCACACAGAACCACAGTTCTGAAGTGGCACCGGGTGCAGCCTCCTTTGGGACCAAGAACAACTGGGCTGGCCCAAACTGTTGGAGGGCTCGATCACCTGTAACGCCAACATCTTAGAGACCTCCTCCTTGATGCTGTCCCTGACCCGGGCAGTCAACCTGTAAATCTTGTGTTTTACAGGAGGGCTGTTACCAGTGTGCATGTCATGGGTACACCAGTGAGTAACACCTGGAGTCAGAAAGAACAGTGGGGCGATCTGTCCCAATAACTGGTGACAGTCCTCCTGCTGCTCTGGGATTAGTATAGAGGAGAGGATTACAATTTCCACTGACCCATTGTGAACCTTGGTAGACAGGAGGTCCGGGAGAGGCTCTCTCTCCTCTAACACACCATCATCTGTAGCCAAGAGCATGCTCACTTCGGACCTCTCGAAGTGGGGCTTGAGGCGATTCATGTGGAGGACCCTCAAAGGGTTCCTTAGAGTCTGAAAATTCACCAGGTAGGTGACCTTACTTTTGCTCTCCACCACCTCAAAAGGCCCAATCCACTTGTCCTGCAAGGCACAAGGATCCACTGGGGCCATTAAACACACTTTTTGCCCTGGTTGAAAGTCGATCGAAGTGGCATTCTGGTCATACCACTTCTTCATTTCTTCCTGGCTTGCTTCTACGCTCACCTGAGAAAGTTTCCTAAAGCTGGCAGTTTGGTTTCAGAAGGCCAGCATGTAACTAAACACATCCTGTGGAGTTTTCCTTGGAGTTGCCTCCCAGCCTTCCTTCACCAAACTCAGAGGTCCTCTAACAGGGTGGCCATATAGGAGCTCAAAGGGACTGAACCCAAGAGACTTCTGAAGCACCTCCCTGTATGCAAAGAGAAGGCATGGCAAGAGGACGTCCCACTTATGCCTCATGGGTTCTGTTAGACCCTTAATCATGCCCTTCAAGGTCTGGTTGAATCTCTCCACCAGACTGTTACCTTAGGGATGGTAAGGAGTGGTGAACTTGTAGGTTAGACCACAGTCCTTCCACAGGAATGGTATATACTTGGATATGAAATTGGTCCCCATGTCAGAAACCACCTCTCTGGAGAACCCCAAATGGGACAGGATCCTCGTTAACGCCCGTCCAACCACTGGTGCCGTTGTTGTCCTGAGAGGGATTGCCTCTGGGTACCGGGTGGCACGGTCCACCAAGACCAGGATGTATCTGTTGCCCATGGCTGTCTTGGGATCCAGTGGCCCCACAATGTCCATCCCTACCCTTTCAAAGGATGTTCCAACAACTGGAAAAGGTTGGAGAGGAGTGTTGACCTTCCTTCCACTCTTACCACTTGCCTGGCAAGTTTGGCAGGGCCTGCAATGTCCATCCGACTGCCTTCGCATTTGGGCCAAAAGAAGTGGGAGACAAGCCTGTCAAATGTCTTGTCCCGCTCCAAATGTCCTGCCAAAGGCATGTCATGAGCCAGACCCAGTAGGAAGGTCCTGAAGAATTGGGGTACCACCAGCACACAGGCTGGCCCAGGCTAATCATCCTTAGGCTCACTACACAGGAGACCATTCTCCCAGTAGATCCAATGTGATCCAGACTGATCACCAAGTGCCTAGTCTGCAGCCTGCCACTGCAGACCCTCCAGAGAAGGGCACTCTTTCTACTCCAGGCAGAATTCTTCCCTGGTGGGACCCCATTCTTTCTGCCAATGGGTCAGCTCAGAGATGTCCTCCTGTTCAGCTACCTGTCCCCCTGTAGGCACTGGGGCATCCCCCTCAAGGTCAGCCTCGTCCCAGTCTGTGGGAACTTCAGGACCCGGTTTCCCATGTCTCCTGCCCTTTCTCCTGGCAGGGACCTGGGCCACTGTTTCAGGCTCCGTCTGATCACCCTGTCTGGCCACCATTGACTGAGTAGACACTCATGCCCACTCTGGCAACCCAAGCATCTCCAAGTGAGACCTGGCTCAACATCCTTCCACAAGTACTGCTCCAGGTCGTTACATGGCAGACAATCTACAGGCATGGTTGGGCTCACCACCACGCTCAAGGGACCTGGAACCCCCCATTCAAAGGGAACCTGTGCCACCATACACTGGCACACTGAGTTGTCCATAGTAACTACTTGGTGGACTGCTCCTCAGACTACCTGCTCCTCAGAGACCAGGTGACACCAGCCAGAGGTCACACTGGGTCCAGTATCTCAGCAAACCTCTTCCCTTTTCCCATTGATGGTCACCCAGGTGCTGTATTTCTTTTTGTTAGGGGGCACCTGGTTTCCTTGAACCATGTCATTGTGAGACAAGGGTAATTTCTGCAGGATCCGCTTCCTCCTGTGGGTACCCCTCCTCCCCAAGCGCTACCCTATCCAACACCTTGGACTACCCACCGGTGGGTGGCTATGCCCCCGTTGGGCACTTGGGGTCCCCCTTCAGTTGAGCCACCTGGTCACCTGCAAAACACTTGGGGGCACCGGTCTCTGCAGGCTTTCCTGAAGAGATCACAGCTTTCTTGTCTCCTGGGGGATGTGAACCCTTTGCCAGGGAATTGGTTTGGGGCCCTTCAGGGAACTCCTGTCCTTTACCCTTGTCCCCCCCCACTCTTCTGCTGGAGACCCTGCACACCTTTGGCTGAGTCTCCCCCAAACGCTTTCTTGTGGACCCTGGTACTCTCCCAGCAGTTCGCCTCCATAGCAAGCTTCCTGGGGTCAGTCAGCTTACTATCAACTAGGTGCTGGCGCACATCTGCAAAACATAGACTAGACAAGTGCTCCCATGCAATCAAATTGTAGAGCCCTTGAAAATCTGTCACAATACTGCCCTTCACCCAGCCATCCAGTGACATGCAAAACACACCTGCACATTCCAACTAAGTGTTGGCATCAGACTTCTTACTGGACCTAAACTGATCCCTGTACTTTTCAGGAGTGAGACCATACTTAGTGAGAAGGGCCTCCTTCTTGTCAGCATAGGTGAGGTTACACCCCTTACCCAAAGCTATCAAAGTATCCCTTGCTTCTTCTGAAAAAGAGGCCACAATCCTGCTCTCCAATTCTTCTCAGGGACCCCATTTATGTGTATCGCTTCCTCGTAACCCTGAAACCACCTTTGTATGTCATCCCCCTTCTTGAATTTCTTGCCTACATTCTTAGGGATGTGTACGATTCTGTCTGCTTGTCCTGACGGGTTGCTACCACCATCTGAGCCGGATCTACTCCTCTGATCTAGCTCCTTTATCCTGATCTCATGGTCCAACATAATCCTTTTCTCCTCCATGGCTAACTTAAGCTTCTCTAGCTATACTGCTACTCTCCATGCTTCCCATCCTCGAGCCCCTTTGGGGACAAACTGCTGCTGCCTGGTTTAATGGGTGCCCCCTCCCAAAAGCATTTCCACCCTTGGATTAGGCTCCTCTGCTTCCAGGCTTAGATCCCCGGACTTCCCGCTGGCATGTCTGGCTGCTTCTCAGGCCCTCAGTGCCTTTTGTAGCTCCTCTTTTCTTGTGAGGCCCCTGATTTGGACTTTGAGTTTCTTGCAGATAGCCTTCAATTCCCTCATTGTAGGTTTCTAACCTCTCCTCCTCAAAGGATATAACAGATGATATAATTGATTCAGGCATGTTGTACTCGAAAGTGCAAGTTCAAAACCAATGGAAAGGCAAAAATAGACCAAAAAAACTGTATGTGGTATGTAATGGTCTGCGCAATATGGTATTAGTGCACACCAATCACTGTAAATCAAGTGTAAACACAAGTCATATCCTCACCGCTGACAACCAATGTTAGAAATGGGGTTCTCCAGTTGGCAGAGGTAGGTACCTTTGTCCGAATAGGGACCCTTCTTCCTAGTCAGGATAAGGTAGTTACACTCCTAAAATAACCCTTGCTCACTCCCTTGGTACCTTGGCACAAGCAGTCAGACTTATTCTAGAGGTAGTGTGAGAAGAATTTGCACATAACAAACAGTATTACAGTGAAAGCACTACAAAATAACACCACACTAGTTTAGAAAAATATTCAATATTTTTATATAGTCAAGACAAGACCAAAAATGATAAAAATCCACGATACAGTACGTAGAAGTCTTCAGTTATCAAAATAACCTTCAAAAACACTTCCCTGAAGTCGATAACTCCCTCTGGGGCTATCACAGCATCAGGAACAAACAAATCCAAACAGTTCTGGCTGACCACGGTGTCGCAGGCCAGCTATGGTGTTTGGAAGACCCACAAAACCGTATTTTTTTTAGAAATGCAGGGCATCAGTGACCTCTCATTGAGCTTCCAAAAGCACAAAGTCAGCAGGCATCGGTTCCAGAGGTCGGTGCAAGAGTCGTCGGGCCCTCGAAGTCACACGCGTTGCAGATCGAACTCCTTACGGTTTAAGTCAGGAGCGCTGGTGTCAGCAGGCGTTGGGTGCTGCAGTGCGAAGTGCAGTGGTGTGGCATGCAATGCCCTCAGGTCGCGTGCGAACAGCGGCTCGGTGGCAGTGTCAGATGGCGTCGTCTATGAGGCCAGGGTCATGGTGCGAAGTGATGCAGTGCTTGTAACTGTGCTGGCAGGTCGCGGTGCAGGCGGTGGCATCATTATTGCTGAATCGCTGTCGTCGGCTGCTGAACTGGAGTCGATGGCACCGGTGTTGGTAGGCCAAGGCTGCGGTACAGGATGAGAGTGGTTCGTCGTGTAGCTTTATAAGTGGTGCCCTCGAACCACGGTTCAAGTAGCGGCGTCGATTTCGGCATGGAGCGGAGGCTTCGGGGATACTAATGTGGTGTTGTGAAGCGAGGCGATGCAAAGTGCGGTGCCCACAGTTCGCGGGGCAAGCTGCGGCTTGGTGATGGTGGTGGCAGGCACCGTCAGTGAGACCAGGGTCTCAGTGCGGCGTTTCGGTGGTGCCCCCTGCGGTGCCTTCAGGACACGGAGTCGGCAGCGGCATCGTAGACGGTGTTGGGTTGCTTTTTCTTCTATTGCAGCATAAAACACAATCAATCAATCAATCAATCAATCAGGGGGCTTGTATAGCTCGCTAATCACTTGTGAGGGTCTCAAGGTGCTGGGGGGGGGGCAGCTATGGATCATTCAAAGTGAAATGTTTTGAGGTTCTTCCTGAACGTATGCAGGGTCGGGGAGCATCTGATGTTCACAGGGAGCTAGTTCGAGGTCTTGGCTGCGATGTAGGAGAAGGCTCTCCTGCCTGTTCTGTTTTTGCGGATGAAGGGGACCTCAACCAGGGCGAGGTTGGTAGAGCGGAAGTTCCTCTTGGATATGTGGAAGGATACTCTCTCATTGAGGTATTTGGGTCCGATGTTGTTGTGGAAATTGTAGGCATGGGTGAGGAGTTTGAAGGTGACCCTCTTCTTGACGGGGAGCCAGTGGAGGTCTTGTAGGTGTTGGGTCATGTGTTCGTGGTGTAGTGTCCCGAGGACGAGTCTGGAAGCAGCGTTCCGGATGGTTTGAAGTCTGTGTAGTAGAGTTCTTCTGTGTAGTAGAGTTCTGTTGATACCAGCATATAAGGCGTTGCCGTAGTCGAGTCTGCTGGTTATGAGTGCGTCGGTGACAGTCTTTCCGCAGTCAGGGGGATCTATTTGAAGATCTTGCGGAGGATGCGCAGGCAGTTGAAACTGGTGGAGGTGACAGCGTTAATCTGGTGGTTAATGGAGAGGGTGGAGTCGAGGAAGATGCAGAGGTTTTGTGCGTGATCCGTAGGAGTGGGTGGATTTCCGAGGGCGGGGGCCATCAGGTGTCATCCCAGGCAGAGGTGTGGGGTCCGAGGATGAGGACCTTGGTCTTCTCTGAGTTGAGCTTAAAGCAACTGTCCTTCATTCAGGCTGCCACATTCTTCATTCCTTTCTGGAAGCAGAGTCTGGGGTCTCTGGGAGTCTTCATGAGTGAGAGGATGAAATGGGTGTCATTGGCGTAGGATACAATGCTGAGTCCCCGCTGTTTGGCGATGGCAACGAGCGACGATCCTTGGGGTACTCTGCAGTTGATGTCAGTGGGAGAGGAAGGGAGGGAGTCAGATCCTCTGGGTTCTGCCGGAGAGAAAAGATTAGATCTAGTTAAGGGCTGCTCCTTGTATCCCTTCGTCGTGAAGTCTGCCTCCAAGGGTGCGATGAGAGATGGTGTCAAAGGCTGCTGAGAGGTCTAGAAGGATGAGGGCCGTTGTGTGTCCCTGGTCGAGTAGCATGCGGATGTCATCCGTGGCAGCGAGGAGGGCGGTCTCGGTGCTGTGCTTGCTGCGGAATCCAGACTGGGAGGCATCTAGGATGGAGTTCTCCTCGATGAAGGTGGTCAGCTGGGCTTTCATGAGTCTCTCGGTGACTTTGGCCGCGAAGGTGAGGAGAGTGATGGCCCAGTAGTTTTTCAGGTCAGTAAGGTCAGACATGGGCTTCTTGAGGAAGGGTTTAATCTCCGCCCACTTCCAGTCATCTGGGAAGGTGCCAGACATGAAGGAGTTGATGGTCAGTCCTAGTTTGGGTGTGATGGCGGGCCTGTGGAAAATGTGTGGAGGGCAGGGGTCTGTTGGGGCACCTCAGTGGGTTTTCTTCATGGTGGTGGTGATGTGTTGAACAGTGGCGGGCTTCCAGGTCAAGACGGTTGGTTTGTTGGGGGCGTGGGGGGGTGTTGTCCGTCATCGGTTCATTGAAGTTGTCGTAGAGGGCCTTGATCTTCAGATGGAAGTATGCGCTGAGCTTGTTGCAGAGTTCCTGAGAAGGTGTGATATCTGCGGCTTTGCTGGGGGGGTTTGTGAATTGTTGTATGATGTTGACCAGCTCCTTGGCGTTGGTCGCGTTGGTCTGGACTTTGTCTCTTATGTGAGGGCACTCCTGTGGTTGTTCTGTGCTTCAGTGGTTTTTTGGGTCTGCCAGGATTTCTCAAGGAGCGGTAATTGCAAACACAACAGTGATGGACAGAATGTGGATCAATGTCACACATTCACCCCAGTCCAAAGATCTGGGCCCAAATACATCGTTTTTCCACTCCACACCACCCTGGGTTAGACTATGGCGATATGCAAATCAGCGCTGACCCTGTGCCCCATGGGAACAGTCCAGTCCGAACTACAAAAGCCATGTCCTTCCCAGAACGGAAACAAGCATCCGAGGACCGGCCCGGTTTCGAGGTAACACCTCTCATCAGCCCGGCTAGCTTGATTCCAGTGGTGTGGAGTGCCTGGGACTCACGTCTGAGCATCCCCAGTACACTTAGAGCGGTAATTGCAAACACAACAGTGATGGACAGAATGTGGATCAATGTCACACATTCACCCCAGTCCAAAGATCTGGGCCCAAATCCATCGTTTTTCCACTCTACTCCACCCTGGGTTAGACAATGGCGATATGCAAATCAGCGCTGACCCTGTGCCCCATGGGAACAGTCCAGTCCGAACTACAAAAGCCATGTCCTTCCCAGAACGGAAACAAGCATCCGAGGACCGGCCCGGTTTCGAGGTAACACCTCTCATCAGCCCGGCTAGCTTGATTCCAGTGGTGTGGAGTGCCTGGGACTCACGTCTGAGCATCCCCAGTACACTTAGAGCGGTAATTGCAAACACAACAGTGATGGACAGAATGTGGATCAATGTCACACATTCACCCCAGTCCAAAGATCTGGGCCCAAATCCATCGTTTTTCCACTCCACACCACCCTGGGTTAGACAATGGCGATATGCAAATCAGCGCTGACCCTGTGCCCCATGGGAACAGTCCAGTCCGAACTACAAAAGCCATGTCCTTCCCAGAACGGAAACAAGCATCCGAGGACCGGCCCGGTTTCGAGGTAACACCTCTCATCAGCCCGGCTAGCTTGATTCCAGTGGTGTGGAGTGCACATGAAAGCATATTTTGAAGGCCCTTAAACCATTTTTGCATCACTTTTAACATGGCTATGTAACTCAAAGAAACAAAATCTAAATTTGCCAAGCACACATGGGGGCGTATTTACAAGGACCTTGCACCACGGGGAAATTTCTTAAATTAAAATGGGAAAAATAATATCAAAGGGACTCAAAGGCCTTGTAAATATGCCCCAAGCAACCTATGAAACAAAGCAACATTTTAAATACACAACTTTCTTCATAATTTTCTCCCTAAAGCATACTATTCTCTATCTAAATTAAATGAATCTTTTCTCACCTTAGCAAATACTTTTTGAGTTTCACAACAGTCTCAGACACACACCAATTTTTCTTTAGCAGAGCAAAGGGTATGCACTCCAGAGGCTGCAACCAACAATGGCACAGAAATGCTGTAATTCATCACACATATCTCTCATGTCACCCAATCAAAACTCTTCCCTCACTTTTTTCAACTCAACACCCTTCCCCCTTCTGCCCTTTCTGCCTTTTTTCCATAGCAACCACCTCCTGAAAGACCTCTCATGTTTGCAAGTTCACACAACAATGTTTCAATTGAACTCTGAACTCTCAGTACACCTGCGTATCCAGTGCAATCTTTCATAAAACGATTTTTTCTTGACCATTCAAATTACATCTTTCAAAGAACTCATCCATGCACCCTAACTTTCTGTTTTCAGCAATCAAAATCCACCAATCACTGCTACTGATTAATTACCACAGAAACTCCAGTTTTTTTCATTACATACTCCTACTGTTCCAACTGCCATTTCATTACCACACTTCATCTGACTGCAGCAGAACCTCCTCTCACCATGTTTTCTGTCTGGATTGTTGGACATAGTTATATCCACTGGGCTCAAAGGTATGCTGATAACAGAAATTTACACAACCTCAATTTACAAAATGTGGAAATCAACTGGATTGGCCACAGAGGATTAAGATGTCACCAATTGATACCATTGGTGAAAACCTTTTTGCATTTGCCAAAACCTGACCTGTTAATTGTGCACTGTGGAGGAAATGACTTGGGCACTTTGACTGGGGTAGGTCTGGAAATGCTTTTAAAAGACACCTTTGACCAATTGATGGCACTTTTTCCTCAAACTGCCTTGGTATATTCAAATATATGCCAAAGACAGAAATGGAGGTGGTCCAACCAATTTTGTCCACAAATTGAGAAATCGAGGAAGCATGTAAATAAGTCTGTTTCAGCTTACATGAGAGACCATGGAATGGGCTCCATCTACAACAATAACTTGCGTTACTACATGCAAGATATCTACAGAGGAGATGGAGTTCACTTGTTTCCGTTCTGGGAAGGACATGGCTTTTGTAGTTCGGACTGGACTGTTCCCATGGGGCACAGGGTCAGCGCTGATATGCATATCGCCATTGTCTAACCCAGGGTGGTGTGGAGTGGAAAAACGATGGATTTGGGCCCAGATCTTTGGACTGGGGTGAATGTGTGACATTGATCCACATTCTGTCCATCATTGTTGTGTTTGCAGTTACCGCTCTAAGTGTACTGGGGATGCTCAGACGTGAGTCCCAGGCACTCCACACCACTGGAATCAAGCTAGCCAGGCTGAAGAGAGGTGTTACCTCGAAACCGGGCCGGTCCTCGGATGCTTGTTTCCGTTCTGGGAAGGACTTGGCTTTTGTAGTTCGGACTGGACTGTTCCCATGGGGCACAGGGTCAGCGCTGATTTGCATATCGCCATTGTCTAACCCAGGGTGGTGTGGAGTGGAAAAACGATGGATTTGGGCCCAGATCTTTGGACTGGGGTGAATGTGTGACATTGATCCACATTCTGTCCATCATTGTTGTGTTTGCAGTTACCGCTCTAAGTGTACTGGGGATGCTCAGACGTGAGTCCCAGGCACTCGACACCACTGGAATCAAGCTAGCCGGGCTGAAGAGAGGTGTTACCTCGAAACCGGGACGGTCCTCGGATGCTTGTTTCCGTTCTGGGAAGGACATGGCTTTTGTAGTTCGGACTGTACTGTTCCCATGGGGCACAGGGTCAGCGCTGATTTGCATATCGCCATTGTCTAACCCAGGGTGGTGTGGAGTGGAAAAACGATGGATTTGGGCCCAGATCTTTGGACTGGGGTGAATGTGTGACATTGATCCACATTCTGTCCATCATTGTTGTGTTTGCAGGATTTCTCAAGGCATCTGCAAGAACGTCTGGCTTCTTGTATTGCAGTGGTGAACCAGGCGGCCTTCAGGGGGCGTTGCTTGGTGGGGTGGCAGAGGAGTGTGAGCTTGTTGGCGCAGTGTGAGTTCCAGCGGTGAAGTTCTGTGGCTGCGGGTTTGGTGTCGGTCCTGGCTCTGGGGGGTCTTAGAGGAGGGTGGTGCTGAGGTGTTCTTCTGTGACCTTGCTCCAGTTCCTTCATGGTGGTTGTGGTGCGGGCTTGTTGTGGAGGTGGTGTTGAAGGTGAAATTGACACAGTGGTGGTCTGTCCAGAGGGGCTGAGTTGTGTAGCTGAAGCTGATGTTTGTTCCTCCTGCGAAGATCGGGTCGAGGGCGTGTTGACCAGCTGCTTCAGCCCAGTTTAAAGGGAGTTTAATGCTTGGCTAGAGGGTTATCTTGCCTAGTCAAATTGGCAGTTTAAAACTGTCAATAGGCTATAATGGCAGACCTGGGACATGTTTTAAGGGCTACTTAAGTGGGTAGCAGAAGAAGAGCTGCAGGTCCATTAATAAAATTACATTTACCACCCCTGGGTATATAGTATACCACTTTACTAGGGACTCATATGCACATTAAATATACTAATCAATTGTAAGTTAATTTTACTATGCTTTAGAGAGTAAATACAGGCACTTTAGCACTGATCATCAGTGATAAAGCATACAGAGTGCTAAGGCCAACACAGTGAAATCAACACCTACCTTATGGGCAATGAGGCATTTCTGTTTAAAAGCAAAGTTTAAACCTTTCAAAAGCAGTTATTTTTATGGGCGAGGAGACCAAAGGAAGGCCTGCAGTCATGGTTGCATTGTCAGTGCACTGAGTGGTACAATGGCTGTTGCAGTCCACTTGTGAGAATTAACCTTCAGGCCCTGGGTACAGTTATTGGTACAAACTGTGACTAGGGACATTTAGTTAGGTTAAATATAGCAATCAGGAGTATGCCAATTTCATCATATTAAAAGAGGGAGCACAAGCACTTTACCTCTTGTTAACAGGGGTAAAGAGCACAGAATCCTACAGCATATGGAAACAGTCAAGACAAACATCTGGCGGCACACCACATATAAATTGGTCATATTCAAAACTCCCTTTTCCCGGTATCCCCTATACCTCTTCTGTGAGAAACGGAAATGCGTTGACTTTCTCCGTCTCTCATTTCAATTTAAATTCAACATCTGGCTCATTTGTCTAATTGTAGTCAACACCATTCAGTGTACAATAAGTTACATGATTCAGTTTACTAAGTAAATCTCTACCCAGCAGTTTTCAGGAATTGTTTCACTTATCATAAACTCATGCTTATCTATAACTGAACTTCTCACTGGAACAGAAGCTTACATTTTATGAACCGCTGGTTTATTTGCAATGCCTACAATCTGTCCTTCTTTTCCCGAGAGGGGTAGGTTAGGAATTTCCACCGGTCTAACTCTGGAATGGGTACCACCTGTATCAATTAGTAAGGACACAAGATAACCATTAAATCTACCTTCCACATGTGGTACAGTTTGGCACACCTCAAGAACTGCGCCACGCATGCTGTCATCCTCCTCCCTCAGGCACCAACATTGTGTTTGATTAGGTCCCTGTGGTGCCCCTAAAGTATGTGCAAATTGTGTAAATGAATCACTGACTGTTTCAGAATCTGTTAAGCCGAATTTTCTTGTACCTGTAAATTCTGTATTAAATATATTGTATCATTATGTAACTCTGTTTATAAGGATAGAGCTCTGTAGAGCTGCCTTATATGCACATGTGTCTATTGGACTGAGGTCAGTGACACCATTATCATTCCAAGCGATGTCTTTCGAGTCAGCACACGTATCATCTCTGTTCCATTGGCAGGGTGCTGAGCTTGTATATTTACTCTACAATCTCTCTTCCAGTGTCCAATTGTACTATATCTGTGACACTCTCAATGCTTTTTCATCCCATTGTTTCCATTATTATTGCCTCTACCTTTACCTAAATGTTGACCTTTACCTTTTGGAGGACAGGGAGCTCAAAACAATGAGATAACATGGGATGGTTCCTATGGGGTTCCTCTGGAGTATCAAACTTGCCATGCTTGTTGAAAAAGATCAGTCTGTGACACCATCAGCTTATGCTTTGACAACTTCTTTTTAGAGTCACAATAACCAGTACAATATTTTGCTTAAGCCAAAATATCCTCAATTGACTTTGCTAGCTAGCACATTACACTTTGTTGAATCTGTGCATAATTCTGTTTTTTAACATCAATGCACAAGCTGACACAAAAAACTGAGCATTTTCTTTAGTAAGATCTTCCATCCTAATATATTTGCTGCACACCTGTGCCAATCTCTCACAATCCACATGAACTGACTCATCTGTGATGGAGCAGGAATCTCACTTAAATTTATCAGTTTAACACTAGGATAATTTTTACCATTCTATAATGGACAAATCCACGCTGTTTACTGAAGAGGCGGTGGATCTTAGATGTTGGCTGAGATTAACCAGGAGCTGCACATCACATTGAATTGTCATTATGATCTCTAATCTACTTTTAGTCAAAAACGATTTAAAGGGTTTTATCATTAAAATTCTTATTAAGTCATATTTATTATGTTTACAAGTTAAATTCATCAATCTTAGTCATTAGAAATCAATAATCAATGGTTAATCAAATAAATCACAATAAAGTACAATTAAGCATGTTACAGAAAGGAAAGAAATCTCAATTCTAGGAATGAGAAGAAAAAGGTGTCAATTAGGAACCCATAAAGAGTGCTGATTTAGAGAAAAATCATAAAGCTTCAGTATTAAAGTCAGGTCACTAAATCTATAATCGATCGAGGCAGAATTTCTCATATAGAGAGGTTAAAAAAACTCAGTAGAGTCTCAGAGCAGTACAAAGAAGTGTAAAATAGATAGGGCAAGCTTATTATCACCTGACCTGGCCTATTGGGTACGTCTGATCTTGTTGGGCTGGGTAATTATGATATCAATAAATGTCATGATATGTGCAGGCCCAATATTGACAATATCAGTAAATGCAAGGTGAACGTATACCCAACCTATGCCCACATCCTCGCCAATGCAATGTCAAAGTATACCGTAACTCGTGCCTGCACAGCAGCACCAACATCAGCAATAATAATACCAATGTAGGTAGTAATATTATTGTTGGCAATAATACCAATGTCAAACATACCTTTGAAAACACCAGTTAGCACAATGTTAGTGTGCAAGATGAAAAATGATATCAGTGGCTGCCATATTATTCTTAGGAGTTCCAATGAACTCACATCATTGCTGTCATATTCACCCCAGGTGACCTCCCCATCAACCCCTAGTCAGAGATACATGGCCAGACAGGTCCTGTGACCCTTGCCCATGCTTATCGAGTAACAAGTTACAGGTGGGGTCCCCCCTAAATTACAGAAAAACACGCACCAAGGGAAAACCCTGATTGATTCCACAGATAGATAGTTGCACCACTAACAAGTCCGAGGTAATTGGCCCCAATGAAACCTGTTTGGCCAAAGGCTCACGTTCCTCAGAAATACTACAAATTTAGATACCACATGTAGATAGGTACACTCAACCAATCAGACCACGGCATACACACTGCACGAAGCAATCATGCGCTCCTCACACTGGACAGCAGGATACATACACACTTGCCCACATTAGCTCTTTCCAAGGTTGAGAGCCATCTGTGTTATTAGCAAATGTGTATCTGTGATTTGATTTATGACTAGGCTACTCTTTTAGAATATAGAGAACATTTTATTGAAGCTCTTAAACAGTATTAATTGTGGGCCGAAACGTTGTACATCGAGAGATTTTAGCAGACGCGTTCTGTCCCAGTTTTCCCAGCTGCAGCATTGGATTAAAACTAAATTGTTCCTGTCTTACCAAGAGCCTCTTGTCTTTTCATTTATTTAATGTAAATTCATATCTGAGCAACATTTTGGCGAGCCAGCCAGGAGAAATTGGTTCATCGAGCCCAACAGCTGTCGAAAGAAAGACATTGGCCCAAACTGATTCTTCTGCGCAAAAAAGATCGGTGAGCAGACGCCATAATTGATTAGAAGTTCTGTTGGATTCACGGGGCAGAGGTCTGGCCAGAGACAGCTGTCATAGGATAACAGAGCATGGAGTAGATTTTCAAACATTTTGCACTAGGTTAGCATCACTAAAGTGACGCTAACCAGTTTTTTTAGGGAATTTTTTTCCAGAGCAATACTTGTTTAGTGCTGGAAAGTAACCTAAAAATTGCACAAAGCAGTGTGAAGCACTGCTTTGCCTTACTTAGCGCCAAGAGGGTGTCACATGGGTGGTACATGGGCATTCCCATGCAACCACCCATGCCTCTTGCGCCAAAAGTTAAAGCCACTTCAAAGGAGGCACTAACAGGAGAAATGTTTTTATTTCTCCTTTCTTTTCTACTTTGCATGCATGCTGCACTATGCAGCACACATACAAAGTGGGAAAAGATTTTACATTTGTCCAGGCATGGTATTTTGTACAGGAAGAGTACCCTTCCTGTACAAAACCTCTGATAAACTCACGCACACACCCTAGCACTATGGCACTCTGGTGTGTATGTGGTACTCGGCAGCTGAAATCAGAGCCGGTGCTTGGTGGAGGGGAGGAGAGAGGCATATATCTCCTGATATGGTGGTCTCCTGCTCCCTCCCTGTAACACAATGCAGTGGAGCTTCTTTGGGTGGTACACTGCACTGTGTGTATTTTTTGAAAAGCTGCCCCTACATTTGATCTATAGTCCCAATTTGTGGCGTATGGCAAACTAGGACAAGTACGTAAATGGCTTTTTGTTTTTCCCCTAGTCAGCATGGTAGAAGAAAGCAGATGTAACTGCCTGACCTTGGGCATGGAACAGAAGGTATGCCTCATTCCCGGGTGTTACCAAGGGATAGCCAAGCTTTCGTCTAGGAACAGGGTCCGCCTGATTCCCGGTTGTTAGCAAGGGATAGCCTGGATTTGGACTTTGAACATGGTCCACCTCGTCCCCAGGTGTTAGTAAAGGATAGCCTGGCATTGTGCTTGCCACAAGGTGAGCCTAGTCCCCTGGTGACAGCAAAGGATAGTTTGGGTTGCTGGGCTTGGTGGCAGGTTGGTTTGCATGGACTCTGGGTGCTATAGAGAGCCAACATCTCGAACTTGATTTATTAATTACAAAAGTTCTTATGGCTGTCTATTCCAACACTGGTAGCACCTGAAAGAAGTGAGAGGTGTTCCCTTTATTCACTCCTCTTGGATAGTTGGGTGTTAGACAGTGATACACCTAAAGCCTGGGTTTAATATAGGGTGTAATTTGAAGTTAGGGAAAACATTTTGAACCTGGAATAAATCAGGTATAGCTTGTGTATGGCCACAGATGGCCGATAGTTTCAGATTATTCAATTTTCTCCGATCATATTGTTGCTATTTTTGCCCACTGAGCAGACTATCAAGCTCACCTTGCTCTGCGTACTTTGTAGATCATCCCCTCTCCGTGGGCTATAGGCACTAGGAGAGAGCTCAGTTTTTAGACACATTTTTATTTTCTGTGAACCTTTTTAGTCTCTTTTAGATATTTTCCATTTATTGATGTTGTGGTGCTGTTGAATTTGACAAAATCATGCCACATGTTTAAATGTTGTCTAATTATTAGGTCTATGCTTTTACTTGATAATAACCATTTTTTCCAAATTTGAAGTTCATGATTGCTAGTTTTTTTTTACAAAACAATCCGCACTGCCCTGAACTAACAGTTGCACATTTTGTTAAAGGTTACTATTGCTTCGTCGCATTATTGTCTCTATTTTATGCTAACCAATTTCTTGCTGATGGATCAGGTTGCTTTTGAGCTCAAAGCCAGTAAATTGAGTTATTGTACACAGTTCCCCCAAATAAGATTAGAATTGGTAACTAATTGTAAGTAAATCTCAAGATAACCAACATTTTGCACACCCACTATGGAAATTCCTTAGACCACCTGAAAACAAGGTTCCCCACCCAGGCTAGATAAACACTGCCAAGAGTGGCATACCCATACCAAGACGCATGCATTCCACTGTCCTGAAGGGGGCATGTTCAGCAGCAACTGCATTGAACACACAAAGATTCACATAAAGATCAAGTACACAGGACATAAGAAAGCTAAGTGGTAGGCCCTACTAGAATTATGAGCCAACTTCGAGTAGGCCCCAGCCCACAAAACAATACAGGAACCTATGAGTAAGGCATCTGCACCTCCCCACCATACATCGGCAAGGATGTGCTCTCACTAATGCCAGCCATCCCAGTTGCTGCTGCACTAGGGCATACCAATCCACCAGTTGAGGAGGCTGCTGGATCCCACATGTGGCAGCACGCTGCCAGGCGGGTAAAGAGGATACCATGTTCTGCCAGACCGGCACCTTCAACTCTGGCTTAGACAAGCACCAGGACTCCTCGGAGTTCAACCCCTCACCTATCAGCTGTGATCCAGCCGGTCCAGACCAAACAAGGAGTGCATACTTCTGAGTACCCCACCGGGTGCCATAAGGTCAGAGGGAGGTTTGTAGCCCTCCTAGAGGATAATTCTCTTAGTGGAGGATAAGAAAGGAGCATCAGCCCCACAAGATCTGACTCCAAAGGGGGAACCACAGGCTGCTCTCTGCCCGGCAGCCCTATGGCACAGAGGAAACATCAGGGAGTGAGGTTGAGGCCAAAACATTGCCTAGAAAACAAGAACCTAGCTCTGAGAGAAGGAGGCAACCCAGGTGGAAGGTAGAGGAAAGGCTGGAATTAAGGATAGAAAGATAGAGAGCTCTTGCCTGGGATGACCACCAGGGAGGGGGAACAATGTTTCCTCCTCTGGGGGAACATGAGCTTGGCCTCAGGTCCTATGTAGAGATGATCCTAGGGTTGAGTCAGAAGGAAGGCCCCTAATAGAATTTCACACATCACCTGGCTATCGGCGTAGGAGTGACAGACCAGGAAATTAGTAGTCAGGAGAGGGACACATTGAGGAATAGAAGGAGTAACATGGCACCTTTACATGTGCATGAGGAGAGCGATGATGAAAGCATCTGCTGCTACCCCCAAGTGAGCTGCTCAGACAGATCGAGCCCTAGTGAAATAATGTCAAAAGGTGAGGTCAAGAACTTTGTGTGGCCTTTTGGCTATCTGCTGGCCTGCTGGACTGACAGTAAGGGCAACCAGTCGGATTGCCCTTAGCGAGAGAAAGTATCCTTTGAACCTGAGGACAAGGATACTGCGGAGCGTAGCATCCGGCATGGAGGGGATAATCCAAAATGGAATTACCCCTACATGCAGGAATGCCCGAGGAGTTGGGGTCCTACATCAGGGAGAAACCGGCTGAGCAGCCCCAAGCCAGGATTTCGAAAAAGAAGCAGCCGGAACCATCCATGTGCCATGGGCATAGATGGACAAAGAAGGGCTCAGGAATAAACTGCCCCCATTTGATGTATGGGGCAGGAAAATAGACCTCATGTTTTGAGAAGAGTACCGCGGGTATAAACTTAGCTATAGGTGAGGTCAAAAGTCTGCCTTGTAGCCCCATTAGGGAGCAGACCAACGTGGTTTTCTCTCGAGCCTGCATTCCCACTGTCATGCTCACCAACACAGAGTATGAAGGGGGTGTATTTAATTCTTTCAGGCACCAGATCTGGACAGCCCTGAGTGATCTGTTTCCTGACCATCCAGATGTAGGATGATTGATGGCATAAAGCATGAAGCCTGCGAAACCATTACAGAATTCCTAGACAGAATGAGAGAATGATGGGGGCAGGAGACAGGGCAGCCCAGGACTGACATGGATCCCCAGGTTGAATTCTTCTACAACATCCTCAAGAGGGGATTACCCATGGAGATTCAGACCAAATTAGATAGGGTAGTAGGGATAGACACTGAACCTTGGCAGGAAATTCAAGTCCACATACTACCCTATTACCGGAAGAGACAGGAAAAGAACAGGGAAAAACGGGTGCAGAGAGATCCCACTGAATTGATCCAACATAAGTTGAAAAGGACCACCCTTGAGGGGCTGCACTAGAAGCAAGCACCCACATGGCCCCTGTCTCAAGAGGAGCTCCAATCGAGGACCACAGTGGGTATCCACCAAGTGCTAGTGGCCAAGGCAAAGAAGGCTGGGCCCAAACAGGCCTAATAGAATGCTACTACTGTCAAAGAATGGGACACATGGCCAACCGATGGCGCCTAAAAATATACCATGATCAAAATGGAATAGTACAGGGACAGCCCCGACAGTGCATCCACCCCCAAAACCAAGCACAGGAGAACAGGCACACAACACAAGATCAGCTCCAAGAAATTCCGGCTGTAGCTGCCCCCACACAGCAATCACTGCAACAACCGGTTGTATGTCATTACAACGCTTGCATTTACCCCGCATGCCATTACAACGCAGGGATTACAACGAAAGTCGTTACAACGACTTTCGCTGGAGGGTGCTGGATAGTGGAATAGTTTAATTTTCTATTCCAACTCCAGCCCAAGTTGACAGTAGGGAAGGTGTTGGATAGAAAATTAGACTATTCCCTATCCAACAGCGCCCTCCAGCGAAAGTCGTTGTAACAACTGTCGTTGTAATCCCTGCGTTGTAATGGTAGTGCGGGGTAATCCCCGCGTTGTAATGGCTGTTCTCCGCAACAACCAGGGACTTCAGCCCAGCAAGGACAAGACCCACAGTCACAGCCAGGTTGGGTGACTGTCTGGGGCAGAAATGCCCTAATACAATCCCAGATTACAAATGCACCATTGCCCAAAATCATTCCCTGAGAAAATACACCCCTTCATATCACTCCCAGTCACGCTCCCTTACCTGCCCCGTAGCCAGCCTTCAGGATGACCATGCCACATTGCTCAAGAATCCCTGCTAGAGTTCACCATCCAGATGCCCACAGGGGGCCCAGTGCCCCCTCTGCTGCTGATCCACAGAGGCAGGATTGGTCAACCATGCCCCCGGGGAAGGCAGAATGGTGAGGAAGCAGGACGGCACCTACCGGTGCATAGAAGTAGGTACCCGGATCACTCACCCAAACCCAGGTTTGGGTGGGCTATGTAAGTTTCATCCACCTCCACGGTCCTCTGTTAGAATGCCCCAAAATGGGGAATAGCCCACTAGGACCCACACAGAAGTGCCCAATTGTTCTCACCAATTTCAGAAGAAAGGGGAGAACCATGAATTCATGCAAATTAGAGAAACCTCGTTCCACGGCACGTGCAAAGACACAAGGGGAATGCACATGTCAACGGACACTTAAAACCACAAAAAAAACTCGCCTCTCCCCACAATCGCCTGTAGCCCAGATAGGTCAGAAAAACCTCACTAATACCATTGAAAAGTCTATTACCTCCGTCCAATTCTGATAGGAAAATTTGCTCCCCAGTAAAACCAAGTGGACCCCAGTAAATCCATGTAGCAGAATCGTTTTATAGATAAAACAGGAATATTCAAATACATTGCCTAACAAATAAATGTTTCCAAATTAACCTACGATCCACAGTTCTTACACTACAAGTCAGCAATCAAACTATAAGTGCAGCAGCATTTCCGCAGCCTGCCATTCCTTTAATCAAGACTCACAACAGACTTTCAAAAGACCAGTTGGTCAAATACATCAGAGTTCAATTGACTTTGTACCTTCATTTTTAAGAGACACAATTTCTGCACTGCACCCAGATGAAAAACACCCCTGGACACACAGACATCAAACATCAGAAACCAAAGCACAGACAACAGCCACCCCACACCGGACCACGGACCACGGACATTGAACAACAAAAGACAGATATCTACACAAAGATGATTCCTCAGTCTACTAATGCTTTTCAAGTTATGAACCCTTATACTTTTGTACAGGCTCTCCTTAGTCAGGGTGCTTTCGAATCACTCCGGCACGAAAAATTTAAATGATTTTGTAAGCTCTTTTTCTGCATTGTTGCAACACATGCGCAGATACCTCTCTCACCTCACCTAGGCCTACAATGAACCAAATACTAGCATTCCTCATGCACAACACAGCACATTCCTACAAAACACTTGGTACCAACACATGCTTGAGATGGGCATACAAACTATGAATAGATCATGTTACATCTGTTCATTAATACCTCGTGGCACAGGGGCAAACAGAATTTATTTAGTGCACAAGGTAGCCCTGAAAAATGCAAAATGCCTCTTCTATCTGTACCTCTGTAGGATCAAGGCAAAAATCCAACCCAATGGAGTAGAACCCCATACAACATTAGTAAACATCTCCTTGTATGAGACCAACCCCGCTGCACTATATTTCTTCACTGAACCAAATGACATCCAATCCAAGGTAGATAGGATGTGCAGAAGGAGTACCATAGGGGAGGACACATATTTGTGCATCAAACCAGCGCACAAATATTTCCCCTCCCTCCTCCGTCTGTGGTCCAAAGGCTGCCCTTAATATCTTCGGGCCACCTTCTTTAATGATCAATTAACCCCAGAAATGAAATTACAGTGCAGGGCCGCTCATTTTAATCATGCGGGGGGAAATGAGTCCCATGGGGTGGTCAAATACCAGCAAAGACATCCCTTGCCAGGAAATCTGGGATAACGAGATCTATAGGTACAACTGATTGGAGTGGAAGGGACAACAGCTAATTGTACAGAAACTAATGTTCTACTCTTTATGTTCCTGAGGGAAAGTATTCATATAGTTGAACAGCAATGAGAATTGTGACACAGTACTGAACGTGCCAGGCCTGCAATGGGGCACCTCCATGCTGATCAATATCTACTGGCAATGCAGTGACCTTGTCTACACCCAACTCTACCCTGGATGGTGGGTCCTCTGTGCCCTTGTGACCATATACACCCCATCCCTGGTCATCCCTGGAGAAGATCTGTCTGAGTTGTGTCAACATCTGTTAGAGAAGAAAACAACTCTGTTACATCAGGCTCGAAGGAGAAGCACTGCTTATTATTTTGGCTGGGCACAGTACAAAGACATTCAAGAAGTATTCGGACTGTTCACAGAAGCTCAAGTAAATGCCAGAGGTTCAATACCCTCCTTCACCATTCAAAAAAAAGCTGATGCCCTCTGGTTAAAAATACCCAGATGGGAACTGATGTGAATGATAAATAATACTGAGCTTGGTCTAAATGCAATCAAGGATGAACTGTGAGCCATCCGCCTTATGGTGATCCATAATCGATTCGTCTTGGACTTGATGACCAAGATGGAGCGTGGGGTGTGTGATAAAGATGGGTGCTTTCTGTTGTGCTTTTATGGCATAAACAATGGGGCACTAGCCAGTGCCATTCAAGATCTGTATAATCTACAAGCTGATATGAAGAAGGAGTGAGGTGCCCTGGAGCAGGACTGGTTTCATAGTATCTTTTCGTGGCTCCCCTTTATATCCAAGCTACTTGCATCCATGGTGCCTATTCTCCTTGCTATACATCTGTTATGTGGTTTCCTACAAGTAGGATTTTCGTGCTGTAAGCAGTCCTCAGATTTGGTAGTATATACTTAGGATAAAAGCGACAAACACTACCCACTCAGACACACTTTCAACTGTCATGACATATGAATAGAATATATTAGTTGATGACTCAACTAGAGAGGTGAATGTTGAGATGGGTGAATGCAATGTCAATGAATGTCTTAATATATGCAGTCCCGACAACGGCAATATCAGTAAATGCAATATAAATCTATGCCACAGCCTGTGCCCACATGTTCATCAATGCAATGTCAATGTATACCGTAACTTGTGCACGCACAACTGTGCCAACATCAGCAATAATGATACCAATGAGTGTAGTAATCCATGCTTGTATGATAATATTAATTTTGTCAATACGATCAATGACAATGTACATTCAGATGACAGCAAACATACTTTTGATAACACCAGTAAGAACAATGTCGTTGTGTAAGATGACTACTGTATGCAGCTTGTTAGGAATGTTGATACAAATGATATCAGTGGCTGCTGTATTATTCTTAGGAGTTTAAAAGAACTCACATCATTGCTATTAAAGCGCTGGGATGCCCCTGGGTAGCCATGCGCTTTACAAGTGCGTATTCATTCATTAAATTCACCTAAGGTGACCTCCCCATCAACCCAGAGTCAGAGATGCACGGTCAGGCAGGTCCTGCGACCCATGCCCACACTTATCGAGTAACAATTTAAAGGAGGGTTCCTCAATATATTATAGGCAAACACGCATCCAGGGAAAACCCTGATAGATTCCACAGATAGGTAGTTGAACCACAAACAAGCCTGAGGTAATTGCCCCAAATAAAACCCATTTGACCAAAGGTTGCCGTTCCCCAGAAATACCACGAAGCTAGATATTCCATGTACATCGGTACAATCAACCAATCAGGGCGTGAAATGCACACCACACATAGCATCATGTGCTCTTCACACCTGGCATCTGGACACATATACACTTTCCCACATTAGCTCTCCCCGAGGTTGAGAGCCATCTGTGTCATTATCATAGGTGCACATGTGTTGATTTATAACTAAGATGCTCTTTTAAATGTAGAGAACACTTTATTGTACCCCATTAAGTGTATAAAGTGATGGCCAAATCTTTGTTCATTGAGAGATTTTTAGCAGACGCATTCTCTCCAGGCTCTTCCGGCCGCAGCATTTAAAAAAAACAACTTGTTCCTGTTTTGCGAAATGCCTCTTGTCTTTTCATTTATTTAAATGAATAATGGTGTCTACTCTAGAAACATGTAATATTATATAAACAACACATATTTTTAACGTTGCTGTTATATGCCCCTTTTCCTCTACAGTCAGCTAATCATCTTTCAGTGATCCTATGGCAACAGGATCACTCCTTGTCTTCTCAACAAGAATACAATGTGCTTAAGCAGCAGTGTCGAATGAAATATTTCTTATCAAACACAATGTTAATTTTCTTCTGTATCTGCATAGTGGACCTTCTTAAATCTCCATTCTTTAGTTAACAGTGATCTTTGTGTAAGTAGAGACATTTGCAGAGTTAGATGAAACCATTTATGCAACTAGTATTGATTATGAAAAGCATTTCCATGGGAAGGTCAGAAAATAAACTTTGTGGGTAGTGTCAGCTTTCTTTAGTCATGTCAGCCTCATGTCAGCTTTTGTCAGGCAATGTTATTTCATCTGTTCAGGCCTGGAGAGTAAATATGGTTCCCTGTACCAAATTTGGCATTTCAACATATCAATTTTCAGTTCTGCACATTATTGCATTATTTAAACTTCATCATCTGCATTGTGTCTCATCAATCAACGTTTCACATATAGTAGACTTTGCACCCATTGTTAAAATCACAAACTCAAACAAATTTCAAAACTAATGCAACAAATGCTAATCGAGGCATCAAATATGTGCTACAGATATAATAACCTCTTAAAAAATGGCAACTGTGCTGTGCTCACCGGGAAACAGGAAGTAAATTCAAACTCATCAGATGAACACAAATGCTTAGAAGCACTACACAATCATACCAAGATCTAGGCCTCGACCAGCAACAACATACTCAGGGCCCAAAATAGCTTGCTCTTTTTGCACAAATAAATTACTACCACTATTCCAT
This sequence comes from Lissotriton helveticus, assembly GCF_964261635.1. Lineage (NCBI taxonomy): Eukaryota > Metazoa > Chordata > Amphibia > Caudata > Salamandridae > Lissotriton > Lissotriton helveticus. The sequence continues at coordinate 647,884,955 of NC_136069.1, forward strand.
TACAAATTAGCACACTCTCACCTTGACCATTAAGGATATCATAAACTTAAAACATGGGGACCACACGTTTATTCCTTTACGGACTCTATACCTGACTATTTGACGATATACCTGACTCCTTCACTCGAGAGTCTGCCAAAAACAAAAATATCAGCACATGAAATACATATAGAGTCAATACATATTAAACTACAAAGACATTATTAACACATCATCACAATAATAATAAAAATACAACCAACACTGCAAAAATAACATAGCATCAAAGGGCGCTAGACATACTTCTACCTCCCATGTCAAAAGTCTCTCATATTCACCTTCCCACAGAACAATGCACAGAAGTACAATACCTCAGGACATATATCTAAACAGCGTGCCTCCAGACAATGTACACTTTACGTAGAATTCTCAAATCCCAAATCCAGATAAATAAAAGAATTGCACTTCTATTAAAAAAAAAAAAACTGTTCCAATCGCAATTCACCATAAAAACTGTTAACACATTCCCTTATCAGAAAGGGTTGATCAACGGTACATGTGGTTTGTAAAGTGAATTCAAAACAAATATAGTTTACCAAAAGGTCCTCACTTAGCCTTTTTATAATTAGATGAGTTCATTGAATTTAATTAAAATATTCTTGAGCACGTAGCCAAAATAAATAATACAGAACGCAATATGTATTGTATACTCTCCGCACATAAATTGTCAAAAGAAACAAAACAAGTTTTAAAGGAAATAATCGAATGACCGAGACACTTAGAATAAGTAATCAATTTTTTGCATGAGAAATCACAATGTGTCCTCAGAAAAGAAGCCCATAATTAGTGCACTTGTTGAGAAGTTTGATAATAAGTTAAAATAAACACAAAGGGCAGGATGCAACACACTTAGAAAGAGGAAACGATGAAAATTAAGGATATTTCTTCTTATTGCGCCTCTAGAGGTGAGGTGTACGATTCTGACACATTCCCATGTCTACTAGTGTTGGTAAATCTGGGAAAGTGTCTGAATGAATGGATGGATTTGTGGGAACACTCACACTTTACCCATGACATGCCTCTCTGCCGCTGTGTAACGCAAGACAGCGATTTGCACTGCCTTGTGTTACTCTAGAATTATCAAACCATGCAGAGCCAAGCAAGGTGGACTTGCGTGGCTTGATAAATCTCATTTTGGGGTTTGCCTCACCCAGTATTCCCTTGCACAGCACAGGGCAACGCAAACCTTTCATACATTTGGCTCATAGTTGCAAGAGCAGAAAAGCCCTCCAACCTCGGATATACTGCACTGGGCAGCTAGTAATGGGGCCTTTTGTGCTCTGTAAAGTGATGTGGACGGCAGGCGCGCTACACCCATTGGACTCAAAGGGCTACAGCCCCCCCTGTCGTGTATGGCAGCCTGGGATGAGACAGCTTTCCACATACACAGCCGCACCCGAGCATTTCACAGGTCTTTAAAAGATCATTTGCATGTTAAAGAGGCTTTGGTGTTGTTTCACCCCTTCTAAGAGCCCCTGCAGCTCCACTCTGCCTATTGCTTAAAGTTTCAGCCCCCCCGAAATTCCTTCTTAGCCCCCCCCCCCCGAAATTTGGCTCTAGTTGCGCCTCTGGTGGACGGTGCCCGTCCTGTTTGTTAATTTGACAACAGGATGTGGGAGCACACCGCTGACCTGTCAGGCAAGGTTCGCCCCTGGCATTCTGGTAAATGCAGTCTTTTGTTGCTCGCTCTGATATTTTCAAGTATTTCGCCAAGGTTGGCGCAGATAGTGCTGATCTCTAGACACGTGTTTCTGGTTTATTAACCGTCATCAGTAGAGAATACGGTCTTTATTTTGGGGTTTGCTGAGTAGGCTGCCAAACATTATATCAGGTCCGGTACCTCTCACTGGCGCGCAGGTGCTTCATCCACAACCGCATTTGGGAATGTTCTACAAATACACCGAAAATGCACAGACTCTAGCTATGAACCTGTTTTATCGATAGCTGTTTTCTGAAATGTGCTTCTTCGTGACTAACTGCTAAGAAAAAAAGTTCTTGGAAACGTGTAACGTGATGCATTACTAAGCTATTCACTTTCATTTCATGTCGCCTTCATCTTTTACCTAACCTGGAGCGGGAACCGTTGATGCAAGCAATTTGTTAGACTGCACGACTTTGATCCGAATATTTTAAAATATGTTAATGTTTTATAGAGATTAATGTACCTATGCATAGCCTGAAAGTATTTTGTGATAATGGGAAGAACGTGTCTCCCTAGATAGGTGGCTATGCGGCACTGCCACCACAGAAGGAGAAACTATCTTCAAAAAAAGGAAAGATGTATTTGTCTTCGTAGCCCGAGGACTATTTTTTCTGTTTTGTTCAACCAATTCAACTCTGCGAATCGAGACTAATCCTATTACATCATAAAAAAGAGAGTTAGAGGACAGGAAGATACATTTTCATGGTGTGGGGCTTCTGCTAAATTTGGCAGACAGGAAATAAATCACTCTTTCGAGCGTCTATTCTTAGTACGGAATCCAAAGTGAGGGAGGGAGCTTTATTTATTTAAAATGTAAGAGTCGATGAAAAATTCGTTATTTGAAGCTTCAAAGTGAAAGGGCAGCTAAATCTAAGCCAGGAGTCCTTCCTCACAAATAGCAGAGCATTAGTCAAATTAGATGCTCAGATAACGCCTGGACAGTGTCTTTGAAACCAAGGGCATGGCTTCTCTCGCGGTTACTGTTTTATCAATAAAAACCAACAGTACGTGCCATTGAGATATCACCTCTCAGCGAAATGATAAGACGGGGACTGATGGAGCGAGATAGAAAACAAAATTTTGTTTAAACTCGCAAAGTCACATTTCCATAACATGAATAAAATTATTAATGATTTGTGATATGTCGTGCTAATACAACTTAGATTAAACTTTACACGTGGGGGGACTAACATGTGTGCTCATAAACGTGCATATTTGTTGCATCTTTTTGTTTGTGCAAAATAATAAAATAATTTATTGTTTTCGTTTTTGTCATTACTAACTGCTGCAAACTTAAAAGAAGCATGTGCTTGTTTTGCTTTTCCTTGTCTGTGTGATGTCATTTCTACTATTCTAGGTGCATATGGGTCTCATAGAAAAACGGAGACTGGTAAATATAAACGCTGCTTTATTTGTTTGCAATGGCTAGGTAACATTTTGATTAATCGGGTGGGTTAATTAATTAGTAAACCATGGGGTGGATACAGAATCTACATTATTTCTTACATTAATACTTTTCTTGTGTTTGTTTTATACTAGAAAACATAAGTTGCCTGCTTTTGGGCCTAGTCATTTGAGCCGCAGAAAAAGAGCTGATCTATAATTCTGCAGAAAGTCACGAGACGCCCATTCTGAATTAAAACGTTTATTGAAGCTGCATTCACAAAGCAAAAACTGATGAGCTGACATCATTCTGTCGGACATGGCCAAGGTCGAAAGTGAACATTTTGTCAGTCCTTAACTTGGCATCCGCGGAAGTTGTACTGAAAGTCTATGGAAGCTGCGAGGATGACTTAATACAAAGTTGCAATCGCAGGAAGCTTCTGGCTTCACGTGGAAGAGACAATGGTCTTTGTAAGACATGATTTTGTGGAACTTTTTTGAGAATCTGGTGACATGTCACTTGTCACTCTCAGCCAATGGGACGTCGAGGATTTCTGAAAACTTTCCTTTGCTAGTTTAGTTAGCGTAGAAAGGTATAAAAAGTCATGCCCTTAGGGTTGGGCTGGCTGCTGCTTTCTGACTTTCCGATGAGGGTGATGTGCTACTGGACTTTGCGTGGAGCACGTAAGAATCCTCAAAGATCTTTACTTTAATTTCTGTCTATTTAGCTCAGTTAGGGAAATAGGTTTTAGAAATGCTAAACTTTATATAATTTCTTTAAAATTGATTCAATTGCTTAAATTGTATTTTTCTCATATTTCTTACTATCATGCTTGCTATATTGCAAATAAATTTCATTTATAAAACTTTCAACTTATATACCATAATTTAGAAAATAAAATCTTACTTTTGACAAACAAGCTGGTCTTAGTTATTCAGAAGTATTGGTTACCATTAGCTAGATCACGTCGCCTATGGTGGTCGTTTAAATGGTTGGGTTTTATTCTAATGACAATATTCTTTCTGCAAATGTATAAATATGTATATAGTTTGTAGATAATGTGTATATAGATTTATTCTGACCACCTGATTCAGTAGGCCCCAAATATATCAGGTTCATAAATGGGTCCATATTTAATATAGAATTTTGTTTATAGGTTATGAAGTTGGGTAGCGTAGTTTATGATATATTTTCTATAGCCCGCTGGATCAATTCTCTGGTAGCAGAAATTGATGGTTGCTAGGAGGTAACCAAGGTAATATGTTGGTTGCTAAGGGTTACGTCATGGTATGGAAATAGGATCGATGTTTTAACACATGTTAAGTTCGTTTTTCGTGCCTATCTGTAAGCTATACCGGTATAGATTGTGTGGCGAGAAATTAGTCACGCAAGCCATCTGTTCAGTTTGTAGTGATATCGCCGAGTATCACAAGAGGTATCGCCGTGTACCATAGTGTTGTCGCCGAGCAGCACAGTTTTAGGGCTAGGTCTGAATCTTGTATAGTGAGGATTTTCTAAGAAATCAAAGCAGCATGAGAATAGGGACAAAGCGCCTTCCATAAAACTCACTGTGATGAGAGTATTAGTTATTTCCGAGCTTGAGTGAAGGGTAAATTTAACGTCGGTGCATGATTATCTATAAACAGGTTAGAGTCCTGTACGGGTACATGTTTCATATCTATAAACAGGTGAGAGCCCTGTACGGATAACGTCGTTATTTTGCTAACGGTGCATGAATTCTATAAACAGGTGAGAGTCCTGTACGGATTTCATGTGTGTTTGAATTTAGGGAATTTTCCGTGTAAAAGTGCGAGTTTGAATTGTATTTTATGTTCAAGTGGAACTCTTAGAACTTTCACTTCGCGGTGGGTTCAGAGCAAAGCGAGTTCATAATTATACGTGTTAGAAGGGTGGGGTAAGGTTACTCTACTGAAAATTGAATATTATCCTTAGTGTGAATAGCGCCGTCTATTCCGAAGTGTGGATACTTGAATGTATGTAAACTATCCTAATTAGTGAAACGAACAGATGTTGTCTTTATAGTCATTGTTAAGAATTAATTTACACTGAAAAGTGTCCTTAAAATGGCGCTGTGAAAAGATTTTGTGAAGGAGGGGTAAGCGCCAGGAGTGAGAAGCGAGAAACCGCAGCTGCTGTGTACGTCACAGAGCCGCGCTGGGATTGGGTGACCTACGTCACAGGCTGTATTCTGATTGGCTCCTGAGTCTCTGACGGCCTGTGAGCTGATTGGTCCTTCGAAAAATCTCCAAATTTATTGGTCGAGCTGAAAAGTAACGTAGCTCAACTGCCATTGGCCTGTTGGTGTGTTTCGCGCACGGATTGGTTGTTTTGCGGAACATCCCGGAAATATTTTACGAACGATTTTGTGAATTAAATTTAACTTTTAAAAATGAGTTATCATTTTAAACATGTTGAGAAAAAGACAACATTATTTCAGAAATTTAAGAATTTATTTTCACCTGACAAGAAAATCGAAACGCGAGGTGGTAAACTACTTCATAAGTATAAAACACCTGCAGCGTACATGGAAGGTGAATACGGATATCATACTGTCTTATGGTTCGACAGTTGGAAACGCTATACTAAAAACGACGGTGTTTTAGCTTGGCCTGATGATGGTTCATTTAATGTAAGAGTTTTAAGAAACTTACGAGAGAAAATGAATGCTCTTGTTCCAAAACCGAGACCAACTCAATTTGAAGCTTTAGTTGAGTGGGAAGACGAGATGTATCAGTTACAAAGAGAAGCTAGTGGAATTAAAAGACCTTCTAAAAATCCATCATGGAAAAGAGAAACTCATGAAGATAGATTGCGAATGTGGAGACAGGGAAACATGAGTGAAGGATTGTATTTAATTCATGAAATGGTAATGGGTTCTCCTACAGGGAAATCTATGGAAAGTGAATCTGAGGATGCAGTTATGGAAGAAATATATACAACTGCTAGAAAGAAACAGCCTAATCAACCTTTGAGACCTCCTAGATCATGGTCTACTCCGGTGGTTTCTACTGAAACTTCACCGAGTGCACCTCCAATTAGTGAAGCTCCTAAACTTTATCCAAATAATAGTGAAATCACTGAAACTCCTAGAAGATCAGAATTCGAGAATGCTCGAAACGAAGGTAGACATTTTTCAATGACTCCAAGAGCAAGGGAACCTCCAAAAGATTATGTAAGAGAGACAAGAAATGTTGAAGATGTTGATTATAATGAATATTTAAGGTCTAAAGAAGAATTAATTAAAAGAATGACAAAAGGCATGGAAGCTGTCACAGTTCCAGTAACAATAGGTCCTGTTCAGCCTGTATTTGATCAAAGAGAAACAAACAAAAATGGATTAACTATTCCTTTAAATACAGAAATTCAAAAGCCTACTGAAAAAATTTATTCAGACTTGACTGAATTAAACACTTCTAGATCGAGAATGCCTGATTTAACCTTTAATGAGGATTTATCTCCAAAAACACCAATGGGTGCTATGTCAGATGTAGGAAGTCCTGAAGTCAGGGTAACCACACCAAAACTTGATGTGGCCAAATTGAAAGCTAATATTGAAGAATTAATAATTGGAACCATTGGTCCAGATAGTTTAAATTACTATCGGGATGATGAACTACTATTCATTTGCAAAAGTATTCAGTGGAAAACGAAAAATAAATATGATCAATTAGAGGATCTAGCTGCAGAACTTGAAATCGATGTAAGTAAACAAAAGAATTTTGCAAAACATTACAGATTAGATTTTTCAGAAAGTGACATTGAGAGTTTGAACTCAATGGGAAGAATAGTTCACATTAAAGATTTGATTGTCTATATCAAAAAGCTAGGAGAACTGAACAAATGGAGAGTGAAATGGACCAAAAGGAAGGAAGATGAAAGATTGGAAAAATTGTCAAAACAATTTCCAATGAGAGAAGTTGCAGGTGGAGGATATGTTCATGTCCCATGGTCGAGACAAGACATTCTGTTATTCACAAATGACTTTCCAAAATTGAGGGAAAAACCAGTTGAGTGGTACAGGCAAGTCGATAGATTTATTAAGGTGTCAAAAGTTCTGTGGATTGATTTAGATGGATTTTTTGACATTGTAGTTCCATCTGATCTTTGGACAGAATGTAAAATATCTATTAGTTGGCCAAAAGCAGAACCTGAGCGAATTAAAGAAACAGGTGCCCCAAATCCACTTGTAATGGATTTCTATGAGAAAGTAATTGTTTGGATGAAAAACAAAATTCCACCCAAAGAAGTTGATTGGGTTAAAATAGAAAGAACAGAACAGGAAACAAAAGAATCAGTTCATTCTTTTTATGAAAGACTATTGTTAATCTTTAAACAATACAGTGGTTATGAAAAATTAGATGAAAAAGACATGAGTCATTTTATCTATAGATTTGTTTATGGACTAAAACCTGAAATTGGAGAAATGATCAGAACTAGTATTGTCGGATGGCAAGCACTATCTATAGATGATATTCTAAGAAAAGCAAAATATTGTAGCGATGAATTAGAAGTAAAACAGAAGAAGCTGAAGGAGAAAGCCATGTGGGCTCAGGTAAAGGTGGCTGAGCAACAGATTGCCAGCATGGGAAATAAGAACACTAATTTTGTTCAAACTGGAAATACAAACCAGATACAAGGAAAGTTTAAAGGTAATAATTTCCCAAAGAAATTTAGCCCAAAGATAGAAGAGCTGAAACAAAGATTACCTTGTTTTAATTGTGGCGAAATTGGACATTGGAGGGACGAGTGTCCTCATCCTCCTAAAAACTTAAAGAATCCCTTGTTGAATCCACAGATGCAGAATGGTGTTAACCTGCAGCAACAGCTACAGATGCAACAGGGGTTAAATGAATTTAATATACAGCGACAGTTACAACAACAGCAACAACAACAGGTGAATAATCGTCAAGACCAATTGCCACAACCACCTTTTCCGAATTGTGGGGGAGTTCAAAAATATAATCCAAACGTGGGATTTCAGGGATGTGAACAGGTAATAAAACCACAAAAACAGCAAAAGCAGCAAAGGGTTCAAATGCAAAATGCTTCACAACAATTTTTATTAACAGAAAGTCAAGACAGTGATTCTGATGATTATTGCTGACGGTGCCCGAGAGAGGAGGAAGAGTGTGTTGTTGGAGCCACTCTTGAGGTTGACCAGTCTGGTCCTTATGTAAACGGGAAAGTTAATGATGTAGACATCACTTTTCTAGTGGACACTGGTGCTACCCGTTCTACTGTTAGATCAGTAGAAATTGAAAACCTACCTCTCTCTGGGGATACCATCCAAGTTGTGGGAGTAAGTAATCAGCAAATTAAAACAGACTTAACTGATCCAGTACCAGTTGAAATTGGAAATTACAGAGACAAACACAGATTTGTGGTTTGTAATAGTAGTCCAGTAAATCTATTAGGTAGAGACATCCTATGTAAAATGAATTGCAGAATATATTGTTCTCCTGAAGGAGTTGAGTTACAAACAATGGAGGAAGATGGTTTGTACAGAATGACAATGATGATGATGGAAGCAGAAGAAACAAAATTGTTTCCTGCATTTGAAGAAAAGGATTTACCTCAAGAGCTAAAGGAAACAGTGAAATCTGAAATATGGGATTTTACTGGGAATGAGATGGGTCTGATGAAAAACGTAGATCCTGTTAAAATTGCATTGAAACAGGGAATAGAATTTCCAAACACTCCACAGTATAAAATGAAAACAGAGACAATTGAAGGTATTACACCTATAATTGAAAAGTTAATCAAGCAAGGTGTATTAAAGGAAATGAAGAGTAGCTCTTGTAATTCACCAATTATGGGAGTTAAAAAGTCTAACGGAACATTTAGGATCGTACAAGATTTGAGAAAGGTTAATCAAATTGTCATTCCATGTTGTCCTGTGGTTCCAAATCCAGCAGTAATTCTATTTCAGATTCCACATGATGCTGAATGGTACACAGTTATTGACCTTTGCAATGCATTCTTTACTGTTCCCTTACACCCAGACAGTTATGAAATCTTTGCTTTCAGATTCCAAGGTAAGACCCTTGGATGGACAAGAATCCCTCAGGGCTATACAGAAAGTCCTTCAATCTTTAATGAATTGTTAAAAAGATCATTAGAAGATTTAGAATTACCAGGTAGGTCTACGCTGGTGCAGTATATTGATGATTTGTTAATAGCTGCAAAGACAAGAGAAAATTGTGTAACAGACACAATAATTCTGTTAAATCGCCTTGCAGAAGAAGGACATAAAGTGTCCCCAGCGAAACTACAGTTTTGCAAACAAGAAGTAAAATATCTTGGTCACAGAATTGCAAAGGGAAAAAGACAAGTAACAATAGAGAGAATAAAAATGATTCAAGCAATGTTACCACCAAGAACGCAAAGACAGGTCAGAATGTTCTTGGGAATGGTAGGTTACTGTCGACAATGGATAAGTGGATTTTCAGTAATTGCAAAACCACTACAAAGACTGACCAAATCAGATGTAAAAGATCCAATTATTCTCAATGATGCTGAGATGGAATCTTTTGAGAACTTGAAAAAGAGCTTATGCCAAGCTCCTGCTTTAGGTATGCCAAATTATGAGAAAGATTTTGAACTGTATTGCAGTGAGAGAGAAGGATGTGCATTATCTGTGTTAATTCAGAGACATGGAAATTTAAAGAAACCTATTGCATACTTCTCTGCAGTTCTTGATCCAATTGCAAAAGCATTACCAGGTTGTTTAAAAGCAGTTGCAGCTACAAGTATCAGCCTTGAACAAAGTGAAGGAATCATAATGGGATTTCCTGTAAAAGTTTTTGTGCCTCATTCAGTTGAAATATTACTGACAAGAGGTAAGACTCAACATTTAACAAGTAGCAGATTGACAAAGTATGAGAAAATCATACTGGGAGCAGATAATGTTTCGATTTCAAGATGTTTGAATCTGAATCCTTCTACATTACTGCCTGATTCCGAAATTGTTGATGACATTGAGACAGAACATGAATGTTTAGATGTCATGGAATTCTGCACTAAACCAAGAAAAGATATCAAAGACAGACCCTTGTCTGAATCGGATTTTGTCTACTTTGTAGATGGCTCATGCTTAAGATCCGAAGGAGGTGTCTTGAAAGCTTCATACTCAGTTTGTACAGTTGTAGATGTTGAAGAAGCATCATGTCTTGAAGGAGTTCGTTCAGCACAAGTGGCTGAATTGATTGCTTTAATACGTGCATGTGAAATATCAAAAGATATTAGAGTTACCATCATTACTGATAGTCAGTATGGATACGGAGTTGTGCATGATTATGGACAACTCTGGTCACAGAGAGGATACATGACATCAACAGGATCACCAATCAAAAATGCAGTTTTCATTAGAAGATTAATTGAAGCAATACAATTACCAAAAGAAATTGCCATAGTCAAATGTGCAGCGCACACTAGAGGAACTGATTATATTTCCAAGGGAAATGCCTTCGCAGATGAAACAGCAAAGTACTGCGCAAGGAAAAATTATTCATATAATCGGGAGAGGAGTAAAGAAACTGATTCAAATTCATTAATGCTAACAACTGTTGTAGAAACATGGCATGAGATTAGAGATTTACAAAACGAAGCAAATGATGAAGAAAAAGACCTATGGTTAAGATCAGATTGTAGACCACGTGAAGAAGATGGAGTGTGGGTTTACAAAGATGGCAGAATAGTCTTACCAAATTGCTTGATTGCTGACATGGCCAGATTATATCATGGTCCTGCACATTTAGGAAGAGATTCTATGGTCAGACTTTTTAGAGAAACATGGTTCAATACCAAATTTAGAACCATTGCGGAATCTTTTTGTCAAAGGTGTTTGTCATGCCAACAAATGAATCCAAACAGAAAATCAGTGGTGGGGACAGGAATAATTGGTCGAGAGGGTGGTCCCTTTACCAGGTTACAAATAGATTTCATTGAAATGCCCTTACACAACTGTTTGAAATATGTACTTGTAATTGTATGCTTATTCTCAAGATGGGTAGAGGCTTTCCCTACACGACATTGTGATTCAATTACAGTAGCAAAACTAATGCTCAGAGAAATCATCCCAAGGTACGGTTTTCCAGTCACTATTGAGAGTGATGGAGGAAGCCATTTTGATAACAAACTGTTGAAGTTAATTTGTGAAGCTTTGAGCATTGAGCAGAAAATACACTGTGCATACAGACCAGAGGCATCAGGTGTAGTTGAACAAATAAATGGAACTATCAAAAACAGAATTGGAAAAATGTGTCTTGAGACAGGTGTTAAGTGGACTGATGCTCTTCCACTTGTTTTGATGTCATTAAGAAGTACACCAGATAAAAAGACAGGTCTGAGTCCTCATGAAATTATAATGGGAAGAGTTATGAGACAAGCTTTTGTACCTGTAGGTAAACTGTTGAGCATAAATGACAGTGCAATTTTGGATTACTGTAAAAGGTTATCTGATATGGTAACTTCTGTGTCTAATCAGGTGGGAACTGAAGCTCAATCAAATGACAAAGTTTTGACACATGATCTGAGACCTGGAGACTGGGTCAGAACGAAAGTACATCGGAGAAGGAATTGTCTATCTCCTAGATGGCAGAAACCTAGGCAGATAATTTTGATCACTACTAATGCTGTAAAGTGCAGAGGATTGAAACGCTGGATTCATCCAAGTCATACTATTCCAGTACCAACTCCTGAGAGTTCTGATGTTGAAAGTGATACTACAGATGATTCAGATTCTGAAGCAGAAGACAGAACAGAAGGTGAAGTAATTCCAGATTCTGAAGATCGACAAGAAAGTCGACATCTGGAAACTGTGCCAGTGAATGGAAATCTGACAAGAAAAGACTTAGAAATAATTGAAATAGATTCTGAAGGAGAAGAGAATCTGTTAAAAGGAAAGATAACTGAGGATTCGGTTGTCTCTATTGAAGACAAAGAAGCTGAACCAAAAGAAGTTTCAGACCAGGAGAGTATCGAAAGGCAGAGAACAAGCTCTGAAGTAAGGAACAAAAATCCGAAATCTGGGAAGCTAGAGGTAATTGAGGAAGAGGAGGAGAACGAATTACCGAGTACCAGTGATGGAAGACAAAGTGAAGTTCCTGAAGGAGTGAAATTGCCGAATAGAGAAGTTCCTGAGTCAATTGAAATTTCAGACTACGAAACTGAAGAAAGTGACGTGGAGGGTGGAAGTGAAAACGGAAAGAAAAGGACTTGGAAGTCAGAATCAAATAATTCTGAACCAAAGAAGAAATACGTGAGAAAAGCAGACTACTGGCCTGGTGGAAGATTGAGAGTAAGATTGATAAAAAAGCCAATAGAACAAGTTGAAGAAATCAGTAGTCAAAAGAGTCCAGGAAAAGAAATTGGAGTAGGAAGAAAAATTGAAGTAATATCGAGAAAAGGGAAGAGAATAATTAGACCAAACCAGAAATACAAGTCTCCTGAGTGGACTTATTTGGTAATTCCACCTGTTATAGACATATATGATAGTAGTGAAGAAGAAAACGAAATCCAAGAAATTAGTGACAATGATTGAAGTACAGAATTATTGAATTGGCAAAAGGCTGAAGAAATCTTGTTAGTTGACACAAGGTCGAAGAAAAACTGTTTAGTTGAAGAAAACTTATGTATGACATAAGGTCGAAGAAATCTTGTTTAGGGTCATAAAAGAAAAATATATTTTAAAAGGGGGGTGTATATCAATTTTAAAATTTATTTTTATTTTTGAGGCTAAAACTAACCTAAAAATGCCTTACGTTAAGGAGAGCACTTCAAAATGTTCTGTTTTTAAAAGATGCTGTAAGATGACTCTGGTGTGTCTGCTCATTTTAGTTCTGCTCTGGTTAGTACTAGCTGTGATTATCCCTTTAGAAATGAATAGAGAATTACACAAAGTTAACATAACAAGCAAAGCTCTGGTTAGCCAAACTAAACATAGTGCATCTGCAAAAGTTATTGATCATCAGCCTAACATTCATCAAGATAAATCAATAGGTGATTTTTCAAGCAATACATTCACAAAGCTATTGAGTGAATATGTAAAGGTAATGGATGCAAAGGACTGTTATGTCTGTGTTAAGTTACCTGCTTCTGTTTCTGAGGGAGTAACATATAATATGCTTCCTCTCACTTATGCTGTTACATGTAGTGTATTAACTAGTTTATTTTATCAAACTGGTCGTTTAGAATATTACTATTCAAATTATGATGAAATTTTTGCTAATGTTAAGATTGATAATGCTTTAAATAAGCATAAGAAAGCAAAACAATTGAGAGAATATTTTCTTGTTACTAACGAACTCACTTACGAGTATGCTTACAAGAATAATCTAACATGTAAATTAAGTGCTGAAGGAAAGAAATTTTTGAATATGGTTGAGGAGAGAAGAGCAATTTATAAGAGAAATGAATTAGTCAAGCAGACTAAGTCATCCTTCTGGCAAAAAGAGGATGAGAAATTAAATGGCAAAATGCTTGAAAATATTGCAATTCACATAGACAAACCTGTTAGTGGAAAACTTTGCATTAGAAGAGATAATACACTTTTTGATAATTATTTTGTAGGTGCAAGTAATTGTGAAGATACTTATCAGATTATGGGAGGTTGGGGATTTAAAGGTGGAAAAGATCCTATCTTCCCTGGAATTTATTTTGTTTGTGGCGACAAAGCCTACTACAACCTTCCAGACCATTGGTATGGAACTTGTTATGTGGGAATTGTTTTTCCTAAAGTGTTTCATGTTGACAGAGATTCAGAAGGATTGTTTAAAATTCATAATTATGTAAATAGAGCTAAAAGAGAAACTTTTACTGAAGTTCTGGGAGATATTTTTCAAGCTGTAATACCTTTTGTTGGTATAACCCTAAATGCAGGGAGAATTAGAAAATTGTCCACTATAGTTGATAGATTATCAACTGACACTGCTGATGGATTTCAATTAGTGAATGTTGAAGTTATTGCAATTAGATCCATGGTAATTCAAGATCGTCTTGCTTTAGACATACTCCTAGCAAAAGAGGGAGGAGTCTGTGGCATTTTACATGTCCAACATTGCTGTACATATATACCGGATGAAAGTAAGAATATTGAAATGTATATTAAGAATATTACACAAATGCATTCAGAGATAATTCCTTTAGAAGAAGAAGATTTTACAGGGAAACTTTCAAAAAGGTTTCAAGCAATTAAAAACTGGTTTCATAATATCGGAAGTTCAATTCTTGGCAAGATTCTGGCACCTTTGATTATAATAGTATTCATTTTTATTTTGACTAAAGTAGGTTGTTTGTTACATAAAAGAAAGAAACAGTTGAAGGAAAAGAAGAGAATCTATAAACTCAGAAAAGAAGAGGAAAGGGAGATCGAGTTACAGGAGTTACATAGAGAGCGTCATGTTAATTGCAAAGATTATGCTGAAACAGACTTTTAGGTTTACTAATACAATTGAATTTGAATCGATTTCTTAAAAATTTAATTTACCAAAATTTTGAGTGCTGGTGTGGTGATTTGTTAATCACCAGATGAGGGAGTTGATGGAGCGAGATAGAAAACAAAATTTTGTTTAAACTCGCAAAGTCACATTTCCATAACATGAATAAAATTATTAATGATTTGTGATATGTCGTGCTAATACAACTTAGATTAAACTTTACACGTGGGGGGACTAACATGTGTGCTCATAAACGTGCATATTTGTTGCATCTTTTTGTTTGTGCAAAATAATAAAATAATTTATTGTTTTCGTTTTTGTCATTACTAACTGCTGCAAACTTAAAAGAAGCATGTGCTTGTTTTGCTTTTCCTTGTCTGTGTGATGTCATTTCTACTATTCTAGGTGCATATGGGTCTCATAGAAAAACGGAGACTGGTAAATATAAACGCTGCTTTATTTGTTTGCAATGGCTAGGTAACATTTTGATTAATCGGGTGGGTTAATTAATTAGTAAACCATGGGGTGGATACAGAATCTACATTATTTCTTACATTAATACTTTTCTTGTGTTTGTTTTATACTAGAAAACATAAGTTGCCTGCTTTTGGGCCTAGTCATTTGAGCCGCAGAAAAAGAGCTGATCTATAATTCTGCAGAAAGTCACGAGACGCCCATTCTGAATTAAAACGTTTATTGAAGCTGCATTCACAAAGCAAAAACTGATGAGCTGACATCATTCTGTCGGACATGGCCAAGGTCGAAAGTGAACATTTTGTCAGTCCTTAACTTGGCATCCGCGGAAGTTGTACTGAAAGTCTATGGAAGCTGCGAGGATGACTTAATACAAAGTTGCAATCGCAGGAAGCTTCTGGCTTCACGTGGAAGAGACAATGGTCTTTGTAAGACATGATTTTGTGGAACTTTTTTGAGAATCTGGTGACATGTCACTTGTCACTCTCAGCCAATGGGACGTCGAGGATTTCTGAAAACTTTCCTTTGCTAGTTTAGTTAGCGTAGAAAGGTATAAAAAGTCATGCCCTTAGGGTTGGGCTGGCTGCTGCTTTCTGACTTTCCGATGAGGGTGATGTGCTACTGGACTTTGCGTGGAGCACGTAAGAATCCTCAAAGATCTTTACTTTAATTTCTGTCTATTTAGCTCAGTTAGGGAAATAGGTTTTAGAAATGCTAAACTTTATATAATTTCTTTAAAATTGATTCAATTGCTTAAATTGTATTTTTCTCATATTTCTTACTATCATGCTTGCTATATTGCAAATAAATTTCATTTATAAAACTTTCAACTTATATACCATAATTTAGAAAATAAAATCTTACTTTTGACAAACAAGCTGGTCTTAGTTATTCAGAAGTATTGGTTACCATTAGCTAGATCACGTCGCCTATGGTGGTCGTTTAAATGGTTGGGTTTTATTCTAATGACAATATTCTTTCTGCAAATGTATAAATATGTATATAGTTTGTAGATAATGTGTATATAGATTTATTCTGACCACCTGATTCAGTAGGCCCCAAATATATCAGGTTCATAAATGGGTCCATATTTAATATAGAATTTTGTTTATAGGTTATGAAGTTGGGTAGCGTAGTTTATGATATATTTTCTATAGCCCGCTGGATCAGGACTGCACCACAGAATTTTTAACACGAGTGTATATTTTACTTGTTATTCTTTATTTGTTCATGAGTACTCTGTAGCGCTCCTAATTACAGAGAGAAATCGGAGCGCTTTTCTCGAAAACATAAGAAAGGCTCAATGATGGATCCGAATAATTACTGGCTCGTTTCTCTTCTTGGCACCTAGTGTAAACTCTTCTCAAAATTCACAGCAGAAGAATAAATGCGATGCGATGAATCTAAATATAATACCTTTTAATCAATCAATCAATCAATGGGTGCCTCAGAGCTTAACCATTTAATCAATCTGGCTTCAGACCTGGATGCTGCTCACCAGTGGATAACGTCATTACTCTTAAATTATTAATAAATAGCACTCGAAGGAAGAATCTTTGCTTGTACGTTTGCTATGTAGATCACAATTCAGCATTTGATAAAGTAAAGCAAAAATTCCTACTGCTAACGGGCTTAAACAGGGTTGCACGCCGGGGCGGCTCCTCCATGTGGGCAGAGGAGTGTCGCCCCACTGTTTTCTCTCAGTGCGAGAAGCAGAAACATAAAATGGGATTATAAATACAATTTTATGTGTCTGCTTCTCGCACTGTGAGAAAGCAGGAGGGTTTGGGTGGAGAGGGCGGGTGGGCGGTCCTGCTCTAGGGCAGGGGAGAAGTGGTTTGGTCGGCACCAGGGTCGACCAAACTAATCATACGCACTCTACCTTTTCTCTATGTAGAAAATGGCCTCCCCATAGATGCCTGTGTGGTCAGCGTCCCAACCAATCACGACGCTGCCGTTACAGCGTTGTGGTTGGCTGAGGGGAGGGGAGGGAGGCTGCCTGCTTCCTGTGAGTAGCAGAGAAGCAAAGACGACATGGGTCCGGACCAGGCCGGTGAAGGTAAGTAAACTTTTTTTTTTATTAACCCCGTGCAACCCCCTCTCCTCGTGACCGCCCCCCCACCCTCAAGTCATGCCAGCTGCGACTGTTTGCATGCTAGCTCCGCTGCCCTTTTTCATTATATATAGATGACTAGTGCTCAAACTTAAATCATAGCGAGGCTCGGTCCCTTAGTTTAGAAGGAAGAGCCATCAGCTTCTTTGCCTATGCAGATTTCATAATTACATTCTTTGACACCAGCAGGCTTACAAACGCAGTTAATAAGATTACAGAAATGTAATTCAGAAAATGATCTAAAAGATAATTTAGGAAAAAGAAAACTAATGGCATTTGGCAAATTTTGGTATCAACTAAGTGATAAAATTGTTAGCCAAGTTCCTCAGGAAGTTAAAAAAAGAACAAGATGGCCGCCTGGTAGGAGCTCTGTGCTAGAGCTCCGAGTGCTTGGGATTCCATTTTTGGATTTAATCCCTGTTAGCACCCAGCTTGCCGTTCAACGTAGCGATATCAAGTAACTGGAATACATCATCGTAACTATCACAAGTAACTGGAACTTTTTATCATCACCCTCGGCGCTGGAAAGGTATGAGTCGCCCCGCCGCTACGGACACCGGGCTGCATCTGGCCATCGGCGGAGCCTGGGGCGGACGCTTGGCTGCCTGGAGCCTGCTGTTACACTGACTGGAGCCTCTCATCTCCACGGAGGCTGTGATCGTCGCGGGAGAGGACCCTGGCCATCGGCGGAGCACGGGACAGACGCCTGGCTGCTGCCTGGAGCCTTCCAGGGTTCCCTGATCGCTGTGGCGCTGACCGGAGCCTGCCTGGGTTTCCTGCTCGCACTCGATCCCTGCATTGCGCCTTGAGGACCGAGGCTCCCACCTCCTCCCTGCCTGGACCCTTGGCTGCCCCTGGACAGCGGCCGAGCCCTGCTCGCACTCAATCCCTGCATTGCGCCTTGAGGACCGAGGCTCCCACCTCCTCCCTGCACCCTGGGCTGCCCCTGGTCAGTGGCGGAGCCCTGCTTGCACTCGATCCCCGCATTGCGCCTTGAGGACCGAGGCACCCACCCCCTCCCTGCCTGGACCCTGGGTTGCCCCTAGACAGCGGCGGAGCCCGGGATGGATTCTGGATTGCCTGGAGTACGTTGGGTCTTAGCAGCGCTCCCTGCGAGGGAGCGGTCTTCTGGCCATCGGAGGCACCTGGCACGCTGGTAAAAACTGATCCGACGCTGCCAAGGAGAACTGCCGGAGCGGAGCCCCGAGGCAAACTCTCCTGCCTGCCCTGCAGTAAAGGAATCCCAGCGGACTGGAGGGCTGAGAGGAGCTGGGGATGCCGGCTTGGTTTTCGGCTTGGTTTTCAGATGCAGACTCTAGGGGGGCACATTAGCGCACAGCGGAACCAGCGGACACAGTTGTTAATAACAAAAGAAGGTATTTAAGAAAGTTCTCATTCCTATAACTGTATTGCACAAAATGGCGGGGGTCTGAAAAAGCAAAAAACTAAGGCTATAAATCACCTACTGTGCCCACGAGGTTCCTTCGGGATGAGTCTCCCTCACAGTGTGAAAACGAAACTGCTCTCCCTGCTCACAAAGCATGAACAATAAAAAGAGGACTAATGTCTCTTTTCCCCCTATGTGGCGGCCATTTTTGGTACAGTCTCTCTCTCGGATCACCATCTTGGACTAGTCATTGTTGCTGGGCTATCAATTTACTTCACTATCTGAGGTGCATCAAGAACTCACCTTTTTAGGCTAAGCCCAACTACTACCACTACTGTACTCTGAACTACGGATCTATGATCTATTGTACTCTGATGCACACCTATCTGTGTCATGTAACAGACTGCCTGCATATGCATTCTGCTGTACAAGTATTATACTCATTATATATTATTTTTAGGTTTACCTGTAAACATAACTATTCCCCCAATTGTACACTGCACTACTCTGCACAATCTCCCCTGTTATGCTACCGCATGTATTTTAGGTCTATAGTTTTCAGAACTTTTCCTCCAATTGTACTCTGCACTACCACTTTACACAATTCTGCAACCTGCACTGCATTACCTGTATTCACTTTACCTCTCTCTCATGTAATGCATCGACTGCTACCTCACATATGCTTGTCGTCTCACTAGGGTATTTTCTGTCTGCCCGCTAGTGCCATTTCTGATCCAGATAACCTGTTGTGGTTGCATGTGCACCTTGCTCCGGCATATCACTATTGTTCACCCACCCCCCGCTACACTGCTACCATACCAACATGGAGCTCATCGGCAAACACACATATAAAATAAACTACTCTTCCGTGCTCACCAAAAAAGCTACTAAACGCTTTAAACACGACTTCCTTAGGTCCCACCCAGAAACACCCTTTGCCGACACCTACTTCTCATCGGTCAATGGACCCTTAAACACCGACATCATTTTCCACACCACACGCAGAGCGCAATGGAAAAAAGTGTTCCTCACCCTATTCACCGTCTCCACCACCAGGAAATCCGCACATGGCCTAACACTCTCCATCACATCGTCCCAACTCCTCCCAGGCAGAACCACCATCACTATTTACAACAACGGGATTGTCTTAATTCAAGCGACAGACAGGAACCTGGAACTACTTGACAACATGTTCCCCTCTCTCAAAGAGCACCTTTCCAACCCTCGGACTTACACGCATATCACCCCCTGTCCTACCTCCCCTAACGTCACAGCTCCCACCCTTAACTCTCCTAACCCAGTTCAGCAGCAAGAAGACACACACCTCACCTTCACACCCTGCTCCACAGTCATTCACCTGCCCGTCGCAGCTACCCCTCCCTGCCCCTCATTCACAGACATAGACCTGGTCCTTCCACACACCACTCGCTTTCCCAGCCCTCCTACTAACCTTCGTACCTCCGCTCATCCTCCTGTCTCCCCCTCCACACTTTGCTCTCCCGTACCTTCCCCCGCACATTTTATCTCAGAGCACCCCTCCTCCCCCAATGGCACCCCACACAACATGACTCTCTCTCCGACTTCTGCCCCCCCCCACACTTAGCACTCCCGCCACGCCTTGCCTGCACCCCTCCTTCAACATCCCACCCCCCTCGCTCACTCCTCAATATCCCACCTCCTCCCCCACAACAGCCAGCCTTCACATCGCCCCCTTTTTCCCTTCCCCCCCTAGCACGGATGCGCTTCCCAATAACACCTATCCTCTCGCTAACGCCCCCAACACCCTCATCAGCTCCGCCTCTCCACCCGGACTGCCCCCTGTCAATGCATTCGCCGGATCAGCGCCAGTACCCCCCCCCCAACACCGCACCCATCATCACCTTGGACATTATTATGTCCACCCTCCTCCAATTGAAAGAAGAATTACACTCCATTAAAGAGTTGCTCTTCACACACCCCAGACACCCCCCCCATCACCACCCTTACCACACCTAGCACCACGTCCCCCTCACCTCCTACTCGCCCTACCACACAACACTCCACACACCGGACCTCTATCCCCCCTCGCAATACCAACAATCGCAATAACAATTGCAATCTCATTACTACCAAGCGCAATACTCCTCCTTCTACACCTAACAACACTTCCTCCTCACCTCCTACTCGCCTCATCACACATCTTTCCCCACATTGGACTTCTACCCCCTCTTGCAATACCACCAATCGCCCCAGACGCACTACCAACACGATCTCTGACCATGACGTGCACACCCTTCTCCACTCTTACGACCCGGCTCCCCAAAAGCCACTAGTTACCAACAACATGTCCATCCCAACGATTATATCTAACCCCCTCAGGCACCAAAAGGATAACAACAGAGGCGCTGTCCCCAACAACCTTACTAATGTACCCCTCATTACAGAATCGTCCTCCACCCTTTGCACCCCTAGCCTTAAATGCATACTTCTCAACTGCAGATCGGCCCAAAGACATTCCACGGAGATCGCCGACCTCATCATGTCCCTGGAACTGGACCTAGCCATTCTGACTGAAACATGGCTGTCTGATTCCTCTACACCTATACTGGATATCCTAGTCCCCCCCAACTACTGTATCATTAGACTTGACAGGGCCAAACAGATTGGCGGTGGAATTACCTGCATCTACAGAAGCAACCTCTCAGTCTCCAAACTGGCCGTCCCCCCTCTTACTTCCTGTGAATACCTCTGCCTCGATATCATCAGCGAAAGCAAACCGGTATGCTCACTACACATTATATACCACCCACCTGGGGACAATCTCTCCTTCGTCCAACAACTCATGGATACAATTTCAGCCAACTCAGGACGGCAGCACACCCAAATTTTCCTTGGCGACTACAATCTCCACTGGAATGACAGCAATGACACAGTGGTAAACAGCCTCAAAAGCTTTCTCAACGCACTTGATCTCAACCAAATATGCAATAGCCCGACCCATAAGAGAGGTTCTACCCTTGACCTCATCATCTCCAAAGAGGGCGCTATTCAACTGGAGTCAATCCAACCTTGTGACTGGTCAGATCATCATATTGTCTCCTTCCTCATCAAGGAAAAAATCAGACTTAACTCAGTTCAACCCCCTAAGCACAAAGTGTGGAAAAGAGACTTGAAGAAACTCAACCCAAACTCCCTACCGACTAACAGCTGCAATCGCCTACTTCCCCCTCCCGGCGTTACAGACGTTCAACCTCTGATTGACTACTATCTCAATACTATGTCCACAATAATCAATGAGGCGGCGCCCATGCAACTGAAAAGAGTCTCGTCCAAGAAGACCTCCAACCCATGGTACGACGGAAGCCTCAATGAGGATAGACGGGCCATGCGAATGGCAGAGCGCACCTGGAGGTCAGCCCCTTCTGCAGTGCACCTAAAAAGCCTAAAGATACAGAGAAACGCCTACTTCAGGAAAATAAAACGCTCAAAAAGAGACTTCTTCAGCCTCCAGCTCGCCCAAGCTAAAAACCGTCCACGAAAACTGTTTGAGTTAGTCAGAACACAATCCAAAGAGCAACCCCAGACACTCAGCCTCATGGACGTTACTCCTTCCTGCGAAGACTTCTCTGCCTTCTTTATCCAAAAAACTGAGAATATAAGAAGCGATCTCCTCAATGACGCTATCCTGTACTACAACCCCCGACACACAGCAGTGCCTCAACCAAAGAACAATGCTACATGGTCATCCTTTGACACTTACTCCGAAGAAGAAATTGGCAGACTGCTCAGCACCTTGAAACCATCCAATCACCTCTGTGACCCCCTTCCTGCTAACGCTGTAAAAGACTTTTCTCCTTGGCTTCTCCCACTCTGGTCTAAGATTATCAATAGCTCTTTTCAACAAGTATCTATCCCCAACGCCCTCAAAGTAGGGCAAGTCACACCGCTACTAAAAAAACCAACAGCAGACCCCTCTGATCTAAACAATTACCGCCCTATTACAAACATTCCCACTCTCGCTAAACTGTTGGAAAAATGCGTACAGCTACAACTGACTAAACACATAGATAAGTTTGATCTCCTAAACGCTCATCAGTCAGGCTTCCGAGCAGGGCACAGTACCGAAACTGCCATGACTCACATAGTGGACGATGCCCTCCAAATCCTAGACCAAAACGATACCTGCCTCCTCATCCTTCTGGATCTTTCCTCAGCATTCGATACAGTTAAACATGAGAACCTACTCGAACTGTTAAACACAAGAATGGGCATATCTGGGACTGTTCTAAAGTGGTTCACCTCATTTCTACACAACCGGACACAAAGAATCAAAAGCAACAACCTGCTGTCCTCTCCGGTACCTGTATCGCTAGGCGTCCCTCAAGGATCCTCCCTCTCCCCAACACTGTTCAACCTAGTTATGGAACCTCTCACTACGCTGCTACAGGCATCTAATGTGCACTTTCACATGTATGCCGACGACACCCAACTTTATCTCAAAATACAATCTCCCAAGGACATCATGCTTCTGAACACCACGATCAGAAACACCCAATCCTGGCTTGCTGAGAATCACCTCAAACTCAATGCTCTGAAGACCGAGTTCCTCCTGATCTCACCTCCCGCTAAAATATCCACGGCTCAAACATGGCTTAAGTACTTAACGGCTCTAAATGTACAGCCCATCGTAGTAGACTCAGCAAAATCCTTAGGCATAACACTTGACACCAATCTCAACATGCAGCAGCACATCAGCAAGGCAACCAAAGGAGCGAACTTCCAAATCAATACCCTGAGAAAACTTAAACCCTTCCTTCCTGCCAAAGACTTCCAAACTGCAGTACAATCTATAGTCATCCCGCACATAGAATACGGTAGCACCGCTCTCTGCGGGCTCCCCCTAACTACAACGGCACCCCTAAGAGCGTCCCTTAACGCCGCAGCGAGACTCGTCACAGGCTCAAAAAAACACTCGCATATCTCCCCGGACTTTAAATCACTGAACTGGCTACCTTTTGAAGCCAGAATACAACTGAAAATCGCATGCATGACGCACAAGGCTGTGCACCTGAATTCACCCGCCTACCTCACTCAAAAGCTGACAATTTCGGGTGGCTCCCGAACTACTAGAAGCAATAACAATCTTTTGCTGAAACCTCAAAGATTTCGGAAGGAAAAAACTTATAAACGCTCCTTTTCAGGAATGGCGCCCAGGATCTGGAACTCTCTCCCTCCTGAAACAAGGCTCATCTCCTCCAACACAATCTTTAAGAAAGAAGTTAAAGCGATCCTCATGGCAAAATACACATGATCTACTATTCCGTATCACTCATGAATCTGCTCTGTAAGTCCTGCCCGACCCTTGGTCTACTGTACCACCCATATTATCGAATTCCTTAACTGTATACGTTCACTCTTTGTGTTTGGTTATAATGTTTGATGCACCTGGTTGATTATGTGTATTGTTATATTGCTGACGCACCTGGTTGACTTTGCACACTTTACCCTCTCCACCTCAACGATCCCTACTTCCCTACTACTGTCGCACCTGTGGGACTATACATCCTGCACACACCCACCTCAACTTTGCCCACCTTTAAACTCTAAGTATTCTAAACACGCTTAAGCAAGTATATGCTCCTTATTATTGTACTTTATACTATTGACGCAATTGTTTGTCTATACACAGTGTACCGACACTACCTCACCTGTGACCTACCTCATGTCATTTGACCTACCTATGTAACTAGTACCTTGTACCTAACTACCTCATATATTACTTTGTATATACGCTTTATTACCTTGTATTTTTATCCCCATGCCCTTGTAAAGCGCTCTGATATCTGCAAAGATCTTGTTTGCGCTATATAAAACTTTCAAAATAAATAAAATAAATAAATAAGACCAAGTCCTGGGGACACGTTCAAGGGTGAAAGTTTAAAGTGTCAATGCACAATTGTAGTACTTGAACTAAAGGAATTGCAAAAGGTCGACACCAGTAGTTACATATGATAGGTAATGTTTATACACGTCTTCAAGTATATTAAATAAGTACACCAGCTGACACGTGTTTCTTCACCTGGGTTAGTAACCTGTGACTCTTCAGGGCGTTAGACCGGTGATAACCACAGAGTACTGAAATTAGGAGCGATGGGGAGGATGGGTAGATCCTTATCCCATCAGAATGGTTAGAACGAAAGAACAATGGGCGGGTGTGTCCGTGTTCGTAGGGTCCTGAAGGAGCAGGATGCCAGCACAGATCTGTCTCGCTCCCTGGATACGGAAGTTACCACGTACAATTTTCTGGGTTTGCTGGTGGACAGCAAGCACTAAATAGGATGACTCACACCACCAATCTGAGATCCAAAGCCCATGTGACCACGCGGGCAATCAAAAGATTCTCGAATGAATATGGGGATACACAATGAGTCATTCATTACAGATAAATGGATGGGAAAATAGTACCTTCCTTATTTTATGAATCCATAGTTTTTCTGGGCCATATTATTGACATTTTACACAGTACATATATAAAACAGACAAAATTCAAATACATTTATGCTCCCCAATTCCACAGTGTAAAATAGGAATGGCACTCTCATTAATTTTGTTAATTTCTCGACATCTTATCATTGTGATAAATTATCTGTGTGAATGTATGGAAGCAGCTGAAGACTCCCTGAGATCCTTGATTTTCAAACAAGTGACAACTGTGTACGATTCTCTCTCGTATCTTAAGATCAATAGGACAATTACAGAAAATAATTTGCCTCCGCTTACACACCTCCAAAATTTGCCTCGTCTTGAACAGAAGAGTCTAGTACAGAATATCATAAAGAAAATAAGAGCGCTATTGATCTGTCAAAAGCAACACAATATAAAATGTACATTATGCAATCGAATATTATATTAGTATAACACACAAATATATTACTTACAATTTGGTGTTAGCTATAAACTAAAGTATTTACGATTCTGTCTTATGCTTATTTCAATGTGTGAGTTTGAAGGCTCTTGAAATCTAAAGTGTTTGTCATCAAATAATTGTCATTTATGTGCTTATAAGGAACAAACAATCGAACACATTATCTGTATAGATCCTGCTTTACTTGACTTAAGGAGGAAATATTTGAAGCCTGTATTTATTATTTCCAAATGCAGATCTTTCCGAGATGATATTGCTGACTGTTTCTCTGCTATAGACGCCCAGTTAATTGGGAAATTGGCACAAGTTTTAAGTTCTATCTTATTGTCATTTTATTGATATATGATCTAGTAATATGATTATGACATTTCTTAATGAGAAGGATTTAACACATGCAGTTTATGTACTTTTTTTACTGTAATGGATATTTTAAATATTTATATACAGTAAACCTTTCACCATCACCACCACTATCACAAAAAACATGACAATGCTAGGAGAAGGAAATAATGTTAAAACATGATAGTAGGGAGAAGAGAAGGTGAGGACTTTAGTTATACAATATCTTTGCACTGATCACACCTAATCGAGTGCAATAATGTTAGGTTGTTGAACTTGACCCTCTCTACAAGGTTATTCTCAAACCTTTTAGTTTTTTTAACCACTGCTATCCAGTGCTAAAGTGCTCTTTCCCCTTTCTGCTAACCATCGTTTAATTGGCATATTCTGAATTGGCATATTTAATTTAGGTTTCTTGAATGGTGGTTTACCATGGCCTTTGGACTCTGTGCACTTTACCACTGCTAACCAGTGCTAAAGTGCTTGTGCTCTTTGGACCGTAATTCCTCTCATCACAGCAAGAGGACCTTCGTAAGATGGATGATAAGGCTTCCAAGGGCTTGTCAGAAGAAAATGTCAATTAGTCACATTATTGTGGACAAATGGGCAGAATCATAGTTAGAGGTATGTTTTGGGCATAAGTCTGAAGAAAAAAAGATATGCGGTTGTAATACAGAAAGTTTCTCAGAGGTCCCAGTAGACATGTGCACCCTCTTTTAGTGCCCCCAGGAAGTGGCGCAGCAAGGTTGCCATGAACCCTAATGCAAGTAAGAAAAATGGAACCCACCAATCAGTTTATGCATTGATTTCTGTCAGCTCTGCTGATGCCACTCCTTCAGACCTGCTTCAAGCCAAAGGCATTTAGATATCTGGGACTTGTAATTTTGGATTAGCCATTAATTTATGCTTACATATGAGTCAATAAGGAGAGTGTGGTTGGCTAAGCAAACACAAATGACTGAATGTGACACACATGACCTGGCAATCATTTGCAGCTATGACAGCCGGTAACTGCTGCCCCTGTTTTTGTGACATGGTTTTCCTCCTTCTTAGATGCCAGGAACACTGGCCAAAGTATGACCAAGTCATGCAAAACGAACCGCTAAAATGAAATGGGACTGCATTCTCATGCCAGATAACCAGATTTAACGAAGCAAACAATTGTTTTGAATGTTGACACAGGGAACCTGTGTGTACATGTTCTTTAAATTGATCATTCAGTCACTCACTGCCCCATTGAATCACTTTCCTCATTTATAATCTCCCCCACATGGTCGTTCTTCCATTCTGTCACTGCCTGGTCATTCAGACCTATTCATTGATTTGCCTTTTACCACTCCACTGTTGACTCACAATCACATTCTGATTATTCCTATTCACTCTATCATTTACTACTCAAGCACTACCTATTTTCCTTTTTTTTCCAAGAAAAAAACAATACAAGTCGTGATAAGCAATATTGACAGGGATACTTAAGTCTTACAGCAGAAAGTAAAAGTTACAATAGCAAAAAAGTACATATTCATGGGTGAGATAATGTAGAAAGATTAAAAAAGAAAAGAAAAAAAGCCAAAAAAGGACGATCAGAGCATGGAGAGGTACATGAAGCTGTTGAGACCGATTCAACACCATAAAAAATATAGACCAATCAATAAAGGGCAGTAAAGTAAAATTATAACAACTGGGAAGGACAACAAGTTGATCAAACATTTTCTTAAGACGTTTAAGATTTATCTATGATTAACTAATCACTGCTTTAACCATTCCTCGAACGGAGCCCAGATCTTACAGGCCAGCTCCCGCCTCCGCCTACCCCTTAATGAAAATACTGAAAACTCCAAATTATATATAGCAAGTAGCCTAGCTCTCCAATTAACAAACGTGGGTGCCTCAGGGCTTAACCATTGTGAGGTAATACATATCCGGATCATCAACATAGCTATGTACAGAAATGCAGATACATGCCACATATTTTGGGGCACTGCTACGCCTTCAGACCCCA
Organism: Lissotriton helveticus; assembly: GCF_964261635.1. Taxonomy (NCBI): domain Eukaryota; kingdom Metazoa; phylum Chordata; class Amphibia; order Caudata; family Salamandridae; genus Lissotriton; species Lissotriton helveticus. Next base: position 647,912,755 of record NC_136069.1, read on the forward strand.
TTATCACCATCTCAGGAGAGATGGCGAGCGGGATATTAAGCGTAGAATTTATGAGGCGCTCCACATCAGATAGAAATTTACGAATTTTCGTGCAGTAATAGAACATGTGTATAGAGTCAGCTGCATGTAGCCCACTCCTCACACAGCTATCGCCCTTCCTACCCCCCCCCATTTCGCTATTTTGGCAGGCGTACAATAAAGATCGAACATTGCCATATAGATTTGCGTCCTGAGACTACCGGAAACTAAAGCGAAGCTGGCTAAGTCCAATGCCGGCCTGATATCTACACCAGTCTTCCCAAGTTTACCCTCCCATTTAAGATTGTATACCTCCAGATTGTCCAAAAAGTCGGACAGCAAGTGCTGATAAATTGTACCTATTCTGGCCTTCTTCTGAATAAGTTAAAATATAATTAGCTTGTCCATCATTGTGGGGGTTTTACGTAGGTATTTATCAATGAAGCTTCTGACTTACAAATATTTAAAAAAATCATGAGTGTTTAACTGAAATTTGTCCCTCAGAAAAGAAAAAGAGCCAATTCGCCCATCCACAACTAAATCGCCTATGACTTTAAGGCCTGATAAATGCCATCTGAAAGTCGTCTGGTCCTGGAAGATAGAGGGCAAGAGATGGGTGGCTTTGAACGGTGTATAAGTATTAACATTAGGGATAGAAAATTTCCGCCGGATTTTCTGCCAGACTGAGAACATAGCTGCAATAATCTTGAACCTAGTCTTCTTGAAATAGCTTGGCTCCAGAACTTGTGTCAAAATGCCCTTAGCGGCCACATTCAGGCCGATCTCATAAATGGTAGGTCTATTAGAAGGCGGGAACTCAGCACTGTCTCCCAGCAAGGGTAGGCCTAGATGTTGCACCATAGCGGACCAATAATATAATACCAGATTGCGGACCGCCGAACCACCGCGGTCCAGAGGGAGACACATCCAATTGGCAGCCCAAAGCGAACGATGATAGCCCCAAAGGAACCTATAACAGATCCTTTCGGCCCTAGTCAAGCTTGCTTGTGACAGTTCCATTGGAATAGTCCTAAATAAATATAAGAACTTTGGGAGGACAAGCATTTTAAGAACACTACAGCGACCATATAAAGAGAGGTGCAGATGATCTAACCGTTCCAACTTAAGGTTCGCAGATTCCACTACCGGAAGGATATTCAGATCCGGGATGATATCGACAGTGGCAGTAACTTTAACCCCTAATTAAGTTGCTTCGCTGACCATAGGGGCATCAGAGGGTCGCATATTTGCTGATTGCACGACCTGCGTTTTTGAAACGTTTAACTTATAACCTGAAACCCGACCGAATTGTACAGCACAGTTCTTTAGAGCAGAGAAGGCAGAGGGAACATCAGATGTTAAGACAACAATGACATAGGCCAGGGTCTGATACTCCGTGCCATCGTTCCTAATCGATAATATATCCACATTTCCTGAAGTTTTACTAAGAAAAGGATCGATGTATAGAGCAAAAAGCAAGGGTGAGCAGGGGCACCCTTGCCTAGTGCCTCTACTAATGGTGAAATACCCTGACTCCTGACCAGAGATGCGCAATGCTGCTGCTGGGGAGATATACAGTGCTTGGATAGCCTGAATAAATTCAGTGCTGAAGCCCTTCCAGTGAAGCACAGCCCACAGGAACCCCCAGGAGACCCTGTCGAACGCCTTCTCGGCATCCAACAGGATCACACCTAGGGGAGAAGCAGTAGCTTGCACCCAGTCCAATGGGGCAATTACACGTCGGTCATGGTCTGCCGTGTCCCTACCCGGGATAAACCCATGCTGACGCACAGGGCCGGACTGACTACCGGGCAGTTTGGAATGCTGCCGAGCTGGGGGCTGCTTTCACTGCGGTGGGGGCTGATTTAGTTCATGGAGACCTGCGTGTGCTTCAAAATAATTAATGCAAAACGAATTTCGTTTAGCACACACAGGTCTCTATGAAAGAAATCACCCCCCAGCTCAGCAGCATTCCAAACTGCCCGGTAGCCAGTCCGGCCCTGCTGACGCAGGGAAACCAATGGGGTGATCACCACAGTGAGCCTAGATGATAGAATTTTGGAATATATTTTGCTATCGCTGTTTATCAGCTAAATTAGTCGAAAAGATAAGGGACTAAGCTCGGGCTTACCTTTTTTCTTAAACAAAACAATTGTGGTTTGGCACCATGAGTCAGGTAGCGTGCCACCCTGTGCAGCCCTGATAACAGATAATAAATCTTGACAAATCTCTGCGAGAAACATCCTGTAAAATTCTAGAAGGACAGCACCTGGGCCGACAGCCTTTCCATTAGCTAAAGATTTTACTGCCATCTCAACCCCCTCCCATGTAATAGGGGCAGACAAGATCTCATTCTGTTCGATAGTAATTTTGGACGTGACCATGTCCGAGAAGAATCCCTCAACCAAAGGCCGCAGTCTAAGTGTCAACAATGTCTTCAGTGTAGAGCGCCCAATAGAACCTTTGGAACACATTGATGACTCTCTCCTGTGTGTCCTGGACCACCTCATGCTGATCCTGGATTTTAAGGATACAATTCTGTAAGCCTTTCTGTTGGAGCCTCTTGGCTAATACTCTCCCCGAGTTTTCACCAAACTCGAACATCTTTGTGCGATATTGAAGATACTTAGCAGCAAGGTCCTGCCCAAAGGATTCCAGGAGTTTGGACTTAATTATAGCAACCTTCTGCTGGCTCTCGTCTATATTAAGGCCGTCCTTAATTCTACATGTAAGTTCCAACTCTGCGAGCCTGAGCTTCTCGATATGGATCTTCACCTGCTCTTGCCCTGTCTTCCACCGATAAGAGGCGAAGCTCTTGGTCTCGCCACGCACTGCGGCCTTTAAAGCATCCCAGACCATGGTGTCAGATGCGTTCCTCCTATTGATATTTAGGAATTCAATTAACCACTTTCGCATTTGGACCTGATAGGCCTGGTCCAGCAGAAGTTTTCTTTCGAAAGTCCATGCTCTAGGAGCTCTGCCTGAACGAGACCAAGGGCATACCACAATCAGCGGATTATGGAGCAGAGATAGAAGCTACTTTAGCTACCTGGTCAGACACGAAAACATAGTCTAAACTGACCATTTTATTATGGGGGGCAGAGTAGTATGTGTAACCATCATCATGTTTATTATGTCGAAACCAGAGATCAGTCAAACCATTTTCTTGAACTAAAGTCTGTAGAGCCTTGAAGACTCTAGGCTTCCTACCAGAATACATTTGATCCCCTGCAAAATTAAAGTTGCCAGGCAGATTAACATTCATGTCACCACACACAAACATCAGAGAGGGCCAAGCAGCTAATTCTACGTTAAGGAATTTCAGCACTTCAGGATCATCCAAATTTGGCCCGTATATCGTGCAAATTGTTAAAGGTCTATTATCAATGATTATTTCGGCTAAAACCCATCTGCCCGCACTATCCTCTTGTACCTTAGTACATACCCCAACCCCCCGCTTCAACAGGATGGCCACCCCTCTGATCATAGAGGTCTGTCTTGATCAAGCAATTAAGTCATAACCAGGTATTTTCAAACACTTGCGCTTCCCCCAGGGTATATACGTCTCTTGTATACATAAGACATCCAATTGCATAGTATGTACGATTTTAGAAAATATGACCCGTTTCTTGCCATCCTTCAGGCCACATATGTTCCATGTACTTAAAGAAAGTTTACCCTGCCCCATCAATGATTAGCAAATAATCTGACTTCAGCTGTGTACCTTTCTGCTTTTTAATCTAACACTCTGACATGTAACAAACTTGACCCATTTTAAGACCACGACTATAGTATAGTTCCAAAACCTTAGTGAACCCCCCACTCCTCCCACCATGCCCTACCACTACCACCAACCCCACCCGTAACCCTCTTACCCACTAGGACACCCCCTACCACACCCACCCCCACCACCCCCTTGTGAGGCACAGGATCGAAGTCCTTGTTATGGAATGAGCTGATTAACACGTTCTCCCCTAGATCCCTCACCCCAACATCATTAAGGACAGAGTGTTAGAGACAATTGCAACCCAAAAAGAAAAAACGAGAAAAAGAAGGTAACTACATAAGGGTTAGCACCCCTAGCAATCGACTCACCCCCATCTTTGAATCAGTAGCCCTCTGGGATATAGTGAGAGTGGAGCATGTGAAAGCCCAGACCTCTTTGACTATATGGAGCTCAGGAACTCCCACACCTGTATTTCTGAGAAGAAGAATCTAGTCTGTCCCTGATATATTATTTTCAATTTAGAGGGAAAGAGCAAAAATGCTTGGGCACCCTTTGTCTGGAATGGAGATATTAGATATAGCTGTTGATGGGCAAAAATCTGGCCTGACAAAAAACTCACAATCTTTCCCTACCCTTTTTCTGTCAGGTCTGGCTAAGTCATAGATCTTCTCCCTTGCCAAAAAAATTGTTAAGACAAATCAAAATCGCTGCACCTCAAGCTGCCAGTCCCACTGCTTTACTTCTGGGAATGCTTCAGAGAAGAGTTCGGCGACAAACTGCCTGGCGTGTCCCCCCTCGCAGCCTTCAGGGATCCCTAGGATCCTGAGATTGTTCCTCCTGGCCCTGTTCTCCATCAACTTCCAAAGTATATCGTCTTTTTGTGCGCCAATCAAATCAGTCAGACTCTTCTGAGTTGTCAGGGCATCCTCCATTTTGAAGATCCTCTCCGGTTCTGGCAGCGATATCAAAGCATGTTTTGGCGACTCTGCAAATTGAATTTTGGACCCTGCGACACACCCCCTGCGTACGAATACTCTCCTGTCGGGATGCCTCTCGATGAGCCATGATGGTCTGGTAGATGACAGAGAGTGTGATCTCTCCCGGGACACCTCCAAGAGGTTGTTTGGAGGGGCGGGGCCCTGGGCCGAGGCTAAGGCACTGTCACCTTAGCCGGGTTGCGCCGAAAAAGAATAGCCCCAAGACAATGACCCAGATGAACCTACGTCCCTGCTTAGAGGCCCTTGCTCTTTTGTGCTAATAGCCTTACGAACAGTGGGAGGGCCGCAGGAGACCTCGTCGTTCAGAACTTTGTTGAGCCACCAATCCCCGATGTTGCTGCCGTCGTCAGTCCATTCTCTATCCTGGCCATCATCCTCGTCAGCTGATGAACCAGTATGTTCAGATAGAGAATAAAATGTGTCCCCCCTTTGGACTCCCCAGAGAACTCATAAGCTACAGCAGGGAGGCGGGGCCACCCTTTGTTCAGGGACGCTTACAGCAGTGACAGTGTCAGTTTGTACTGCCATCTGAGGCAGAGAATGAGCAGAGATAGATGCACTGTCAGTTTGTTGGACTACAGCTCCCATAGTTCCGTTCTCTGGGGAACAAGGCACGGGTTGGAGCCCTCTGACATCTGAACCATCACCGTTGCTGGGGACTGCTGAGCTGGGAGCAGTGGGCCCCGCAAGGTAGATTGGACCTGCTCAGATGAGAGCGCAAGAGCGGCACCCCCGCATGTATCAGAGATGCCCGGAGTACACACAGAGTCCGAGACAGGAGGACGTCATTCGCTGCTTTAGCAACATTCAAATGTTCACGTTTGCCAGTCGCAGCATCAACAGAGGCTTTAACCTTCCCAGCCTGGGTTTTGAAGAAAACAGGTAATGATTGTTTTGTCTTACCGCTGGAAACAGGCGCCCCTTGGTTGATGCCCGGTTCTCCCGCTGCCACAGCGTCTCCTCTTCGGACTGAATGTGGCTCCTTGCTTGTGGGTGTGTTAACTCGGGCTGCGGAGGATCGGGTCTTTGCGGGGAAATTTTTGACGAGGAGTTTCGGAGCCATATTGCCACGGCTCAGCCTCAAGGAGCTGCGAGAGCAGAGATATGCGGTATGGTAGAGGGCCGCTCTAAGCCAAAACCTTGAATCGTTGCTGGATACAGTATCCGAGAGAAACAAAACAATTCTAATCATGGCAATCAGTAACTTGCTGTTTCGACGGCAGCTTATAGAACTTGCACAAAAAAAAGTCTCGCAATCCTAGAGCGCCCAGCGGCTTTGAAGACTTAGGAGGGGTGAGTCATCAAGGAGAGAAACAACACCAGCTCACTCAGCCGAGTGCACAGCCGCCATCTTGCCCCCTCAGCACTACCTATTTTCCATTGTATTTACCTCCTTATGGATTTTTCCTGCTTGTCTTCAATTCCACATTTAGGGACTGATTTAGAGTTTGGTGGATTTGATACTCTATGAGAAACGTGCCATCCTGTGATACCCTGTACACCATATTGCAAGTGCCATAGAACATATTGCACTTGTAATACACAGGAAAGTATATCTTAGTCTTAACATTCGTGTAGCTAAATCTGTGAGACTACATTCCATGCCATATTCAAAGGGAGTCTCACAGAGATTTACCAGTTGTACACAATTGTACACTCTTCCCTACAGGAAGTGTTCAAATAACCAATTCAGTACTGGAAGGAAAGAAGGAATATTTTAATGAGACCTTCAGAGTGAAGTGGTCTTACGTGTGCACACAGCATGACGTATATGAATCGTCTCTGAATTGTCCAGCTGTCAAGTTTCCTGGATCATTTAGTCCGTGTTTGCTTTTTACATTCTGAGACTTGCATTCAGAATATAACATAATAAAATTGGGACTGCAAGTCCCAAAATGCAAAGAAAACACCTAGATTAATGAACCTGAGAAAGTTGGAAGCATTGCAGATCAAGCACAAATGAAATCGCCGCTCCTTTCTGCCACAGTAAGCCTAACTTGCGTGATTTGTTTTTGACTTATTTGCAGATTCCCTATCTTACTGCTGATGAATGAGAGCCTGCTGTTCTCAGCATGTGCTACTTCACCTAATTTCAAAAGTCTACTCCAATGAAAGTTTTGAAAGAAACACCACCAAGAGAGCCCCTATTCACCGCAGTGCAAGCAAGAGAACCACATCACGGTAGGGAGGGAGTGCAGGTTTAACTCAAAGAAGATAGGTATAACTACTTTTACATTTCCTTACAGCATTTTAGAATTTCATACTAATATCCAGTTTATTTGTTATATTTTTATAGCGCTCACTTACCAGACAGCCTCAGAAATTAGAGCACAGGTCAACATTCCTTATTTAGGAGGGAGGCTCATGATTTATAAGACAACATTGTTTCTATATTAGCTTTCCCACATTGAAAATGTTCTCCACTTCAAACCAATTCAGTGGAGAAATTAAATTGCACCTGTTTTCATCCCCAGATCATCCTCTTATGGTGTTTCGAAATATTAGTATGCCTGCTCTAATAAAATTATAATTAGATTGCTAACATCAGAGATCCATGTCTATAAAACTTCCCTCAATGGGCATGGCACAGCGTCTGTAATGTATCACAAACAACTTGGTATGTAATCATTGTCATGGATTTTATGGTGTTCGTATATACAGGACATTAACATTGTGATGCATACATTGCTGCTTAGAGCAATATGTGGAATCTTACATTTGTGCTGTATTGCATAGCCCGTATCATTTAATATTTCTAGGTGAATGTACTAATTCTCAAACATAGACTCTGGTAGTACTTCGGACACTAAAAGAGTGGTCCTGTTTGAGCACTGACATAAATAAATAGCTGTAGTAGTAATAGTCTGATGTGCATGAAAGACATTTAAAATAGGTAACATAGGTGGTCGTTACGACGGTGGACAGACTTCCGTCCGTCTGCCATCGTCCCGGGGATGGGGATCACCCGCTTATAAGGCGGCAGTCCTACACATGTGATTAAGATGCGTCCACCACCACAGCGGTTCCAACTGCAATATATAACATAATGTTAAAAATGTACCTTGAACATTTCCCTTCACAACGTGGCAGGCACCATGTGGTGCCTGCCACATGGTGCATGGAATGTAGAGGGGCACCTAAGTGCATACTGAAACTGCCCCTGGTCAAGGGGGCCCCCAACGGGCACCTAAAGTACATCCCCGCCAGCCTTTCCATGGTGGTTGAACTGACATGGAAAGGTGGGCGGGGATCCTGCATACAGGTGGGCGGTGCTTCTGTCGGACTCGTAGCAGTCGGGCTTTCCGCTCGCCAGCACACCGACCCCCATCATAATATGGTGGGCGAAAAAAGAAAAATGGCTGCACGATGGCGGTGAACCTGTCGGTGGTGGGTTCACAGCTATTATAATCAGGCCCATAGTGTCATGCCAATGCCTCATTAAAATAGGAGAACCAACTCTTGCTTCAGGTATTTGTATATTTCTATTGCAATAACAACTAAAGAACAGAAAAGGGGTCAGATAATTTAAAATACAAAGTTGAGTAGGGAAATGTGCACTGCCTTTCCTTATTTACAGGAAAAAAACTATTATATGTTGTAAAGTTGCTTGCCAATTTTACAACAGAATATAGTTGTGCATAGAAAACCGAGGCATGTCATTTCTTAGCAACACTATATTACACATCGCACAGAGCCCATTTACTGCACTGCTACAAGCTGAAATTTTGTAATGACATTAGCTAAAGCGCAAAAGAAAAGTACATGGGAACTAGTTTGTTTTTAAGGTTAAATTACATTGAAGTCAGTAATGCAATCAACTCATGTTAGAGCAGTTTGATACATCCTTTTTGATTGTTACAGTGACCAGAATCCTAGGGTGCCCACATCAAATACTGTTTTACATCACATTAAATATATCTTTATTCAGAATCAAAAGTATCCAAAAAAGTGCATTTTAAAATCACAGAAACAATTAAAACTGACATTTTCTAAAAATAAAATTCAAAATGAAGTAAAAAAATATATCATTAGGCGGTAATAAAACTGTAAAACAATTCGAATTAGTATGATTGCCAAACGAGCTTGGACAGTAATTTTCAGAAACGTGCCTACATAGAAAAAACTCACATTATCAGTGAGTTGGAGCAACTTACAACATGCTTCTCTAAATCTGCTGATAGCAAGCCTCTTTATTAGGGGAAGTAAAATACTCTGTGTATTTAGAGTAAAAAACAAAGAAAAATAAGAAATGTAACAAAGATTGACCTGAACTTCCGTTACACACGCAGGGTGAAGTGTCCAAATTTACGTGAAATTCTAAGGGAAAACATAACACATATTTAGCAGTGCCTGTCCTGTAACTAAAGAGTAGACTTCACTCCCAACACCCCATAGGTTTTGTTAAATACACTGCAATTGATCTGGTAACTCTGATATTCATATAGGCCACCACACTCGAATTTGAAGTCTCTGAAGCTAATCTATCGGCCTGTAGGGATTTATACAAAACTACTTATAACTGTTTTTCACTAATTGTGTGTGGTCCTTCAGGGTTTTCAAACAACTGTTGGCAACCTGCCTTTCGTAAACGTGATTCCATTGTCGCCAACTATGGAATACTCCTGCCTGTTTTACTTACTATCTGAACATACGTCAAACATGGATGCAGCGGCATCGCTCCTCTGGCTCAAAGCTAGCAGCTGAAAAATAAAAGGATAATTTATTATTGTTTTATTTTTCAGCTGCTAACTGACAAGTGTGTGCAGGGAGGGGAGGGGCTAGTCCATTGGAGGGGGTAGGAGGAGTGGTAGTTACACTTTTAAGTACTATGTCAGTTCGGCTTAGACCAGTTAAACTGAGATGTGCACATATTCCCTCTGCCTCAGCAAGCATTAATCTAGCCCACTCAGGCCAATCCGCATGCTGCTCTCATGCCTGAGAGCAGCGTGAGGATTGGATGGGGAGTGTATGATACTGTTCCAGAGACTGCTGGGACCAGCAACCGGAAGCAGATGAGCATAGCACCAGCAAGGCTTTTTTTCATTTATTTTTGTTATTAAAGCATCTACTGAGTGCTCCCCTGCACTCTCCCTGCACCCCCTCCACCTACCCCACCACTCTTCATCTGTGTCGGCCACCACTGCATGGAGGTCACCTCCTCTCTCTGACTCATCTTAAAAATGTCCTGCGTGAAACCACAAGGGCATTGAGCCCTCTCCGACCATTCCAGTAAAAAGCAGTTAGGTGTCCAATGTGTGGCACATGGGAAGAGTGCCTGTGCCGCTGCCCTCCAACCTCTTACCTAGTCGGCAATAACATCTGAGTCAAAATGTCAAAGTACTCAGTGCTCCTGAAAACACTGGAACAGTGCACCCACAGCACCCGATATGGTATGGCATATATTTTAATTGTCTCTTACATGAGTGCTCAATGACGGCGTGGCATGTTTTTTGACTGATGGAACCAGGCATAGCTCAAAGTAGTCACCCTGCTTCTTTTCTCCAACTATGTGTAGAAGTGAAGCAGAGCAAATCAGTGAGTTCATACCAACTGCTATGAAAGTGGGACTGGCTGCAGTACATTGCTATGAGGCTGACTGCTGATCTGATCCAGCCTGGTCCAGTGGTCCCATGACCGCCAGCTGATGGCAATAATTCGCTTTCAGAGATACATACTACCTGGGGGTGTGGCACGCAAGTCTGCAGTAACAACAACCCCCAGGGAGTTGCAGTAAAGGGACTGGGATGGGCCCTTCACTTCAAAAATCAACCCCTGGGATCTGTCTGGTATGTAACATGAACTGTCCACCCCTGAATAGGAGGAACAATGTGCCCACTGCCCCTCCTATCAGTCTTGACCCTGCTCCCCTGGAAACAGTCCAATGACCTATGGCAGTTTGAACTGGACTTTTCCCATTGGAAGAGGGTCAAGACTCATTTGCATATTGCTGGGTGCAAACTTAGATGGTATGGTGTACAAAAAACAAAATGGATTGAGATGCTGCCTGAGTAACTGCCAGTGACTATGGTTAATTCAAGCATTCCATCAATCACTTTTGCATACTTCAAAAGTAAAAAATGCACAACAGTTTTAGGTGTCTGCAGGTAGAGTTATAGATAAGAATAGGTACTTGTTTTGAAAAGTTCACCAATACTCTAGAACAGCCTCTGACTATCCCATGGTTAAACAGAGACTTTAT